>NW_019154089.1:615564-1207416 GCF_002288905.1 Enhydra lutris kenyoni
CTCTCTCAAATAAATAAATAAATAATCTTAAAAAAAAAAAAAAAAAAAAACCACTTAGGTAGTAATGTCATTTGGTAAACTATGATCTGCTTGAAAACTAGTCTCTTACTTACATGATTCAAAATATTTTTAAGAATAAGAGGTCACAATCAAAAAGTTGATGGTGATTTGACAATCCATTAATCATTTCCTTGGAAAGAGATTTTGTTAAAGTTGTTGGTCATAAGGATGGTAAACTTATTCCCGTAAATTTTCAACAATTCTTTTTAAAAACTTTTGAAATTTATTTAGTAAGTAAGTAATTTCTACTACAACCCATGTGGGACTCAAACTAACCACCATGAGATGAAGAGTCACATGCTTTCCAACTGAGTCAGCCAGGTGCCCCAATTTTCAACAATTTCTAAAAAGAAAAATTATTTTTCTTACCTTTTCCAGATCAAGTTCCTTCAAAAGAATACTTGCATTCTTATTTGCTTCTGCAGCCTGCTGGTCTTTAGCCTTCACAATTGTCTCAACACACTGGTGACATTTTTTCAAGAGTTCCTACAGTGGAAAATGGAATTATATAAATATAGGAACACATAACATCAACAGGCCAAATAAAACTTGAGCTGATAAGCACAGTGAAGTCCAGGACTTAAAGCCCAAACAAATGAAAATTCACTAAGCCAAATATAAGCTATCCTTTGAGCCTAGTCATAAATTAATTCTCATCAAAAAAGGGCATTATTTCCTAAAAACTTTGTGTTCTTAGGCAACTTTCTAATCAGGCTAAGTCTAGCAATAACTTTTAGCCACACTCACTGTGATTATAGCTCATAACAGGAAGGAAATCTCAAAATAATCTGTTAATATTACAATATCCATTCTCCATGGAGAAACTAAAACACAGATGGATTAGGTGATCAGTTTCACAGAAGACAAAAGGAAGGTTGCTAATTGCACACTTTGGCATATAATTCCACAAAGAACAAAAATGTGCTTCAACAGTTTATTAAACCTACCTTATCTGTAATTGTTGCTATGTATCTCATGCATTCTATATCAGAAGGGAACTGATTGACTTCCTTCACCAAATATTGAACAACTTTTACATGACCCTGTAAGAACAACAACAACAAAAATGTACAAAAGAACTCCTTGAAAATTTGCCCATATGCTTAATAACTTAAAAGTAAAAGGTATGGTGATACTTCCAGATAGTTCACTAAACTGAAAATTGAAATTGTGAAAATAAAACAACACACTCACTTATCTTTCCTAAATTTAATCTAGCATTTCCCCACTGAAAACAGAAAAACTTTTGTAGAAAACAAGTGTTTCCCAGAGAAAAGCTATTAATAAAAACTGGTGGTATGAAATGAACCTTTATATAAAAGGGAAATTGGTACTAAAACAGAAAGATGTTCGAGATTTCAAAGCATTATTTTGGGTCCATCTTACTAAACAAGGTAGACTCTCACATTTATTTGGGGCTCATGACTTGAATCTAGGTAAAATGCTTTCTAAATGCTATGATCAGAGGCGGATGATATAATTAATTCTAAGTACCATGTATTTTAACATGACCAAATTTACATAGTTTTCCTCCTATCAAGTTTTAAAACATCTTCAAGAATTAGTCTGATGGTGACAAGTTCAGAGACATCAAAAAGTCATTGCCTCCAGGGCAGGGAACTGAGAATAGGCATGACGAAATTTTCTATGATTACAGAAGCATTTTATATATGTAAGGGGTGTGGGTTGCATAGGTATATGTATTTATCAAAACTCATTAAACTATGCACCTTAGGACTGTATATTTCCTATATGTAAATGATCCTTCAATTAAAAGGAAAGGAAAAATTAAAAAAAGAATTAAGTCCAGAAAAAATTTTAAGTTCTTTTTTTAAGATACAAAACTTACACTATTCTCTTTCAATAACTATTTAGTGACTACCTAGTATATGTTGGGCACCATGCTAAACAATGTGTATAAGTAAGGATATTCGTGCTTGGTCTTCCTGGATACTCCAGTCTACTTGGGGAGATAAGCATTAAATAAGTAAATATATGTTTGAATGTATAATTACAAATTGGGATAAAGAAAATAATAGGGTACTATAAAAAAGAACAAGAGGACCTTTTTCAGATGCGTATTAGGGAGGGACTCCCTAATTTAAAATGGGAGCTAAAGGATGAACAGCAGGGAGCCCATGAAGAGCAAGGGAAAGAAAACCAGTGTGCAAAGTCCCTCTGGAAGTTAAAAATTTAGTGCATTCTAGACCAGCAGCAGAAGTGTAGTGAGCAAGGGTGAAGGGTAGCAAAAATTACTTGCTGTGGGGAGGCTGGCATAAGCCATATCATGTAGGGCTTTGTAAGCCATGTTAAGTAGTTTATAGTTGATTGTAATTGTAACGGGAAGGCTTTTAAAAATACAGCAGACAAGCAATTTATATACAGGAGGTATAATGCATTTTTATGAAAGAGTCCACTCCTTTTTGTTCCTTCTTAGGTAGAGAAGACATCATCCACATACAAATCTCATGTTTTATGTTCAACATAACAAAACTAGTTGGGACACAACCGATTTAACAATGCAGTTGCTTATAGTGAACTACAGTGTAACTCTTAGATTTGGCCACAAAAGAGGGTGGAAGGATAGCAGTGATTTACGTATGGAAATTCAGTCTATTCCCCAGGAGCAATTCATTTTTCCCACATGGTTTCAACTTAGAATTAGTTAAAAATGGTTACATTTTACCTTTTTCCCTCCATATCAAATTACCTTGCGAAATGCTGACATAAGAGGTGTGATTTTCCGGTTATCCGCTGCATCCACATCAGCACCCGCTTGCACTAGCAACTGCACCACGTCAAAATGACCACCACTGGATGCCAACCAGAGTGGCGTGTTTCCCTTCTTGTTCCGAACATCAATATGGGCTCCCCTATAAAAATCAAAGAATGTAAAAAATAAATAAATAAAAAATCAAAGAACGTTACTATAGTTAGTCTCCTACAAGGGGCTGACTTTCTATTTCCTCTCTTTGTCTTTTATCTTCTATTAAATAGCATGCAAATAATATGTTCTTCATTTTTTTCAATCATCTGCTCTTTAAAATGTCAATAAAGTAAAACAATCTGAGTAGCTGTAAAGGTGCTGAAAAGTGAAAAGGAGGACAAGAACTTCTATATATAAATAAAAAATTTACCCACCTATTAATCAGGAGCTCACAGAATTTGTAGTGACCTTTGTCAGCTGCTATTGTTAAAGCAGTATCTCTTGAGGAAGGCACAGGGGGGGCATTGACATCTGCTCCTTTATCAAGGAGAACTCTTCCAACCTCTGCATATCCTCCAGAAGCAGCTTCCATCAAGGGGGTAAGACCAGTCTGTTTAAACAAAAAATTTATGCAAGTACATTAATAAAATTTTGTTAACAGTCTAAAACATTTGACTTACAAATGGATTCTATTTCCGATTTTCTCTCATAAAAGAGCTAAGCAATATTTAATCTTCAATTTTACAAAACAACAAATGAAAATTGTTAGATTGAATCAGACATACATGCTAGAATGAATTAATTTATCATAACATACTGTCTCGTATCAAAAAAACCAATTTCACAACTTCTATACTGTTATAAATTTACACACGAGACAATGACTTGTCTACCCAATGAGCAGATATGAAAGATAAAAAGAAAATTAAATAAAGTACATTGTTCAATGAAAAAACTTTGTTTAAAAAATTAAAAAAAATTTTTAATTAACATACAATGTATTATTTGCTTCAGGGGTACAGGTCTGTGAATCATCAGTCTTACACAATTCACAGTGCTCACCATACCACACCACATACCTTCCCCGATGTCCATAACCCTCCCACCACCACCCTGTTTAAAATTTTTATCTGAGAATGTAGTTTGCTAAATAACTCAGAATAAATTCCTTCCATCCTGTTCAAACTTGGGAAAAATACGTTAAAATATCACTTTATAAATTTTATACATATGTGTCTTTTGCTCATTAATTTCTAAAACTTTTGCCAAGAGGCATTTCATACTGGTATCATTTCTAAAGAAATATAGATTTTTATAGGACTTCTAACACTGAATATGTGTAATCCACTTCCTGGATAGCAGGAAAGATTCATTTTTCTTTGTGCTATGAAAAAAAAATTTTTGTCTGTGTGATATGAAAAATTTGAGGAAAACTGTACTTCCTAATTTTGTAGATTACAAAAATGTAAATATTGCATTAAATTTTAAGAAATAGGGGCGCCTGGGTGGCTCAGTGGGTTAAAGCCTCTGCCTTCGGCTTGGGTCATGATCTCAGGGTCCTGGGATCGAGCCCGGCATCGGGATCTATGCTCAGCGGGGAGCCTGCTTCCCTCTCTCTCTCTGCCTGCCTCTGCCTACTTGTGATCTCTGTCAAATAAATAAATAAAATCTTTAAAAAAAATTTTTTTTTAAAGAAATATAACTAAAGCAGTTCAAGGAGAAAATATGATTCAAACCTTTCAAATCTAGGGTGCCTGGGTGGCTCAGTGGGTTAAAGCCTCTGCCTCCAGCTCAGGTCATGATCCCAGGGTCCTGGGATTGAGCCCCGCATCGGGCTCTCTGCTCAGTGGAGAGACTGCTTCCCTCTCTCTCTGCCTGCCTCTCTGCCTACTTGTGATCTCTGTCTGTCAAATAAATAAATAAATAAAATCTTTAAAAAAAAAAAAAGAAAAAAGAAAAAGAACTAGAAAGATCATCCTCTCATTAAAAAAGAACACCAAAAAAACCTTTCAAGTCTGAAATGACTACCAGATTGGCTGCTGTCTGACTATAAAGAATTCCACATAAGCTACATTTCTAGGGTTGTAAGTACCTAATAGTTCTAAGCACAGAAATTCAAAACACTGATATACTAACTTCCTTCTAAATGCCAAACAGTCATGAATTTGTCAGAATCTGTTACAATCAGACTAAATTTTAGCTATCTTAATTTTATAATCTATGCAGTAATTTTTCTGATTGGATTTTTTACCAATAAAAAGCACATGCTTCTTTGAAGGAGTTCTTTAAAAATCTACATTAAAGGACCCTATGGGACACCTGGCTTAGTCTGTAGAACATGTGATTCTTGATCTCAGGATTTTGAGTTCAAGCCCCATGTTGGGCATAGAGCTTACATTAAAAAAACAAAAAAAAAAAAACAAACAGAAACCTCGACAATCTTACTACAAAGATAGCTTATTATATTCAAAGACTGCAAACTGGAGGATTAATAGCTACTCAAGGCTAAGGTTGGAAAACATACAGATTCTACTTTCTTCATTGTTCTTAATAAAAGACATGAATGATTATAGTGTGTCATTGGCCACAATTCCCAGATGTTGTCTTGGGATGTCATTTTTAACTTAAGACAGTTTAAAACAGCACATTCAATTTGAGTTGAAATGCCATGCTAATTTTTTTTTTTTTTTAAGATTTTATTTTTAAGTAATTTCTACATCCAACGTGGGGCTCAAACTCACAGCTCCAAAATCAAGAGACACACACTCTACTGATTGAATCAGTCAGATGCCCTTTCATAACTATATATATTTAAGTAAACTCTACTCCTGATGTGGGGCTTAAACTCACAACCCCAAGATTAAGAGCTGGATGCTTTACTGACTGATCCAGGCAGGCATCTGAAACACCATGCTCTTTATACTAGAAATACACCCTAAGTAGTTGAAAAGTTATAAAATGCTTACCTTTGCCCTATGTTCAACATTGGCTTTTCGATCCAGAAGCAAACTCACGACTTCTGCTCGGCCTTGGAAACAGGCCAAAGTGAGAGCCGTGTTCCGATTGGTCTCGATTTGGGCATTAATGTCTGAACCCATATCAAGCAGCAGTTTCACTGCAGGAACATGTCCATTCATGGCAGCCAACATCAAGGGAGAAATACCTAGTTTACTCCCAGTCCTAAGGGGAGAAATTTGCTTAGAAAATTAAGATAATATGTTGCCTATTGTTTTTTAAAAAACAGAGAATATAAAAGATGAAAATGATTCAGAGTAAAAAGAAAGGTCTCTAACACCAATGAATAAATTTTATTTGTGTAGACTACTAACTAGGAATAGGAAAATCTCACAATTTAAAACATAATCCCTATTTAGAAGTTAAAAATTTCCAACCATACACAACGAAGTGCTTCCTGAAATGAGGTATCTTTAAAAATCGCTATTTTAGCTGAAATAAGCTATGATTACTTATAAGCACATCATAGGAAAAACTGTTGGTCTTGTACTTTAGAACTATCTCTAAAAAAGTTTCTAATTTTTAGTTACAAGTATAGTTGACTTTAGTATTATCTTAATTAAAATTGATATCCGTACAAATATTTAGAGGAAGACGCTTAACCCCAAGGTAGTAATTTACTAATCATGAATAAAATGAAGATAGATACCTTGAATTAATCTCTGCCCCAGCATTAAGCAGAATCTTAATGATATTAACATATCCTCCAGATGCAGCTAGACTCAATGGTGTATAATCAGACACATTCCTATGTTCTTTATTTGCACCTCGAGCCAGAAGCAAGTCTACCACCTATGAAGTAAAATACAGAGAAATCCAGTTTAAACCAAGGGTTCAACTTATAATGAAGGAAACACAAAGAAACGGAACCTATACATTACTCATCTGAATATCTGACATTTTAATTATGCCCTAAATATTCAAACATCAGCACTAGAGAAATGGATTCAATTTCATATCAAGGAATTTGGAGCTTTGAAATCCCAATTATATTGAAATAACAAAATATTACTCATTCTACTCATTAACTGTTGAGTGATGAACCTGCATTTCATATGTGTTAGGACTGTGGCTTATTCAGCCTCAATAAATGTAAGGATAAACAGAGGTTTTTTTTTGTTTTTTGTTTTTTTTTTTGGCTAAAGCACAAGAAACAGATTCCATAAAAGCCGATTTAGTACTCCCATCAAATTTAGTATATGGAACATGTCACACCACATGTAAGTTTTATTCATGTAGCTAAATTACTAAGCATATGCATATTTAATATATAAGCATAATGTCTACAAAATGAAAATTAACATTAACACACCTCCTGACGTCCACCAGAACATGCTAATGAAAGTGGAGTATCCTTAGTGCGTTCTGATTGTGCTTCTATATCTCCACCTTTATCCAAAAGGATTTCAACAACTCCAACATGCCCTGCTGTTGCTGCCAGGATCAGTGGTGTGAAACCTAAAGCAGAAAATAAAAATCTTAAATTTGTGTTTTTTTACTTATTGAGCCATTGCTTTTAATTCTCTATTACTTCAAAAGAAGAAGCTCTTTAGGGCAGACTCTTACAACCATTTAACATAAAACTGCTCTAATCACTAATTTATTAGTGACAAAACCCCAAAAACACGTGATAAAAAGGAAATGCTAAGTCAAACAAAACTACCAAAGTTTATACTCATAATGAACTCTGTCTGATATCTCTGTAAGCTCTACTTTTAGATTAAGGAGAAAGGCAAAAACAACTTGCTATACCTCACTGGATATTCCTTACTGAAATATGCGTATCCATTTTTTCACTGAGGTAGTCTAGGAACTATTTATCGATAATCAAAAACATAACTGTTTTCTTAAAAAAGAAAAAACTGTTTTCTCATGTAACTACTCTCAGGCTTTACTTCTGACTGACATTTCTTACCTTTTTTGTCTCTGTGCTCAATTTTAGCATCTCGCGCAATGAGTACGGACACAAGTTCTTCGTGACCACCCGCACAAGCTAATGTTAATGCTGTGTCATGATTGCTCTCAGTCTAGAGGGGAGAAAAAGTTAGTTTTTGTTTACAACGGTGTTATCATTTGAAGAGCAAATAATATTTATTTTCACAATGAATATACGATAATTTTCTTTTCCAAACAAAGAAACTCAGAATTTGCAAAAGAAGTTAAATAAAGGGGCAACTGTGTAGCTCAGTAAGTTAAGTGTCCAACTCTTGATTTCTACTCAGGTCATGATCTCAAGCCCTGCATCGGGCTCTGTGCTCAGCAGAGTCTGCTTGAGATTCTCTCTCCTTCTGCCCCTCCCCCCAACTTGTGTACTCTCTCTCTCTCTAAAGTAAGTAAGTAAAATCCTTTAAATAAATAAATAAAGCAAGCAAGGAAGCAAGCAAGCAATCTACTTACATGTGCATCAATGTCAACTGAAGGATACACAGGGGGAAGAGACTGGGAAGCCACATTGCTTGGAGACTGTGAACAGGGTTCAGGTGTAAGACATTCTGTGGTCTGAGAGGAACTGTTTGAACCACTGGGCACTCTGCTACTCACAGCTGAAAAACAATATTCATATTGCTGAATTCTACTTAAAAGAGTAAAGTCACTTATATACATAAAAACACAGAAAAAATTTTATAGCAGGAATATGATGTGGTAGTTATAACACAAGCTTTGGAATCAGATGGGCCTATGTTTGAATCCCAGTTCCACACTTTCTGATCTCAGGCAAGTAATTTAACCTCTTAGGGCCTCAATTTTCCTCATATGTAAGATGGGGATGATAACAGTAGTACCTGCTTTGAAAGACTGTTGGAAACACCACTTGAGATAATGCAGGTGAAATACTTATTAGCATGGTGCTTAATGTTCAGTGCATACACAACAAATAACAGCCTTTATGTTATCAATAGGGAAAAAATAGTTTACAATAAAGAATAAATTTTGTATCTTAGTTTGTAAAAATTAATTAGATAAAAATGTCCTGAGGACAATGCACAAAATAGGGGAGAGGAGAACAAGTTAAAATATTTCTCACATAAATAGCAGAGTGTGTGTGTTTTTAAAATTCAATATTTATCTTGAAAATTTGCTAAAATGAATTAATCTCTAAAAATAAAACTATTTTTAAAATCCACATTGGAACTTTTATTAGGGATCTCAATCTGGTATTTGAGACTGCTGTCAGAAACTGAGTTAATTGATGTTATATCTTTATGTCTCTACATATTTCTTATGTTTCATAAGAGGCAGAGTTTGTCCCACAGTGGGAGAAATAGGATCTCAGAGGTACCTTACTTACCTGGTAAGTAAGGTACAAAAAGCATTTAAATACACAGTGTTAAAAAAATAAAATAAAATAAAAAATAAAATAAAATACACAGTGTTTGGTACATGTGAAGGGCTCATTAGATGTAATTACCAGATATTTTATAGGACTTTCAGTACTATTGCTCAATGTATTGAAAAACAAAAACATTACTCACTCAAGAAAAAACTCAGAAAAAAATCTATAATCATTCTTATAAAAAAAGAAAAAGCTTCAGTGATGGCGATAACCTCTCATCTAGACTAAAAGTAAATAAAAAACACATAGATCTCAAAGGAAAATGTAAGCATTTCGAGAGTTAGAGAATGTTTAATCTCTAGAATTTCGATATGACTGGATCCCAATCAAGGATACTGTTCACAAGTGTAAACAACTTAGTTTAACTTCACAGATTTTAATATGTTCAGATATGTTTCTACATGAACTGTCCCAACCTCTTCCCCACTAATACATACAAAACCATATTGACTATATGAATTTCTGTAGCTTCTTTCATGGTTACAAATAGGAATTATTATTTTATATATTTGTTTCACCTACAAGAACATGCAGAAAATGAAAACAAAGCTTTAAAAATATTTATCATTCAGCAAATTAAAAACAGACAGTATTCTGTTATACCTCCTCAAAACAGCTGGTATATTTGGAAAACAATTCTAGAAAATAAAACACTAAAGACCGACTTGTAGCTCCTCTGTAATAGTAAGATTTTTAACAGTGGTCTCATAATGATTAACAAATACCTTGCTAAAGAACTACTTTTATTATTATTAATGTTGTTAATCTATGTTATCTTTTTGTTATCATGAAAAACAGATACTTAAAAATTTTTAAATAATTGATTAGAGTACTATGCCAGATGTGAAACTATAAAACTTCTTTACAGAGACGGCTTTAAAAAAAAATTCTGTGCATTTAACAGCTCTATTACCAAAAATGTGTTGTTAAATCAACTATTGTATATTTTTGTACATTATCCTAGAAACATTTTTCCCTCCTTCCAATAATAACAATCAGAAACATTCCAAAAAGTGACTTTAACAGCATTAATTACACACAAAAAGTAATAAAGATAAGACTAGAAAGTAGCAAGATTTAAAAGGTACATGTGGAATAAAGGTTTTATTAATATAAAATTACACCAGGACTACTACATTTTCATAAATCTTAAAGTGTTTCCTACCTCTGAATGAAATGTCTCTGATAATGAGAGATCACTACCCCAAAAGTCACTATATAATTCAAATTAAATGTATGTACTATCCTAAAATGGGGTGATAGAAGAATTAACTGCAATATTCTACTTAATTCTTTATGAAATTTAAGATGGTTTTATAGGCAATATGGAAGATAATAATAAACCTTACATATAAAAACCTCAGATACTAGGTATACACAAATTATGCTGTGAGATTTTAGGAAATCAAATCACCATAATCTGTTTTATATAATAGTAGCTTTATTAAATACAAATAAATAAAAATCTATAAGTAAAATATTAACATCTATTAGAAAAAATTATTTAAAAAGATACTTTATTGCAAATTCCCTCAAAAATAAGAGGGTTTCCTAATTACCTTTTTATTCTTAAGCTTACATTGACTGCTACAGGATTACTTAAAGCAAGATACTTTTGAATTGAAATTTGTTTTAAGAGAACCTATTAAGATGCCAACAACAGTACAATGTGCTAGCCACAAAATTATATTACCTTACATACATACTACATCTTAACATAAAATTAAAGGAAATTGTTAATCTTTTTTAGCAGTCTAAGAAAATAACAAATATCTTTAAGATAAATTCAGAACTTAAACATGAATCAGATGCATGCATATTACATTTAAGGTTCTTAGACATGGCTGAACTGAGTTTGAGGTGACACTAGTAACAACTTCCATACAAAAGTATGGAAAAGGACCATACTTTTCCATACTTTTTCAAGTATGGAAAAGGGAAAAGGACCTATTTTCTAAGATTATTATAAATAACTCATGAGATAATGTATATAAAACATTAAGCACAGAGCTCAGTACATGGTAAATAATCAATAAATATGAATATATTGATGTTAAGTTGATTTTTAATCAATCTTCTTTATATATTAATAATAAAATTTTTACTAGATGTTTCTGGAACTGCTCAGTGGTCAAAGCTATTTTGTATTTTTTTAGATTTCCAAACCTTAGTTCTAGACATCTGAACTGAGAATCACTTGTTATTATGATACCTTCTAAAAGCCCAGCACTTACATTCACAAGAAAAGGACCTGAAGAACCATGCTCCCAATCTAGAGTTTACATACATTCTGTCTGGGATTTATCAAGTGTAACACATATTAGACTATATACTAAAATACTCAGTCAGCTAATCAAGTGATGATCTTAATAAATTATTTATCTAACTAACTCAGTTACATGAAAATATTTTGATATAAGAGCAATGAAGAAAAAATACTCCTATACTTAAAGAATGAAATTTATTACTATTATCTATGAATATTCTCTAAAATAAAACTGTAAGATATACAGTATTCTCTCCTTTATTAAATATGAGGGATGAGAACTAAATTTGGGTAAAATTGATCACATACACATGTCTGATGCAATCTATAATCATACTGATATATTAATACATCACGTAATTATAGAATTGGGTATTCACCTACTCCACCCTTGTCTAATTTCTTTCACCTTTGATAAAGAAAATTAAGAGAAACTGGGTCTTAATAGAATAACACTTTTTAACTTTAAGTGAGATAGTTTACCATCTTGAACAAAGAAAATCTAATTATTGCTATATATTTTAAAACAGATAACGAAAATGGAAATTTTTATATGAAGATAATGTTTAGTTATTGGCTGATTTATAAGCAAAAGTTTATTAATAAAAGAACATTATACAAAATGATAGGCCAACTATCACTAGATATTAATGTCTAATAGAAATTAAATTTTCTTAGTTTATATTAATATAATACATAATTAAATGATGTTTCTAAACAAATTTTTTGAACTTTATAAAGTCCATATCAACATAACAAATCGTTTGATGAAATAAATTTTGTCTCCCCTAGAAGAATCATCCATAAGTACTACCATAAAGTTAATATCTACAAGTTCTTTTTAGAGTGGTTTCTAAATTATTAAAAAAAAAAAAAAGAAGACAAGTTCTAAGTTACAATAAAACTAGTTTGAGCAGTAATGTGGCTGCAAACTGAATATTCAATTAGGAACATTATAATGTCATTTATGTAATCTAAGTCTTAAAAATGTTATTCCCATATTATCAGTTTCATTATTATTATTCATAACCATACTTGATGCTCAAATACCTGCTTTTACCCAGATTAGAAATTAGGAATATAAATGAACTCTAAGAGTTTATTCATAATTTATAACAACTCTCAACACCAATGACACAAAGTTAATTTGAGTTAAGTGGCTGTGGGCTGAAGATATAAAAACCCAAATTAAAGAATAAAGAATGTAACTCCTTAAAACACTTCCCAGCATTTTTATTTTCTGTACGGGAAACTAAGTATTCCTCCTCTGGACAGTGCTATTTATTACGTATCAGAGGAGGCTCATAGGCAGTATCACAATTCTATAACCATTGCAAGTCATACAAATGCTCAATAAAATTCCTGATTTAAGTAAGCTTATTCCACATTTTTAAAGATTCAGTAAAGATTAGGAAGGCTAAAAGCTCACAAAAGAAAGGAAATTGGGATAGCATAATTGGGATGGGAAGAGGGGAGGAGAATATGACAAGAGGAAACAGACAACAGTAAGGAAAAAAAATGTTGCAATCAAGAGACAGAGGACTGGCCTGCCTTTGAATATCACTCCAGCTACATCTTAGTTCTTGGTCTTCATCCACTGTCAACAGCCATTCTGGCTGCATTTCTGAACTGGGCTCTCATGGAGGTGATACATTCACCAGCCATCTTTAGGAAGGTAAATGATTAATTGCACTGTTTTCCCACTGCTGCAAGGACAATGAAAGGGAAAGTAAACTTGTGCACCTCATTTCATATCTAGTTGTAATTTTCCACACAACAATAAACAGAAACATATACTTTAAGGTTATCAGGCCTTTCTTTTTTTCTTTTCCTGTGTGTATGTGTGTTGTGTCTGTCCGTGTGCTTTCATCAAGATAGTTAATATAAAAAATCCTGATCTCCAAATCATCATCCAGTTGATAATAATTTCAATGTAATTTGAATCTTCTAGCCACAAATACAAGAACATGGAATACTTATAGTTTTCTCTGAACATCCCTTTTAATTAAAAATACTTAAGTTGATCTAATAAAATTATAAATTAATTTAGAATTATGATTTTCAGATATGAAAATCACTAGCAGGAAAATTTAATGTATAATCTTATGTGAATATCTCTAAAGCCTATAAAGAAATTTTACTTAGAGATGTCCTACCCAAGATACAACACAGGGTGATGTTTTGTTTTTTCGTTTGTTTGTTTTTATTTTTTAAGTAATCTCTATACCCAGTGTGGGGCTCAAAGTCATGACCTGGACAGCAACAGTTGCATGCTCTACCAACTGAGCACCCCAGGCACCCCACAGGGTGGTCTGGATATCAAAGTTCTAAAATAAAAGCTCATGGCAACTTTATTTTTTGCCTTTGCAAATAACAAGAAAGAAAAGGGGAAAACACACTTTCATGTGTTAGTGGTATACTGCTTAGTTAAATTCACTTCCAAAACACCTTAAGGAATAAATAATTTTACAAAGATAGTTCTAAAATGGAAAAGTACTAAGTTGGTGTTTTTGGAGGGTCGTGTAAAGAAGTTGAGCACACAGATTAAAGAGAAATTATTATAGATATATTTCTTAACCCACCTGCTATCAGGTCATCAAGAGTGTCGGTAAGCGTCTGGGCTGGAGTTGCAACCATTAGTCCATCTGGTTCTTGAACTAAGAGCCCCTGATCATGTCCAGTAATAGCAATCTGAGGCTGTCCTATAATCTGATGATTACCTGATACTTTCTGAAGTTCAAGAGAATTTGTCCCATTAGAACCTAAGTCACTGGAAAAGTTACACTGCGGAGAAGATAAAGGCTGGACTGGGACAAAATCAATTTGTTCTGCCGATGGTGGAGACTGTTGCTCATCATCAACATCATTATCTTTAAATAAGATTGTGTCAACCTGAGGTAACTCTGAAAAGTGATCCTCTGGGAGACTAACATCTCCTTCCCCTTCTGGGAAGACTCCTCTATGAGAGCACTGCTGGTGTAGAGATACTGTGTCTTTCTGACCTTTGGTTTCCAAGTATTCTTTGGTAAATTGCTGCTGTGTTTTCATCTGCAACTGCCTTTCCACTTTCTGTAGTTCTTTCAGTATTTTCTTCTTCTTCTGGACTTGCTCTTCTCTGTTCTTTTTAAGTTCTTCTATCTTATCTTTGTTCAGAGGTTCACCTTGAATTAACTCCAGTGACTTAAGCTGTGCTTTTTCAATAGCACTAATTCTTTGTCCCAGTTCATTCAGCTTGCCTTCAGTCTCCTCTACTATGCACTCCAAAGGCTGGTATGGGTGAAAAGGTGGCAGTACGTCCTGATCTGCTACCTGCAGGGAACTGGACTTCTGCTTGGATGTACCTAAGCACATGAAAAATGTTTGAAAAAGTGCCATGCTAAAAAAAAAAAAAAAAAAAAAAAAAAATCAGCTCCCCCTCCCACACACACGGACCTCCCTCCCAAAACCCTTATAACTAATGCTGTAGAATGAATGTTCAAAGATTCACACCAGTGGAAGGTAGATTAAACTGTACTCATCTATTTCAAAACAGCACACTCTGGATGTTGTCGATTTGAAAAATGTGACTTTTAAATTAAAAAAATCGAAATTTTAGGATAGGAGAATTTTGGAAGTTAAGATGGGGCAAGGAGAAAGGAGATCAAAGAGGAAAGAATCTCACAATTCTGCATATTAGGTTTGACTTTTAAAGAACATTAACTCTAAAATAGCGTCAAAATAGTGTTGAGGATATCATTAAAGATATCCCAATTGTTTCTTCACAATATTAACTGTGCAAGTAAAGGTCACTACAGGAAACTATAACTTGTAAATCAACGTAATGAAAATTGTTTTTTAAATGGCCAAAACCCATGTCTTATTATATTAAAATATAACATGAAATCAGTTTTTTCCAGACCTATCCTTCTAAAATTTTCCATTAAGTAAATCTTTAACATTTCTTTACCTGAAAATGACATTAAACTTAAATCACAGAGGACAATTATTCTGAGTTTAAATAAAGTTTTTATGTAAAAGTCTATGAGAAAAACAATGAGTGTTATCTAGGAGAAAATCAGACTTCTCATACAGGATTTCTCATATTGATGGTATATGTTAAAAATGAAGTAAATGTATGTTATTTTAAGATTTTAGATCACAATTAAAGTAAGATACTCCTCATGACAAAATAATTATCATTATTAACAATCTTACCATCTGGACATAAAATGGAGGGAACTATGCAGTAACTACTTTGAGGCAAACTGAAGGCTTACTCTTCCTGTTTAGAAAGAACCGGGGCTATTCAACAATGAAAAGGAACAACTGATATGTTCTACAAGGTGGGCAAACCTTGAAAGCATTATGCTAAGTGAAAGAGGCCAGACACAAAAGATGACATACCGTGCAATACCATTTATATCAAATCTATAGAGAAAGGCAAATCTATAGAGACAGAAAGGAAAGTAGTTTGCCTGGGGTTATGGTATTGAGAATGAACAATGATTATGAACTAGCATGAGAGATATTTTCAGAGTAACAAAGATGTTTAAAACTAGATGGTATGATGGTTTCATAATTCGGTAAATTTACTAAAACTCACTGCACTGTATACTTAAAATGAAGGAACTTTATGGAATGTAAATTAAACAACAGTAAATTCGCTTTTAAAGAAGATCTGGGTAAGAAATAGTTGTTTACTCTTCTGAATTGCAATCAACATATATGAATAACATAGGTAACTTTAGATTTTTAAAAATAAGATTATCCAATGCATTCAACATGATTCTCGAGTCCAAAGAAAAATGTCATCACCCATTTGATGTTAATACTCTGAGTTACAAGAGGGTAATAAAACCAATAGAGAAAAAAAAAATCAGGGATTCAACTGTTTTTGTTTTGTTTTGTTTTTGCTAGATTAGGAAATCTCAAAAATGCAGGTACCTCAAACATCTTCAACATGTTATTAATGAAAAAGTACAACGGTTTTCCCCCAGATATTGACTTTAAAGGTTCAGGATACCACAGTTCCAAAACTACTGCAATCATTCTAAGAGACTTAATTATTCCTTAAAAGCAAACTTCAGCAAAATTTATTACCCACATTCAATTTCAAATTTATATCTGAGCAAAGGGACGGGTCAAGACCTTATCCTTCCAGAGCAAAATCCATTATATTTGTGAGATAAATGTTTTTAAAGATTTTATTTATTTATTTGAGAGAGGGAGGGAGAGACAGAAAGAAAGAGAGAACACCCTAGCAAGGGTAGGGGTGGCCGGGTGGAGCTGACTTCCCAGTGAGCAGGGAGCTCCACACAGGGCTCAATCCCAGGACTCTAGGATCATGACCTGAGCCAAAGGCAGACACTCAATAGACTGGGCGACCCAGGCACCCTTGTGAGATAAAATAATAACTTCTTTACGATCTTACAGGAATCCATGGTTTGATTTATTTCTTCCAAGTACCTACTAACAATCAACAGGTAAGAAAAGGGTAAAGATTTACTGCCACAAATAGTAATGTAGATATCTGCTAGTCCAGCAAAGTAATTTTCAATCATGCAATAAATTCAATGACAGTTCAAGCTCTGCAAAGACTGAATGAATGTTGCTTTAAATGTTCATTAATTTTCAAACATACTAGTGTACTTACTATTTAATTTGTATTTAAGATTAAGGAAAACTAGGTAAGACACCAATCAGACTGGTAATTACGATGACCCTGGACAATCTCAGATCTAAAATCTTATAAACAGTATGACCCAAAATAAGACTGGAATTTTGAGGACAGTAATGGATAGGAATAAGCCCTATCTTGTTAACAAATAAAATATAATAAGCTTAGAGCACAAGATTTACTAAAATTAACTTATTTTACTTAAAATAAAAACTTTAAGGCCAGGACATATGTAGCAGGAAGAACAGGATGGTGAAAATAATGGACAAAAACCAGTTCTTCCCAAAATAGCTAATGGCTGAGTATCTATAATCATGGTGTTAGTGGGATTGCCCAGATACACATTAAAGCATTAATAAAAGAGGGCGCCTGGGTGGCTCAGTGGGTTAAAGCCTCTGCCTTCGGCTCAGGTCATGATCTCGGAGTCCTGGGATCGAGCCCCGCATCGGGCTCTCTGCTCAGCAGGGAGCCTGCTTCCTCCTCTCTCTCTGCCTGCCTCTCTGCCTACTTGTAATGTCTGTCAAATAAATAAATAAAATCTTTAAAAAAAAGCATTAATAAAAGATATAAGTCTGGAAGAAAACAAGTTGGTAAAAACAAATAATGTCACCTAATTATTCCTAGAAGCTTAAGCAACACCTTGGTGTTTGGGAAAAGTACTGAATGTGACAAGCATCCTCTTAGCAACAAAATTTTTACCAGGTAGTATAAGAATCCAGAACATAAGAGTTCTAACTTTTAAAACATCTCCTGTCAGAAACAAGTCACTGTCAGAAACAAGTAATTTGAATCTATTCACTATTAGCATTGAGTGACATCATAAAGTACTGTTTAGGAATATAGGTAAAGCCAATATTTCACTCTTAAGTCTGGTGTTTTCCTACTTTCTCTTTTTCCCTTTTCCTCCATTAATAAAACAAAAAAAAAAGTTTATAACAGGAAACCATGATATACAGATAGTTTAGAATATAGCCTTTATTTTATGCACAGTGAGGGAATGAGGTGGACATATACTTGGCAAAAATTAAGTTTACTATTAAAATGAGTTTAATTCCATCAATCATTTTTGTGTCTGAATTAGTACTTTGTGCAATAAAAAAATAATGGCCAAAGGGAAAAATACCTGACATACAAATCGATCTAGATTTTTCCTTACTTGTTTTTGTCTAAGGAAATTTAAACATGGTTCCACAATTCCCTCACTTTCTTACATTACCACACAGAAGCAGATTCCCCACTCAGCAGGGAGCCCAATGCAGGGCTTGATTCCAGGACTCTGGGATCATGACCTGAGCCAAAAGCAGATGTTTAACCAACTGAGCCACCCAGGCACCCCTAGAAAGATTTTTTTCTTGAAGATTTTATTTATTTATTTGTCAGAAAGCAAGCACAAGTAGTGGGTGCAGCAGGCAGAGCAGACAGAGCAGGCAGAGGAAGAAGCAGGCTCCCCGCTGAGCAGGGAGCCTGATGTGGGACTCGATCCCAGGACCCTGGGATCATGACCTGAGCAGAAGGCAGACACTTAACCGACTGAGCCACCCAGGCACCCCTCCAAGAATGAATTTTAAACAACACTCCCAACTGGGTCTTAAGTGGAAAAAAAAAGGTCAATGAAGTACAGTTGAAAATAACATAGTACGTAAGTGTAGTAGCACATACGTTGTTTAATGGAATTTGTATTTGGATAAATAAATGTATATTGTTTTGTGAGTTTCAATACAAAATACTTCTTATTATCGTCACAGTCAAAAATGAAAGCCACTGGCTGAGAAATGACTCATTTTTCCTTTATACCTAAATTTCTGTCTCAAAATTTCCCAAAGTAACAGGGCATCCTATATATCTTCAACACAGTAAGCTTAACCAAGAATGTCCAAAGAGTGAACATCTGTGTAACATGCTAAAAGATTAATTGAACCTCCTGCTTTTTAATATAAATCTCATATATTAAAAGATATTAAATTTGTACACTGATAAATTCACATAAGCATGATTACATAATGGAAATCTACTAAACTAGAGAATATTAGTAGTAAAATTTTCCAGAGGAACACTCAATTTCATTCACTGTACATATAATTTCTATACAATTTTACTGATTTGATATGAAAATGAGAACTTTTCATGTTGCCTACTCCAATAAACAATTCTGGGATATAAAGCAGCATATTAATTTAATTCTTAGTTTATATTCAAATTTGTTTTTGATCTTTTCCCAACCATTCTAGAATACTACTTCTTCATTAATTTTTTAAACATCCTCTTTAATTACAATGTCTCTCTTCTTAAAAAAAATTCTTAAAAATTTTCTTTGTCTTCAGACAATCTAAACTTAGCCTGGTGTTCATGAATTTATTTAACAAATATCTGAACATCTAGTATAAGCAAGGCATAGTGGACCATACAAAGACAACATAAACCCTGCCCTTGAGGAGCTTACAGTCTAACAGGGGAGATAAAGATGTACAAAACCAAATACAAAGATAAAGCCAAGGGTTGGCAGGTTTGGGAATGGGACAGAGGGTGTATAATACGGGTAATATGGGAACCCTTATGTATTGCTAGTGGGAATGCAAACTGCATAGCCATTTTAGAGAGCAATTTGTGACACTTTGTCAGATAAACATTATGCAGTCCTGTAACAGGTTCTTTTTCTTTTTTTTTTAAGATTTATTTATATTTTATGTGAGAGACAGAGAGAGAAAGAGTGTGTACACATATGTGTGGCAGGGGAGGGGCAGAGAGACAATCTCAAGCAGACTCCCCACTGAGCTCGGAGCATGAGGTCACAATGCTCCATCTCATCACCCTGAGATTAAGACCTGAGCCGAAATCAAGAGGAAGAGTCATCCAGGCACCTCCTATGACAGTAATTCTGTTCCCTGATTTTACCCCAAAGAGATTCTCACACACATCCTTAAGAGGACTGTACCAGCATTTTCATCACAGCATTGTCTGTGGTGGTGGAGGATAAGAAGCAATTTGGATACCCATCACTGGAAAAAGACAAGTAAAAAGTGGAAGATATACAAGATGAAGCACTATGCTGCTAGCAGAAATAGTCTAGAGGCAGACACATGGATAGATCTGTAAAACAGTGTTTAGTGAAAAAAGCAAAAAAGAAATCATGATCTATAGCACAATACCACTCATGTAAACTAAAAATACGCATAAAGTAGTAAACATTTTATAAGAACTTACAAAAACAAAAGAATTCGCATCAAACACAACAGAATGATTGTCTCAGGGAAGTAGGATTAACTCAACCTTCTATACATGAAGTCCAAGGGGAGGGGAAGGGGCAGATGTTACCAGAGTTAGAAGAAAGATCCAATAAAGAGCTGTACAGTACTCCAGAGAAAAGAAATTACTCCTCAAGAGGACTTGAGGTGCACACAAAAGATGTGTTTTGTTTATCTTGACATCATTTTAATGTTCTGTAGGGGTTTAGTTCTAAGTGGTACAACCTGCAGAGGATAATCATGAGTCCTATCTTTTAGAATTGCTGGAGAACCAGTTATAACAAATAAGATGCAACAGTGGCTTTGATCAACAAATTTGATTTGGAAACTGATTTGGAAAGGCATAAAGTTGGTATTACCTATGCATCCTTTCCCAATTGAACATTCAAAACTATAGTTAATAAAACTAAATAATACTAGAAAACTGAGCATATCACTATCAGTTGGTTTCATATTTTGTTTATAGGGGTGATCTTGAGGCTTTTGTCAGATGGCACCTAGAATGTCAAATCCTTTGAAAACCAACAAAGGGTAAGGGAGATTAGCTTCCTAAATCAGGAGAATATGGGTCAAGAGGGATGGAACAAGTGTTGTACATGGATCATGAAAGAAAAGGATATCTGGGTAGTATACATGTAAAATACTAGGTAAGTTTTAAGGGCATGAAAGTATTTTAGAAGGATGCAGATACAAATAATAAAAAGACTTCAGGCAGAAGTAAAATGTTCTAAGAACTTAAAAGATGACTGCTAAGAAAGGAAGAGGGTGTTAGAGAGGAGGAAGAGGAAGAACTCTTCCTTCATCCCTAATCACATTTTAATACAGATACAATCTATGGACTTAGAAGAAACAAAAACAACAGGGTCAAACAGAGATTTCATCACTCAAAGGAACTTCTTTAGAGACACAAATGAGACGTTTTAAGGAGAAAAATCCACTTTAAGCAGGAGAACGTAATAATATATCTTTTATGATTTAAATATCTATCTGGGTAATTCATTGTATAAATCTGTATCATCAACTAATTTTTCCTAATTCATAGTGATAAAACATTCTATGATGCACATGATTTATACTACTAACATTTTTTTAAAAGATTTTATTTATTTATTTGACAGAGAGAGATCACAAATAGGCAGAGAGGCAGGCAGAGAGAGAGAGGGGATAGGCAGGCTCCCCGCCAAGCAGAGAGCCCTATGTGGGACTCGATCCCAGGACCCTGAGACCATGACCTGAGCTGAAGGCAGAGGCTTAACCCACTGAGCCACCCAGGCGCCCCTAAAATAGCATCTTAATACAGTACATCACTGCAGTTTGATCCTACACAAAGAAATATTAGGTTGGCAATGCCACGTGGCATCTGGCAACAGCAAGCACCCAAGTGTCTAAATACAAGTGTTAATTTTTTTCCTTCTCTTAAAATTTAGTAAAATGAAAGATTACTTAAAAGGTTAGTAATTTCTATGCTATTCAATAAGTAATAAAACACCAAAGTGAAGAAACTTAAGTAGGTACCCAGTATCAGATGGTATTTCAGTATTCAAAGAATATGACTGATTATTCACTTGAGCATCAACTTAAAAGAAACCCTACCCAAATGTTTCTGCTGACTTACATATTAAATCTAAATTTAAAATGGTTTACTTCTTCTCTGCATACACTCCATGTCCTCCCTAGATTATTTCTTGATTATTTTGTGGCTCTGTTATTAATATATTTTTTGAATCATTTCTTATTTA
Source organism: Enhydra lutris kenyoni (assembly GCF_002288905.1). NCBI lineage: Eukaryota > Metazoa > Chordata > Mammalia > Carnivora > Mustelidae > Enhydra > Enhydra lutris. Next base: position 637,584 of record NW_019154089.1, read on the forward strand.
GTATTGTATCTCCAGCCAAAGTTACTATAGTCCTCTACAACATATAGCCAAACATAAAACAAACAAAGAGACATTTAGGTCTAAATATTTTACTAAGAGTAAAGTCAATTAGGATGCTTAGATTCCTTAATAAGCACATGCTTAATCTGCTTTTTATTTGTTAAAATTAAAAACAGCAGTCTTCATTTCCTGAAGAGTTTGAATAGCTAGGTGTGCAATGGAAAACTCCATTATAAAGCTTAAGTCAGAGAGATCACCAATATTTTATCTCTGGAAGTAATGGTTTAGAAATGAAGTAACCCTTGGTCAAGGCCTCTGATACTCTAAATTACTCAAATTGACATAATTTAAAAGAAGCTTCTACTTGCTGCTATAACAGTCAACTCTATCCAACTTTTCTTAAGTCAAAGAGAAACTAATATATACTTATACACCTCATTGTGATTTCAAAAATCTAGAGCTTGGTTATCATATACTGAATGAAATATGCTCATAAATTTGTTTTCATATGGTTTTTAATATCTTACACATCACCTATTTTATTTCAGAGAACTCAGACAGGACAACTATACATGATTATCAAGTGAAGGTACTTTGTATCTACAAATGAAAAAGCAGGAAAATATTAGAGTTCATAAACTTGAGTCTTTTAAAGAGTATATGCTTCTTCTTGTTTACTTGGATGTTATTTATGTACTTTTTGACAGTTCCTTGTCTAGGTTCACATGATAGATGTTAGCCCACCATATTCAGTATTGCATGAACAAAACTAAATGTAATTTTTAAACTTCTAACTCCCTCAGTTGCATCAACGCTATGAAGACTTAACTAGACAGCAAACGCACATTTTCACTCCTCATATTACACTACTGTTTAACAAAAGAACTGTCAAATGGAAAATGAATGTCTGATAAATTTTTGCTACTGTAATATAATCAGTAACTTGATATGCTTTGTAAGTATTTTTATCTGTGCCAGATGAAAACTATACCTAGCAGTACGTTAACAAGAAAATTAGAAGTCATTTTTCTTAGTATTTATCTTCTTTCTTTTATAAACAGTCTGTAAGACTATTAGCATTTATCAGAATTACCTACCACAATTAATCCTGGGTAGACGTTAACTGTATGCCATTAAAATACTTTTACGAGTTCATTAATTAGGTGATAAAAAACCCATTTTAAGGAAAATAATTCAATAACCAACCTTTTTGTACTCCTAGAAGGGCAGGGGGGTTCTCCTGTGATGTTCTGTCAGGTTCCTGGGGAGGTACAACCATGGCGAGTGTATGCATTGGTACACGTGGAACCTAAAAAGTTAACTCAGAAAAAATATCATCTCAGACCAAAGAATAAAACAAGGGCCCATAAATGAAATGGAAATTTAGATTTTCTTCATATACTACCAAATTCACTTTTTTTGTTTCTAAAAAAACAAACAAAACACAACAAAAAAAGTCTTCACCAAGGAATAATTTCTAAGAATATTGAATTGGACAAAATCAGGCTATCTATATGCAATGAATGATTTAAGCTAAACAGAATTAGTATTACTCTCTTTTTAGAGAGGAAGCCTTATTGGGCGTTGGTGGTTCTGATTATAGCTAGGAGTACAAGTCATATATTGACTGGCCCATTTACCCTGTTCAAATTCTTTACGGATCAAAAAAGAAAATCCAACATATTCCCTAACTGGGTAACTTAGCAGTTCTCAGGATAACTTTGTAGAAAAGAACTTAAGATTTCACTGAACTTTGTATACTTAGTATACTCTCTATATTCTCTCCCTATTTTTAGGTAGGTTTAAAAATTACTTTAATCAACTTTTGGTACATTTATCCTGGCTAACTACACTTTCCTGGTTAACAAAAATAACTATCTCTAGAATAACTAATACTGTCTTGGGAGGTACTAAGGAAGAAGCTGTCCCCTGGTTTAAGGTTATGTTTAATGTATTCATTAAAAATAAATAACCCTAAAGACCTAGCTATAGTAGTTTGACAATGTGGAAAATTTATATTTATATTTGGTATTAAGTGTTTTTTAAAAAGAGCTTTTTTTTTCAGTAAATAAGGCAACAGGTAATTTTCATGTACTTTTGAAGGAAATAAATCTTAAAGGATTTAGTATCTTGTTTATCTCAATACATAATAGTAGAGAGGAACAAATCCATTTTCCTTAAAACTAATTTTAAACAAAAACTCCCAATCAATTTGTAGGCTTTATATTTATAAATCAGCTGTTTTACTTTACCTGAGATTGATCTTGAGAAGGTGAGGTGAGCTGAGACACATCTGTAGTAGGAACTGACAGAACATTGTTTGGGTAATCCAACAGATAAGAAACAACATTAGTATGGCCACCTTTTGCAGCTTCGATGAGCATTGTCGAGCCATCCTGAGAAAGATTGACAAAACCATTAATCAATTACTTGTAAATTTCTTCTTATAACTGCTTATCGACATTCAGTTTCTTAGCAGCCTATCTAGAATCAAAACTCATTTATAAACAGTAATGAATATGAAGCACTGAGACCAGCAAACATATCTTCAATATCTTTTAGTAACAATGCATATATTATTTATTTACTTATTTTTAGGTAGAATACCTTGAGTCGATGAGTAGGGTCGGCTCCATGAGCCAAGAGTAGCTCAACAACTGCCAGATGACCTCCCGCACATGCTAGCGATACTACTGTATGATCATTATTGGCTGTAGCCCTATTCACATTGGCGCCTTCAAAGAAACATAAACAGCAATCTTAGAAAAAGGAATGAAGCAAGGTCACAAAAAATATCACTTTAGAGATTTGTTTTGAAGTATGACATAGATTTTAAAAAGTACACAAATCATAAATGAAAATTTTTCACAAAGTGAACACACCTGTGTAACCAGCACCCAGATCAAGAAACAGAACGTTATCCACATACCAGCAGTCCCACACCTTGTGCCCTCTTTCCGTCACTACCCACCCTTCCAATGGTACTACTATCCTGACTTCCAAACTGGTCTTAGTTTTTGAACTTTATATGAATGAAATCATACAGTGTACTCTTTTGTGTCTGGCTTCTTTCACTCAATATAATATTTGTGAGATGCATCCAAAATGTTGCGCGTAGCTGTAGTTCGTTCATTCAATATCACTTTTAAAATGGAAAATCTAGAAGACTAAGATTAATAAATATATACAGGTTAATGTAAGCATCAAATAATATCATTGTATGTAACTCTCAAAATGCTGTAAAGACATTTTTTTATCTACTTCTAGAATGTGGCAGTAGAGCCAGGTCTCAAAGTAGAGAAAACAGATTTTGTATTTTAAGAGTCAGAGGGACCTGGATATGGAGAGAAGACAAGAATATCCAAAAATGTTATCCGAAAGCCTAGTTAGTAAGTTGTTCAATAGCTTTGTTCGATGTGACCTGCAAAAGTCTAAATGCAAAATCCTTTCTTGACCTCCTTTTTGATAAACTGTTTTTGACCCCTAAAAAAATTATAGTGCACCAAAGTCTCAACTCCATAGTTAAGACTATAGCAATATTCCTTCTTCATTAATTCCACACTTAGTTTCTGAAAAGAAAAATAAACCCATGGGCAAAACCACTATAATTAATTTAATTTTCAGAAATATCCAGCCAAACCTAAACCTAACTCACATAAAAGTACCTTTTGGAAGGGCAAGCAAGACACACCAATAAACTTTCTTATATTAGCAACATGTGAATATTTTTAAAGTTGTTAATAATAAATTTAGATGGTAGGATTGTTTAGCAGTTACTACAGCCTAGAAAGGCTATAATCAATGTGTTCTTTTTCTGACAAATCTGATTACATGCTTAGTAGGGTTGGTGTTGGATATGACTAGATAACCCCCTTAGCAAGGAGCCTGAGAGATTCCAAAGGTTACCCATCTATTTATTATTACTTCAGTATGCTTGAGGTAAGTACCTTTTACAGACTATGTTGTAACCTTATGTAAAGATATGCCTTATTTGGTAGCAAAAATGTGCTATTAAGAAAATAAACCTAGTTGTACCCAATTAAAGAAGAAAAGAAGTATTTTCAAAAGGATAAAATCTTATACTTGTTTCGTAGTGGCACAAAATATCTGAGTTCGGTTGGAACTTAGGTATAAAATTTTTATTTTTTTAATAAATTTCTTATTTTTAGGGCCCCAGTCAGTTAAACACCTGCCTTCAGCTCAGGTCATGGGATTGAGGGTCCTGGGATTGAGCCCTGCATCAGGCTCCCTGCTCACTGGGGAGCCTGCTCCTCCCTCTCCTCCTTGCTCATGTCTTCTCTTACTATCTCTGTTGCTGTCTCTCTCTCTCAAATGAATAAATAAAATCTTAAAAAATATACATTTTAAAATTCTTAATTTAACAACATGACCTGAGCAGACTTTCCTTGCATTTTACCATCCTACCCCAGGATCTTTCATCAGATGCTAGAATATCTCTAACACTATACATAGAGTTAGGCTGAACCAAATGAAATCATTGATATTACCATTTTTGATGTTTAAAATGACAGTTTTGTGGTTCAACCTAACATGGGTTTAACAGTATTTCACTCTTCGGTAGTGAACAGTCCTGAACTATCTCTTCACCCATCATGCAAACTTCTTTCCCTAAATATATTCTAATAAAAGAACCTCTAGAGGAATATAAAAATAATACATAATGTCCTTGTATATGTGGTTAATTCAACGGAACAGTAAACAATAGTTACAGACTTTCTGCCTCTCCACCCCCGCCCCCCCGCCAGCAGAACTGCCTTATCATTAAGTGCTGAACAATACTCTATTAAGTATAGCTGGATGTTTTACATTTGGCTTTTCTAATTTTGGTCAGGAATAATAGGCAGCTTAGTCGCCAAACTTCACAAATTCAAAACTAATATAGAAAAATCCCGGGGTGCCTGGGTGGCTCAGTGGGTTAATAAGCTTCTGCCTTCGGCTCGGGTCATGGTCCCAGGGTCCTGGGATCGAGCCCCGAGTCGGGCTCTCTGCTCAGCGGTGAGCCTGCTTCCTCCCCTCTCTCTCTGCCTGCCTCTCTGCCTGCTTGTGATCTCTCTCTCTCTCTCTCTCTCTGTCAAATAAATAAAATATATATATAAAAAAAAAAGAAAAATCCCAATAAGTACTTGATGAACTCTACACTTACTAAATAAAATACAGCAATAAAAGACTAGGATACAATACTTGTACTAAAGGAAAAACAGCTCTAACACAAACTGCACCAGTTTAGGATTTTTTCTTCACAAGTTACAGCCTCTTACAAATCCTTACTTGTGCTTCCCTTACCTTTGCTAATAAGAAACTGCACAGTGCACAAATGACCAGCTCTCGCAGCTTTCATCAAAGGTGTTCTTCCACCCTCAGATTCATGTTCCTATTAAAGAAACAAAAAAATAATCCAACAGTGCCAATTCACTAACCATCTATTTTTAAACACTTAGTACAAATGACATGAGAAGTAAGATTTAATACTTACTGTAGCCACTTAGACTACCTATCTCAATTCCTCCAAAATGTAGGATTAATTTCAGTCAACAGTACATGGTATAACCTTTTAAGGGCAAGTTCACTTTTGCATACCAAACAATAGCATTTAAAGATATTACTTATGTTTTGTTTGAGCCTCAAAGAGAAATAGCCGCATTTTTCCAATCCCATGATCAAAAAGATGTTTTTCCTAACTATTCATATGAATTGTGAAAAAAGAACCTTAGTCTTACACATGATTAGGAAGATTCTGATCTTATATCAGAAACTAATAAGAACTCTATCACAGGACAGAAATCAGTCTCTCTCTCTCTTTTTAAATTTTATTTATTCAGAAACCAGTCTCTAAAGAAAAGCACTACAGTATTTCAAGGGTTAAGAGGAAAGAAAAAAGGAAAAAACACACCAAGGAGCAGACTTTATTTTAGACTAGAAATTAAATATGTGAATAGTGAAAGGCAAAAGAAGCAGTTTTATAATAGCAGAAAGATTGCTGTTCCTTCTAGGAAGTTTGCCAGCAAGAGGAGTGAATGACAAAACTGCATGCTACCATCCTAGTTATCAAGTGCCCCTAAAAGGAGCTTGTTAATAAGCCAAGTAATACTGATGGGAGAACTTGAATTCTTATTACATTCATCTAAGTATTAAAATATAGCTGACTGATGAACACTGGGTGCTGTATGTAAGCGATGAACCACTGAATTTTACTCCAGAAAGCAATCTTGCCCTATGTTAACTGAATTTTAAATAAAATAAACAAATAGGGTGCCTGGGTGGCTCAGTTGGTTGGGCGTCTGCCTTCGGCTCAGGTCATGATCCCAGGGTCCTGGGATCAAGTCCTGCATCAGGCTCCCTTACTCAGTGGGAGTCTGCTTCTTCCTCTGCCTCTTCCCTCTGCTCCAGCTCTCTCTCTCTCATATAAATAAATAAATAAATAAATAAATAAATAAATAAATAGAAATGTAGCTGATGCACTGCTTCTATGAAAAGTTTGCTCACCTATCCCATTTCATTGTGTATGTAAACATTAATTTCTGTTGTTCTAGTCTTTTGTTACTAAGAAAAACTTGATAAAGGTGCCTGGGTGGCTCAGTCTCTGCATTTGGCTCAGGTCATGATCCCAGGCTCCTGGGATCAACCCCCACGTAGGGCTCCCTCCTCAGTGGGGAGTCTGCTTCTCCCTCTCCCTCTGCCCCTCCACCCCATTCGTGTGTGTGCTCTCTCTCTCAAGTAAATTAATATATAAAAAAGAAAAACTTGGTAGAGAACAATGCTTAAGTCAAGCTTTATTTCAGCTCTTTTCTAGCTAACTCAGAGAATCCTTTAGCTAACACAGTCAACTTAAAAATAGTGTGCTCAGGGCGCCTGGCTAGTTCAGCCAGTGGTGTATGCAACTCTTGATCTCCAGGATTGAGTTCGAGTCCCACACTGGGTGTGGAAATGACTTAAAAAGTAAAGTCTCTTTTTTTAAAAGATGTATTTATTTATTTTAGAGAGAGCGCATGTGAAAAAGTAGGAGGGGCAGAGAGAGAGGGAGGGAAAATCTCAAGCAGCCTCTGGGCTAAATGTGGAGCCCAACAAGGGGCTTGATCACATGACCCTGAGATCATGACCTTTTCTGAAATCAAGAGTCAGAGACTTAACCATCTAAGTCACCCAGGTGCCCCTAAAAAATAAAATCTTTAGAAAAAAAAATAGTGTGCTCTGCCAATAGGATACTTTTCAGTCTGTTAAATAACTACAGCTAATCTACAATTAAGGCAAACTAACAATGAGAAATAAGTAGACTGTCTGCCCAATGGAAACTTTAAACTGGCCTGCAGTGACAGGAATTATACTCTAAAAGAGATTTAAAAATTTTTACCTTGATAGTACAGAATCTCTCAACTTCTTATAAAAATTAATTTATGTTTTGACTTCTTGTTATACATATTGATGATGTGACACTCTTTACTAATTTTAAAATATAGAAGATGGTTAACACAGGTGATGCTTTGGAATGGATTTTGAATTTACATTCAAATGTAAGCAAATCTAACATTCTAGAAATCTACTTAAAACAAAATGGAATATACTTTATGAAAACCTCATTCAGGGGCATCTGGGTGGCTCAGTGGGTTAATCCTATGCCTTCAGCTCAGGTCATGATCCCAGGGTCCTGGGATAGAGCCCTGCATCAGCTCTCTGCTCCGCAGGGAGTCTCCCTCCCCACCTTTCTGCCTGCCTCTCTGCCTACTTGTGATCTGTCTTAATAAATAAAAAATAAAATCTTAAAAAAAAAAAAAAAGAGGGACGCCTGGGTGGCTCAGTTGGTTAAGCAGCTGCCTTCGGCTCAGGTCATGATCCCAGCGTCCTGGGATCGAGTCCCACATCGGGCTCCTTGCTCATCAGGGAGCCTGCTTCTCCCTCTGCCTCTGCCTGCCATTCTGTCTGCCTGTGCTTGCTCTCTCTCCCTCTCTCTCTCTGACAAATAAATAAATAAAATCTTAAAAAAAAAAAAAAAAGAAAGAAAACCTCATTTAGAAAGTTGTTCAGTTTCTCCATGTCACTTTTTTTCTGAATTATCAATGCAATCAACTACACACTGGAAATAAATTGCTCCTTTGGCAATGTGTTATTTCCACTCCTGACTCAAGGCCTTTCTGCTCAAGCTGTTCTTTCTTCCCTGTAACACTTCTCTATTAGCTCCTTTTCATCCTTCACATCTCAAACTAAGTGTTATTTCCTCAAGGTAGACCTCCTTGAACTTCCTGACTCAATTACTCTATTAAAAATCTTCCTCAACTTATGATGGGGTTATGTATGGATAAACCCATTTTAAGTTGAAAATATCTTAAGTGTAAAGTGCATTTAATATACCTAACCTACAGAATATCATAGCTTAGCTTAGCCTACCTTAAACATGCTCAGAGCATTTGCCCACAGTTGGGACAAAATCAACAAGCACAAAGTCTCCTCCATAATAAAGTACTTAAAATCTCATGTAATGAATGAACACTATACTGAAAGTGAGTAACAATGATTCTATGAGTTCATGATGGTTGTGAGTGCATTGGTTGTTTATCCTTGAGATTATCTGGCTGACCGTAGCTGCTGCTCCCTGCTGCTGCCCAGTATCATGACAGTATCTTATCATATATCGCCAGCCCAGGAAAATGTCAAAATTCAAAATTCAAAGTATGGTTTCTACTAAATGCGTATCACTTTTGCACCGTCATAAAGTCAAAAAATTCTAAGTGAACCATCATAAGTTGAGGACCATCTCTATATACATAGCTATATGAACCACTCCTTCATAAGTTTCAATCATATATTAGTTTGTATAACTATTTGGCTAACATGTCTCTGCCACTAAACTGTAAGCTGCATGAGAACACCAATCGTGTCATTTTTGCTTACCATTACATTACATACCTAACATCTAAAACAATAAACTGCTCCAAGAAGGAACCTAAGTGTAACTGACCTCTCAAATCTTCCTTCTTAGTACTGAGGTTTGAAGTTTTAATTTTCTACTAGGTAAATAAGAGAAAGAAAAGTTAATTTAACAAGAAATTAAGGGTAGTAGCTAAACTCAGAATTAGACATTCATTATCTGCATTTGATAATACATTGTTACTAGAACATGGGTGGGCAAAATTAACGTCACTATTCTTTTCTTTTTTCTTTCTTTCTTCTCTCTTAAGCCTAGCAGTGACACCCATCAGCATAACTAGGTCCCATGAGTAACGGCAAAGACAAAAGACTGTGAAAGCCCTCCTTTAGAATAAACTTAAAATAACTGTTAGTTCTGCATATATAAAATATTATGATAGCTCTTAAATGATAAAAAATCAGAAAGTATAGTCCCAAGATCCTCACCCCAAATCAAATTTCAAAATTCAACACACCAATAAAATTTCTGAAATAAAAGGTGTGAAAAGCTATTTTATTTTCCTCCCTAAAAATAGATGCATGCAGGGAGCCTGGGTGGCTCAGTGGGTTAAGCCGCTGCCTTCGGCTCAGGTCATGATCTCAGGGTCCTGGGATCGAGTCCCGCGTCGGGCTCTCTGCTCAGCAGGGAGCCTGCTTCCCTCTCTCTCTCTCTCTGCCTGCCTCTCCGTCTACTTGTGAGCTTTCTCTGTCAAATAAATAAATAAAATCTTTAAAAAAAAAAATAGATGCATGCATTCTTTGGTTTTGAAAAACATAATTATATTTGAGAAAATGGTAGGTAAAGGAATGCCCCAACTTTTTAATGTATTTATAATATTTCATGTCCTAAAATCAATAATGTAAATCCTACAACATATATAAGTTGCCCCAAGATATCTGACCACTAAGTCCTTCTCTTAAAATAGGAATCAGGAACGCCTGGGTGGCTCAGTCAGATGAGTGGCCAATTCCTGATTTTGGCACAGAGCTCCGCACTGGGCTCTGCACTCAGTGGTGAGTCCGCCTGAGCCTCTCTCTCTCTCTGCCCCCACCCCTGCTCTCTTGTGCGCATGCACGCGCTCTCTCTCTCATTCTAAATAAATCCCTAAAATAGGAATCAAATTTGTATATACTCCTTATGAACGTTGGGTTTGTTAAGCCAATATTTGCTCAAGATCAATCAAATTTTAGGATTTAAATTATGGTAATTTTCCTTCATAACCAAAGAAAATTATTTTCCAAGCTTATAAACTTAAATATTGCACATTGTAACATTTCTTCTTTCTCTGTTCTTGGAAATAGCTAGAGCAATGTACAGTTTATTTATTCTTTGAGCATCTGGTAAAACTCACCTATATATTCATCTGAACTTCTTCCTTTCATTGGATGGATGATTTTAAACTACTGATTCAACGTGTAATATACTTATCCTTCTACTGAGGTTTCCTATTCATGAGTCAATTTTGATAAAATTATATATTCATGGAAAAAATCAGCATTCATTTCATGCAAGTATTCAAATTTATTGATGTTCATATGATTGCCTTATAAATTTTCATCTCTACTGTATCATATAGTCATAACTCCCTTTAAATTTCTACCATTTACCTGTGCATTTCCCCTTTTTAGCAAATAGTCTTTCTTATTTTGTCTATTTCAGTAGTTGTGTTTTGTTTTTATTAAATCAGTTTTTAAGTTTGGTCTTCTTCCCTATTTTTTATTCCTATTTTTTGTTGTTTTCTATTCTATTAATTTTGCTTTTATCTTTATTATTACCTTATTTTGTGGTGCTTTTTATTGTTCTTTTATTAGCTCCATTTACTTTCATTTTATATATTAAAAAAACTTTTCCTTCTAAGGACCACTTTAGCTGTATCCTCTCACCTAAGTTTTGATGTGTAGTTTTTGTGATAATTTATAATTTTTACTATGATTGCCTCGTTAACCCATGAATTATATAAAAGTATTTTTTCTTCACTTTCTAGGTGAATGGGATTTTTTTAAAAAAAGGTTTTATTATTAATTTGTAATTTCAAATCAATAAAGATCTAAGAATTTAGTCCATGTGACTAAGGAGTTTATTTTAAAGACTTTGTAGCCTAAAACATAGACAATTTTATTCATGTTCCATATACTGGAAAAGAATTCATAGTATATATAATAGAAATAGAATGTTAGCTATTTACAAGCAAATCTGATTTTTCTATTCTTAACAATTGCTTTATCTCTTTGATCAGTTTCATACAGAAGTCTGTGGAAAAAAATCCTATCACCACAAATATAGACCTAGCCTTCTTGTAACTTTGTAATTTTCTATTTTCTTTAGAAGGCAGATTGTTACTGATTAATAACTGTTATATCAGTTGAAGGAACATTTATCTCTAAAAATGCTTTTGGCTTAAAATCCCATTTCAGACGGCACTTGGGCAGCTCAGTCATTAAGTGTCTATCTTTGGCTTAGGTCATGATCCCAGTGTCCTGGGATCGACCCCCATATCAGGTTCCCTGCTAAGCAGGGAGGCTGCTTCTTCCTCTCCAGCTCCCCTGTGCTTGCATTCTCTCTCTCGCTATTTCTGTCATAAATAAATAAAATCTTTTTTAAAAATCCAATTTCATTGGATATTAATATTGCCTTACATAACTTTTTCCATCACTTCGTCAATCTTCCCCTATTAGTTCACTTTAGATTTATCCTCAAAGACAGAATTTGCTAGATTTTCATTTTTAATCTAATTCAAAAGTCTTTCCCTTTAACTGTGTTCAACAGATTTATATTTGTTCTGATTACTGACATATTTTGAAAAAAAAAAAAAAAATCTTTAAAGTTATTCAGTACCTGATCCTTCTCTCCTGAACAGAGGGACTCTAGCATGGTTTTTCAACCTTTTAACACATTCTTCTGAATTTCATGCTACTGCTGTCTAGAACTTTAGTATTACTTTGGTTTTAAGCATAAAAATTTAGGTGTTGTATTAAAAATTTATATTTATAATATGTTTTACTAATTTCTTTGCTTACCGTAGCTTCCTGCATCCCACGCCTTCCTCCAGGATATATCTGTCTCCTTATTGATGTATATATCTTTTAGTAGTTCTTTTGGCAAGGATCTGAGGTGGTAAGCTCTTTTATTCTTTGTAGATCTGAAAATAAGTTTATTTTTCCTTCTCTGGAAGAGTAGTTGAGTACAGAATTCTATTTTTTTTTCTGGTATTTGGAGGATATTACTTCCCACTGTCTTCTGTGATTATTACTGTTGATGAGAATCTGCTGTCAAAAATTTGATTGTTGTTCCTTTGAAGTAATGCACTTTTCCCCTTCTAGTAGCTTCTAAAATATTATCTTTGAAATTCTACAGTTTCATTTGTTTTACTTACTAATTTTTCAATCAAATATTCATGTCTGGCTCCAATTTCAGAAAATTCTCTATCATTATCTCTTCAAACATTGCCTCTACTGTGTATTTCTATCCTCTCATTCAGAAATTTCAAATGTGTGGTAGAGCTTCTCAATCTACCCTCTTTTTCTCAATTTCTCTTTCATAAAATCTTCCATTTCTTTATCTTTATGCTATATTGTGTTATTTCTCATTTAATTACCTGATTCACTAATTTTTTATTCAACTGAGTCCAATACATTGTTTATCCCATATATATTTTATTTCCACAACTTTCCCTCTCACAAAATTAACATTTTTTGTTTCATACCCATCTGTTCTTAATTCATAATTATTGGCTTTTGTTTCATTGTTTCACGTTGTTTTGTGGCTACTGGTTATAGTTTAAAATAAGCATGTTTAAAGTCTTTTATTTCAATTGCCTGAGCTTGAAGTCTCCTGTTTTGCTGCTTTTTGTTTGTTTGCTACATCTTGACTATCTCTTCATGTCGATTTGCTCTTGAGCTTCATAATTTTTTTGAAAAGCTCAATTTGCATGAGAGTTTTTTCTTTTATTTCTATTTACAAACTTATCCCTTCTCATCAGATGATCTGAAAGTTGCCTGAATCTGACCCTAAAAGTCCATGTCAGCAAGAGATCTTTGTTGGCAACTTAAACTTCTGGTCTCATGGAATTATTTTAGTTCTGCTCACTAAATCAAAAAATAGAGGGGCACCTGGGTGGCTCAGTGGGTTAAACCTTTGCCTTCGGCTCAGGTCATGATCCCAGGGTCCTGGGATCCAGCCCTGCGTTGGGCTCTCTGCTCGGTGGGGAGCCTGCTCCTCACCGCCCCCCCCCCCCGCTCTCTCTGCCTGCCTCTCTGCCTATTTGTGATCTCTGTCTGTCAAATAAATAAAGTCTTAAAAAGAAAAGTGTCTTCCAAGTTCTTAATTACACGGTTGTCTTTGTATCTTCATTCTACGAAGAATAAGTAGATCATTTCTAACTGCAACAAGGAAGTTGATTGTAGCTTTTCCCCCCATCTTTGTTCACAGGTGGGGCAATAAGGTCCCCAGTTCCTTGCTTCAGTCAAGTAGACTAGATCTACTCGCCTGTTCCATTTGTGATGCATTCAGTCCTTACTGCCTACAGAAACTGAAATCCCAGCCCCCACACCCCCCTTTTCTTTAAATTTTAATTCTCCTTGGGTGTATAGCTTCAGCTGTGGATCCACACTCCACTTCTAGTCTAGTGTTCTTTAATCTTTTTTTCTGACTGTAGCTACAGAGTCTTAGTTCGTTTTTCTCCCATACTTTATTTATTATATCTACATACTTGAAACAACAGAGAGCAGAGAGGTTTCAAAATATAGTAACACTGACTTTACCTTCTTGACTGGATGCCATTTGTACTTATATTTAAATAAACTTGAGATAGCTGAAAAGGACTCATTCAAAATACAATAACCTAGAAAGAGAGAACTTGTTTTTGTGGCCTTTAAAAGAAAAGGCATTAGGAATTTTGTGTACTTCACAAATAGTTTTAGATCAAGAAAAAAATAGATAAAAGTTTTCTAGCTTTGGATAGTAAAACTAAATAATCTGTACGTTATTCCTTAATAAAAACTTAACATTTAAAAAGTAGGTCATATTTAAAGTTAATTAAGGTAAGCTAATTAATAATGGTTGAACTATATTGATAAATGGATAATTAGAACTTTGTAAGTCCCCTAAAATCTTATCCATGAAAAATACACTGCAAGGTTTTGGTTCTAAGGAATAAGCACTAGGAGGAAAAGGCTGCATTTTTTTTTCCCCCATTTGGATTTAGATAACAAAATTCAATTTAAAATTAAGTTTACTTTTTGGGGCACCTGGGTGGCTCAGTGGGTTAAGCCTCTGCCTTCGGCTCAGGTCATGATCCCAGGGTCCTGGGATCGAGCCCCGCATCGGGCTCTCTGCTCAGCAGGGAGCCTGCTTCCTCCTCTCTCTCTGCCTGCCTCTCTGCCTGCTTGTGATCTCTCTCTGTCAAATAAATAAATAAGAATCTTTAAAAAAAAAATTTAAGTTTACTTTTTAAAAAGTAAGTTGATTTCCCTTAAAATCATAGCCAGGCACACCCAAGGTATACATCTAAGGATTGTAACTATATTACAGAGGCAGTACTTCTTCGAGTTGGAGGAGGACATTGTCAAGGGAAAGACCAGAATCACAGAAGAGGGAGAGGAGACTGTTTTATACTATATATGTACTAGAGGATACTAATGTTCTCCCCTGGGGGGGTATGTTCTTCCAATCCACCACTATATTTTAATTATTACCTTAGTGATCTGCTCTTACTGATCTTATTCATATCCCTTAGGACAACTGAGATGAAAAAAAGATTGAGGCACTACTCTAGGGCTTGTGTTTAGCTCAGTTTCTAAAAATCACAAGTAAAAGAGAAAAACCAAACTTACTCGGTTTGGTTGGAGAAAGAATGATGGATTATAAAGCAAAGATGGAAAAGGAAGAGAACTCAACACAGATGCAGAGTAATTGACGGACTCTAGCAATGTCTTAAAGTGTGGAATATGGAGAACTTGCCATCAGCATCTCCTGGGATATCATTTAAAATGCAGAGTCCCCATTTTAGATCTACTAAATCTGAACCTCTAATAAAAGTGGGGCCACAAAGCTCATTTAAAAAAAAGTACCCCAAGTTTTTGAGACTTACAGCTTAGAAAAGAGATTTATAATCACGTTTCCTTTAACCAATCTGAGAAGAAAGAAATACTTTATCTGAAATAACACTCAGCTTTACATTCTTGATAGGAGCCTGAGATACTATACAACTGAGTAAAAATTCATATTTTCACATAATGTTTTGTGAAATATATTATTTACTTGGTTCAAAATAGAATGAATATAGCAGCTTCTCATTCAACAAGACAATAATGAAGATCCTTAACAAGCATTTTGATTAAGAGTGGCTTGATACTGAAAAATTTATTTTAGAAGGCCTATGCTAACTGTGATATAATCACAATTTATTCCTGATTTTAAAATTAAGCACTGCTTCCTGAGTTTAAACAAATCTCTCTGAATTAAAATGGATACCAAATTTGCTTGACTCTTAAAACCATGAGGCACAAATTCAAAACATTTTCTCAAAAGAAATGTTTGCTTATGAATAAGTATTTATCTTCTTAAAAACCAATTTCAAAATGAAATTACAGGGGGCAATTTTACAAAAATAATTTTAAGTTTATAGAAATTAATGGCATGAATAATATATAGTAAATGCTTTACCTAATTATTTTTCTTTGAGGATTATATAAAAAATAATCCAATATAACTCCCTAAGCCTGAGTTTCAGATTTTTGATAAACTAAGCTGAATGCAAAGGACTTTAAAACTGAGGATTTCTCTCTGTAGTATGTTGAATCTCCCAGTAAGGAAGAATGCAAAAGAACTATACGAATAAGAAAATCTATCTTCACCTAAGAAATTTTTTAGGAATACCACATAAAAAAAATACTAAGGAAGCAAACTACTAGTAACATAAATCTCTTCTTATTGGAACTTCATAATCTTTTTCAATTGCAGAAAATTTTCTTTGTCACCCAGCAAGGTCCTGGAACTTTTTGCCTGTAATTCAGATATCCAGAGTTTTGGTTACCTACAACATCTATTCCTTATGTAGTAGCTTACAAGCATCAAAGGCCTCCCTCACCTGATGCTTGGCCGGATCTATGCCCTCCAAAATAGTCTTCATGTCCTCCTGCTTGTCCTGTGAAAGGAAAAAGAAGAACTCACGGATCTTATTCCAAAAATGAAAATCACATTTGGCCATGAAGACCTTGTGACTGGTATTTCAGGTGCTGGGCTTTGTAAACTCAGGATCTTCAACTAAAGAGATTCTCATCTATAGAGATCATAATCTCAGAAGCAGACTATGATTTTTTTTTTTAAGGGTCTGATAATGTGGTTCTCTATAATATAACTTCATTATAAACTTTCACACACAGAAAAATTCTGCTGAATTACTTGAACTCATGCCTTTGTCTTGAAATACAACTAGAGCCACAGAATTAAGAGCAGTGTCTTAATATCTAACCAAGGAAAATATTTAAATCAAAGGAACCGGGAATGTCAGAAGTTGGGAGAAAAAGTAAGGGAAATACTATAAAGTGTTTAAATAGTTATATAGTTTTCTCCCTGAGAAATGCCCTTGGCACTCATGCTTTTCAACTAAATCAGGAACTTCCAAAGAACTTGAGATATGGAATAGATCTATTTTTTCCTCAATCTAAAGTTGTGACAGAAAGTACCTGAAGGTGAGATAGGGATACAGTAGAAGAAACAGCAATAACCTTTTCAGTCACTAACCAGAAAACTAAGTCTCCAATAAAAGAAACATGGCCTAGATAAAGTTTCACTCTTTAAAAAAGGATTTATTTATATATTAGAGAGAGAGAGAGAGAACATGTGCAGCATGCACAAGGGGATGTGCAGAGGGAGAGGAAGAGAATCTCAAGCAGACTGCCCCGAGTAGGGACTCGGTGCAGGGCCAAGGCTCATCTCATGACCCTTGAGACCACAACCTGAGCTGAAATCATTAAGTCTGGCGCTTAACCACCTGAGCCACCCAGGTGCTCCGAGAAAACTTCACTCTTAAGTCACTCCTACCTCTTCTTTGGGTGATGTGCTAACCTTAGGGGGATGTATGCTCCTATGATGGAGACTTGGTGAGTAAGTATGCTGAGACAACTATATAATCTGAAGAAGCTATCAGGATTCCTCTCCCTGCCCCATCCCCACATGATGTTCAATAAGTAGCCAGCCTCATTCAAATATAAATAATAAGCACAGAGTATCCAATAGAGAACATACTAAGAAATTCTTACAAAAATGGAAACAATAAATTTTTAGTCAAATATCCCCTATACTTCCAAAAAAGAGAACCTGAATTCTTTAAATAACTGAATAAAGTGATATAACAACAAGAAAAGTTCTAAAAATAAGTTGGAAGAGAAGAAACTAAATCATGAAAATCACATAGAAGCAGAAATGTACAGAAAAAAATAGTGACCTAGAGGATGGGCTTAAGAAAAAAAATGCAGAGGAAAAAAGAAAGAAATGCAAAGAATTAGACATAAAGATAAAAAAAAAAAAACAAGAAAAATCCAATATATCAATAATAAATATCCCAGAAGAAAGCAGAATAGAAAAAGAAACATTCAAGGATATAACACAAGAAAACTGAAGGAGGGGGAGAAGAGAAGACCTAATAAGATGACCTAAAATCTTTTCACTAATTTCCAGGAAAAATTACATAAAATAATAAAACACCAAGACATAGTCTGATGAACTCTCAGAGGTTTAAAAGTATAATGAAAGACTCTTATGATAATCCAGGCAAAAAAAGGAAGTAACTTACACATAATAGGGAATATTCCAGCAAGCTTTGGAAATATTCAGTACCAGAAGACAGTACAATAGAGGGTTTTAAATTTTGAGGAGAAAAAAGAAGCAATTCAATAATTCTATATATGGTTACATTCATTCATAAATACAACATATAGCAGTCTCAAAAATGCAAGCATCTGTGAATTCATTTTTCGTAGGAGGAAAGTAAATTCAAATCAAAATGCCAATATTAGCCAGCCAAAAGGGAGTCAGGTTTAGGAACTCAGGAATTATAAGGCTACCTACTACAAGAGTAGTAAGATAAAGAGTGAATTCCCTAAATACACAGTTAAAGTTAAACAATGTGAGAAATAGTGTAAAAAAAATTGTAAATATAAATGTTATAAAAAAATGACAATGCAAAAAAAAAAAAAAAAAGCTCATGCAAATCCTATGGGGGAAGATACATTATTCTCCTCTTTCAGAATGAAATCAATATTGCCTGAATACTTGATTTTCTTGAAAAAATCAATGTTAAGGAAATTAAAAAATATTTCAAAATTTGCATTTGTAGATGATGTCTGAATACTCTCGGAAAGTAATTTTACACTTGTGTCTTATGTAGTTCACAAAAGCTTTGGGAGCAATTAAGAATCAGCTCACAGAGCTACTTGGAACACAGAAAGATTTTTTGATAAAACAAACATGGAGACTCTGATTAAAGATTAGAAAATTAAACCAAGAAAAGAAAGAAAGAGAAGGAACTCGCTCAATATAATTCAGTAAGAATGTGGGGAATCAGGTCTCAACTGTTAATAGAGATGCAGACTAGTTCAGCATTTTTGAACAATTTGGCAGCAGCTATCAAAATTTTAGATTTGGATCCTCTGATAACTAGTAATTTCATTTCTAGGAATATATCCCTATACATAAATTCACAAAAGTAGCAGAAATATGTAAATATGTTTAACAATATATAGTGTAGCATATCTATAATATTTAAAAACTATAATAACCCAGAAATTTATGAATAAATAAATGGTCAATAAATTACATAGAACCCTGGTACCTGTGAAAAAGAATGAGAAATCTATAGGAACATAGAAAAATATTATAAGAAAAAAGTTACAGAAGAGTATATGTAATAACAAATCCATTCATATAAAAAAAGACATTGCTCACATACATGGACTATATATATGCTTGGGGACAGAAATGCCTAGAAGGACAAATAACATATTGCTGAAATTTTAAAAAAATTATGAAAGGGGAGCTGGTCCACATTTCTATTTCATTAAGATTTAATATAGATAACAAATTAATCTTTCAAAACTTTTTCTTTTGAGGGAAGTCCACATCAAATCTCATTTCAAAGGAAATAAATTCCACAAGTAAGAACCAGAGATGGTTAACACATCCATGTCCAAGGCATGTAATTTCGACTTTCTAAAAAGTGCCCAAAGAAGTTCATTTGGTTGGTAGAATTCAATCTAAGGAAAGCAAAAAGAGTCAGAGAGCCTACTTTATGGTTAGGGATGAAAATCGGTGATAGACCATTATGACATATTCAAAGTGCCTAATTTCCTCACCAGTGTTAAAGTGCTTCAACTTTAATAAAATACTGAAAATGTTTAAAAAAAAAAAAAAAGTCCTTAAAAGCTGTGGTCAACACTATGGAGAAAGTATAGTAAAAACCAAAATTCTATCTCAATAAGAATTATACAAAGCACCGAACATTGAAAACTGTTTCTTTCAACATATGTAAATTTTCATCATACACACATAAAATATCTCTGGAAAGATACAGGAAATGAACATTATGGCCAATGGAGAGGGAAAGTAGGTGCCCATAGGGCACTTTACATTTGAATTTTGAACCATGTAAAGATATCACCTATTTAAAACTAAGAAAAAAATTTTCAGAGTGCCTGGGTGGCTCAGTGGGTTAAGCCTCTATCTTCAGCTCAGGTCGTGATCTCAGGGTCCTGGGATCGAGCCTTCTCTGCAGAGCAGAGAGCTTGCCTTCCCCTCTCTCTGCCTGTCTCTCTGCCTACTTGTGATCTCTCTCTCTGTCAAATAAATAAATAAAATCTAAAAAAAAAAAAAAAACTAAGAAAAAAAATTCAATTATAAACTTTTAAAAAAAAATAACAATTTAGCCAAAATAACAAGGAAATTAAGTATTGGTATGGAACCAACTTCTACTCAATATGGCAAATACCCCATAACTGGCAAAGCTCTGTACCTACCACACTTCCTTAGGTTGGTTTTATTTATTTCCTCTGACCCATTTCATCTAAAACAGATTCACTGTGAGCAAAAGAAAAAAACATGCTCTATCTCATGCCTTTGGTATCCTATCCCTTTTCCACCCCTTCTTCAAGGTGGTAAACACCTTTTTTTTTTTTTTTAAAGATCTTATTTATTTATTTATTTGACAGAGAGACAGTGAGAGAGGGAACATAAGCAGGGGCAGTGGGAAAGGGAGAAGCAAACTCCCAACTGAGCAGGGAGCCCAATGTGGGGATCTATCCCAGGACCCTGAGATCATGACCTGAGCCAAAGGCAGATGGTTAACGCCTGAGCCGCCCAGGTGCCCCAAGGTGGTAAACATCTTAAAGTAAAATGGCATTCTAAATTCCTTGTCTCTCATTGAACATTGCGTGTGTATACTTGAAAGCCGAAGCTGTAAAAACAATCCTACACAAAGGACATTTTGAAAAGTTTTAAGGTATGTAAGATGAGAAGATGAACACAAGTTTATATTGCTACTTGAAATAAACTTTGGCTGCAAGAAAAAAAGGAATGTATTTATAATTGAATAATTCCAAAGATAACTGAGAGACTTATATTCTTGAGGAAATAGTTCATTTAAAAAAAAAATCCATGTCAAAGAAACTCTTCCTACTTCTTTAATCGTATTTAAGTAGAATAAAATATTAATAGATGACTAAGAGGTAATGACTTAGCATTATAATGTCAGATTATTCTTTACTGGGGTAGCCTTACTAAGTCAATTGTGTATTTTAGGGATTAATAACTTTTTTTTTTAAAGTAGACTCCACACCCAGCATGGGGCCCAAACTCATGACCCTGAGATCAAGACCTGAGCTGAGATCAAGAGTTGAATGCTTAAAAAAAAAAAAGAGTCAAATGTTTAACCAACTGAGCCACCCAGACACCCCAGGGATAAATAACTTCTATCTATTAAGACAATCTATAAGGTATTTTAAAACAGTTAAACCTGCTAACTAGTAATTATAGTTAACACCCAAAATAATTTTTGGTAATTAATATGCATCTAAGACATACAAATATTTTAAGAGGGAAAATAATTTATATAATACTTAACACAATTATTAGTAATGATGGTTTATAATCTTAAAAATTCATCTTCTTTAAGATCTCATAGCACTTTACACATTCTTGGACTAACAAAACATTCAAGATCATCTAATCCATCTAATACCTCCAAATAGGGAATTCACTTGTTCTTCAGAAATCACAAAATTAGACTTAAGCCAGGTAGTTAAAGATCATCTGGTCTAAATCCCTCACGAGAAAAGGAAAAGGACCTGCTTCCTCCCCGCCGCCTGCCTCTCTGCCTATTTGTGATCTCTCTCTGTGTCAAATAAATAAATAAAACCTTAAAAAAAAAAAAAAGAATACACAAGAAAAGGAAAATGAAGAAGAAGAGGAGGTGGGGAAAAAGAGAAGAGAAACAAAGAAGCCTGGAGAATTTAAGTGATTTGCCCAAGGATACCCAGCAGAGCCAAAGTAAGTAAGTTTTACTTTCAAATGGCAATGCTGGCCTATAAAATGGTAAGGTGGGTCACTAAATCTTTCCATATGAACATAACTAGAATGTACTCACATTCCCTTAATATCTATGTTAGTTGTTTATCATAGGAAGTACTCCTTGATTGGGGAACTTACTGATGAGTTTACTACAATATACCTCTTTTAGAAATGAAAGGCCAAGGAGCTGAAGACTTATTTTTTTTTTTTAAGATTTTATTTATTTATTTGAGAGAGAGACAGTGAGAGAGAGCATGAGTGAGGAGAAGGTCAGAGGGAGAAGCGGACTCCCCATGGAGCTGGGAGCCTGATGCGGGACTCGATCCCGGGACTCCGGGATCATGACCTGAGCCAAAGGCAGTCGTCCAACCAACTGAGCCACCCAGGCGTCCCTGAAGACTTATTTAACTGATTTATATTATCACTCTTTCTCCCATTTCAAATTCAGTTTTGCTGGCAAATACAGGTGAAGGAAAGTCTACAGATCACCATTATTTCTCCTATCCTAACAAATGTACCAAAGTTTTAATACCAAAATTAACATGTCATGATAAAAAGATTAAGATTCTATAATCTTCACAAATGGTTTGGAAAACATAAACACCAAGTCAAAACACCTCTGACATGTTAGTCAACACAAAGTCAAAATTAAAAGCAAGCAAGAGAAAAATGCAGAGTTTTACAATCAAATCAAACTGCTGTATATAGTTAATGCAAATTCTCCACCTTGAACTTGAAAAGTAATAGTAACAAGAAGACTGTGGTAAAAGAAATCAAGTCATAAGTGCTTTAGCTAAAGCTAGCTGGCTACAGAGACGAGAACAAGTATGAAATACTAAAACTTTGCCTTCTGGTCAAAAGACCAGTAACTGGGGAAAATAGCCTAGAGTAATAACACCAGAGCAGGTTCTGAAAGACTACAGGACTTGGTCGATTTCAGTTATGAAATGGTGTTACTTGTAAGTTCTGATCAAAGAGTTCAGTAACAAATGTGTGAGGACACACATAATATGAAAATTCCTTTTCAGAGAAACAAGATTAAGCAGTTTCCAAAGACAATTTTTAAATATATTTCTTTTAGATTTTAAGTAATGCTAATGCATTTTAATACAAATTTTCTTAAAATGGATTTACTCATATACCTATAATCATTATCAAAAACTAAAACTAAACCTGGGCTCAATAAACAAAGATGCTATGTAGACAAAGAAAACTCATAAAGGAATAATCTTGATTTCAATATGCAATTCCCATTACTGTTGTAATAAGAGATGCAAACATCAGGAAGATATGAATTAGGTGATCTGTTCAAGGTTTTCTACTCATAGAGTAGTCAAAATGATTCTGCATGCTAAACAGGGAGAATTTTCAAATAATTCTGGAATTAATGGACAATTTTTCATTTAATTTTTTATTTTCAAAAAGAACATTTTAAGTGGTCTATTTAAGGATACTAATCAAGTTGAAAAGTTTTAAATAGATTATTCAAATTTATTCAATTATTAAAAAGTTAGAAAAGCTATATATATCAATCCACAACCTCTAAATATGATATTCAGTGTCCTTTTTCTAGAAATATCTATATATCATTTTATTTTAAAGTATTTTTAAAACTAGAAAAAGTGACATTTTAAATAACTAAGTTTCAAATTAGAACATGCACATATTTTGAGGATCTACCTGAAAACGCTCAAGTATGCCATCAGTTCTAGCTGAGAATTTTTTAAAAGCAATCAATAAGAAAATTCTAGATTTCCCTTAAAACTAAGTCCTGAATTATACCTACTATACATTTAGAATGAAAAGCCATAAAAGTTTTCAGTTTTATTTCAGGCAACAATACAAGAAAACCAAATTGTTGCATTAGAAGCTTTTCAAACCATAATTAATATCCTAACTGATTCTGGTACAAAATATTCTAAAGAATGAGAAACAATAGCTTTTAAGTCCCTTTTCACAAATTATTATACCAAAACCTTGAACTGTTGCCAGAACTAGACTCTAAAATTTAATAAAGCATAGGGGTTGGTTCGGACTGTGTTCCAAGGTTGCTTGGAAATCCTTATTTAAAACTGAAGGTAAAAATAGTTCTCCCCAAAATGAAGGCTCTCAGCCAGCCCATACACACAGAAAATTCATTTTACTTAAACAACTAACAAATATAGATATAGAACACACCAGTGGGATGCCAGAGATAGAATGGGAGTGGAGAGTCTTCTATCTACAAAGGAAAGGAGGAAATTAGTCTAGCCCAAAATAGATACGAGGAGGTGGCAGCAAAGAATGGTGAACAAGAAAGATGCTATTGCCTGTAAGGTCCAGCTAGTAAAAATGATCAGTCACTTTTTCTCAGGATTTGGACTGATCCGCCTGTTTAACTCACTTCTTATTTTTTATTATGTCTTGTTTCCCCCACTGGCTTACATAGTAACGCCTGAAATCACAAAGTTTATTTGTAGGTTTTAAATACTGAACTTAGTATACTTTCCCATACTTGCCATATTTTTTATAAAGAATGAGTACTGCTTTTTATTAATCAGAAAAAGAACTAATATTAAAATTGAAAAGCCTCTCCACAGATAGCAAAAGCATGGAACAAGCAATATATTTTTAAAGTTAAAATAAAGTTAAAAAAAAGTTAAAATAAAAATATATTTTTAAAGTTAAAAAATAATGTGGTTATTCAAAAGAAAAGAAGCTATGCTCATGAAGTTATTAAATCTAACAGTATTTATACTGTGAAAAATGAAAGCAAGTCAAAAGTTCAATGATAAGTGAATCATGGTTTGTTAACGGAAGAGCTATAAATATAGAGACTATGTAGCAATATGTCGAACACACAGTGGAAAAAATAGAAAACAACTTTATTACACTATGGTTATAATTACAAATAAATATGAATGCAAAGGCAAGATTGTAAAATAGAATAAACGATTATATTAGGATAATAGTATTACCCTACTTAATTAAGATATATATTTATCGGAGCCACTTTTTTAGTCATACAATTGGAATGTAAAATAGTAT
The DNA here is from genome assembly GCF_002288905.1 of Enhydra lutris kenyoni. NCBI lineage: Eukaryota > Metazoa > Chordata > Mammalia > Carnivora > Mustelidae > Enhydra > Enhydra lutris. Next base: position 662,092 of record NW_019154089.1, read on the forward strand.
GATAAATTTAAATCTTTTTATCTGTTCATTTAACGTAATTCTTCTGAGGAACTCTAATCATACTCTTTATGTAATTCCAGAAGACTACAAAATAAAACATTTAAATTAAAAATATTTCATAATAGATTTTTAACTCAAAATCAATAAGGTTTTGCTATATATTAGATTCTATTTAACAGATAGTTCCTCTTCTACTACTTAATATTTTCAGAATAATTTTAAACAAACAGATTAAGAAAATGACTTTGCCAAAGAAAAATGGAGAGAATCAGATAGAATTCAGAGGAATATTTAACTTTGTATATAGCATTTATGCTACATCTTATTTCTTTATTTCAAATGATGAAATACTTCAATTCTTAATTTTTATGGATGACCCAAAGCAAGTCTAAAAAAGGAAAGAAGGCAGAAGGTTAAGATCCACTTAATGTATCATTCTGCGTAATTTTCAAGCAAAAAAAGTACACCTCTCAGAAATTCTAACCGATGAGGCAGATCCTGATTGATGAGAATGAATCCTATTATTATCATTATAATATTTAGAATCAGTAGAAATAATGATAAATAGCAAAATCATACTGTACATTTATGTTAACCACAATCATTATTTTCCAACAATGTTCTCAGGTATCTGTGGAAATATCTGTTACTTGAAAGGGTTTAAAAGGCAATATTAAAAACTTTTCTTTCTAAAAAACTTTAATATATCAGTCCTCTACAACATTTATAGCTGTGCACGTCTCACAGATTTTTAAGAAATATAAAAGAAAATTCGGAGACAGACTCTAGAAAGCAATTTAAAGTACCCTCCAAAATAAAAATTAGTCAAAGCACACATTTCATCAAGAAGTATGAACCTTTAAAGTGAAAAACTATTTATAATTTACCACAGTTGTAAAGATTATTACATATATGAAGCTTGCCATCTAATTTGAAATTTTGAAAAGCCAAAATAGAAAACATTAAAAGAAAACCAACAGAATGCTGTAATAATGTTGTTAGGAAGAGGATAGTTTTGTTTTCAAAAGTCAAACTAATTAAAGAAACAAAAGAAATCAAAGTGATTTGATAGGTTATTCTATTCTGTAAACATATCTTTGAAATTATATGTCTAAAAAGAGCAGTTTAAAAAGTTCAGAAATGTCAAACAGGACTGGCGTGAGTGGAAGAAACCAACAAATAGTTTTACCTAGGAAAGAAAGAGTATGCTCTATTAAAAACTAAGTACTTTCATATATATTTAATGAATGCAACAATTATAATAACTTTTTCAAAAGTAATTTTATGCAAAGTATGCAAACCATTGATCTCCTTTCCAAGTGTTTTCTAAATGTTAAAAATAAATGAAAGAATATCAACATTCACAAATAAATAAGTAAATAAATAAATAAATAAATAAAAATGTCTTACTAAATCAGCCCCTGCTTGAAGTAAAACATCTGCAACATCCGTATGTCCATTTTCGCAAGCATAGGTTAAGGCTGTGTCTCCTGTTGCTGTCGTAGCATGAACATTAGCACCTGGCAAGCAAAAAAACCAAACATTTACTTGTGAACTGTAAAATTGTGTTAAACAGTCCAATTTTACAATCTGATGAAATTGATGAATTCAGTGAAATCTTTTTTTTTTAAGATTTTATTTATTTATTTGACAGACAGAGATCACAAGTAGGCAGAGAGGCAGGCAGAGAGAGAGGAAGAAGCAGGCTCCCCGCTGAGCAGAAAGCCCGATGTGGGGCTCAATCCCAGAACCCAGGGATCATGACCCAAGCCGAAGGCAGAGGCTTTAACCCACTGAGCCATCCAGGCACCCTGAAATTGATGAATTCAAATATTAAAATACTACAGTATTTTAAGTATCCTATTTTTCTTTTATGCATTTAGGCACACAGAAAGGAACTGTACTAGAGGTGCCTGGGTGGCTCAGTTGGTGAAACATCTCCCTTTAGCTCAGGTCATAACCCCAGGATCAAATCCCACATCAGGATCCCTGCTCAGTACAGAGTCTGCTTCTCCCTCTGACCTTCCCCCATCTCATGTTCTCTCTCTCACTCTACCAAATAAATAGAATCTTTAAAAAAAAAAAAAAAAAAAAAAGAGGAACTATATCAAATTACTTTATATAGCCCAAGTGGGGGCGGGGGAGCTGCAAAACAAAAAATATCAAAGAGTTCTCAGAAATCATATTGGTGGTACTGCTGATTTGTATTCTTTTTTTTTTAATTTAATTTTTTTTCAGTGTGCTGATTTGTATTCTGACATAGTTCTATGGATATCTTAAAATCAAGTGAGTAAACGAGTAATCTTTGGTGAAAAGTGAAATTTTTGGAAGAACCGAGAGAAAACACAGAAGACTGTTGAAGTTAAGTGAAAACTCTATGGCTCTGAATTAGAAGTACTGACATGAACTCATGATGTATTTTATCCGTAAGAAAAATAAATAATTCCTAATTCTGACAAACCAATAAGTGCTAGAGACAATGACACACCAAGCAGAAATAGTCTCTAGCTTACACTATGGTTTCTACATACTATTTTCTAACAAATCCAACAAGGGTTTAGAAAAATAACTGGTTCCAAGACTGGGGCAGAATGTGTGTAAGATGTGCCTGAAATACCTTGCCATATCAGAAAACAACGGAATTATGAGAGACTATAGTGAGGTCACATCAAAAGGACTTCGGAGCTAACCTTACTGACCAAAGATAATCAAATTTTCCCATCTTTCAATAGTTTTTGCTTCTAAAAGAATGAGAACTATGATGAAGTAAAAGCCATCACATATGCTTCAAGTAAAAAACAAAACTTCATTAGTCACCAGTGAAGGATGTTAGGGGATTAATATTGTTTTGTTAACTGGTAAATAAAAGGGAAAAAAATCAAACTGCCATTCTCATAGGATTTATGTCTAAGGGTAACCAAATAGCTGATGAAGGGTAGTTTCTCTTTATAGACACATTTCAGCTAATAAAGAAGGAAGGAATAACAGAACTGAGACTACTCCTAATGAATTAATGGATCTACTGATAATTTATGAATTAATGATCATTTATGGTTAATAATATCACAAAAAGAAAGATAATCAGATGTTTATTACCTCCGGAAGGAAGTATACAAATATTACCTATGAAGCAGTCTAGTAAAAAAACAAACAAAAAAACCCACATCATACCCGAATTCTGATCAAGTCTCTAGATTTAACTACAACTTTATAGGAAATCCAAGAGACAGAAAAACAAGTAAAATAAAATCATGGAGATGCAACTGGCAAAATCCACACCAGTGGGAAGCCTAAAGAATAAACATTCCATTTCTTCAATCAAAGCTTGCAAGGAAAGAGAAAGATGGAAGGGGAGCACAAAGACAAAAAAGAGACTTAAGAGACATTAACCAACAGTTGTTGTATAAATCTTATTGAATCTTGATTCAAAAAATTCATTAAACACACACATACATATTTGTAAGAAAAATATGAAAACTGCTTAGACATTTAATAATACTAAGAAATTATTATTTTAAAAATTGTAGGTAGGAAAATGATACTGTGGTTATTTTTTAAAGATTATCTTTCAGAAGGGTGCCCGGGTGGCTCAGTGGGTTAAGCCTCTGCCTTCAGCTCAGGTCATGATCCCAGGGTCCTGGGATCCAACCCCACGTCGGGATCTCTCCTCAGCAGGGAGCCTGCTTCCTCCTCTCTCTCTGCCTGCCTCTCTGCCTACTTGTGATCTCTGTCTGTCAAATAAACAAATATAATATTTTTTAAAAAGATTATCTTTCAGAGATACCTATTAAAACATTTATTGATCATTTAGAGAAATAAATTTATATTTTTAATAATTTATTTTTAAATTAAAAATTTGAATTTTAAATTTAAAAATGTTTCTATAAATATATATGGTGGCAGATGTTAACTAGACTTAAGTGTGGTGATCATTTCACAATATATACAAATACCAAATCATTAGGTTGTACACCTGAAACTCATGTTATCTGTATCAATTACATCTCAGTAAAAAACAACTGTATAAAAATAAATGGGGGAAAGCACCTGGGCAGCTCAGTTGCTTAAGTGTCTGCCTTCGGCTCAGGTTGTGATCCAGGGGTCCTGAGACTGAGTCCCGCATCAGGCTCCCTGCTCAGAGGGGAGTGTGCTTCTCCCTCTATCCCTTCCCCCTGTTCATGATATCTCTCTCTCGATCTCTCAGATAATAAATAAAACTTTAAAAAGAAGAAAATAAATGGGGGATAAGGAGGAATATAGATTAAATGAGATAGGTGAAGGCGCCTGGGTAGCTCAATCTTTAAGCGTCTGCCTTGGGCTCAAGTCATGATCCTATGGTCCTGGGATTGAGCCCTGTGGGGACTTCCTGCTCCGTGGGATGCCTGCTTTTCCCTCTCCCACTCCCCCTGCATGTATTCCCTCTCTTGCCATCTCATTCTGTCAAATAAATAGATAAAATCTTAAAAAAAAAAAAAAAAAAGAAATGAGATGGGCTATAAATTAAAAATTGGTAAAGAAAGCTGGGTGATGGGCTTCTTAGGGTTCATTATACTATTCTCTATGTTTGAAAATATGCCATAACAAAAAGGTTCTTGAAAATGGTAGAGGCAATATATTAAAAAATTTATTGTTTTGCTTTTTGTGTTTGTTTTTAGTGCTACACTCTAAGAAGAACTTCATGTAAATTAAGCACACTCTAAACTGGAAAAATATTTTTATAGATAGTGATCATATAAAAAAGTGATTCTCAATCCCCTGAGATAGTTCTGGAAACTTTGTACGTCAAATTAGCATGAGCAGCTAAACAAGATTCCACAGTAGTACAACAGGAAAAATGATGTCCAGAGCTCTAAGTATGAACATTAGCTCTGTCACTTATTAGCCTGGTTGCCTTAGGGTAACATGTTTATGTATTGTTTCCATATCTATAAGAATATGTTTAATATTTCTAACTATGTAGGGACCAGTGGCAATTAATAGAAATAACATAAAAGCTGAGCAGAATGTCTTGGTATTCAATAATTTCTTATTAAACATTAATGCCTTCTCTTAAAAGCCTCTTACAACAGCAAGACTTTACGCAGAGGGATGTGTAAAGACTATGGAAGGTAATCACTGGTAGGGGACTCCTGAAGGGCACAAAGATAGTTGCTGAAAATGATGGAGGTACAATGACTGAATAATGCACACATTAACTACAGTGATTAATAATATCTGAGTCAGGGGAGAGGTCAGCTTGTATGACTGGCCTATGCTTTTGTTCAAAAACTACACAATCATCTGCACCATTAACAATCTAAGAAATTATTTCAATAACAATTCAAAGGAAAAATTGAATCTGGGCTATAATGAAATTAATGTTAACAACAAAAGCTTAAAAATATTGAACAAAGCCTTGCTAAATATTATATTTTCCTTAACATATTAATTTCTTCATATGTCAAGTTTTAAACAATATGTCAGACATAGATAAAAAGAAAAATTTCATATTATTTCCAATATACTTATAAAGGTATATGTCTACCTGGATATTTTTTTCTAGTTTTCTAGTACATTCTTTCTTTTTTTTTTTCTTTAAGATTTTTATTTATTTATTTGTCAGAGAGAGAGAAAGAGCAGGAACACAAGCAGGGGGAGCAGCATGTGGAGGGAGCAGCAGGCAGAGGGAGAAGCAGACTCCCTGCTGAGCAAGGAGCCAGATTCGGACTCTATCCTAGGCCCCTGGGATCATGACCTAAACCGAAGGCAGATGCTTAACTGACTGAGCCACCCAGGTATCCTCTGGTAATTCTTATTTTATGCTATAAAACTACAAATATTTTATGTAAAACTACTTATTTCTCCCTACTGCTTATCAATGCATAAAGCACAAATCATTTTAAAACTAAGTACTTCTGCCAAAAATTAAATTCCCACTTGTTCTTTTTTCTTTTTTTACTCTTAAGAAGACTTAAAAATGTCAAGAAATGAACAGGCTTAAAAGTATCAAACTATGACCTCTATAATGTCATCATCCCCACCTCCACTTACTAACAGAGACTAAGAGGAACTAATTTCTCCCTTCCAGAAGCCACAAACTATTGGAGAGAGAAGGTCAATGTGCAGGCTATGGTCATGAAGCAAACCTTAACAATAAGAAAATGTTTAAAAATGACATTTTTAGAGATGTAGGAGCCTAAGTAGAACAATCAAATTGTGGAGCTGGCTTTCAACTTTTGTAGATATGAAAAAGTAAAGGTTAATTGATAAAGTTATGAAAGCAATATAAAATCTTTTTTCTAAAGGGCATTTTTAAATTCACATACCAGCAGCCAATAAATATTTAACCAACTCGAGGTGTCCCTCCTGTGAAGCCTCCATCAGAGGTGTGGAGCAGCCGAGTTCTAGATCAGCCCCTGCTTTAATCAAGAAGTCTGCAACTTCAGAAAACCCTCCACAGCAAGCCAAGGTCAGAGCAGTTTCTTGGGTTTCTTCCGTCTGGGCATTTATATTTGCTCCTAAAAGGAAAGCATAAAAATTGATACACTAGCTGCAATACTTATGATAAAAATATTGTTTTAAATTATGTTAATCATCTCTCCCTGCTTCTGGGAGTCCTTCTAGGGTGCTGATAATTTATTTTACCATCAATGCAAAAAAATATTTTAGTTGTAGTATACTTCGCTGATACTCAACACAAAACACCCAAAGGAAATTTATTTTTTAGTTAAAGAAGTAAAACTACTTTACCTTGCGCTAAGAGTAGGGCCACCATCTCCTCATGTCCTTCCCGAGCAGCTTCCATCAAGGGAGTATATCCCTCATCATTAACTTCTTCTAGATTTGCCCCCCTTTCAATAAGCAGAGCTGCCAATTCAACATGTCCTCCACAGGCAGCTAGCGTTAACGGAGACTCGAATGAATCTGCGGGCATGTTCACTTGAGCACCACTATCCAAAAGCAAACGTGCTACCTCTACGTGTCCATCCTGCAGATTTTTAGAAGGAAAGCAAGAAGGAAGGAATTTTGTTGTTTTGAGATGTTTAAATTGGGAGAAAAGAAGAGATTGAGGAAAGATGGAAAGGAAGAAAGAAACAGAGATGCACCTTAGATACACACGTATTATCATGCCCATCTGAGAAACCTGAGGTGTCTTATCAAAACTCCATTAAAATTACTTTACCTTACCTTTGAGCAAACCCAAAATTCTCCACAAGAATCAGACTTGCAACATATATTAACAATTCCAAATAATTTCAAATTTTCACATTCTTTGAGGTTCAAAAAACTGTTAAATCCATACACAAGAGTACCTCAAAATAATTACTATTTATACTACTGCCAAGTCAAATATAACTATACCCTCCAACCTAGGTGTCATAGGAAACTGTATTAGAGCTATTTAAGAAACAAAGACTTGACAAAAAGTAACAACAGATTCTATGAAGTCATTACCACTTGGGATTATGTCACCAAGGAAAACCCCAGTGGGCTGATAGTACCCTATATTTTCCCTCATCACTAGCTTGTTGCAATGAAAGAAAAAATTTTACAAAGATATATAAACAAGTATCTATTCTCTTGTAAATAATATTACCATGGGTCCATCTGTATAGACAGAGGCAATTATTTTCTTTTTAAAGATTTTATTTATTTTTTTGACAGGGAGAAAGACAGCAAAAGAGGGAACAAAAACAGGGGGAGTGGGAGAGGAAGAAGAGGCTACCTGCGGAGCTCAGAGCCTGATGCAGGTTTTGATCCCAGGACCCCGGGACCATGACCCGAGCAGAAGGCAGACACTTAACAACTGAGCCACCCAGGTACCCCAACAGTAAGGCAATTAATAAAACATTCTCATGGAGCGTAATTCATCCTATCCCTCTGCCACCATAAATATTCCTCTTTTATTTGTTTGTTTGTTTTCTTTAGTGTCAAATTCTTTATTTATTTATTTATTTATTTATTTGAGAGAGTGAGAGTGTGAGCAGGAAAGCACAAGCAGGGGAAGCAGCAGAGGGAGAGGGAGAAGCAGACTCCCCACTGAGCAGAGAGCCTGTTGTGGGGCTCATTATCAGGACCTTGAGATCATGACCAGAACCCAAGGCAGCCACTTAACCAACTGAGCCATCCAGGCACACCTTTAGTTTCAAATTCTTCACTTCAAAATTTTATATAGACCTTAACTCTTGTTGCAGCATATAAAATCAAACACTGTGTTGGTCTGTATTTCAAAAAGGACCAAAATAATGCTAATGAAAAGTAAAGACTGAATATAAAAATAAGGTTTTATAAGGTTAGTCAATCCTTTCATTAAAGAATTAATTAAAGAAACCTTAATTAAATGTTAGATTTCAATATCCATCAAGAATTTCATTATATTTGGGGCGCCTGGGTGGCTCAGTGGGTTAAAGCCTCTGCCTTCGGCTTGGGTCATGATCCTGGGGTCCTGGGATCGAGCCCCACATCAGGCTCTCTGCTTAGCAAGGAGCCTGTTTCCTCTTCTCTCTCTATCTGCCTCTCTGCCTACTTGTGATCTCTGTCTTTCAAATAAATAAATAAAATCTTAAAAAAAAAAGTTTCATTATATTTAACTAAATGACTAGCCTAGCTTTAATCACTTTTGACATGATGTCAAAAACAAATGACTTGGCATTAAAACTTCAGTTTTACTAAATCTTAAATAAAATTCTAGCTTTACTATTAAACACTAATACTTCAAATATACGTAAAATAAAGTATATTTTAACCAAATTGCTGTATTAAGTTATTTGGTATTTGAAATACATTTCTAATTGAAAAGAAAACAGAATTTATAAGTATTCACAGATCAAAGAACTACTGCCATGCATAGCTCCTCTAGGCTGCCAATAGTTTTGTGTGAATTTACTTCAATTTCTTTACTGATTTTGCTTTTATATCTTGAGTACATACATTAAGAGAGAAATTATACTAAGCACTTTTTGCTTTAATAAAAAAATTTTAATTTTGTCAAAGGAAAAAATAAAGAAGTAAAAACAATATAATCTAATCTTAAAGGTCTAATACAATTATTAGACTTTTTAAAAATTCTAAGACTAGCCAATAGCCAGTACTGGATTCACTCTCCTATAATAAAAAATGGTAAAATTTGGGAAAAAGAGATAAAGCAACTGGAAGCACTGAATAGCAACCAGTCTAAGGCTAAGCACCAAAAAAAAGGCAGCACATAAGATTAACCCTACATTCACTCCAGCTTTAGGCATATTCCAAACCATGGTCTAAGGAAACCAAGGCTAAACAAAGAGTGAAGATTTCTTTCAACAAAGAAAACAAAGATCAGAATACAAAGCAGCCAAAACAGAACTGCTGGAGTATGGGCAGGATACCTGAGAAAAAGAAAATACAGAGTAATCTCAAAATCTATATAAAATTATCTTCAGATACTTGGGGCAACTCCTGAGTTGAACACACCAAAGATGCCACTCTAGGAGGCTAGCAGAGAATGGCTGCTGAAAGGTTGGAGACCTTGGGAGTTCAGACTCAGCCAGAATAGAAAGACCAATGGTGAATATCCATGCTTTCAAATGAGATGGTAGAGAGGATACCTAAGGAGTATCCAAAGATCAAGGAGCAAGGAAGTAGGAGTATAAGAATAAGGAGTATAAGAAATTAAGCCTCAGTATGACCAATGATCCACTGCTAGAACAAAACATAACAGTTTTATAAGAACATGATAATCAAGATACTTGAAAAGGGATCATCCATAGCATATGGCTTACAACTAAAAATACCACATATTAAAAAGCAGGAACATGTGGTGACTGTCAAGATATGCAATAACCAATAAAAGCAGACCTAGTGGGGGGGGGGGGAAAGCAGACCTAGAAATAAATCAAACACAAGAGATGGAAAAAAGGACTATTAATGATATATTAAAGAAAATAAAGGGGGGAAAATGGAAAAATAAATAAAAAATAAATTTCAACATAGAATCAGAATAAAAGAACATCATATCAATAATTATATTTAAATATAAATGGTCTAACCAAACCAATTAAAAAACAAAGACCGACAGAGTGGGTTGCAAAACATGACCTAAAAATACGCTGTCTGCAAAAAACTCACTTCAGTATAACAATATAGGCGTATCAAATATATCAAAGATTGAAAGAAAGGATAAAAATATTTATCAGGAAAACAATCACTGGAAAACAAAAGTAGCCATATTAATATCAGGAACTATGTTAACAAAGGAGACCTCAGAACAAAGATTACCAAAGAGACACATCACATAATGATAAAAGAGTCAATCATGAAGAAGACATAGCAATTCTAAAAATGTATAGGTACCAAACAACAGAGATCCAGCATGTGAAAAAATGAGAAAAAAATGAAAAGCAACTAAAAGAACTACACAAATCCACAAGCACAGCTAAAGATTTTAACACAACTCTCTCAGTAATTGTTAGAAAAACTATACAGAGAATCAGAGATAATGTAGAAAAATTCTACCATCAATCAACAGGATCTAACTGACATTTATAGAACACTCTATCAAAACCAGCAGGATATACATTCTCCACAAATGCATAGGGAATATATGTCCACATCTTGAATATAAAACAAACTTAAAGAAATGAAATCATGTAGAATGTATTTTCTGACCACAATGGAACCAAACTAAATATCATTAACAGATCACAAGAAAATCTTCAAACGTTTAGGAACACACATGAAAATAACCTATGGGTCAAAGAGGAAGTCTAAAGTGAAATTTTAAAAAATACATGGAACTAAATGAAAATGAAATATAACACATAAAAAATTTTTTAGAAGATTTTATTTGAGAGAGAGAAAGAAAATATGGGCAGGGGAAGGGGAAAGGGAGAGGGAGAAGAAACCTCCCTCTTAAGCAGGAAGCCCAACATGCGGCTCAATCCCAGGACCCTGAGATCACAACCTGAGCCAAAAGCAGATGCTTACCCAACTCAGCCACCCAGGCGCCCCAACATAATAAAATTTCTAAGACACAACTAAAGTAGTACTGAGAGGGAAACTGATAGAACAAAGTGCAAACAATTAGAAGAGAGAAAAATCAGGGCGCCTGGGTGGCTCAGTGGGTTAAGCCACTGCCTTCGGCTCAGGTCATGATCTCAGGGTCCTGGGATCGAGTCCCGCGTCGGGCTCTCTGCTCAGCAGGGAGCCTGCTTCCCTCTCTCTCTCTCTCTCTCTCTCTGCCTGCCTCTCCGTCTACTTGTGATCTCTCTCTGTCAAATAAATAAATAAAATCTTAAAAAAAAAAAAAAAGAGAGAGAGAAAAATCAATAATCTAAGCTCACATTTCAAAAGCTTAGAAAAGGAAGTACAAAACACACCCAAAGGACGAGAAGGAAGGAAATTATAAAGAACAGAGCACGATTATAATACTCAGTGGTGAAAAACTGAAAGCTTTCCCCTAAAATCAGGAAGAAGTCAAGGATGCCCACTCTCACCACTTTTATTCAACATAGTACTGGAAGTCCTAACCACAGCAATCAAACAAAAGAAAGGAATAAAAGGCATCCAGATTAGTAAGGAAGAAGTAAAATCTTCACTATTTGCAGACGACATGACACAGGCAGAGAGCCTGATGCAGGGCTTGATCCCATCTGGGTTCACAGATGATATGTAGGAAACCCTAAAGACTACACACATAAAAAACTGTTAGAACTTATAAATGAATTCAGCAAAACAGCAGGATATAAAGTTAACACACGGAAATCAGTTGCATTTCAATACGGAAATTAGTTGCATTTCAACACATAACAATGAACAATATGAAAAGTTATTAGAAAAACAATTCCATTTATAACAGCATCAAAAAGAATAAAATATTTAGGAATTCATCAAGGAAGTAAAATACTTATACAAGGAAAACTACAAAACACTGCTAGAAGAAATTAAAGAAGATATACAAAAGTGGAAATACATTTCATTTTTATGGACTGGAAGCCTTAATAATGTTAAGATGTCAATATTACCAAAAGCAATCTACAGATTCAATGCAATTCCCATAAAAAGCCCAATGGTGGTTTTTGCAGAAAATATAAAGGCCCATCCTAAAATTCATATGGATTCTAAAGGGACCCCAAAAACCATCTTGGAAAAAGAGATTAAAGCAGGAGGACTCACACTTCCTGATTCCAAAACATATACAAAGCCACAGTAATCACAGTATTTACTACTAGCATAAAGACAGACATAGACAAAAGGAATAGAAGAGAGATCTCAGAAATAAACCCTTCCATATATGGTCAATGATTTTTGACCAGGATGTCAAGACCATTCAATAAGGAAATAACAGTCTTTTTAACAAATGATGCTGGGAAAACTGTTCATCACATGCAAAAAAATGAAGTTCGACCCTTACCTAAGACCATATACAAAAATTAACTTAAAAGGGCTCAAAAACCTAAAACTATAAAACTCTTGAAAGAAAACATAGGACAAAAGCTTCATGACATTGGATTTATCCATGATTTCTTGGATATGATACCAAAGGCACAGGCAACAAAAGAAAAAAATAAATCGAATTTCATGAAATTAAACAGTTTTATATATAAAAGGACACTACCAACAGAGTAAAAAGGCAACCCATGGAATGGGAGAAAATATTTGGGTATATTTGTAAAGGGTACAAGAGATTCATATCCAAAATATATAAAGAACTCCTAAAACTCAAAAGCGAAAACAACCAACCTGATTCAAGAAGGGGCAAAGGATCTAAATAGACATTTCAACAAAGAAGATATATAAATGGCCAATAAGTACATGAAAAGATGCTCAACATCACTAATCATTAGGGAAATGCACATCAAAACTACAATGAGATACTACCTCACAACCGTTAGGATGGCTACTACCAAAAAGCCCCAGAAAATAACAAGTGTTGGGGAGAATATACAGAAATTGGAACCCTTGTACATTGTGAAAATGGAAAAATGGAAAAACCACTGTGGAAGGACAGTATGGTAGCAATTCCTCAAAAAATTAAAAATAGAAATACCATATGATCAAGCAATACCACTTCTGGGTATATACCTGAAAGAACTAAAAAGAGGGACTTGAACAGTAGGATATTCACAATAGCTAATGCATGGAAGCAACCCAAGTGTCCAACAAAGGATGAGTGAATAAGCAAAAATGTGTTATATACATACAATAAAATATTACACATAATTAAAAATGTAAGGAAATTCTGACATATGCTACAACATGGATAAATCTTAAGAACACTATGTAAGTGAAATAACGCAGTCAAAAAGACAAATCCTATATGATTCCTCTTCTTTTAATTAATTAATTAATTTTGTATTGCTCTTAAATGAGATAGAGTAATCAAAATCATAGACAGAAAGTAGAATGGTGATTGCCAGGGGTTGGGGAGAATAGGGAATGGGAAGTTGTTATTTAATGGGTACAGGGTTTCCGTTTTATAAGATGAAATGAGTTACGGAGATGGATGGTGATGACGGTTATATAACATTACAAATGTATTTAATACACTGAACTATACATGAAAAATGCATAAGATGGCAAACTTTGTTATGTGTTTTTTATCATAATAAAAAAAATTGGGAAGAAAATAAAAGTCTCTCAGTATGTTGGAAATGGCGGAGCCAAGCCTGCCTTTTGTACTGTTTCCTACATTGGCAGATTTACTATCAGGAGTTAAACAAGCCAGGGTACCTGGGTGGCTGAGTTGGGTAAGCATCTGCCTTTGGCTCAGGTCATCTCAGGGTCCTGGGATCCAGCTCCGAGGTAGGCTTCCTGTCCAGCAGGGAGTCTGATTCTCCCTTTCCCTCTGCCCCTCCCCCTGTTCATGCTCTCTCTCCCTCTCTCTCTCTCAAATAAATAAAATCTTTCAAAAAAAATTATTAAAAAAAAAAAAGTTAAACCAGCCTCCTCCAGCCATCCAAGATGCTGAAAGGAAAGAAGGCTAAGGGGAAGAAAGTGGCCCCGGCTCCTGCTATCGTGAAGAAGCAGAAAGTCAAGAAGGTGGTCAATCCTGCTTAAGAAAAGGCCCAAGAGGGGCGCCTGGGTGGCTCAGTGGGTTAAAGCCTCTGCTTTCGGCTCAGGTCACGGTCCCAGGGTCCTGGGATCGAGCCCCACATTGAGAGCCTGCCTCTCTCTCCGCCTGCCTCTCTGCCTACGTGTGATCTGTCTGTCAAATAAATAAAATCTTTAAAAAAAAAAAGAAAGAAAGAAAGAAAGAAAGAAAAGGCCCAAGAATTTTGGCATCAGATAGGACATCCAGCCCCAAAGGGACCTCATCTTCTTTGTCAAATGGTGCCACTTTATCTGCCTGTAGCAGCAAAAAACTATTTTCTATAAATGCCTGAAAGTGCCTACCACAATTAACCAGCTCACCCAGGTCTTGGACCACCAAATAGCTACTCAACTGCTTAAGCTGGCCCACAAATACACACCACAGACAAAGCAACACAAGGAGAGACTGTTGACACGGGCTGAGAAGAAAGCTGTTGGCAAAGGGAATGTCCCCACCAAGAGGCCGCCTACCCTTCAAGCTGGGCTTAATAATGTCACCACCTTAGGGGAAAATAAGAAGGCTCGGATGGCAGTGACTGCACATGATGTGGATCCCACTGAGTTGGATCCCACTGAGTTGGTTATCCTCGTGCCTGCCCTGAGTGATAAGATGGGGATTTCCTACTTCATCATCAGGGGGAAGGGCAGGCTAAGGTGTCTGATCCACAGGAAGACCTTCACCACTGTCTCCTTCACACAGGTTAACTCAGAAGACAGAGGAGCTCTGGCTAAGCTGGCAGAAGCTATTAGGACCAATTAAAATGACAGATATGATGAGATCCACTGTCATTGGGGAGGCAAGGTCCTAGGTCCAAACTCAGTGTTTCACATTGCCAAGTTGGAAAAAACAAAGGCTAAAGGACCGGCCGCCAAACAGGGCTAAATGTATGCTGTTGAATTCTCTGTACATAAAAGCAATAAAAAGTTTTATTTAAAAAAAAAAAAAAAACAGGGATGCCTGGGTGGCTCAGTCATTAAGCATCTGCCTTTGGCTCAGGTCATGATCTCAGAGTCCTGACATCGAGTCCCACATCCGTTCCCTGCTCAGTGGGGAGCTTGGTTTTCCCTCTGCCTACCTCCTCCTGCCTGTGCTCTCTCTCTCTTTCTCCCCCTCTGTTTGACAAATAAATAAAATCTTTAAAACAAAATAAGAACAAACGTGAAACAAAACATTGCTTTTCAATGTTATCGCAAATGAGTGCAATTTAAAATTACCATGCAAGCCTCCATTAATGCAGTGTGCATCTCATCTGTTTTGTGCTCTTGGTCCGCACCAGCATCAAGCAGAAAGCGAACCATATCCAAATGGCCTTAAAAAAAAAAAAAAAAAAAAAGAACATGAATTTTTAAACTATATTTCTAAAGAACTGAGTATTAATTTAATACATTAAGTATTAAAATAGGGAATCATTTTCTTTCAGGTATCTACACAAAAATTTATGAGAACTTATTTTTCATTCAATAAAGGAATGACAGTTTTACAAAGCCAATCCAAAATAATAAGCACGCTCTCACCAAGGTATCTAGGTTTTAAAGATTGAATTAGTAGAAAGCACATAACAAGTTAAGTAAAGCGGTAATACTTATTCTTTGATTTAATCTATAAAAACTATCAAACTATAAATCAAAACACTGAAATCAATTAGAATGCCAGGTAAAATACTTTTGGATCATATTTTTCATAAAAACAGCATTAAAATAATGACCATAAACTCACTGTGGCAATGAGCAGGCACAGAAAACTCCAGTCAAAATAATTTCAACTCTCTGGATACATTAAATATATAAAAAGCCTTAACAGTCAGTAAGAAAAAGACAAACACTCCAGTAGAAAAATGGATGAAGGACATGAAATGGTTATTAAAAAAGAAATGTAAATGAATACTAAACTGAAAAAGAATATTAAACCTTCCTATTAAACAAAAGCAAACTAAAATGATACACCATTTTTTATTATCAAAATGGCAAATATTAAAAAGAATGGTAATACCCAGTGTTGGTGAGGGTGTAGGGTGGGACAAAGGGCACTCTCAAACACTGCTGGTGGGAGTGTAAATTGGTTCAACCTTTCTAGAAGGCAATTTGGCAATATGTATCAAAAGCCTTAAAAATGTCCATACCCTTTGACCCAGCAATTCCACTTCCAGGAATTTATCCTAAGGAAATAATCAGAGATTAGGCAAAGATGTCTGCACAAGGATGTTATTACAGTGTTTTTAATAATAGTGAAAACTGGGAACAATTCAAGTGTCCAACAATAGGCAATTATGGTACATCCATTTGATGTATTTGCAGAGACTCCTAGTTCCCTACTCAATACCACAGAATAGTCTTCCTTAATAACAGAACTCTGGTTTTTATCTGAGTGGCAACTAACTAAAAGAGTACATTTCCCAGCTTTCCTTGTTATATGTAGCCAATGAGATACAAGCAGGAGCTATAAGGCAGAACGTCTAAAAAGATTTCTTAAAAGTAGCTTACTGATGTGGAAGGCACTCCCCTTTTTGCCCTTACCCTCTCTGTCCTCCCTACAATGTAGATTGTTGGGGCTCTAGCTACCATCTTGGATTACAGGTAAATTTGAGGATAGAAACGACACAGTAGGAAGGTAGAAGAGAAAAACAGAATTCTGAGATCTTGATAGCAGTGCAACAGCTATACTAGTTCTAGACAGCTTACACCCTTGGACTTGATTTATATATTTAAAGAAAAAGTCTTCTCTTTTGTTTAAATCATTACTAATTTAGGTTTCATGACACATGCAGCCATACCCACTCCTAGCAGAAATAGTGAAATACTATGTGACCATCAAAAGTTGTGTTATAAAAATATTTATTGAGATGGGAAATGTTCATGATATATTGCTAAATAAAATAAGCAGATTATAAAACAGTTAGGTATGGTTGTTTAGTTTAAATATATATGTTTGTTTTATATATGCTTAAAAAACACACTGGAAACATACTAAAATACTGCTTACATGCTTTAATCTTTAGGTAGTAATAATATATGTCATTGTAAAATTTCTTTTCCTTATGCTTTTCTTGTTTTTGAGGTTTTCTGTTTAAACTGTGATTACTACTATTACTTGAGTGTGTATTGTTTTTGAAATAAAGGTTGGAAAAAATCATATAAAATGAAAGTTATTAAAAAATGAAAACCCTCTAAATCTGTGCTATGAGTTTTTGTTGACTTCATAGCTACCTGAATAAATCTGAATTAAAATAATAAAGAAAAATACACTGTGAAATTTATACTTCACAAAATATAGGCTAAAATGGGCTTTCTATATAATCTCTTACAAGTTACATAATTTGACAGCACAGGGAAAATATAAGTAATATAAAATTAATTCAAATACTCAAATATTTAAATACTCAAGGTTGTTATGAAAAAAATTGTAAATATTCACATATAGAGAGAGTACCTTTGTAGCACGCAAGGGTAAGAGCACTTTCTTTGAATTCATTAGAATGAGTGTTGATGCCTGCCCCATGATCCAGAAGAACTCTAGCAACTTCCACATGACCTGCACTGGCAGCTTCCATTAAGGGGGTATGTCCATTTTCATTATGATCTTCTATATTTGCACCTTCATTAAGTAGCACTTTCACAATGTCAACAAATCCTCCAGCACAGGCATAAGTTAGTGCAGTATTTCCTAACAAAGAACAAAAAGATACACAGAATTATGATAAAATGGATAAAATTATAACTATGCTATACTCTAGTTCTAGCTCTTCAATTCCCTTACATAAACCACTAGAACTATCATCTTACATTTTTTTGGTTCTATTGGTTAAGAGCATCATCTTAATTTTCTTACTAATTAAAAGATTTATTAAACAGGCGCCTGGGTGGCTCAGCTGGTTAAATGTCTGCCTTTGGCTCAGGTCATGATCTCCAGGTCCCGGGATGGAGCCTCACGTTGGGCTTCACGCTCAGCGGGGAATCTGCTTCTTTCTCTCTCTCTTTCCCTTTGCCCTATCCCCAGCTCAGTCTCTCACTCTCTCTTTCTCAAATAAATAAGTAAATAAAATCTTTTAAAAAAAATAAAAGATTTGTTATAAACAGGCCAACTGGGGCGGCTGGGTGGCTCAGTGGGTTAGGCCTCTGACTTCCGCTCCAGTCATGGTCTCTGGGTCCTGGGGCTCTCTGCTCGAAGGGGAGCCTGCTTCCCCCCCCCTCCGCCTGCCTCTCTGCCTGCTTGTGATCTCTCTCTCTGTCAAACAATAAATAAAAATCTTTATAAAAAAAACAAAAACAAAACAGGCCAATTTACTTATATTCCCATTAGTTTAAAGATATGTGTCAGAAGGAAAATGTAGCTAAAACAATGAATAGTCTTATGAATAAGTCTGCATAAAAGAAAAGGTAAGAGAAAATTAAGAAATGGATATACATAGAAAGAAAATGTTGAGGATTTCTAGACTGTAAAGTATCAAAAGAAAAAGGAGTAATTTTGAATGATACACTAGAATATTTTAAATAAAAATATACTGAAAGGGATTTTTCAAGATGACACTTCATTTTATTTGACAGCCTAATAAAGTAGGAAGATATAAATCCCCCTCAGCGTAAGTCCTTCAAAAGAAACATTTCTTTAAAAAGGTCATTATCCAGGGCGCCTGGGTGGCTCAGTAAGCTAAGCAGCTGCCTTGGGCTCAGGTCATGGTCTTAGAATCGAGCCTCATGTCAGGTTCCCTGCTCAGTGAACAGCCTGCTTCTCCCTCTCCTTCTGCCTGCCGCTCTGCCTACTTGTGCTCTCTCTCTCTGTCTCTCTGTCAAATAAATAAATAAAATAAAATAAAAAAATAAAAGGTCATTATTCCATTATTGGCGTGCCACCTATTTCTTTCCTGATTTTGTTTTGAGGATTTTTATTTATTAGAGAAGATAAGGGAGATAGTTTACTACCTAATAGTAAGGCACTGAAGAAGATTATTTTAAAGATTCAGCAAGAAAAGTAACATTCCAGAATCCAATGTGTTTAGAATTCAATTATTCAACCATTTTACACATTATACATGTTACTATCATTACAAGTAAGACAAAATGGTCAGCAAAATAGTCTACAGTTCCTTCCAGGAAGCCTTGCTCACTTACATTTAATATTCACTTAAAGGTGTAGAACAATGACATAGCTTTCATTATGTAAATTTTTTAAAAATCATGTTGTTGCCTCACTAAATCCAAGTAATCTTACTACTAAAACTATACCTATAACTCATGACACATGACCAAGGCTCCTTCTATGTGTCTGCGAGGTATAAATAACTAAAAGAACACCTCTTACTAGAATAGCTTTCATTCTGCCACAAGAGTATCTTAGTAGTAAATGGATTCAGTATGCCCGACATGAAAAACCCCACAGGGTAAATACTCTCAGGTTAATCTATAATCTAAAGTTAAGGAATTTGAATTTAAATGAGATAAAGAATTTTAAGACATACAGTTCCTAATTTTGCCTCTTATGGCAAAAAAGAAACTGTCTCCAGCAGAAAAACTGACAATCTTGGCCAAACGGAGTCTCAGTCTTTTGAAGATACCAAATTAATTTAGATTTTACTCATTTCTAATCAATGGCTAAGATTTTTCTGTAGGTTTACAACTGATTTTTCCAGTCGTAAAAATCAAATTTTTATCTCTTAGGTTATAATTAATTATATCAATTTATTTTCCTCAAATTAACACATAATTTCTACTTACCTGTTGCTGACTGGGAGTTGACATCTGCATCATGAAGAAGTAATAATTTCACAATATCTAAATAACCTCCACTAGATGCTGCCATTAGAGGAGTTATGTCTCCTTTATTCCCTCGATCTTCAACATTAGCATGCATAGCAAGCAATACCTTTAAAACACATTACACAGAGAGAGAACAGTCAGTTCTTACTATTAATAGTATTTCTAGAGAAATAAATGCATAAATGCAACAGAAAATGTTAACCGCTCTTGTCAAAGAATATGTGTTATGCTTGGGATTATTCAGCAAGAGAACAGAACTATACTACCAAGACAGAAACTAACTGGTAAACACATGGTTATTTCTCAATATTACTACAACAGACAGAAAAAATTAAAAGAATTGAGATAATCTGGATGAAATGACAATAAATCACTACTTTCCATTATAGCTGTATATTATTTCTAAAGACAAGCTGAAGATATTACTATTACTTTTATGTGTTTCTTATTCGTTAGGAACAGTTTTGAGTAAATGGCAGGAAAATGCACCTTGCCCAGTTACACGTGTAGGCAACAAAATTAATTATGTACCAGGTTCCACTTTACCTACTGCCCAAAAGGAAGGAATCTGGCCTCTAACAACTTCTTTGATTAGTAATAAAAATAAAACATCAAAAACCTTCCCATAATTTCAATCACTAAAGATAAGTTCTGCTTACTTGTGCTAATTCATAATACCCTGCTGAACAAGCCAAACACAGCAGACTTTCTCCTTCTTCTGTATGTTCATTTACACTTCTGCCTTCATCTAGCAATTTACGAACTGCATTCACATCCCCATCTGAACAAGCTTCTGCCAGACTACGACTGAAAACAAAACCATCAACAATTAACCAACAAAGAAAGACTCAGAATCCTATGCTAATAAACTATATTAAATACAAAGTCTTAAACAGAAAAATGTTGATACAGTAAGAAAAAAAACTTGTATGAACATTTTGTGTGTTTGTAATACTAATTATTTGTGGAGGCCAGCCAAGCCAGAAAGGCAATAAACTGAATATGAAAATAGCTGTCATTTTTATTTTCCAAAATGTTCTAACATTTTATCATATTAATTTTCAAGTAAAGTCTTAAAAACTATTAGATGCACAAGTTTTTAAACTCAATCAATGCAATAATTCCTAAAGATACCTGGGATATAACTCCACGGCTTAAAATTTTATTTGGTAACAGAAGATGTGACCTACTGCACAATGGTTAACAAAACTGATAAATCTCAAACTTTAATGTGCATACAAATCACCATGTTTCCTGTTAAAATGTAGAATCTGACTCAGTAGTTCTGAGGTGAGGTCTGGGATTCTGCATTTCTGACAAGCTCTAAAGTGATGCTGATGCTGCTGATTATGGACCATATCTCCGTAACCTGCATCTGGATTAGTGCATTAGTAACCCATTTCATTTATTATTTACTCAAGCAGTCAGCTTCCAGTTTACTACTATCATCTTTAGAACAAGTAACTTCCTTAGAAAGAGGAATACAATCTTACTCACTTTGGATTTCTTACAGAGTCTAGTACAGTACATGCCATGAGAATACTCGATGAATATGAGTGGAATACAAGAATAAAAATACAGTCTCTGTTTTTATTTCTATGTAACATATATACATTTATGTATCCACTTAAAATATAATACCCATTCTAATATCCGCTTAGCGAAAGTTATAATCCCGTCCAAAAGACAGAATTAACCCAAAGCTGCTACTTCCCCAAATTCCACTCAAGAAAATGTTTGATACCCAGAAAAAGTCATTATACGCATACGTGTCTACTTGTCCTGCACTGTGGCTGTTTTCTGCTCTCATCCGTGTCAGTGCAGCAGCAGCTTCATCTAATGCACAGCTTACTGAGGACGTCAGTCTCCGCAACACCTCAGGATCTGCAAAAGCTTTACCGTCAGCAGTCGACAATTTGCCAATGCCTTCAGTGTGCGTCAATCAGGTAGTGCAGGGGAAGAAAAAACAAAAAAGTGCAAATTGTAGTTACATTACTAAACACTATTATTTAGGGGAAAAAACAGCATAGTCTCCATAGAGAAGGCTGACAATCAGAATATAAGGTTGATAATAATTTTGCCATTAATGTCAAAAGGCCACCGCATCTTCACAAGGCACATAATATTAATCTGTCCCATACCTAACTCCAAATATAACGTAACATGATGCTCACTGAGGTAAATGAATGAAAGTTCTTTCAAAATATATAGTCATACTATAGGATCTCTAGTGGAAGATCATATTTATACTATTTTCAGTAATAATGAAGTGAGTAGTCAGCATTAATACAACAAACAATCCAACAATTTCTCCCTTTGGTTTAATAGCCACCTAGAACCATCTTCTAGGATAACAGTGTAAATTAAAATAAGTTCATTCTAATATTCATTATGTGGTTATGATGTACATGCACTAGAGAGACAAAAAGGGATGAGGCACAGTTTCTGTCCTTGCACAGCTCAGGCTAGAAGGACTATTACATGTCTAAGTTGCCAATTAAACTTTTTCTCTAGATTCAGTGAGGAATCGGTGACAACTGTAACGGAAAATTTCAATGATAATATCACTGCCTGATCACTGCTGAAAATGAGAGAAAAATAATCAATAAAATTTTGGAAAACAACAAGAAAAACAAGAAGGGAAAACGTGCCCAATAAGATATAAAATGTATTATGATGCCAGGCAAATTATAAAATATCATACTTACACAGAAACAGATAATTATAATATCAAGGATATACAATAGAGACCAAAAAAGACCCTAGATCATTTGTGAATTCAATATGTATAGATGTGCAATTTCAAATCAAAGGAGATGGGAGGGCTTATTTCAAAAACACTGTTCAAAAATTGGTTACCATTTGAAAATTAAGTAATATCTCTAATTCACAGCATTCACAAAAATAAATACCAGGTAGACTGAAGGTTTAAATGTTAAAAACAAACACACACTGAAAAATACTATCATAGTATGTAGTGGTTTGTTTTTTTTTCTGTAAAGATTTTATTTACTTATTTGACAGAGATCAAAAATAGGCAGAGAGGCAGGCAGAGAGAGGAGGAAGCAGGCTCCCTGCTGAGCAGAGAGTCTGATGCGGTGCTCAATCCCAGGTCCCTGAGATCATGACCTGAGCCGAAGGCAGAGGCTTTAACCCACTGAGCCACCCAGATGCCCTATGTAGTGTTTTTCTAATGTGAATATTGGAGAGATTTTTCTAAGCATGAGACAAATTCCAAAAGCCAGGAAATAAAAATTAGTACATGTGATATGAAACATTTCTAATTTCAGTAAAATTTTCCATGTAATTAAGCACAACATAAAATTAAGGCAAAATAAAAAATGAAAATAACCAATACCCAATAAACTTATTATCATTTATAGAGTATGATGCAACTTACTGATATTAAAGGAACACAAACTATGAAACTGACAAAAAAATTGACTGAGGAGTAAGGCCCTCTGAAACTCATTGACAGGAATGTATATTGGTATAAAGTTGGCAGTGTCATGGCAAATTTGACAAGTTATCAAAATTTTAGATGTAAACATCCTTTGACACAGTGATACCACTTTCTAATACTTTGTCCTATGAAGACACATGCACAAATAAAAAAAGCTACATATGAATATAAACTACAACAATATTTGTGATATTGGAAAAGAGGAAATAATCTAAGTATCTCTCAATAAGGAACTGGTAAAATAAATTATGGTACATCTAAGCAAGAGAATATTTTATTTTATCTTTTAAAAGAAAGAGAAAGATTGGGCTGCCTGGGTGGCTCAGTCAGTTGAGCATTCAACTCTTGGTTTCAGCTTGGGTCATGATCTCCAGGTCCCCATGCCGGGCTCTGTGCTGGGTGTGGAGCCTGCCTGAGATTCTCTCTCTCCCTCTCCCTGTGCCCACTGCCTCCCCCACTCTAAAAAAGTATATATATAAATAAAGAAAGGAAGAAAGGAGGATTATAGAAAGATGCTCATAATAATGTAAAAAAAAAGGGAAGTTATATTATGTGCAATATGACCCTATGTATATTTAAACATATACATTAAAGCTACAAAGGAAAAAGTCTGGATATATATGTAAACCTTGACAGTGGGAAGGTTTTATTATCTACTTAATATATATCATATTCCCTTAGTTATTTCTAATTGTATTAAATTATAACTTAGAAAATAATTTTAAAATTCTTCTTGAAATAGCTTTAATCTTTTTTTCCTAAAGTTTACTTACTTAAATATCTGTATACCCAACATGGAGCTCAAACTCACAATCCTGAGATCGAGAGTCACATGTTCTTCCAACTGAACTGACTTTTGGAATCTGTCTCATGCTTGGAAAAGTCTCCCCTACATTCACATTAGAAAAACACAACAGCCAGGCACCCCTGAAATAATTTTAGTTCTTAATTTTCTCTAAGAATATCAAGGAGACCTGGAGAATAATGATTTAAATTTGACAATTTAAACTCATATGTAGTTGGATAGAATATTCTGTCTACAGAAACTGTCAGATAAATTTTAAGATTTATTTATTTATTTTAGAGAGAAACAGAGACGGAGAGAGAGGGAGGGAGCACGAGTTGGGGGACGGGCAGAGGGAAAGAATCTTACGCAGCCTCCCTGCTGAATGCTGAAAGAAAGAAAAGAGCCCTTTATGAGAAATCATGAGGTGCCCAGAAAAAAAGAAAAAAAGAAAAATGAGTTTAAAACCCTTAATTAGGGATTAAGGAGTGATACTCACAACATGAGTGAAGTGTGAGCCTGAACCAGAGAGTAAAAACGTACCACTACCTGTAAACAAAGCTTGATTTAGGAAAGAAAAGGAAAGCAGAGAAGACTAGGAGAAGAGAGATGTCTTTTCTCCACATTTCTCTCTCTGCTCTAAGCCAAATAATTCAAGGTTCCAAAGCAAAGCAAAAACAAAACAAAGCAAAACAAATAAAGAATCCAAAATTAGAGGGTGGTCATGACACTGCCATTCAGAAATCTTATACAGTATATCCCTATATCACAAGTAGGAGATGCACTGGAAATCCAGACTCTAAAGGAAGGACATTCAATGTTATTACAAATGTGATCTTTATACCTTTCTTTAAAAAATTACTAGTTCTGCTTCAGTTTAAACGGTCTTATTCTGTTGTGTCTAATTTTAAGTTTCTATCAGTTCCAAAATGACACAGTAGGTAGACTAAAAGTCAATCTGCTACAAATTATACCTATACTTTACCGTAACAGGACAAAGTTGAAGGAATAACAAAAGACGACATCAAGTAAGCTCATTCTTAACATTTATGTCTTTCCAAGAGTAATATAAAAAATGCTCAATTTATTTTAGCTCTTATTTGTCCCAGTCATTATTTGGTCAAATGAATACTGTTTTTCTTCAGTCACCATGAAATGTGCCAAAAGGCTGCTGTGATTTTTCTGCATACTTATCTTTAATATCATGTTTATTAAAGTACTCAGAAACTGGGGGCACACAGTTGGCTCAGTCAGAAAAGTATGTGACTCTTGATCTCTGTATTTTGAGTTTCAGCCTCACATTGTATGTAGAGATTACTTAAATAAATAAACATTAAAATTTTTTTTAATTAGGGGCACCTAGGTGGCTCAGTGGGTTAAAGCCTCTGCCTTTGGCTCGGGTCATGATCCCAGCGTCCTGGGATCGAGCCCCGCATCGGGCTCTCTGCTCCTCGGGGAGCCTGCTTCCTCCTCTCTCTCTGCCTGCCTCTCTGCCTGCTTGTGATCTCTGTCAAATAAATAAATAAAATCTTTAAAAAAAAATTTTTTTAATTAAAAAAAAATACTCAGAAACCAAAGTTTCTATACTTTTTAAAAAAGGATTTTATTTATTTGTCAGAGAGAGAGCACAGCAGGGGGAGTGCCAGGCAGAGAGAGAAGCAGACTCCCTGAGGAGGGAGGGAGCTTCATGTGGGGTTCCATCCCAGGACCCTGGGATCATGACCTGAGGTGAAGGCAGATACTTAACAGACTGAGCCACCCAGGAGACCCAAAATTTTCTATACTTTAAAAACCTTCCTTTTTTTTTTTTTAATTTAATTTTTTCGGTGTTCCAAGATTCACTGTTTGTGCACCATACCCAGTATTCCATGCAATACATGCCCTCCTTAATACCCACCACCAGGATCACCCATCCCAACCTCTCCCTTCCAAAACCCTCAGTTTGTTTCTGAGAGTCCACAGTCTCTCATGCTTCGTCTCCCACTCCAATTCCTTTACTTTTTTTTTCCTTCTCCTAATGTCCTCCATGTTATTCCTTATGCTCCATAAGTAAGTGAAACCTTTCTGTAAGGCACTTGGGTGGATCAGTTGGTTGAACGTCTGACTCTTGGTTTTGGCTTAGGTCATGATCTTGCAGTTGCAGGACTGAGCTCTGCACTCAGTGTGGAGTCTATTCAGATTTTTCTTCCCTCTCCTTCTGCCTGTCCCCATTCGTGCACACTCTCTCTCACTCTCTCAAACGAATAAAGAAAATCTTAAAAAAAATTTTTATTTTGAATTTTACTTTGAATTTTTAAAAATATTTTATTTATTTATTTGACAGACAGAGATCACAAGTAGGCAGAGAGGCAGGCAGAGAGAGAGAGAGAGAGAGGAGGAAGCAGGCTCCCCACTGAGCAGAGAGCCCGATGTGGGGCTTGATCCCAGGACCCTGGGATTATGACCTGAGCCGAAGGCAGAGGCTTTAACCCACTGAGCCACCCAGGTGCCCCTATTTTTGAATTTTCTGCATTTAAATGGCTTTAATATAGGATAAGGTTATGTATATGGCACTCTAACAAGCTTTTAGGCACTACTTTATTTTTTAATTTTTGGGCACTATTTTCAAAAATAACCTACACATTCTTCTAGACTAAATTCTTACATGTAGGGCACCTGGGTGGCCCAATGAGTTAAGCAGCTGCCTTTGGCTCAGGTCATGATCATGTGGCCCTGGGATCAAGCCCTGAGAGGGGCCCCTGCTCAGCAGGGAGTCTGCTTCTCCCCTACCAGTACCCCTCCCCCTGCTTGTGGCTCTCAAACAAATAAATAAGCCTTCAAAAAATTGTTTTAAATAAATTCTTACATGTATTTAATATGCACATATATTTATGCTAGATAAGTAACTAAAAGGAGTAACATACAAAATGAACATATCTCAAAAGCAATATACAGAAAAAAAGAAAAGCAATATACAAAAATTAGAAAAAGTAAACTTCCTTCTTAAAACAATTTTAGTTGATAAAAGCCTTTCATTACAGTGGAATTGAAACCTGGTACAACAAATAATATGCATGTTGTACAATACAAAACAGTGATGAGTATATATTATTGAGAAAGTATGCTTATCACAGATTTTTCTGTTTTCTTGTTCTATGATAGAACAAGAAGTTGATATAAAGCTTGGTATATTTCAGTCTAATTTTGTGTCCAATTTTTATTTGTCTTCTAAGAAAAAAATAGCAATTTATAATTAAGTTACCCCTAGATGAAAGTGAATATGTAAATAAGCACATGCAGAATACCCAAATCAGTTAAGATCAAAGATTCATAATCTGATGAATTTATCTCCCACATTTATAATGTAATTGGTAATAGGTTAAGTTTTCCTTAATAACCAGCTGATAATCTAAGACCTTAAATACAGTGCTGAGCCCTAGAATCATCCATTGAAAACTTTCAACTAAGAATTTTTGAAATATGAAACGTGAACATTTTCTTTAGGAAATACAAAACATAATATATCTTAAGAGTTCAAATTTCATATAATGTCATAGTTTTGGGGTAATTTTATACAGCTTTGTATAGATATCTAGACTTTTAAAGAAATGAAAATAAGAAAACCAGAAATAAATTACCTGCTGCTTCCAGCAACGCTTCTAATCGTGCCTGTGTCTCTGGATCCACAGTACGTAAGTCTGCTCCTTCTGCAGTGCTCGATAAGAATATCTCTGATGTTGTTTTAAGTACTGGGTTATCCAGATCTTCTTGGTCCAAAATAAATGATTCGACCTGTTTATGAATTAAAAATGTAATAGCCATGAAACTGATCTCAATATTGGTAGTATAACTGCAATTTAAGATAATATGATTTCTGATTTGGAATTTAAGTATAAGCAGATAAATTACTGTAGAAATACGGGGTTGTGGGAAGGGACTTTGAAGGAGCCTCATATCTTCAGACATGACTACAGTGTAACTCAGAGACAGCAGATTCCAGTTTCCTGAAGAACACTGTATCTTCTGTGCCTAGCATGGAGCTTGACAAGCAGTTTTTGTTTTTCTCTTTTTAATGAAACAAGTACAAGAACATAGTCCCTGGAAAGATCTAAATAGGACTAAATGGTAAAAAGACTAGATAGCATGGATAGGTCAGTAAGGCTCCATTTTTCCTCTTTTAATCGATTTACTAAATTCTGATTCTTAAAAGAAAATAAGATTTAATACACTGCCAAATATCTGTAAACCTATAGATAAGAAAGCTCCATGAAGTTAAGAAACACACCTGTTTGTTCATTGCTTTGTCCTCTGGGCTGAAGAATACCTCATATACAGTAGGTATTGAATTCACATTTGTTGAAATGAATGAATAGAATAAGCAAAAGCAACTTATGAAAATAAACATGTAACCCTCTAATTTCAAATCAACTTAATTCTAAAATGAATTTTCTTAACAAAATATGTACAAATTTTCAGGGAAGCAATTTGGAAATGTGTTTCAAAATGCTTTAAAAGGCTCATGCCCTTTGATTCAGTAATTCCATTTTAAGGAATCTATCCTAGAGCTACCCTATGACCCAGCTATCGCACTACTGGGTATTCACCCTAAAGATACAAATGGAGTGATCCAAAGGGGCACATGCAACCCAATGTTGACAGCAGCAATGTCCACAATAACCAAACTATGGAAAGAACCTAATATCCATCAACAGATGAATGGATAAAGAAGATGTGGTATATATATACAATTGAAATACTATGCAGCCATCAAAAAAAACCACGCCAAAATCTTGCCATTTGCAATGACGAGGATAGAACTAGAGGGTATTATGCTAAGAGAAATAACTCAGTCAGAGAAAGAATTATTATATGATCTCTCTGATATGAGGATTTGAGAGGCAGGGCAGGGGGTCATGGGTGGAAGGGAAGGAAAAAATGAAACAAGATGGGATTGGGAAGGTGACAAAACCGTAAGAGACTCTTAATCTTAGGAAACAAATGGAGGGTTGCTGAGGGGTGGGGGAGGGAGGAATAGGGTGGCTGGGTTATGAACACTGGGGAAGGTATGTGCTATGGTAAGTGCTGTGAATTGTGTAAGACTGATGATGATTCACAGACCTGTACCCCTGAAGCAAATAATAAATTATATGTTAATAAAATAAATAAATAAAATTGTAAAAAGGTATCTGAAAGCAAGACAAAAATATGCAAGGATGGTCACTGCACATTAATTCAAATTCCAAAAATGAGAGGGGAAAAAACTACAATTGGTAATTTGGTAAATACATTCTGTCCATTCACAGGATGGACTACCATGCAGTCATTAAAAACAGTGTTTCTGAAGCAAATTTGGTGACGTGAGAAAGTATTCGTAAAGTGAAATGAAAATCACAAGATTCAAAATAGTATGATCGGGACGCCTGGGTGGCTCAGTTGGTTGGACGACTGCCTTCGGCTCAGGTCATGATCCTGGAGTCCCGGGATCGAGTCCCGCATCGGGCTCCCGGCTACGCGGGGAGTCTGCTTCTCTCTCTGACCTTCTCCTTGCTCATGCTCTCTCTCACTATCTCTCTCTCAAATAAATAAATAAAATCTTTAAAAAAAAAAATAGTATGATCTTTATTTTGCTAAAAGTATATATATATGTATGTAACATGAACATGACTATTATGTATATAATGCTGAGTATGTATTTATGCACCCAGATAGGTCTACAATATGTAAATACATAGATTTACATTTGAATATAAAAATACATTTATATTTGGAGACAGAAAAAAAGGAACAGAAAGGTTAAGTACTTTTCCAAGGCCACACAGCTAATAAATGACAAAGATTGTTTTCAAACCCCACCACAAAGCTACACAGTCTATGCTCTTAACTACTAGGCAATGCTACTTCAGAGGGCCACAGTATTTGGACGACATTATTTGGCATATCTGGTTAGTTTGTCATCAGTTTCATAATGGTCACTAAATAAACATCCTAAGAAAGACAGTAAAGTTAAAATGATTAGGATACATTTTATTACCTAGTGAAGTACTAAAATTTTACAAAATAAAGCTTTAACTTCACAACTAACACTGAAACACGTTACTATGCTGCAATACAGTTTCTTTAATATGTAATTACAAAGATGCCATTCTAGATCCATTCCAAGATAAATGTATCCTATCAGTTGTTAAATGATATGAAAATATAACTGTTTGTAATAAAAATCTTCTCACAGGCCCAAGAAATTATTAGGTGTTTGCAAATAAGTATACTTGCCAGTTGTAAGGACAGATAAAACCATCATGCCAAATTCTGGAATTTTTTTTATTACAGATGGTATATCAAAGTTAACATTTCTGGGACACCTGGGTGGCTCGGTCAGTTAAGCATCTGCCTTGGGCTCAGGTCATGATCCCAGGGTCCTGGCTTCAGAGTCCCACACTGGACTCCCTGCTCAGCGGGAAGCCTGCTTCTCCCTCACCCTTTCGCTCTCCGTGCTTGCTCTCTCTCGCTCTCTCTGACAAATAAATAAGTAAAATCTTTAGAAGATTTTAAAGACAGAGAGAGAGCGAGCAAGCACATGCATGAGCAGAGTGAAGGACAGAGGGAGAAACAGACTCCCTGCCAAACAGGGAGCCCAATGTGGGGGTGAATCCTAGGACTCCTAGCTGAAGGCAGCCACTTAATCAAGTGAGCCACCCAGGTGCACCCCCTACCTTTTTAAAAGATTTTATTTATTTATTTATTTATTTATTTATTTGAGACAGAGAGAGAATAAACAAAATCTTCAGAAAAAAAAAGTTAACATTTCTATTTTATAAAAAGCATTCGCTTAATGTGGTATTAAACATATTTTGGAGACAAATACAGATTTGCACTGTGTTAACGCTTTAAAAATCCAAGTTAAGGATTCTCTATTCTCGCTTATTCACTTTCCGAATACCTTCTTAAGTCCTGATTTTTTTTTTTTTTTTTTAAAGATTTTATTTATTTGTCAGAGAGAGAGTACACACAAGCAGGCAGAGAGGCAGGCAGAGAGAGAGGAGGAAGCAGGCTCCCTGCCGAGCAAGGAGCCCGATGCGGGACTCGATCCCAGGACCCCAGGATCATGACCTGAGCCGAAGGCAGTGGCTTAACCCACTGAGCCACCCAGGCGTCCCATTAAGTCCTGATTTTTTTAAAAGATTTTATTTATTTATTTGAAAGAGAGAACACTACAGAGAGAGAGAAGGCATGCACACCCGAGTAGGGGGGCAAGTAGGGCGGAGTGGCAGAGAGACAGGGAGAAACAAATTCCCTGCTGAGCAGGGAGCCTGATGTGGGGCTCGATTCCAGGACCCTGGGATCCTTACCTGAGCCCAAGGCAGAGGCTTAATCTACTGAGCCACCCAGGCACCCTGAAGTCCTGTTTTATATGAAGCACCTCAACAGTATGAAAATGTGGCAGAAGATGTAAGTCAAAGGCAACATGGCTATCACAAAAGGCTTCAAAGAGAAATAAAAAGTACAGTAATAGCAGTAATATTAGTGTCACACATTCCCAAGCAGCACCTTCCCAAGTGTTTGGGAAGAATCAAGTTTGGAAAAAAACACAAAATAGAGGTATGTCCCTTCCAATGGCTTGTAACTTCTCTCTAAAATTTAAAATTCATAAGACAGTTTATCCAGTTTAATTCTCCTACATCTTAAAATGCATGTAAATTCAAGTTTCAGTAAGGCAACATGACATAATGGAAAGAATAACTGAACTACAGCTCAGGAGAATTAGGTTGAAGTGTCAGTTTCACCAGGCACTAGGTGTGACATTAAGCATGTCACTTTCTGCCTTTCTGATGTTCCATTTCTTCCTCAATAAATAAAGAAAACACCTGCCCCACCTATCTTACAGTGCTATGATGATGAAATAAGGTAAAATAATTTGAAAATAATAAAACACTATATGAATGTAAATCTTGAATATTGTATATTGTAAATATGAATATTAATGTAATTCTTAGAATATTAGAATATTAATTCTGTGTAATTACAACTCTTTTGTCCTGTCCCTCATCACAGTGTTTTATCTTCTGTGCCCTTTCGAACTGAACGAATGATATTTATTGAGAATCTCACATGATACATTTTCATCAGAATTCACTTAAATTCTTTTTTAAAATTTTTTTCCAGTTTCATTAAGATATAACTGACATACAACATTACATGAGTTTAAGGTGTACTAACATAATGATTTCGTATATGTATGCACTGTGAAATGACCACCACAGAAAGTTTAATTAAAATCTACCATTTCATAGTTATAATTTTTTTTTTCTTGTCATGATCACTTCAATTTTCAAGTGTAGTTTTAGGCATTTTATATTTAAGTTCTGACCCAAAAGATCAAATTTTAGGAGCACCCCGCTGTCTCAGTCAGAGGAATGTGCAACTCTTGATCTCAGGGTCGTGAGTTTAAGCTCCACGTGGGAAGCAGAGATAACTCAAATAAATAAAACTTAAAAATAAATAAATGAATAATAAAAGGATCAAATTTTAAATAACTACAACACTTGTGGGAAAATCTCAAGTTTCCCAGAATGAGTTGTAATTATACATAACTATACACGCAGATGATCTGAATTCAATTAGATATGCCAAAAAGCACGTAACTCTAATTAAATCCTTTGTCCTACCCTCTCTAAAATTTTAAAAGCCTGCCTCAATGTGGAATCAACAAAAGGACAAAATATCCAGTTATGTCTATTACCCAGGGAATATTTGGCAGTTCGTAAATTTTGGCAATTCATAATATCTTATGGCAGTTCATAAATATCTTACCTGGTAAACCTGTTAGAAGACATATTTTTATAATTCAGATTGCAATAGCATTACCTTAACCAGCCAACATGGAAACCATTTACAACAACACGGAAATACTAAAATTAGACCAATTCTGTATATGTAACATAAAAGTCTTGGTGATACAGTCCAAAAAAAAAAAATCTGGAAAATGTGTAAGTCTGAAATAATGTTATATCCAATTAAATTAGTCTCTATCATATAAATGAATATAGAAGCCCAGAAGTATCTTACATAAAGCTAAAGGATCACAGAAATGTCCTTACTGCCCAATGATAATTATATAACTCTCAATCAAGCAGCTACACTGAGCAGCAAACAGAAAACATTCACCTATAGTGGTACTGTTTTTGCCAATGACAAGAAAGTTTATCTTAAGTCTTAAAGATTGCAGATTTTTTTTTCCTATCTCCTGATTAGGTTCAAAAACAAAAGGTGGAAGAAAAAAGATAAGAGGGAATCTGGCCCCCCCAAAATATTCTTTTATAGGTAATCTTTTCTAAATGCTATAGGCAAAACACTTAATGTCTTCCATCTCAAAAGTCTTTCCTCACCCTTCCTTCTTTAAAAAGACATGAGTAGGGGCACCTGGATGGCTCAATGGGTTGAGCCTCTGCTTTTGGCTTGGGTCATGCATGATCTCAGGGTCCTGGGATGGAGCATCGATCTCTCTGTTCAGCAGGGAGCCTGCTTCAACACGCCCGCACCCCCGCCCTGCCTCTCTGCCCGCTTCTGTCCTGTCAAATACATAAATAAAATCTTAAAAAAAAAAAAAAAAGACATGAGTATATGATAATTGTTTTTCTCTGACTTATTTTGATCTCACTGATATGAGGAATTTGAGAAATAAGACAGAGGATCATAGGGGAAGGGAGGGAAAAATGAAAGGAGGAAACCAGAGAGGGAGACAAACCATAAGAAACTCTTAACCTTAGGCAACAAACAGGTTGCAGAGTGGAGGGGGGTTGGGAGGGATGAGGTGGCTGGACAATGGACACTGGAGCAGGTATGTGCTATAGCGAGTGCTGTGACTTGTGTAAGACTGATGAATCAGACCTGTAACTCTGAAACAAATAATACATTATATGTTTTATTTTTTTAAAGATTTTATTTATTTATTAGACAGAGAGAGAGAGAGACAGTGAGAGAGGGAACAGGGAGCCAGATGCAGGGGAGCCAGATGCAGGGCTGGATCCATCCAGACCAGAGCCGAAAGCAGACACCTAACTGACTGAGCCACCTAGGCACCATAATACATTATATGTTAATAAAAAAAAATAAGTATAGTAGCTTCAACTAGAATTTAAACAAAGTGGGGGCAGGGCAGAAAAGGGGAACAAACATTTTCTCCTATTTTTTATCCCATTTACATTTCAGAAATGAACAACTGAATGACAACAGTTACTAGGAAGACTAACCACAGACTCAACTACTGCCATCTTAAAAAACAAAGTCAGATACCTGGCCAAAATCTAGTTAGAAAAATCATTTATTAACTAAGCTATGCTTTAGCCAAAACTTAATTCCACTAAAAAACAACAACAAAACCCCACGCAATTTCTATCAAGTGTAAGTAAGCAGTGTTGTAATTAAAACATTAACAATATTAATATGTTTTAAGTCTTAAAAAAGAAAAACAATAATACCTCAACTATATATTTGTCAATAACCAACTGCTACTTTCTATAAGGTATATTTCTAGAAATAGCAATTGCTAGTAAGTTAGTAAAAAAGGAACATGTATATTATATATATTTGTTTATATATTCTCCAGTCATTTTGTCATCTCATGCAACAAGCAAATAACTACCAAGCTCTCAAATATAAGTTGAAAATACATTTATACAGAACACCTTTTAACCTAACAATGAATTATGAAACTTTTATTTTAAACATGTTAAATAAATTCGTATTTTGAGCTGGGGACTAAAATATTAGTAGCCACAAATTTTGTGTCTGCCAAACTTTAAGAATAATCATCACTCCCATGAATTCCAACTGGACCTATGAGAAGGGTAAATGTTTTATACTACCTCCTCTCACAAACTTTCAAAAATAAAGCTCCCATGGGGTGCCTGGGTGGCTCAGTGGATGGGTCATGATCCCATGGTCCTGAGGTGGAGCCCAGCATTGGGCTCTCTGCTCGGCGGGGAGCCTGCTTTCCCCTCCCTCTCTGCCTGCCTCTCTGCCTACTTGTGATCTCTGTCAGTCAAATAAATAAATAAAATCTTTGGGAAAAAAAAAAAATAAAGCTCCCTTAAGAGACTCAGATTTGAGGAGCTCCTGGCTGGCTCAGTCAGAGGAGTGTGTGGCTCTTGATCTTCAGGTTGTGAGTTCAGGTTTCACGTTGGGTATAGAGATTACTAAAAAATAAATAAATTTATTAAAGAAGTCTCTTGAAAAAGAAAAGAGATTCAGATTTCATAATTTAAAATGGAAATCTACATAAAACATTGTAAACATTGGAAACATTTTTAAAAAAATTATTTGCTGTATCTTTTCTCTTTTGTACAACTTATATTTGGATAGACCAGTATGTCTTACTTTTACCCACTCAAAGTAAGCCCTCTAAGTCAGAATCAGCATTTATACCATTTTAGAATGTAGGTGGTTTATGATCGATCTCTACTTGGAAGAGCAAAAATTATGGATCAGTGTTCCAAAAGATAATTACTGAAGGACAGAGCAATTCTTTTTTACAAAAAACACAGCATTCAAAAGTTTTGACAGTAGTATCACCACAAACATGCCCCAAGAGACACTCAAAGGGAGAAAGTAATATAGTTGCAATTTAGGACCAAATAATGATAAATTTAGGAATGAGTTTTGCTGATACCATAAGACCCAATAAAATCAGCAAAAACATCTTGGAATACTGGAATGAAAAGGCTATATTTCTTAACATAAAGCTTTTCAAGTTTCTTTCTACAAGGAAAGTTGTATTCCTAATTTCAGACCCACAATCCTCTTCTCAAAAAACAGTAATGGTACCTTGGGCTTCCTGAAGTTGATTAATTTCATACAGTTCAAGAAAGAGCCAGTGTGCTTTTCCTAATTCTAAGTTAACACTAGAGAAAATTAACTTCATTTTGCTCAATTACAGAAACGCAATTTCTAATGTATAGTTTTAATACAGAATCTATTTTTTTTATTTAAAAAATTTTTTCTTTTAAGATTTTATTTATTTGACAGAGATCACAAGTAGTCAGAGAGGGAGGCAGAGAGAAAGAGGGGGAAGCAGGCTCTCTGCTGAGCAGAGAGCCCAATGCAGGTTCGATCCCAGGACCCTGGGATTATGACCTGAGCCGAAGGCAGAGGCTTTAACCCACTGAGCCACCCAGGAGCCCCCAGAATCTATTTTTTTAGTTCTTCTAATTAAAGATGGGGAGAAGGAAGGTCTTCTTAAAAGCAATTGCTACTTGGGGGGCCTGGCTGGCTGAGTTGGTAGAGCATGTGACTCTCAATCTCAGGGTCATGAGTTCAAGTCCCACCTTGGGCAAAGAGTTTGCTTAACAAAATGATTTAAAAAAAAAATTAAAACTGTGCTGTTTATTTTCTTTTTTTTTTTTAAGATTTTTTTTTTTTTTTTGACAGATAGAGATCACAAGTAGGCAGAGAGGCAGGCAGAGAGAGAGGAAGGGAAGCAGGCTCCCCGCTGAGCAGAGAGCCCGATGCAAGGCACGATCCCAGGACCCTGGGATCATGACCTGAACTGAAGACAGAGCCTTTAACCCACTGAGCCACTCAGGCGTCCCCAAAACTGTGCTGTTTAAAAAAAAAAAAAAAAAA
The DNA here is from genome assembly GCF_002288905.1 of Enhydra lutris kenyoni. Taxonomy (NCBI): domain Eukaryota; kingdom Metazoa; phylum Chordata; class Mammalia; order Carnivora; family Mustelidae; genus Enhydra; species Enhydra lutris. The sequence goes on from NW_019154089.1 coordinate 698,733, forward strand.
GCTACCATGAATTAAGAGCATTAAAAAAACAGGCTACCATTAACAAAATGCCTCACATTTACCAGCATTTTCTATATATTATTCCAATCAATCATCTTTTTAAAAATATTTATTTATTTATTTTAGAGAAAGCAGGGGAGCGGGAGAGGGAGAGAGAGAGAGGATCATTTTTTTTTTCCCTAAAAGATTATTTATTTATTTATTTATTTGACAGAAACACAGTGAGAGAGGGAACAGAAGCAGGGGGAGTGGGAGAGGAGAAGCAGGCTTCCCCGCCAAGCAGGGAGCCCAATGCGGGGTTTGATCCTAAGACCCTGGGATCATGACATGAGCCCAAGGTAGTCACTTAATGACTGAGACACCCAGGTGCCCCGAGAAAGACAATCTTAAGCGCAGAGCCCAACTTGGGGCTCAATCTCACAACCCTGAGATCATGACCTGAGCAGAAACCAAGAGTTGGAAGTGTAACTGACTAAGCCACCCAGGTGCCCCCCAATTCAGTCATCTTAACTACTTGATGAAGTATATTAGATGACTTTAATTTTAAGTAACTGAAACTCAGAAAAGTTACGTGACTTGTCCAATATCACATAACCATACAAGATCTGAAGCCATATATTTTGGACTCCAAAGCTCATACTCTTTTTACCACACCAAACTGTATTAAGTGAATCTTCTCAACAATGGAGTATAACTAAAACAAATATTAACCAACAAAGTAAGCAGAAAAACTACAAGTACGGTAATGCTTCAGTTTAAAAACAGTAAAATGTCAGGAAAAACCTTTTTATTTTTTTTAATTTTTTTTAAGATTTTATTTATTTGACAGAGATTACAAGGAGAGAGAGAGGAGGAAGCAGGCTCCCTGCTGAGCAGAGAGCCCGATGTGGGGCTCGATCCCAGGACCCTGGGACCACGACCCGAGCTGAAGGCCCTCCAGAGGCTTTAACCCACTGAGCCACCCAGGTGCCCAAACCTTTTTATTTTTTAAAAAGATTTTATTTATTTATTTGTCAGAGAGAGAGAGCACAAGCAGGAGGAGAAGCTGGCTCCTGGCTGAGAAGGAGCCTGATGTGGGACTCAATCCCAGGACTCTGTGATCATGACCTGAGTCAAAGGCAGACGCTTAACTGACTGAGCCACCCAGGTGTTCCAGGAAAATACTTATTTAGATAAAATTAAGTGCAATCAAGATTAGCAAACCCACTAACACCTCTTTGGCAGAGTTCTTAAAAAGACACACAAATCATGTTTTCATTTAGTAATTTCTGGCACCCACATCTACATTATTTCTAATGTATACTTACCACACATATACAACAAAATTTGTGCCAGAATAGGTTTTTTAAAAAGAAGACTGCTCACATACTCATTAGAAAAGTCACAAGGAATGAAGTACCTGGCAATTAAAGCCAAAAAAATCTTAATGTTCAAAGGATAAACTTTATATTTTCTCTATCATAATAAATGGGTAAGGTTGAGGTTAGAAAGGAGTCCTGGCTTCTACTCATTATCCCAAATAGAAAATAAGCATTCAACACTCCAAAGAAATACTTGATTTTAATAAGTTAAAAAGAGCCTCAAACACCCATAAACCTCCAATTAATTCCAATAAGGAAAGGAAAGCATAATGACTAAGAGCAAGGACTCTTAGGAAACCAGCTCATCTCTCATAGTGTGATCTCACCTAACTTGTTTTAACTCTTTAGCCTCAATTACCTCAGCTGTAAAATAAGGACAGCAGTAACCATATCACAGAGTTATTGATGAGTAAGCAATATACTATATTGAAAATTGCACCACAGTGCTTAACACATGGAAATTGCTCAACAAATATTAGTTATTATTATTAGTAGTAGTAGTATTATCACTATTACTATCATTAAGGTCAGTTTGCCTTGCCTTCCTATACTCTTACTCTCCACTCCACAAAAATAATATAGAATCCATCATACTCATTTTAGGCTAACAGGTAACATGAGCATATTAAGCACTACAGATATATTCATTCAACATTTATTAGGCACCTATTACATGCCAAACATTCTATTATATACTGGGAGCACAAATATAAATAAAACATGACTCTTGCTATTGAGATAGAAACTCAAATAAATGCAATGAAGTATTACAGATGTTATAAAAGTTATATACAGACAACATGAGGACACAGAAAAAGGAATGGTCAATTCCAGTTGGAGTAGTAATAAAGGACATGAGTTAGAGATGACAATTCTGAAACAAGAAGGTATCCAATAGGATACACAGCAGCAGCAGTGTATAGTAGTAGTTACAAACATGAGCTTCAGAGTCCAAGACAAGTGAATTAAAATATCAACTTTGGGGCGCCTGGGTGGCTCAGCTGGTTAGGCATTCAACTCTTGATTTCAGCTCAGGTCATGATCTTGGGGTTGTGAGATATGGCCCCACCCTGGGGTTCCATGCTTAGTGGGGAGTCTGCTTGGGATCCTCTTCCTCTCCCTCTGCCCCTTTCCCCCAATCTCTCTCTCTCTCAAATAAATAAATAAATCTTTAAAAAATAAAATAAAATCCCAACTCCATCATTACTAGATATACGACTCTGTGTACATCACAAACTGTCTCTAAGTTTCAGTTTCCTCATCTGTAATTTGGGACTAACTGTTTTTGCAACTTGAAAAAAAATTTATTTGAAATGGTGAGGGGGATGGAGAGCAAGTGCACAAGCTGGGTGAGGGGCAGAGGGAGAGGCAAACTCCCCACTGAGCAGGGAGCCAGATGTCGGGCTCCATCCCAGGAGTCCAGGATCATGACCTGAGCCAATGGTAGACACTTAACCAACTGAGCCACCCAGGCACTTTTTGCAATTTTGATTTTTGATTAAAATCAAAATCTTCATATGATACTAGTAAAGAATATATGAGAATATATGGGTAAGTATGTATCCCAGTGGACAATAAGCACTCAACATATAGTAGCTATTATGATTCTAGAAGCCAAAGCAGCAGGAGCAAATTAAACCAGGGCCGATAATAGCCTGATATGCTCAGAGAACTATAACAATTTGGTATGACTAGAAACAAAAAGCAAATAAAGTAGGGTAAAAAAGGATAGAATTTAAAAAACAGAAGCCAAATACAAATCTTGTATGCTACATTAAGGAGTTTGATTTATCCTTTATCTAAGAAATGAGAAGGCTTTTTGTCAAAATAGTGGTATGACTGGACTGACATTAGACAGTTTACTCTGATAGCAAGGTAGAGTAAAAATTAGAGGGGTATAACCTTGAAGATAGAGCCAGGGATTAGTGAATTAAGTGCCATTGAAAGATGATGGTTTTATTTATGGCAGAAGCAACAAAGAAAGGGACAAATAAACAAGATGTTAAGAAAGAACCTACAGGACTTAATGCCTGCTTAGATGTGTATGGTGAGAAGAAACAGCAGATATGAGATATAAGGTTTCTGACTATAGTAAGTAACTTTTGGGCAATGTAATTTACAAAGGTGGAGGTAAAAAAAAATTGGGGTGGAGGGGGAAATGATGAGTTCAGAATTAAAATTGGTGCCCTGAGGTATTTATACAATACACATAGTAGGCAGTTGGAAGGCTTCTTGGCAGACTGCTAATAGTAGGAGATGGAAGCCACATGGATATTTACGAGAAGAATGCTCCTGAGAGAACAAACTGCAAATGCCAAAGGCTCTGAACCACGACATGCTTGGAGTTTACAGAACATAATGAAGCAGCTGTGGTTTTGCTTAAATATGAACACAAGACAATCTGATGGTAATGAACTTTGTATCCTTTCATTTTTAATCATTGCCCTCTAAACTTGCCACTTAAAACCCATCAAACTCCTAAAGTATGACATCCAAACATCAAACTTTATAGTGATCATCCAGCTTACACAGGAGAACGATCCATACATTTGCATTTAGGATCGTGGATTGTCACAAGACCATGAAAATATTAAAAGAGGTATTGCAATTAAAGTACACAATGCTTTGAACACACTCAAAAAAAATCTGTTAATATGTGAAAGGAGTTGGAAGGACAAATATAATTTGAATAAATAATTTGCCTTGTTTTAAGAAGTTCCCTGAAATGTTCATGCTTGTGAAAAGACCAGTATCTTTAAGGGCAGGGACCACATTTTTTCATCTTTGTCATTCTGAAGCGTAGCACAGTTTATCAAATAGTAGGCTCTATATAAATTATTGTAAAATAAACAAATTCACTCTACAATACCTAACAGACTGCCAAGGACTCTAATTTCTGAAAGACATAACTTTATTTTGTATGATATGAATTCATGAACAAGAGATCCTATCCTAAACTAAACTCTGATCTTCTTTTCTAGAGAATGAGAGAATGATTGTAACAGATAAGCAACAAGGAGATAATAATACACAAGAGGAAAGTACCTTTGATACTGTATTATCATACTATTCTAAATTTTGTAGGGGGAGGAATAATAGATCAAATCCATGCACCTGATTTAAGTATAGCCTTAAATTAATGCTCTCTTCTAATTAAAAGGAAATAAACTTTTCTTTATCAAATCCTAAGTAAAACAGGTACTATAGTACATACTCTTACTGTTCATAGAGTGAAAATAACTAATAATTTAATATAATTGCAACCATTTGATCAGTGACATCTAAGATTTGTTTTTGTAATTTAATCACATAGGTGATAACACTAGCTTGGGTGTCAAGCAAATTGTATGTTACTTAAATATTAGATCCACACCTCTTAAGCAGTTGTTAGAAGCTACCAAATGTAAAAACTCTAATGGTTTATATTTTATTCCACTTATTCATTTGTCCATTATCCTAAAAAAAAAAAAAAAAAAAAAAAAGGAAATTCCACCCACATTCTTCATGCAGACTATAGTCCACATCAAATGCATTCAGACTACAACTATGGAAACCAACCATCTCCTCCCACCTCCATTTTATCTCCTCTCAAACATATACCCATGGTTTGTCAAGGAGAGGATACATGAAAAAAACTCAAATACTAATACTGTGACAACTTGCTCTTCTCATGGGCTGGCAAACAATGTTTAAGACATTGAGTTATCCCCCTAGTCCAACAAGAGTGTAGTAAGAGGGGCAGAAATTTCGACAGTTAGAATATTACTAATAGAGGGGAAGGAACTTTTATGTGTGACCACAGATTCTGCAGCATACTCCCTATTAAACTCTTCTGAAGACCCGATCAAGAGGAGAACATATCCAATAACCTAGAACAGCTAAAATAATCTTGAAAAAGAACAAAATTGGAGGACTTATACTTTCCCATTTCAAAATGTACTACAAAAAGCTACAGTAACCAAGACAGTATGGAATAAGCATAAGACATCTAGATAAATTGAATTTAACAGAAATAAACCCTCTCATTTACAGTCAATTGACTTTTGACAAGGGTGCCAAGGCAATTCATTAGAGGAAAAAACAGTCTTTTCAACAAATGGTGTTGGGGGGCGCCTGGGTGGCTCAGTGGGTTAAGGCCTCTGCCTTCGGCTCAGGTCATGGTCCCGTGTGTCCTGGGATCGAGCCCCGCATCGGGCTCTCTGCTCAGCGGGGAACCTGCCTCCTCCTCTCTCTCTCTGCCTGCCTCTCTGTCTACTTGTGATCTCTATCTGTCAAAAAAAAAAAAAATCTTAAAAAAAAAATGGTGTTGGGACAATTGGTTATTAACATTCAAAAGAATGAGGTGGAATCTCTACCTCACACCTTATATAAAAATTAACTCAAAATACACCTAAGAGGGGCGCCTGGGTGGCTCAGTGGGTTAAGCCGCTGCCTTCGGCTCAGGTCGTGATCTCGGGGTCCTGGGATCGAGTCCCACATGGGGCTCTGCTCAGCGGGGAGCCTGCTTCCCTCTCTCTCTCTCTCTGCCTGCCTCTTTGTCTGCTTGTGATCTCTCTCTGTCAAACAAATAAATAAAAATCTTTAAAAAAAAAAAATACACCTAAGATATAAATGTAAGAGTTAAACCTACAAAACTCTTAGAAGGAAGCAGGCATAAATCTTCATGACCGCGGATTACACAACAGTTTCCTAGACATGACACCAAAGGCAAAAGCAACAAAAGAAAAAAATAGGTAATATAAAAGTTGAGCTTCCCCAAAATTTTAAAATGTTAAGGACATAACTGAGTGAAGAGACAATCAAAAGAATGAGAAAAAAATATCTGCAGATCATGTACCTAATATGGAACTAGTACCCAGAATACATAAAAAGAACACTTACAATTCAACAAGAAAACAACCCAATCGAGAAATGAGAAAAAGATCTGAGTAGGCATTTCTCCAAAGATACACAAATAAGCACATAAAAAGATGCTCAACTTCATTTGTTATTGAGGAAATGCAAATCAAAACCACAACGAGAGGGGCGCCTGGGTGGCTCAGAGGGTTAAAGCCTCTGCCTTCGGCTCAGGTCATGATCCCAGGGTCCTGGGATCGAGCCCCGCATTGGGCTCTCTCCTTGGCGGGGAGCCTGCTTCCTCCTCTCTCTCTCTGCCTACTTGTGATCTCTCTCTATTGAATAAATAAATAAAATCTTTAAAAAAAAAAAAAAAAACCACAACGAGATACCACTCCAACCCACTAGGATGCCTATATTAAAAAAAAAAAAAAAAGTTACCAAGGTTGCAGAGAAGTTGGAACCCTCATACATTGCTGATGGGAATGTAAAATGGTGCGGCTGCACAGAAAACAGTTTGTCAGTTCTTCAGAAAGTCAAACATGGGAGTTAGTTATCATAGGGCCTAGCAATTACACTCCTTAGGTATACACCCAAGAGAACAGAAAAGAAATTTTTCTTTCTTTTTTTTTTTTTAAGATTTTTTAATTTATTTGACAGACAGAGATCACAAGTAGTTAGAGAGAGAGAAGGGGAAGCAGGCTCACTGCTGAGCAGAGAGCCCGATGCGAGACTCAATCCCAGGACCCTGAGATTATAACCTGAGCCAAAGGCAGAGGCTTAACCCACTGAGCCACCCAGTCATCCCTGAAAAGAAATTTCATGTAAAACTTATACACAATTGTTCACAGCATCTTTATTTATAGTCCCCAAATTGTAGAAAGAACTGATGAACAAAATGTGGTATATCCACAAAATGGGGAGTATTTTCCCAATGGAGTACTGATACAAGTTACAACGTGTAGAAACCTTGGCAACAATATGCTAAGTGAAAGAAGCGAGGTACAAAAGACCTCATATCATATGATTCCATTTATACGAAATGTCCATACTAAGCAAATCCAAAGACAAAGGCATATTAGTGGTTATCAGAGAATGTGGAGTGGGGGCAGGAGGATGGATAGGAAATGACTGCTAGTGGGTACAAGGTTTTGTTTGGGGGGAGGGGGTGGTGATGAAAATGTTTTCAAAAGACAGTGCTGGTAGTTGTACAACTTTGTAAATACATTAAAAGTCACTGAATTGTACATAAAGAATGAACCTATGATATGTGAATTATATTTCAATTTTTAAAACTCTGGGAATTTGAATTTGAAAAGTACTTTGGAAATCTGTTCAATTTCCCATTTTGATAAATGCACTATGGTTATGTAAGAGAATATTCAGGGAATGTAAACTCAAGAATTTAAGGGTAAAGAGGCATGAGGTATGCAACCTATTTTCAAATGATTCAGAAAATAAATTATTCATTTATTTGTTTATAGAGAGAGAATAGGACAATATGAACACAACTGGTGAGTCTTGGTAAAGGATATATGGAGGGGAGGGAGTTCCTTGTACTACTGTTCCAACTTTCCAGTAAGTTTCAAATTTCAAAATAAAAAGTAACAAAGGAAGATAATGTAACCAATATAATTGGACTATTGCCCCTTTGGGATCGCTTTTTTGATGATGATAGTTTGTTTCACCTATGTAACTGAATTTTGCGACTGTACAATCTTTAAAGGACAAAAATAAAAATATAGAGATATAGCCGAAGAATAAGTAAACAGAGGAAAAAATCAATTAGAAGCTGGTAAGAGCTGAAAGTCCTTCCAAAGTGTACCACTCAAGGTATCAACTGACAAGGTCAAACCTTTACTTTCTGACTAAGATTTCATAAAATGCTTACATGAAAATTTTTTCAATTCTACATCATTAAAGAAAATATTAAGGTTCATTTATCCTGCTTTAATACTATACTGAGATAATTTTTTTAAACTGAATTTACCACTAGTGATATAAAGGATAAAACATGTTCTTCCTAGCATTTAATCAATACACGAAGCATTGTGATCAATCACAAGTTAGACAATATGAGAATGAATCAGGAAAAAAGGGGGATTATATTTCAGAAACATTGGCTCATCTACACTATTCCACGTTAACTGGGTTCAATGCCTTTAGGAAAGACACCAACTGAGTGCTCACACAGCCTCTCCCTATTACAGATGACTTTTATTATTTTGTCAGACTCAAACCTTTTGATTTGATAATATCTAATGCAATAATACAATTAAGATTTCTTTAAAGATTTTATTTATTTTGAAAGAGAGAGAGAGGGAGGGGAGGGACAGAGGCAGAGGGAGAGAGAGAAACCCAAGCGGACTCTATGCCAAGCAAAGACCCTAATGTGGGGATCCATCCCACAACACTGAGATTATGACTCAAGCAGAAATTAAAAATTGGACACTTAACCAACTGAGTCGCCCAGGTGCCCCAACACAATTACATTAAGATTTGCATTAAAACAGGGGTGCCTGTGTGGCTCAGTCTGTTAAGTATCTGCTTTTGGCTCAGGTCATGATCCCAGAGTGCTGGGATCAAACCACACATTGGACTCCCTACTCAGCGGAGAATCTGCTTCTTCCTCTCCCTCTGCTGCTCCCTCTGCTTGTGTATTCTCTCAGTCTGTCAAATAAGTAAATAAAATCTTAGAAAAAAAAAAAAAGATTTGCATTAAAACTTGTTCTCAAAGTGATCTACAGATTCAGTGTAATTCCTACCAAAAGCCCAAGGGCCATTTTGGCAGAAATACAAAAACTCATCCTAAAATTCAAGTGGAATTTCAAGGGACCCTGAACAATCTTGAAAAAGAAGAATAAATTTGAAGGACCAACACTGCCTGATTTCAAAACTTACTAGAAAAGTTACAGTAATCAAATCAGAGTGATACCGGCATAAGACCAACATATAGACTAACAGAACAGAACAGACACGCCAGAAAGAAACCCTCCAACATATGGCAAATTGATTTTCTTTTCTTTTCTTTTTTTTTTTAAGATTTATTTGTCAGAGAGAGCACAAAGCAGGGGGAACAGCAGGCAGAGGGAGAAGCAGGCTCCCCGCTGAGCAAGGAGCATGATATGGGACTCGATCCCAGGACCCTGGAATCACAACCAGAGCAGAAGGGTCGACTAAGCCACCCAGGTGTCCTGGCAAACTGATTTTCAACATGGATGTAAAGACCAGTCAATTGGGATATGATAATGTTTTCAACAAATCATGCTGGAAAAAAATGCATACCCATATGCAAAAGAATGAAGTTGGACACTGATCTTATATTGTATACAAAAATTAACTCAAAATGGATCTAAGACCTAAATTAAGACAAAATTCTACAAAAACTACAAAATTCTTAGAAGAAAACATTGGGAAAAAAAATCTTCATGACATTGGATTTGGCAACAACTTTATGCATATGACACCAAAAGTATAAACAAAAGAAAAAATAGGTAAATTGGACTTCATCAAAATTAAAAACTTGGAGGAATGAAAGGCCACTATCAACAGAGTAAGAAGGCAACCTACGGAATGGAAAAAAAATAGGTGCAAATTACATATATGATAAGTAATTAATACCCAAAGAACATCTATACTTAAACATTGGAAAAAGCAACCCAACTAAAAATGGGGATAGCAGGGCACCTGGGTGGCTCAGTAGGTTAAGCGTCTATCTTCAGCTCAGGTCATAACCCCAGGGTCCTGGGATCAAGCCCTGCACAGGCTCCCTGCTCAGTGGGGAACCTGCTTCTCTCTCTCACTTTCCCTCTGTGTACTCTCACTCTCAAATAGAAAAATAAATCTTTAAAAATAATAATAAATAAACAAATATAAATAAAAATGGGGATAGGATTTGAATAGACATTTCTCCAAAGAAGATATACAAATGGCCAAAGGCACTTAAAGATGCTCAATATCACTAATCATTAGGGAAATACAAATTAAAACCACAGTGAGATACCACTTCACACAAATCAGGATGGCTATTGTCAAAAACAAAAACAAAATAAAAAACAAGTATTGGCTAAAATGCGTGGCAATTAGAACCCTTGTGCAATTTTGGTCAGAATGTAAAATACTATAGCTACTATGGAAAACAGTATGGTAATTCCTCAAAAAATTAAAAACAGAATTACTATATGATCCCGCAATCCCACTACCGTACTCAGAAGAACTGAAAGCAGGGACTTAAATAGGTAACCCGTGTTTATAGAAGCATATTCATAACTGCCAGAAGGTAAAAGTAATTCAAGTGTCCATCAACAGATGAATAGATAAACAAAATGTAGTATATACATACAACGGTATAGTATTCAGCCTTCAAAAGGAATGAAATTCTGACACATGCTACAACATGGATGAACCTTGAAGACATAATGCTAAGTGAAACAAGTCAGTCACAAAAAGAGAAACACTGTATGATTCCACTTATTTGACATACCCAGAGTAGTCAAATTTACAAAGAAAGAAAGTAGATGGGGCACCTGGGTGGCTCAGTCGGTTAAGTAGCTGCCTTTGGCTCAGGTCATGATGCCAGGGTCCTGGGATGGAGCCCTGAGTCGGGCTCCCTGCTCAGCAGAGAGCCTGCTTCTCCCTCTCCCTGTTTGCTGCTCTGCCTACTTGTGTTCTCTAACTCTCTAATAAATAAATAAATAAAACATTAAAAAGAAAGAAAGTAGAAATGTGGTTGCTAGGGGCTGGGGAAGGGTAGATGGGGATCAATACAAAATCTGGGAAGATGAAAACATTCTGGAGATGGCTGCTGGTAAAGGCTGCACAACAATGTGAATGTACTTAATGCCACTGAACTGGACCCTTTAAAATGGTTAAAATGGTAAATTTTATGTTATATATATTCTAAGAAAACTAAAAAAATGGTTAAAATGGTCAATTTTGTCTCTGTATATTTTGTTACACACACAAAAACAGAAACAAAACTTGTTCTCAATCTAACTGTCCTCATTACAAACTGTTAAACAAATCAAACTTACCTTGGCAACTTAATAAACTGCTCTCCCGTACAATTCTTTGGTTCTTAAGGCTAATCCCTGGGGGTATACTTGCCTTTCTCTTTTCAAAATTGCTCACTAATGTAGGTAAATCAAACAGCCAGGATACACTAGGGTATCTACTTTAAAAAAAAAAAAAAAAAAAAGAACAAAAGCAAACACCTTTTCTACTACTGAAAACATCCATTAAGGGAAAAACTTTATGAGAACAGAAGTGTACTTAAAGGAGGAAGATCAAATGTGCTCTTTGACAAACAGCTGCTAAGTTTCAGTCTAGCAAGTAAAACAGAGCTTTATATACAAGTTTACTTTTTTCCTGGTTTAGGTAAAGTTGGCCAGAAAAAGGCAAGCCAATCAATCATCACAAGGCAAATGATCTTCATTCACAGGAACTACACACCATCGTTAACCACCAATAGAACAGCACCTAGACTTTAATTTCTACAAGTTAATCAGAGTGTTAACAATATACAAAACAACATTTTCCATATTGGCAAAGGTGCAAAATTGGGTTTATGCCTTTTTATATCAGGAGTTTTAATATTTATTTAATTTTTAAGATGAATGAAATTTTCAAGTAAGTTCAATTACAAAATTACCTTAGACTAGTGCTCCTCCTGTACTCAGTGGTATACTTTTTTTTTTAAGATTTTATTTATTTGACAGATGGAGATGACAAGTAGGCAGAGAAACAGGCAGAGAGAGAGGAGGAACCAGGCTCCCTGCTGAGCAGAGAGCCCGATGCGGAGCTCAATACCAGGAACCTGGGATCATGACCCGAGCTGAAGGCAGAGGCTTTAACCCACTGAGCCACCCAGGTGCCCCCTCAATGGTATACTTTTAACTGCCTTCTTAATATACTGATCTACACAGCAGTCACCAATTTCATTAAATAATATAAAACTTTTCAGGCTGGGTTATGGACATTGAGGAGGGTATGTGCTATGGTGAGTGCTGTGAATTGTCTGAGACTGATGGTTCACAGACCTGTACCCCTGAAGCAAATAATATATTATATGTTAATTTAAATAAATAAATAAATAAAATAAACCTTTCCAACAAGGTCAACTATGATTTATGTGCTAGTTTGAGACAGGCATGTCTTAAGCAACTAATTAAATTCATTGGTACAATGCACCAAAAAAAGAAACAGCAGGACAAGATAACTAGAATGGGAGTCAGATGACATATTTTCTACTACAAATTAGCTGTATTATCCTGGGCAAGTCACTTAGCTCAACTGTATCCAGACTTGTAAGGCTTTGCCCAGGGTCCCAACATGAAGTTTCTAATTTGACATTTTGCCAAATATGGGTATTTTAAAAAATTCATATCATAACAGAAAGAAGAGCATTATCTCAAAATAGAAAAAAAAAGTACAGAAAAATAGCTTTATAAGTTCATTACATTGTCCTTACTTTTCTCGTCTCACTTTAATGAAAACTTCTACAGGGACTAAGCAAGTATTTATTGGAGAAACAGTATTTTGTAACCCAAACTGCCTCTATTTCTTAATCTGAAGAAGTAAAATAATAGCATGGGTCTGGATTCAGTACTAGATTCAAATCCTAGCTTTACCAGCTACTAGTTGTTTAACATTTTAAACAATTTTTTTGGTTTTTGTTTTATGGATTCATCATTTCCCTGAGCCTACATTATAAAAATGCAGACATCTACCTCAAAGGGGTATTGAAACAAATAATGAAAGTACCTAATACGGTACTGGCACATAATACGCATTTGGTAAATGGTAGCAGTTACCTAAAAAGGAGATGAGATAGGATTATCACCAAGATTCTATGACTTTATAGACATGCAACAGAAAAGGAAAACTATACATAATAAAGCCCAAGAAGATATATATATTGAAATAGTTAGGGGGACCTGGGTGGCTCACTCCTTAAGCATCTGCCTTCGGCTCAGGTCATGATCTCAGGTCCTAGGATGGAGCCCCACATTGGGTTCCCCGCTCAGGGAGCAGTCTGCTTGTCTCTCTCCCCTGGCCCTCCCCCTGCTCTTGCTCTCTCTCTCAAATGAATAAATAACCTTAAAGAAAAGAATGGAAAAGAAAAGAAATAGGGTGCCTGGGTGGCTCAGTTGGTTGGGTGTCTGCCTTCAGCTCGGGTCGTGATCTCAGGGTCCTGGGATCGAGTCCCACGCTGGGCTCCCTGCTCAGCAGGGAGTCAGCTTGTCCCTCTGCTCCTCCTCCCGCCCACCCCTCCCCACTTGTTCTCTCTCTCTCGCACTCTGTCTCTCTCTCAGAAAATAAATAAAATCTCAAAAAAAGAAAGAAAGAAAGAAAGAAACAGTTAATTTATAATGGGTTAAAAAAAGGAATTTTTAAATAATGGGTAAAAAAAGGAACTGATTTTATTTCTTATACTTTTGGTTACGTAGGAAGGTAGATTTGGTAAAAAAAAACCAAAAAAAGGTTTACTTGCCAACTCAAGACTAGTACTTTTTAAAAACTGCTTTGCTTTCTCTTTAAAGCAAAATATTTTATTTACCTAATCTATCATTGAATCAGGCCAAAAGTGGTTTTCAGAGGTTATCTAGTGCATTTTCACCTTACTACCAGATAGACTCAGGAAAGAATGTGCTTAAACTCATCTCCAATGCTTCATTCTTAACGTGTTTTATCACTCTGATTAGAAAAAGTTTAAATCCTTCTCAAATTTACTGCTTAGAAATCTCATATATAGGGGTGCCTGGGTGGCTCAGTGGGTTAAAGTCTCTGCCTTCGGCTCAGGTCATGATCCCAGGGTCCTGGGATTGAGTCCCGCATCGGACTCTCTGCTCAGCGGGGAGCCTGCTTCCCTTCCTCTCTCTCTGCCTGCCTCTCTGCCTACTTGTGTCTACTACTACTGTCTGTCCAATGGATAAATAAATTCTTAAAAAAAAAAATCTCATATATAGAGTATGTTATATTTGGTATAATAATAGGGAAAATAAAAATCCATACTTGTATTTCCATAAATTCTGAAAGGAAAAAAAAAAGACATTAAAAGTGTAGAGGGCAGGATATTTGGGACGGGTTATTTCAAGATTTTTCACTGTATTTGCCTTTATGTCATTGTGACTCACAAATTGTATACATGTAATCACCTATTGAGATGTACTAAATAGGGGCACCTGGGTGGCTCAGTAGGTTAAAGCCTCTGCCTTCAACTCAGGTCATGATCCCAGGGTCCTGGGATTGAGCCCCATATCGGACTCTCTGCTCAGCTGGGAGCCTGCTTCCCCCTCTCTTTCTGCCTGCCTCTCTGCCCTCTCTCTCTGCCTGCCTCTCTGCCTACTTGTGATCTCTTGTCTGTCAAATAAATAAATAAAATCTTAAAAAAAAAAAAAAGAAATGTACTAAATAATAACCATAAGAAAACCTTCCATCCTTCAAGTTTCACAATAAGGTTTTCCTCCATCCAAATCTAATCAACTTTGGCTTGACCCACCATTCATATAACCATACTTATCAACACATCATTTTATATGTAAAGTCTTCTTTTTTTAAAGGTTTTTAAATTTATATATTTGACAGAGAGACAGCAAGAGAGGGAATACAAACAGGGGGAGTGGGAGAGGGAGAAGCAGGCTTCCCGCTGAGCAGGGAGACCAACGCAGGGCTCAATCCCAGAACCCTGGGATCATGACCTGAGCCAAAGGCAGACGCTTTAGGACTGAGCTATCCAGGTGCCCCATGTCTTAAGGCTTCAATGAATGAAACTTGTATAAGGTTGATACTCATGCAATATAACAAATTGTTACAGCAGTAACATGTAGCTTTTCCTTCTGTAAACATTTCCAGTGTCTCCAAAGTTTGCTCACTAGTATACAAAGTTATATTTCCTATTTTATCACCAGTATTGATAATTTATGGAATAAAGCACTTTCTACCTTGAACAAAGTCCCCATCAAAGTTTTTTAGAAGTTTATTTTCATGAACAATAAATGATTTTTCAAAAACAATAGAGTATTTTAAGTGAAAGTTACTCAAAATGATAAACTTACTGCAGAAAATTTACAGCATTTAACTTTTCAGTACCCTCCTTCAATTTCTCTCTTGTCTAGATTATAAGCACAAGCCTTGAAATGCTATTAAAAGCAGTGACTCACCTTGTTTACCTAAAGTTTGAATACAGAGTATTCATGACAAAATTGCCATCCCTGCTGATAAGAATGGACTCGAGACCAGTGGTTCTCAACCAGGGGTGAGTTTGTCCCCAGGAGACATTTAACAATGTCTGGAGACACTTATGGCTCTCACAACTGGATGGGTTCTACTGGCATCTAGTGGGTAAACGCCAGGGATGTTGTTAATGCACAGGACAGCCTCTAACAACAAGAATTATCTGGACTAAAACGTCAGTATGTTGCTGTTGAGAAACCTTGTTCCAGATTACAGATTACAAGTAACTCTAAAGCAAATGATACATCTCCTCGACTAGAGAAAATCAAAATAGAAATTCGGTATGGCTGTACTTTTGCCTCTAAAAATAATTTTCAAGGAAAAAAAAATCCCTACAAAGCTTTTGCTATAATTTGCTATAAATTACTGTACACAGTGTTTGTGTGCTTCTACCTAATTACAAGTAAGGCACATGCCTCAAGATAAGAAAAAAAACCTCAATATGATAAAAAACCTATGCTGTCTAATTGGGTATCTATCTTTAAAGTATCTGTATATAAACAAATACACACACATACATAGGTTTATATAGGCCTAGAAAATTTCCAAAAAAAAACCAAAAAAAAAAAAAAAAAAACCACAACTGTAATATTGGTTATCACTGAAGAATGGGATTTGAAGGATCAGTGGGAATGAAAGGACTTCTACTTTACACCTTATATCTAACACCTACACTGTTGAATTTTTCAACATGAGACTATATGACTTTTATCATTTTAAAGCGGGGGATAACTGGGTGGCTAAGTTGGCTGAGGATCTGCCTTCTGCTCAGGTCATGATCCTGGGGTCCTGGGATTGAGACCTGTGTCAGGCTCTCTGCTCCTCGGCGAGCCTGCTTCTCCCTCTCTCTCTGCCCCCACCACTCTCCCCAACACCCACTCGAGCTCTCTCTGTCTCTCTCACCCTCTCGCTCTCTCAAATAAGTAAATAAAATCTTGAAAACAAGAAGTTAAAAGGAGAATATCATGCATAAATATGCATACACTCTTACAACAGAAAAATTAATTCACAAACCTCACAAAAGTCTTTCCTTTAGGTTATTTTCTTCTTTTTTACTTGCTTAAAAAAGACTATGAATCTAAAAATCAACATTTAAAAATTGGTTTTTTTTAAAGAATTTTCAACCTGATTTCTATTCTAAACAATAGTATATTTCAATAAGATCCAATGCAAGTTCTCATTTCTATTCAAGGCCTTGGAGAGCTAAGGAGCATTCTTGCTATGCCTGAAGAAATATAAAACAAATATTTACCTATGTTTAAAACAACAAGAACCAAAGATCCTAAATGGTGGCATTCTCTAAGCTAGTATAATTCTAATAAAAAATTTACAAAAAGACCCAAGCCCATTCCTTAAGCTGAACGGTCTTTTGACTTAGCCAGCAAGGGAAAACAGCTTGTTTTTTCTTAGCTATAGGCTCTCACAATGAACAAATAAGAGGTCCTTAGAGTACCTATGCCTCTATACACCAAATATATAAGACTTCAACTAATTCTAGAGCAAATAAACTAGGCCTCCACATTTCTTACTTATTTCTCACCAAGTCCTGCCCCATTTGAAAAACAAGACAAATTTCACTCTCAAACTATAAAATGACTCATTATCTTTCTGGATGTCTAAAGTATAAGTACTTGGTTCTAGAACATCTAGGGAAGACAAAAATAAAGATTTTAGCATTATTCATCAAATGCCAATTGGGTGAGTATTTTTTGAACAATATTATGATCTCTTCATACTGGAAATTCAAAGGCAATGATATAGGAGAAGACGGCTAATACTTTGAAAGAATAAGAAAAAAAAAGGAAGAAATCTGCTTGGGCAAAATATGTCATTTCACTCACAAACACATAGACTATCCCCTACCACACATACTGTAAAGACCAGATACTCCAGGAATTTCTTTCTCTATGTAATATGGGAGAAAGAAGTCATAAAAACAAAATTTCCTTTTTCTATAGGTTAAGAAAGAATCTATATGCACCCTGAGCAACATCTTAGACTAAGATAAAGTCTCCAGGTATCCCAGACACATTCATTCCAAAAATGAGGCCCACCGATATACACTTAATACCTAAATCCTTTTTAGGCACAGAAAACTTAAGTAACAGGGAACTAAGGAGTTCTACCACTAGCCTAAATGGGTACAAGAATCATCAATAAATAACATCCAAAAAAACCATCAAAAAAACAAAAAGGTACGATTCTGCTCACAGCTTTAATCACATGGTATGGGGAATCCAAATGAAATACAGTAAGCTAGAGAAAGAGAGAGAGATACTGTGTGTGTGTGTGTGTGTGTGTGTGTGTGTGTGTGTGTGTGTATACAAGCCTCATAGAAATGGTTACTTCAAAAACTCATTTCCCAGATATAACACATGAGCCAAAGAAGTTAGAAATTTATGACTTTGGAGGTTCACTCGCACTCTACCTCTGAAAAAATTTAAACATATTATTTATGTAAAAGTGCATTAGTGATCTTTCACATTACCTATGATAATTATGTAAAAATGGTCCTGAAAATCAAGGACATTACTTTTAGACAAAAGGAAACCTTTTCCGTCTCTCCTACAAGTTAGGGAAGGAAAAAAAAAAAAAAAAGGACTCTATCTTTAAAATCTAAAGGTATTCCCACTTTGCTTTGTAGGTAAAAAGTACATGTGTTTTAGGTTCCTCTCTCACCCACTTTCATTGAAAGGATGAAAGAAAGTCTTCCATAAGCACAAGAGTGGAGGTGCTCCAGAGACTCTCCCCATAACTGCCTACTCAAATAAAATCCTGTCCCACTTTGACTTAGAAGTTAATTCTCTTAAAGTGAAATCCAAAGATACAGACATTCAAGGGACTAGCTTCCTTACAACCCACACACTATTTTTTCCAAAGCGAAATGTTGGAGTGAAAATGTACTAACATTTTAAAACTAAATGAACCCCTGTTCAGACATGGTAAGACAATGTAGAATGGTAAGACAATGCACTAACTGTATTCTGCAACCCACAAATAGTTTCTTATTCCTCTCAAACACAACAGCCAGGATAGTTGTACACAGAGAAATCTCTGTACTTTAACAGCAAGATCAGAGGCTAAAATAATTGGTCATAGGGGAATGAAGGAGGCACCTTAGAACCAAAATAGAATACTCTGGGCACTTAGAACAATAGCCGTCAAGAAACAGTACTATATCCAAGCCATGGTCAAGAGATAAAAGTACATATATAATATATCTCCCTATTCCCTAGGGCCCAAAAGATGATAATGCCTTCCATCCCAGGTTGCTCAGACCTAAAAAGGCACAGTTAATAGTTAAAGAGTTACAAGAAATGAAGGATCAGATCATTAATTTCTGCAAAAGCTGTTCAGTGTTTCAACTTCTCCAAGTCTAAAAAATACAGACTTCAGCTATCCAGCTATTCTGAAGTTCAAAGATGCACTGGAATTTCCTTTTCCTGCATAACTTCACAAAAGGTCCCAGGTGCAAGACTCACGTGCCTTCTCAGGGTAAAAGCAGAGAGCTTCTTCATACTAACATGCTTCAAAAGGAGATTAAGAACACTTCTTTCATACGTAGGTAAGGCACAGGGCAAATAAATGACAGACAACTCAACTCTGGGGACAGGCATATAGTGGAAATGCCCTTTCAGCGAGCAAGCTCTGTCTCTGTCTCAGTTTCTCTCTCCCTCGCCTGTCTCGCTCGCTCTCTCAGTACCAAGGGCAGGGACTCTGGCAAGACCCCGCCCCCCATCTCCAAAGCGGGGTGGGCGGGAGGTAGCCAGAGGAGTCCTTGTTCCCGCGCGAAGCTTAGAGACCAAAGGACTCCCCATTGTGGGTCTACGGATGGTGACGCGAACCGGTCCGGCTCGAGCCGCCGGCTGAAGAGTAAGCTGAGGGCGCACTAGGCCCGCACCGCTGCCACTGCCGCCATGGAGCCTATCGCTGTCAGAGAACGGCTCCGCCCGCGGAGCCAGATGATGGCCCGGGCCCTGTGCCGGCCCAAAGAGAAATCATGCCTCACACTGTATGGAAGGCGGGGGTCCTGGAAGCGTACCTCGGACACCTCGTCCTCGTCGCTGCCAGAGGCACCACCTCCACCCCCGGTCCTCAGCACCGCAGCCGCCAACTTGAAATCCAACGCCGCATCTCCTCCGGCCGCACCGCTGCCGCCGCCACCGACGCCCGGCGCGGGCCCGGCCTCCCCAAAGAGTCTCACGGTGCGAATCCCCAGTCCGACCCCTCCCGGCGGAGGCGGCTCCGAGGCCCCGGCTGGGGCGGATCGCGGAGCCACCGAGTCCAGGTCCTCCTCAAAGGAGGTGCCGCCGCCTCCGCCATCGGTCAGCATGGTTCGCACGCGGAGCCGGAGACGCTGCCGAGTCACTCGCAGCCACCGCCGCCGCCGATCCCGGGAACGAGAGGAACAGCAGGAGGAAGAAGCTTCTCCTTCCCCCCGTCCCAGCAGCGCCACTAACTTCTCACTGCCTAACCTGCTGCCTCCCGCCCCCCACACTCGCCACTGGCTGCAGCTCCCCAGCGGCTGCAGATCATTGGCCAAGGTGACCCGTCGCTCAGGCTCTTCGTCACGCGCCGCTTGCTGGCTCGCGGCCCCCAAGCTGCGTTGACCCGCGCAGGCCTAGGCGGTTGCGAACACCCGCCTCCTAGTCCCCACGCGCCGACTTCCGGTCCTTTTCTACGTCTATTGGTCAACCTCTCTCACTACCTCGTCACGACCTTAAAGTGGATTAGTTCGCCTTGTGGTCAGTCATAGTGACCCCTGACAATAGGAAGCTTCATTGGTGCCACAAAGTGTCGATCACTTTGTCACAGGACGTCGCGTGCTACAATTGGCCCACAATAGTACCATTCATCCCGCCCCCACCTGAGGTGACGGGAAAGGGCTGGGGAATTTCCACTTCTGATTAAAATGACCGCGGAGGTGACGACCCTCAAGAATTGGTAAGATTTGGAGCAGAATTCACCCGGAGTTTGGTGGGGCTTATCTGTCAAGGATGCAAGAGGCGCGGAGATTACGAAACTCCCACCTGTCGCTCCGCGCCGGACGCGGAGACTGCGGCCGGAGAGTTGCTGCATGGGGATTGGAGGAGAGAAGCAATCCGTCTCAGCGCGTCTCCACCTTCCTGACAGCCCCTGGTTGGAGGAGCGGAGCGTCAGTCACTGGAGCGGTCGCCACCTCTGGGACAGGTGAGATTGTGTAACCTATGCCTTTGGCTCTTTGGGCGGGTGTAGGGGGCTGGGACAGGCGAGGAGGCAGGGCTGTTCTTGCTTGGCGCCTCCAGCCTTTCTGAGGGGAGCCGGCGCGCGAAGCTGAGGAGACCAAGGGGGCACTGCTTGGGATGTGGCCGCCCCGAGGCTATTCCACCCGCCCGCGTGCCGGGACATGGCTGGGTGAGGCAGTTCTACAACCTGCCGCCGGGATGGCCCCGCGAGGCCGCGTTCTCTTGCTCGTGGAAGGCGGCGGGCCTGAGGGCTGGACAGCGCCTTGCCTCAGTACTGGGAACTGTCCCACCGAGGAAGGTGGGAAGGCCGCGAACAGCTTGAGGAAATCAGACCGCAGGGCGTGTTTAGAGTGCGGGCTCTGGAGCTGTTACGAATTCTGGTCCCTCCACTTACTTGCTGTGTGACCTACGGGCGTTCTGTGCTGAATCTCTGTGACTTTCAGTTCGTTAATCTGTAAAATGGGACCAATAGCAGCACGTCCCTCATTGCGTTGTTGTTTTGAATACGTTAGCATAAGGCGGTGAGCAAAGTGCCAAACTTAAAGACCCATTTTTATTAGTTACTCTTCCTTCAGGAGTCTTCCACCTGCCCCTGGATCCGGGGGCAACCAAACTAATTCTTGTCATATTTCGGTGATGCAAAACAAGCTAGCTAAGGCGGGTGGTGGGAGTTGGGGGCGGGGGTCCGGTGTGCGGAGGTGTCTTCCCCCTTCCAAGGATCTGTCTCTCCTTCTATTATCCCTATCTTTATCCCTCTATCTCTTTTGTCAATAAAGAAGGGCTTTAAAATACTCATGCTTCGACAACAAAGATCACCAGAGGGGCACCTGGGTGGCTCAGGGGGTTAAAGTGCTACTCGTGTTCTCTCTCTGTGTGTCAAAAAAAAAAAAAAAAAAAAAAGTCACCAGAAAGGCGTTTGGTGAAGTTTGTATTGCAAATGTCCTTTGACCCAGAGAATGTGCATATGACTTAGGTTGGTTAAAAGCAAAAGATTTGGCACTTCTCCTCTCTTGCAACTCTAACAAAAGTCTTTGTATATCTTGATTGTGCAATTTTTAGTATTTCACCTACCTTGAGCTGTAATCTGAAAATTCTGTAAAGACTATAACAATTTGGGGGCACCTGGGTGGCTCAGTCGGTTAGACCACCAACCAGTGATTTCGGTTTACGTCATGAATCTGTCTCGTCGGTGGTGAGATCCAGCCGGGGTCAGGCTCCAGCTCAGCCTAGAGTCTGCTTGAGATTCTCTCTCTCCTACTTTCTCTGCCCCTCCCCCACTCTAAAATACGTAAATATGAAATATATATATATATATATATAAATTTTTAAAAATTCGATTCTGTCAAGCTTAAAGAACATTTTGAAGTTTGTTAACATTTCTTTGGCGTGGTAATTTCTAATTCTGGCATTTAACATACCAAAAAAAGGAGTCTTTTCTATAAGCAGAATATGTTAGGTGAATGTTCTTTCTAGATAATAAGTTGTAGAAAATGGAAAAAATTCTTGTACCTTTTCTACAGAACTATTTTGATACAAATGTCCTGTGTACTGTCTTTAGTTAGAATCTACAGAACTTAATTAGCCTGTATCCTCAGTGCTGTTTAAATTTTGAAGACATGTGTGACGAGGTCACAAGCCAAACTAATAGCACCAACGAAAGAAACCCAGCTCTGCCCAACCCACTTCAAAGCTGGATTATCCAGAATTGGTATGGATACATCCCTAGGCAAAAACAGGTATTGACTGGTGCAGCATTACAAAGGAACTGCTTGTCAGTCCTACCATTACTACAAAAATAAATTTCTGATGCAACTCCCTGAACAAACTCATTAAATTCTTTGAACAAATGTAATGAATCTCAGGAACAGAGAGAAAGGAAATCTGGGCATATGCATTTTACCCAATATATTTGAGAGAGAGCTATATACTCTTTACGTAGTGCCTAGCAATCAACCCTGAGTATAGCCAGGAAAATATGATTGAGCAATAATCTTTGTTTCACCTGGATCTTTACCTGAGACACTTGTTGCCAGGAGTTTGACAACAATTGAGTAATCATTTTAGGATTTAGTAACTCCCAGTATTCTAGATATTGGTGGCTGCTATTGTTGAGACTGTATTAAACATGATTTTAATATTTCTATATACACCACATCATGTGGTATTACAGAAGTGAAAACGGAGAAATCATTCAGTCAATCACTATATCAAGTAATACATTTGGTGAATATATCAAATCACACTCAAAGTATTCAATGTAAAATATCAATAAATTTATGTGATTTATTGGGTAATGTTGGTTTTGATATATCATATCTTAAGATGGTATTTGCTAACTAAAAAAAGTACACATACACTGATTTTTCAAATGCTAAATAAGCAGTAGAGAGCAAAATCCCTCTTTTAGGAAATACATATATATGTTAGAAATGAGTATTAGAATAAAATGTTTTCTTCCAAAAAACTAGTGGGAGTATTGATTAAGGAGTAGCTATAGTGTATTTCAAAGCACTCTTCCTTTTGACCATCTTTCAGACATAGAAGGAAAAGGCAAAAGGAGAAACTGTATATCCCAAGGACTTTTAAAACTTCTAAGGATAATAAAAATCTTCATTTTTTTTGCAAGAAATGTGAGATTGACAAATGAAATTGTAGATACAGGGACTTAAGCTACTTTGACTACTTTAACTGTAGTTCTTTCATGCGCAATTTACATTTTCTCAAGACATTTATTTAATTTCTGCATGTCAGTGCATCTCAGTTCAGCCTGTCTATTTAAGGAAGGAAGCAAACCAAAAAATATGTTGCACTTGGATATTATATCATTTAACCTTTATAATAAACTTACCAAGATTTCACCCATTTTCTGATGAGGAAGTTGAAACTCAAAAAGGTTAAGTAACTTCCCCAAGCTTATAAGAGCAATGTATGGAAAGGCTAGGATTTAAATTTACTTCTGCCTGATCTCAAAATCCATGCTTTTTCCACTATATCACATCAGAGGAAGAGGAACTTCATCAATCACATAAACTGATATAATAATCCAATCATTATATCTTTCTTATAGACCTGCTAATTAACACTCTAGGTGGAGTTATCCCTGACTGCCACCAAATTTAATATCTTTCTCTTTTTTAACAACTGGAAACACTTAATTTAAAACGTTTTCTGGTTTTTCCAACTGTATTGTTAATTTCTTAGACCATGTAATTTCACATTAAGAAATCTGAATAGTTAAAAAAAAAAAAGAAATCTGAATAGTTGATACCTTCACGTGGTTCAAATTTCAAAAAGAATTTTAAAAACATAATAAAAGGAGTCATTTTATTTTGTCCATTATACACTCAGATACCCTCTCATAAGCAAATCATCTTTTAGGTCTTATTTATTTATTTACTTACTTACTTACTTAGGGTGGTTTTATGAAAGCATGGGGACAGGACCTGTGAGCAGAAAGAGTTGCCCAAACTGTCTTATTAGGTTTTAAAATATTCTTCTAGAAGGGCACCTGGATGGTTCCATTGGTTAAGCATCCAAATCTGGATTTTGGTTCAGGTCATAATCTCAGGGTTGTCAAATGGAGCCCCACATCAGGCTCTGTGCTGGGCATAGAGCCTACTTAAGATTCTCTCTCTCCCTCTCTCCCTCTCCCCCTCCCCACCCACCCCCCTCTTCCTTAGCCCCTGCCCCCCACTCCTGTGCACACATGCACACATGTTCTGTTTCTCCAAAAAAAGAAAAGAAAATAGACCTCTAGAGATTTTTAAATATATAAGCAATTTCATATGTGTCAATTTATTTTTTCTCTTTAAACACAATGGCAGCATCTACCATACACACTTCTATATCTTGCTTTTCTCACCTGATTTATTCTAGGCATATTTCATGTTAGCATGTAAAGAGGTCTGTCATTCTTGTTTACTACTTCATAGTATTCTGTTTACATGATTTATCGTCTTTAGTGTTGAATATTTAGATTATTTCCTTACCCCGCCCTTAACCAACATTGTTACAGATGTGTAGCTTTCTGATCTACTGTCTGTCCTCAAGGAAGTGCTGGGAACATATTAATTTAACTGAGAAATCATAAGCTGAAGGCTACTACTTATTTGAGCTATAGTTGAATACAACTGCAAGATGTCTAGCAACATCTAGGAAGTGGGCATATTTTTAAAAATATGGAGATATGGCTGCAGCTAGATTACCACACCACACAACCTAAGAAAATTATTCAGAAAGTTTCCTAGAGTCTCTTCTGCTATTGAGCTTACCCTTCCTAAAAAGGGGATGTATATATATACAGACATCTGCTTCCCTTCCAAAAGTTCTATCCTTACTGCCCGCCCAACAAAAATGAGCCCAATCAGGATGCCTAGATGATGCAGTCGTTTAAGCATCCGACCCTTGATTTTGTCTTGGGTCATGATCTTAAGTCATGATCTAAGGATTGTGAGATCAAGCCCTGTATCCAGTGTGTGCTGGGCATGGAGCCTGCTTAAGATTCTCTCCCTCCCTCCCTCCCTCCCTCTGCCCCTCCCCCACCAAAAAAAAAAAAAAGAAGAAGAAGAAGAGTGGGGTCAGTAAGTGATGTTACTCCATTTGATTATACACCTTTGGTGCCGGAAATAGTTTTTTGGGTTTTTTTTTTTCCAAACTTCTAAAACTAATGAGTATATAAATATCTCTTGTGGTAGAATCACTCAGGTTCTCAGCAAAAGAGAGACGTCCTTGGGGCTCTATCAGAATTTCTTTTTTTTTTTTTTTAAAGATTTTATTTATTGGGGCACCTGGGTGGCTCAGTAGGTAAAGCCTCTACCTTCGGCTCGGGTCATGATACCAGGGTCCTGGGATCGAGCCCCAAATCAGGCTCCCTGCTCAGTGGGGAGCCTGCTTCTCCCTCTGCCTGTCACTCCTCCTACTTGCTCTCTCCCTCTATCAAATAAATAAATAGAATCTTAAAAAGAAAAAAAAAGAAAAAGTAATGTAAAACTGACATTAATAGTAATCATCTCAGGGAGGAAGGGGGTGCCTGACTGGCTCAGTTGATAGAGCATGCCACTCTTGATCTTAGGGTTCTGAGTTTGAGCCCCACGTTGGATGCAGAGATTACTTTAAAAAATAAAAATCTTAAAAAAAAAAACAAACAAACAGTAAAAAGGGGTGCCTGGGTGGCTCATTCAGTTAAGCAGCTGACTCTTGGTTTCAGGTCAGGTCATGATCTTAGAGTCCTAAGCTTAAGCCCCATGTCAGGCTCCATGCTCAACAGGGAGCATGCTTAAGTATTCTCTCTCCATCTCCCTCTGCTCCACTTCCCTCCAGTGTGTGCACTCTCTCTTTCTAAAATAAAAAATCTTAAAAAAAAAAAAAAAACAGTTAAGGGCGCCTGGGTGACTCAGTGGGTTAAGCCTCTGCCTTCAGCTCAGGTCATGATCTCAGGGTCCTGGGATCAAGCCCCACATAGGGCTTTTTGCTCAGCAGGGAGCCTGCTTCCCCTCTCTCTCTGCTCTGCCTCTCTGCCTACTTGTAATCTCTCTCTCTGTCAAATAAATAAATAAAATCTTTAAAAAAACAGTTAAAAAATACTGATTATCTCTGGATAATGGAATTATACAGAGATTTATAAAGTTGCTTTTCTTTTTTGAATATTTGTATTTTCTAGGCTTTTCTTTTTTAGTTTTTTCCATAGTTAACATACATTTTGTGTAATAAAAATTAAATATTTAAATTAAATAAATTGATTCCAAATAAGTTTTGCAATTTTCTCACGTGTTCATTCAGCCAACATTTACTCAATTCCCGCTATGTGCATGTCAGTGTGCCAACTGCTTTGGGGGAAAACAAAAGAAACAGAAGAGTTAATGTACTTCCTTTCAACTATACTGATATATATACTTATAGGTTGACGATTAGGTGGATAAAATGCACAGGGAATAATAGAAAACAGACAAATTCAAGACTGTATGACAAAATATTTTACAGCACTGAGTAAAGAGAATATAAAAAAGAAGTTAAAATGGAGTAAGTTTATTTAGGGAAAAGTTGATTATGACCGTTTTGAGCTAGGATAATGACTGAGGGAAACAGAAGAGGTAAAGCATTACAAATGGAAAGAAATGATAGGAATGTTGATAAAAAGTTGAAAGTCTTCAAATTGTATATCAGGATGGTAAAAAGACTAACTTGGTCAATACAGAGAAATCAAAACGTGAATTCAAGCGAAATTTAGTTTAAAGAAATGTTAAATACTGGACTGGGGGCTTGAAATGTGGTTCAATAGGCCACCCACCATAGTTCTTGAAAAGCAAAATTATCAAGATAAAAATTGTTAAGGGATAATTACAGTTGTTTTGTTTTGGCTGTATTGCATGAGTTTTGTTAGAACAAGGAAATACTGGA
Organism: Enhydra lutris kenyoni; assembly: GCF_002288905.1. Lineage (NCBI taxonomy): Eukaryota > Metazoa > Chordata > Mammalia > Carnivora > Mustelidae > Enhydra > Enhydra lutris. Next base: position 725,785 of record NW_019154089.1, read on the forward strand.
GTCTGGAAAATAAGCAGTCTTGCTGTTGTGCTTAGTCCAGGTATGAGGTAATGAAGCCAGATCAGATGAATGACTATCAAATGGAATAAAATTTACTGTCAGCAATCATAAAGAATCTGTAATACTTCATATCTGATTAGATGTAGGAAACAAGGAGTATAGGAACAAAAGTTACTTCAGAAAAACTGATACAGGGGCGCCTGGGTGGCTCAGTCGTTAAGCGTCTGCCTTCAGCTCAGGTCAGGGATCGAGCCCCACAATGGGCTCCCTGCTTGGCAGGAGGCCTGCTTCTCCCTCTCCCACTCCCCCTGCTTGTATTCCCTCTCTCGCTGTGTCTCTATCAAATAAATAAAATCTTTAAAAAAAAAAAAGAAAGAAAAACTGATACAAAATTTCTGAGGAGCAATGTGGCATAATGCATCAAGATCCTTTCTTTACAGGAGTCTGGTGGGCTCACTCTGTAGAGCATATGATTCTTGATCTCAGGGTTGTGAGTTTGCACCCCACCTTGGGCACAGAGTTGACTAAATATCCTTTCTTTAAGTTTTCATTTCCATCTACTAGAATGCCTAAAATCCAAATAACTGATAATCCCCATTGCTGGTGAGGATGCAAACCAACAGGAACTCACTCACTGCTAGTATGGTACAGCCACTTTGGAAGAGAGTTTGAAAGTTTCTTACAAAGCTAAACATTGTCTTACCATACAACCCACAGTTGCACTCCTAGGTATTTACCCACGGAGTGAAAAAGATATCCACATAAAATTCTGCATGTGATTGTTCATAACAGCTTTATTCATAATCACTGAAACATGGAAACAACCAAGGTCTCCTTTGAAAAGTAAATAAATGGGGCGCCTGTGTGGCTCAGTGGGTTAAGCCTCTGCCTTCAGCTCAGGTCATGATCAAAGGGTCCTGGGATCGAGTCCCACGTCTCTGCTGAGCAGAGAGCCCGCTTCCCCCTCTCTCTCTGCCTGCCTCTCTGCCTACTTGTGATTTCTTTCTGTGTGTGTCAAATAAATAAATAAAATCTTTTTTTAAAAAAAGAAAAGTAAATAAGCAAATGTGTTCTCACTGCATGATGGAATACTATTCGGTAATAAAAAAGAATGAGCTACCAAGCCATGCAAAGACGTAGATTAATTTTAAATGTATTGCTAAGTAAAGGAAGCCAGTCTGAAAGGCTGCATACCATGTGATCTTATTTATATGTGACATTCTGGAAAAGGCAAAATTGTGGAGATAGTAAACAGATCAACGACTGCCAACGGTTGGAGTGGGGGAAGGGTTGAATGGAGGAAGCACAGGGACTTTTCAGACTGGTAAAATGCTTTATGATATTATCTAGAAATGACATTCCTGTAGTGACTTGCTTACCTTGAATCCATATCTTGGTTTTTAATAACATTCTCCAATAAGAGGAACCATGGCTCCTTGGAGAAATGGCTGAGTCTAGAATTAGGGTGGGAAATATACAAGATGAACCCGGAGCATCTTATAGTGCCATAAAGTAAGAAAATAGTACACATGCATGCGTGCATGCATGCATACATGCATACAGACACACAGACACACCAATGAGGACATCTGAGAGAGATAATAGAAGCTAACTAAAAGAGCCCCCAACAGCCATAGCTGGAATAATCTGAACAAATAAATAGTCTTGAAATATAGCCCAAAATATAAAACAAGTACCCTTGAATCCATATGGGCATAAATAAATGTTTGAATAAACAAATAAATGGGGAAAATAGGTAAGTCTTCCAAGCAGAAGAATTTCAAATTATGTAGAAACCCTGCCCTTAAGGAGGTGAAGTCCCCTTTCCTTAAGTTTGGGCTGTGCATAATGATATCCTTCCAAAGAGTAAAATATGGAAAAGGGAGGGGATAGAGTAACTTGATACTGGAGAAACCTGACAAACACTGCCTCAGCCAGGTTATCAGGATTAACATCAACAATGATAGCTCATATTAATAGTGTATACCCTTGATATTACCTGCAGGAAAAGTCTGAGAAACTGTCATAGTCAAGAGGAGCCCAAAGAGACATGATGACGAAATATAATGTGTTATCCTGGATGGAATACTGGAACAGAAAAAGGACATGAGGTAAACTTGAAGTAAATTTGAATAAAGTGTGGATCTCAGTAATAATGTGTCAGTTAGCTAATAATATGTCGATGTTATTTTATTAATTGTGACACATGTGCCATGCTAATATAAGATATTAGTAATAGAGGAAATTGGATACGGGCTATGTGGAAACTGTACTAACTTCCCATCTTTTCTTTAAATGTAAAACAATTCTATGGGGCACCTAGGTGGCTCAGTTGGTTAAGCATCCAACTCTTGATTTCTGCTCAGGTCATGATCTCAGGGTGGTGATATTGAGCCCTGCGTTGGGCTCTGTGCTGAACAGAGAGCCTGCTTAAGATTCTCTCTCCCTCCACCACCCCCCCAAATAAAAGTTTAAATCTAAAACTCTTCTAAAATTTAAATTGTTTTATTTTGATTTTTTTCAGTTTTGTTGATATATAATTTATCTATAACACTGTATTAATTTAAAGTATACAACCTTAAGTTTAACTTGCTATCGCAAAGTGATTGCCACAATAAGTTTAATTAACATACATTACCTCACATAGTTACAAATTTGTCTTCTTGTGCTGGGAACTTTTAAGATCCTACTTTCTTATGAAAGTTTATTTTTTAAAATGCTTATTCCTTTGAGGGTTACCTGGGTGGCTCAGTCAGTTAACTGTTTAAAAACAATAAAAAAAATAAGAAACATCAGACAGATATAGATTATGTATGGATGGTGGGATAGTGGGTTTACTTATTTATCTATCTATTTATTTTTTTATGTTTCCAGTTTTTGTATAAGCAATCTATTACTCTGGTGATCAGAAAAAAAATATAATAAAGGTTGTAAGAAAAAAATCACTATAGGTGAAAAATCAGAGGATCGATCAAATGGGATACTTATTGTCAGGGTTGGGAAAATAAAACAGGAACAATTTCTTTTTCAGGTAAAGAAGATGATAATGGGTTCACCTTATCTGTTTGGTTTCAGACTGCAATGGGAAGAACTTTTTTTTTAAGATTTTATTTATTTGACACAGAGAGAGAAACATCAAGAGAGGGAACAAGCAGGGGAAGTGGGAGAGGGAGAAACAGGCTCCCCGGAGAGCAGGGAGCCTGATGCGGGGCTCAGTCCCAGGACCCTGGGATCATGACCTGAGCCAAAAGCAGAAAATTAACAACTGAGCCAACCAGGTGTTCCTGCAATGGGAAGAACTTAGATATGTGCACCATTATATGGTAACTCCCAAGAGAAACATACTCAGCAGAAACACAGATAAATATCTTTATTGTAACTGGAAACAACTGTTTTTGAAGACTTTATTTTTGAGAGAAAGAGAGAACACAAGCAGTGGGGAGAGGCAGAGGGGGATGGAGAAACAGACTCTCTGCTGAGGAGGGAGCCCAATGCTCCCAGGACCCTAGGATCACAACCCGACTTGAAGGCAGATGCTCAACTGACTGAACGACCCAGGCGCCCCTGGAAACAAATTTTTAAAAGATGTCAAATTGTAGCTTTGGTTTTCGTAAAAGAAAACATCTCTGCAGAAAGGTCATGTGGTTACCAATGAAGATTAAGCTATTTTTCCCCCAAGTGAGTCCTTGGTGAATACATTTTAGGTATTGCCTCCCCAGAAAGATGCATACTGAAAATATGCTGTCCTTCACTGCTCAGTAGTAATTAAAAGGGAAGCCCAAGAATCACACTAATGAATAAGTATCAGCAAGTGTATAGGCCGTCAGCCCAGATACCTACATCCACAGTTGTATAAGCTCATTGACAAGAACAGGGTTCTAAGAGCCTGCAATCAATAGATCCTCTGAAGAAACCCAGAACTTTACTGTGTGCATCAAATGAAGCCACTACCTCTCCTATAGATGTGGGAAACCTGAATACTCCAAACCTCCTGTTTCCTTGTGTCCTCCTCTACACTGCAACTTGGACAGCCACACCTACCTTCTCTAGAGCTCTCCTTGATAGCCGGGGCTTTCTGCCACAGACACTAGAAGGGCCCAGGACTGGTGAAAGTTTAGAATCTCATTTGCTGAGCACTTTCCTGATGAGAGAATAGTTAAATAGAAAACCTCACAGCAAGACGCAGCTTATCTTCCAGGTGGTCTGGCTCATAGTGAATGAGTACTTTTGAATCAGAAGGACCCTTAAGTAGTCCTCTAGGTCTCAATACTACCCCTTTAATAAAGAAGAAACTGGAGGACTGCACATTAGGGTCAATACCTCCTGCAAAAATCTTTAGGGTGATGTTTCCATTCTTCACCCTCTGATGCTTCCTGTAAGAATCAGAAGTACATCATTGCTTACCAAAGTGAGAAGAGAACAAGCCCAGGATTCCAACTCAAAGAGCAATTTTAGCTTACAAGTGAGTACTGAGTCACTCTGAGGACTGTTCTTAGAGACTCTTGTGGAGTGTTTGAACTCAACTTTGTTTACCACACCCCTTGCTCATCAAGGCAGGCCTATAAACCAAGAGACGCAGCATGGCGTTCACCTGCAGGGCAGGTGAACAGTGCCACCTCCCAGATGTTCTTCCCCAGAGAAGTGACATGGTGTTTGCTGTGGCTCTAAGAGGACATCTATAGACAGTCTAGTTGAAACACGAGTCTGGTATAAGCTCACAGAAGCTATAAGAAAAACTGTGGTCCAGACTCTACTCTGAAACTTTTTACCTAGAGGGACCTCTTGAACCCTGGCATTGGCACCACTGGTGACGAGGAAGAAAAAAACAGCCAGGGTTGAACTTCTCCAGCATAAATCTCATAGAAGAAAAATGTTTATCATTTGAAGAGGATTGCTTCACAATTTCAAGAGTTATGTAGGACAAAAGCCTCAGAAATGTGCAAGCCTGTCAGTGGCCTCTAGGGTTTGGTCAAAGCCCTAGTCTGTCCCAGTGCCTCTGTCCATAAACTGGCAGAGTTTTTAGCCAAGATTGAGCCATAAGAGAGTGTCCAAAGAAAGCAGCAATACTCTTCTGTGTACTAGAGACTTCATATAAATATTAGAATTCCTCGAGAGTAACTGAAGGACTCAAATATTTTAAAACCCTCGAAAGCACTGGTGAGACCACCGTTCAGAGCCTGATCATCTCATTCCCCACAATTATTCTCACAGGTTCTTTGTTGTACTTTTATATGCCATTAGCAAGAGTGTAAATTGATAAAATCTTTAAGGAAATCAGTTTTGGAGTTACCTTCACATTTTAAAATATATTCACCCTTTTATCTAGCAAAATCCAGTTCTAATTCTGGGGCAATTGGCACAGAGCTCCTCTCATGTCATGGCTCCACACATGAATTCAAAAATATGTGTATGAAGGTGTTCACTGAAACCTTGCTTGTCCATCATTAAATGGCTAAATAAGTAGTGTTACAACTGTAAAATGCAAACTATCATCTGAGCTTTTAGCAAGTCATCATCTTTTTGCTGGTGGAAGGTCTTGCCCCCATGTTGATGTCTTCAGACTGATCAGGGTGGTGGTTGCTGAAGATTGGAGTGGCCATTTCTTAAAATAAGACAACAGTGAAGTTTGCCTCATTAAAGGACTCTTCTTTTCATGAGCGATTTTTCTGTAGCATGTAATACTGTTTGACAACATTTTACCTACAGTAGAGCTTCTTTCAAAATTGGGAGTTACGCATTGGTGGTATAGTGGTGAGCATAGCTGCCTTCCAAAATTGGGAGTTAATCCTGGGGTGCCTGGCTGGCTCAGTAGAGCATGAAACTTGTGATTTCAAGCCCCATGTTGGGTGGAGAGATTACTTAAAAATTATATCTTTAAAAAAAAAAAGTCAATCCTTTCAAACACTGCTGCTGCTTTATCAACTAAGTTTATATAATAATCTTAATCCTTCATTGTCGTTGCAACAATCTTCGCAACATCTTCACTGGGAGTAGTTTCCATCTTTTTTAGTTTTTTTAAGATTTTATTTATTTGTCTGAGAGAGAAAGCACGAGCAGGGTGAGGGGCAGAAGGAGAAGCAGACTCCCTGCTGAGCAGGGAGCTGGACTCAGGGCTCCATCTCAAGACCCTGGGATCATGACCTGAGCCAAAGGCAGACGCTTAACCAACTAAGCCACCCAGGCACCCCAAGAGTAGATTCCATCTTAAGAAGCGCTTTCTTTGCTCATCCAGAAGAAGCAAGTTTTCATCCGTTCAAGTTTTACCGTGAAATAATGGCAATTCAGTCACACCTTCAGGCTCCACTTCTAATTCTATTCCTCTTGCTATTGCCATCACATCTATAATTACTTCTTCCACTGAAGTCTGGAGCCTCTCAAAGTCATCCATGAGGGTTAGAATCAACTTTTTCCAAACTCCTGTTAATGTTGGTAGTTTAAATCCTGAACATTCTTAACGACATCTAGAATGGTGAATCCTTTACAGAAGGTTTTCAGTTTACTTTGCCTATCTTGATTTTTAACATGCCTTCCTCACTAAGTTTAATAATTTCTAGCTTTTGACTTAAAGTGAGACATGCCGTTTTTCCTTTTATTTGAACACTGAGAGGCCTCTGTAGGGTTATTAATCAGTCTAATGTCAATATTGTTGTGTCTCAGGGATTAGGGAGGCTCGAGGAGAGGGAGAGAGGTGGGGGAACACATGGTGGGTGAAGCAGTCAGAACACACACAACATTTACTAAGTTTGCCCTTGTGGGCACAGTTCATGCATGGCACCCCAAAACAATTACAATAGCAACATCAAAAATCACTGATCACCATAACAAATATATAATGAAAAAGTTTGAAATATTGCAAGAGTTACCAAATATGACAAAGAGACACAAAGTGAGCAAATGCTGTTGCAAAAATGGGACCTATAGGGGCAGCTAGGGGGCTCAGTCAATTAAGCATCTGAATCTTGATCTCCACTCAGATCTTGATCTCAGAATCTTTAGTTCAAGCCCCTCATTGGGGTCCACACTGGGCATGGAGCCTGCTTAAAAAACAAAAAACAAAAAACAAAAAACAGTTGTATATGTGAAAAGTGGGTGATGGATTTCTCACCCAGGTCTGCAAAATCTAAGTGCTAAGGTCTCAAAAGAGAAATAATAGAAAAGTTTCACTTAAAGGGCACCTGGGTTGCTCAGTTGGTTGAGCTTCCAACTCTTGATTTTGGCTTAGGTCATGATCTCAGAGTCATGGGATCCAGCTGGCTTAGGACTCAGATCTCAGAGGGGACTGTGTTCTCTCTCTCTCCCTCGTGTCCTCCCTTGGCTCCTATGTGCTCTCTTTCTCTTCTCTCTTTCTAAAATAAATAAATAAATAATTTAAAAAGAAATGTCCTTAATGGGGGCGCCTGAGTGGCTCAGTCAGTTGAGTGTCAGACTCTTGGTTTCTGGGGTCATGATCTCACGGTCATGGGATCAAGCCCCACATAGGAATCCATGTTCAGCATGGAGTCTGCTTGTCCCTCTTCCCTCTGCTCCTTCCCCCATTCCTGCTCTCTCTCTCTCTCCCTGAAATAAATAAGTAAGATCTTTTTTAAAAATGTCCTGATAATAGGTTCCTGGGTGGCTCAGTCAGTTCAGTGTCTGCTGTCAGCTTAGGACATGATCCCAGGGTCTTGGGATCAAGTCCCACATCCAGCTTCCTGCTCAGTGGGGAGTCTGCTCCTCCCTCTGCTCCCTGTGCTGCTTGTGCTCTCTCTCAAAAATAAATAAATAAAAAGTTTAAAAAGTTAAAAACAAAACAAAACAAAACTGCTCTAATGAAACAGTAAGGATTAAATTTATTAATCAAATCTCAACCTTTGAGTACATATATTTTTATATTCTATATGAGGAAATGGGAAGTATGAACATTGGTTGTCTCAAGGAAAAACATTCATGCAACTATTTTTGTTGTAAATTGAACTAACCATTTTTTTCATGGAATGTCATTTTTACTTGAAGGTATGACTGACATAAAATTTGGTAATTCAGACGTGTGTATTTGGCAGACATTTTCTGGACTCTGCCACTTGAAGAAAAACAGCTGATAGTATTTGCGTCCAAATATAAAATTTAAGCTTTGGAGCAAAAATGAGGATTTCTGGAAAATTGCATCCACTATCATTGGTGATTATTTCCCCAAGCTTAAAGACTTTTTTTTTTTAAGATTTTATTTATTTGACAGAGAGAGATCACAAGTAGAGAGCGAGAGAGAGAGAGGAAGAAGCAGGCTCCCTGCCTAGCAGAGAGCCTGATGTGGGACTCGATCCCAGGACCCTGAGATCATGACCTGAGCTGAAGGCAGAGGCTTAACCCACTGAACCACCCAGGCAGCCCCAAGCTTAAAGACTTTTTGATGAGATAGGTAATGATATTGCCAAATGTATTTTTGACATTCTGTAATAAAATGTGTCAGTATTTGCATGAGCTACAGAACTCAATGAACTGTATTTCCCAGATGACCGATGCATGATGTTATAAAACCATGCATAAATAAAAGAACATGGAAAGATGGACCAGTGGATTTTAATGTAACAGAATATGAAAAATTTTTACTTACAGTTTCAACCTTTAGAAAACAGTTCTTGAATTTTGGTGTGTTATTAAAGATAATAATGAGGGGCACCTGGGTGACTCAGTCAGTTAAGTGTCCGACTTGTGATTTCAACTCAGGTCATGAGATTGAACCCTGCACTGTGCTCCACGCTCTGTGCTCAGCAGGGAGTCTGCTTGAAATTCTCTCTGTGCCCTCCCCCTGCAATCTCTCTCTCTCTCTCTAAAATAAATAAATACATCTTTTTTAAAAAGATAATAACCACAATTATCTGGGGAAAAAAAAGTTAAAATATCCCTCCTTTTCCCACTACATATCCACGAGTCCAGATTTTCTTCATATTCTTCAATGAAAATACTATATTGCAATTGACTGAATGTTGAAGCAGATAGGAGAATTTGTCCTTTATTAAGACAGACATTAAAAATTCACTCTTACTATTTTTGCTTAGAAAAATATTTTTTTCTGAAAATATGTTACTTGTGTTCACATTTATGAACCAAACCAATTTTTATAAATTCCTCAGTTTTATTTTCTGATATACTAAATACCAATAGATAAAACCCATGTATATAAACAAGAGCTCTTTGGGTCTTTAGTAATAAATAAAAGGACTTTTGGTCTTTAATAATTTTTAAGCGCGTACAAGGGTTCTGAGACCAGAAAGTCTCCAAACTGCTGCAATGCTATATAGCAGTTGCAGGGGAGGCAGAAGGGTGGAGGAGATGACTTACGAAAACTCTGCTGGGTTTTCAGTCTTTCCTCACTGAGCCAACTCTCATCTTTAACCCAGCAGTTAAAGCTGGGGAGCAAGAGCTCTGAGCTATGCTCTAGGCATCTCTGTTGTCAATCTATGAAAAGGAAGAGACACTCCTTTCCTTCTTTCTCCCTCTCTAAGTTTCCAGACAATACTTGGCAGTTGCACAGGGTAAAGAGAGAGACTAGAAAGGGCAGGGAGGGAACTTGGAAGCCACTAAGGAGTTTATTTAGAAACCCTGAAATTAAGTGGTAAGGGCAAGCTATAAGGGGCCTCAGCTGGTCCACTTGGGCTCAATATCAGGAACTGGGAGGAGCCAGGGATGACTCCTAGAGCAGTGATACTTGTATTTCTTTCCTCCCATTCTGGCCCATTTCCTAAAATGGCCTAAAGTCTTCAATGACTTTTAAGAACCAATAATTCTAGGCCACAGTCTCAAATGGTTAATTAAAATAGACCAACATGAAAGAAATCAAACTTAAAGAGAAAAAAATGTAAACCAACATAGTAACAACTACTACTTTGCCACATATGTTGCATTCCATCTCCACATGCACTTCCATCTTTCCTTTTCCCTCCTACCATCCATCCCCTCCCCTTGGCCTGAGCCCTGTCCTTCTTTAGACTACTACTGAGTTATTAGAGATTTAGTCACTAGGAGGGGGAACTTAAGGGTAAGGCATCATACCATGATTTGAGTCCCCACTATGCCATTTACTGGCTATATGATCCAGCAGGTGACTCTGCTTCTCTGGACCCTCAGTTTCTGCATCTTTAAGATGAGATGATCTTCCAGCTCTGTGATCCTGTGGTTATTAATAAACAAAAGATAGGTCAGGCTGGAGCTAAGGACTGTGTCATAAATGTATTCTCATTGAGAAGAGCAGAGGATGGGCACTGGGTGCCTCAGTTGGTTGGACATCTGCCTTTGGCTTAGGTCATGGTCCCAGGTTCCTGGGATTGAGCCCAGCATCAGACTCCCTGTTCAGTGGGGAGCCTGCTTCTCCCTCCCCCGCTCCCCCTGATTGTGCGCTCGCTCTCGCTCTCTATCTCTCTGTCAAATAAATTTAAAAAAAGAAGAAGAAGTGGGGCGCCTGGGTGGCTCAGTGGGTTAAAGCCTCTGCCTTTGGCTCAGGTCATGATCCCAGGGTCCTGGGATCGAGCCCCACATCGGGCTCTCTGCTCCACAGGGGGCCTGCTTCCTCCTCTCTCTCTGCCTGCCTCTCTGCCTACTTGTGATCTCTCTCTGTCAAATAAATAAATAAAATCTTAAAAAAAAAAAAGAAAAAGAAGAAGAAGAAAAGAAAAGAGCAGAGGATCTGGAAAGGGAACACAGCTCTAGTTTGCATCACTATACATTATCCCCTTTGGACATGGATATATTCACAGGAGATTAACAAACACAGGTCTCTGAAAACAACCTGGAGAAACCTCCCAAGACTGTGGTTCTTCCCTTGGGTTCACTTAGCTATTAGGTTCCTGGAGTCGGTATTGGAGAATTCCCTCAGTTCTTGCCCAGCAGGGATAATTCCTTTGGTCTTGGGGGCTCTAGAGGTTTTTGACCTCCATGTTGTGACCCAGCTAATTAGATACCAGGCTCTGGCCCCTACCAATGTTTTTATTTTTTTTAATAGATTTATTGAAATATGATTCACAGACCACACAATGTACCCAAAGCGTACAATTCAATGGTGTTTATTATATTTGCAGAGTTGTACAACCATCATATCTATTTTGGAATATTTTCATCAGCCCTAAAAAGAAATCCTATACTCCTTAGCCGTTATCTCTCAATACCCCTCCCCCGCCTTTGGCAACCAAAAGTCTAATTTCTGTCTTTATAGATTTGTCCATTCTGGATAGTTCACAAAATGGAATCATACAATATGTCGTCCTTTGTGACTAGCTTCTTTCACTTAGAATGATGTTTTCAAAGTTCATCAATGTCATAGCATGTATCATGTTTCATTACATTTTATTGCTGAATAATATTCCACTGTCTGGATATATAACACATCTTGTTTATTCAGAACTTTGGGTTGTTGAATCATCTGAATTATTTTCACCTTTTGACTATTGTGAATAATGCTGCCATGAACATTGGTGTAAGGCATCTGTTTGTGTCCCTGCTTTAAATTCTTTGGGGGCATATACCTATGAGTGGGATTGCTGGATCATATAATGAGTCTGTATTTAACTTTTTGAAGAACACAAACTGTTTTCATGATTGCTGCATCATTTTGCATTCCCCCTAGTAATGTGTGAGGGTTCCAATTTCTCTGCATCCTTACCGATACTTACTATTTATAGCCATGCTAATGAGTGTGAACGGTATCTCATTGTGGTTTTGGTTTGTGTTTTCTTGATGGCTAACGATGTTGAGTATCTTTTAGTGTGCTTCTTGTCCATTTACTGTATCTTCTTTAATTTTTTAAGTTTATTTATTTATTTTTAAGTAATCCCTACATCCAACATGGGACTCAAACTCATGACCACAAGATCAAGAGTCACTGGCTCCTCCAACTAAGCCAGCCAGGTGCCTCTCATTGATATATATTCTTTAGACAAAGGTCTTTTTGGATCCCCCCACTTTTTTTTTTTTTTTTCAGTTAGCTCTGTACCTAACAGGGGCTCAAACTCACGACCCTGAGATTAAGAATCCTATGCTCCACCACCTGAGCCAGCCGGACACCTCTTCTCTTGTCTATTTTTAAACTGAGTTATTTGGGGGTACCTGGGTGGCTGAGTTGGTTGAGTAGCCAACTTTTGGTTTTGGCTGGGGTTGTGATCTTAGGATCATGAGATAGAATCCCACGTTAGGTTCCATGCCAGCGCAGAGTCTGCTTGTCCTTTTCCTTCTGCTCCCCACCCAGGCCCCCTGTCTTTTTTAATTTTTTTTTTCTTTAAGATCTATTTATTTAGAGAGAGAGTGCAAGCAAGTGGGGAAGTGCAAAGGGAGAGGGAGAGACAAACTCCACATTGAGTGCAGAGCTCCACACAGGGTTTGGCACTGGGCTCCATGCAGGACTTGATCTCATGACCCTGAAATCATGACCCTGAAATCATAACCCCTGCTGAAATCAAGAGTTGAACACTTAACCAAATGAGCTACCCACGCATGCGTTCTTATTTTTGAGTTATAACGGTTATTAATATATTCTAGATACAAGTCCCTTATCAGATGTATGATTACATGTATTTTCTCCCATTTTGCAGGTTGTCTTTTCTCTTTGTAGATAGTGCCATTTGAAGGATAGAAGTCTTAAATTTTTGATGAGGTCTAATTTATTTTTTTATTTTGTTCCTTGTGTGGCATCATATATAAGAAACTATTGCTGGGGCGCCTGGGTGGCTCAGTGGGTAAAGCCTCTGCTTTCGGCTCAGGTCATGATCCCAGGGTCCTGAGATCCAGCCCCGCATCAGGCTCTCTCCTCAGCAGGGAGCCTGCCTCCCCACTCTCTGCCTGCCTCTCTGCCTACTTGTGATCTCTGTTAAATAAATAAATAAAATCTTAAAAAAAAAAAAAAAGAAAGAAAGAAACTATGCCAAACCCAGGGTCATGAGGATTAACACCTATTTTCTTCCAAGAAGAGATGGTCTGGCTCTTACACTTAGGTTTTTGATGGATTTTGAGTTAATTTTTGTATGTGATATGAGGTAGGAGCCCAACTTTATTCTTTTGCATGAAGATATCCAGTTTTCCCAGAATCATTTGTTGAAAAGACTATTCTTCACCATTGAATTGTCTTGGCATTCTCATCAAAAAATCTATTGACCCTAAGTGTGAGTGTGTGTTCCTAGATTGTCAATCCTGTATGTATTTCTGAGTGCAAGTACCACACTGTCTCGATTATAATAGCTTGGAAGTAAGTTTTGAAATCAGAGACTGTGAGTCTTACGACTTGGTTCTTCATTTTCAGGATTGTTTGGGCTATTCTAGGTTGGCCTCTACTGTTGTTACCCCAGGAGACAAGGCCTCATCCACACTGCCTCTTCCAAGGTGTTCATTATGTAGCCTACCATATTGATCCTCATCTTTTCCAACTGCACCTTGCAGTTTTCTTTCCCTCACTCTTCCACTCTAGCTATATGGGCCTTCTCAAATATTCTGAAGTCCTTCCTGCCTGAGGGCCCTTGCACTGATATTCCCTTGGCCAAAAATGCTTTCCTTTCACTCCTTCGCTCTATTCCCAAGGCTGACTTATTCTTGTCATTCAGGTTTCTGCTCAAATGTTACCTTCAACAGAGAGGCCCTTATTAACCCCAGTCTAAGGTAGTCACCCACGAAAACCTCCGTCTTTATTGCATTATGCTGTATAATTGCACTTATCACTGTCTGAAATAGTCATATTTATATCATTGTATTTATTTATTTATTTATTTTCTGTTTCCCCCTGCCAGAGTGGAAACTTCAGGAAAGCAGAGGTCTTGTCTTATTTCACATTGAATTCCTACACATAGGAATATAATATACACTGCCTGGCATGTAATAGACATTTAAGTTGTATTTATCTATTGAATGAATTAACAAATTGATCAGTCAAGCCCTGGACAGCCCCTATAGTGGGATTCAGCACTAGGAAAAGTGGTGAACTGACCCTCACACCAGGATTATTTTCCTTGTACTCACCTTCTTCTCTCATTTTCTTCCAGTCAGCAATTCCTCCCTTCTTTTTTTCAAAGTTTTCCCCTAAATCCTCTTCCTGATGTCTGTCTACATTTGAGAAGCCGATACAGACGCATTCCTGGCTTCCCCAGTCTTTACTCTGGGTTGCTCTTAGGAAAAATGACCAAAGTTGTCTCTGACCATAGTATATATGCACAAGTGCATCTTAGGTCCATTTGCAAAGATAAAAATCTTGGGAAGCATGAGGCACTGGACACAGAGACAGAAGGACACAGAACTAAGGAGATAAGAACCCAGAACCTCAGAGAAAATGAGAACCTCAGGCCAAGAATCTAAGAATTCACATTATGACAATCTTTTTTTTTTAAGGTTTTATTTATTTATTTATTTATTTATTTATTTATTTATTTATTTATTTGTCAGAGAGAGAGAGAGAGAGAGCACAAGCAGGCAGAGTGGCAGGAAGAGGCAAAGAGAGAAGCAGGCTCCCCTCTGAGCAAGGAGCCCAATGTGGGACTCCATCCCAGGATTCTGGGATCATGACCCGAGCCGAAGGCAGCAGCCCAACCAACCGAGCAACCCAGGCATCCCACATTATGACAATCTTTGATTCTAATACCCACAAAAGTTTGAAAACCATTTTCCCACATCTACAGACTGGAGAAGAGAAGACCTACATTACTGATAGGGAGAGATTTTCCCTGAGGCTTGGGAGGCTCTAATAACCCTCTATACAGCCCTAGGTTTTTCATCTAGACATCTTAAAGAGTGTTATAGGCATCAATTAACCCTTACAGCACCCTAAAATCTGGACTCTTGGCCCCATTTTACTGACAGAAAACTGAAGCCTATGAGTTAGAACCAGGAAAGGCATGTTTCAGGCTCATATGGCCTGGACTGAACAAGCTAAGGACTAAGTTTGAAGCCAGAGCTGACCTCAGTCTTTCCCTTATGACAGTGGTTCCCAATGTGGGGACTGTAAAGCACTTAGATTCATGTGTATGTTTACCATGTCTTGGCTGCCCACAGATGATAATTTAATTGACTTCTTGTCACTCAGGTCCTAGCTTAAAAGTCACCTACTCAGAGAGGCCTCCCCCAAACATCCACCTCAAGTAATCTTCTCCCAGTCCCTGTCACATTACCCTGTTTGATTTTCTTCAGGGTACTTGTCATTATCTCAGATAATCTTACTTTTCTTTGTTGTTTCTGTCCTTTAGGATAAAAATCCATGAAGTTAGAAACTTTATCTGACAGGACATTGTGATAGTCACTAAGTATTTGTTCAATGTTTAAATAAGAGTAAACGAAGATGTTTTCAACAATATGTAGATGCTGCTGAAATGGGTAAAATATATAATTATCTAAGTTTAAATTATACTTCTAGCATATATTTCTCTCAATCAATAGATACTTAGACTATAATTTTCAGAGCCTTCTTTAAAGATTTATTTATTTATGAGAGAGAACGGGGGTAGGGGAGGGGCAGAGGGAGAGAGAGAATCTCCAGCAGACTCCCCTCTGAGCATGGAGACTGACTCCAGGCTCTCACAACCCTGAGATCATGACCTGGGCCAAAATCAAGGGTCAGAGGCTTAACCAACTGAGCCACCCAGGTACCCCTAGGATCCTTCTTTAAAACATTAAAAAGACCTGTCAGAATTTCCACTTCTGGGGCACCTGGTTGGCTCAATTGGTGGAGCAAATAGCACTTGATCTCAGGGTCATGAGTTTGAGCCCCACGTTGTATGTAGAGATTACCTAAAAATAAAATGTTATAAAATAAAAAAGAATTTCCACTTCTGGCATCGTATAGGTTAAAATTCCTGAACAACCTTCCTAACTAAAACAACTAAAATACTAGATTAAATAGAATTTTTAACTTTATGGGGCGCCTGGGTGGCTCAGTGGGTTAAAGCCTCTGCCTTTGGCTCGGGTCATGATTCCAGGGTCCTGGGATCGAGCCCCGCATCAGGCTCTCTGTTCAGCAGGGAGCCTGCTTCCCCTCTCTCTCTCTTCCTGCCTCTCTGCCTACTTGTGATCTCTCTCTCTCTCTCTAATAAATAAATAAAATCTTTAAAAAATATATATATATAATTTTTAACTTTAGAATTCATAGATGAACTGACATACACAAGTGTTCTCTTTTAAGTGACTCTTTAATTTCATTCCGAGGTGTATGCTTTCAAGAAATTCTTGTAATTCCAGAAGACATTTTATATACTCTTTTGTACATACGGTACCTTTTTAGATTATTAGGTTGTTCACTCTATGCAGATTACAAAAAAGAAATGTAGATGTGTATTGGCATGGGGAAAATATTCAACGCATATCAAGTGAAAAGCATGTTGTAGAACTCAATGTATAATCTCATTTTAATGAAAATATTAACATGTCCCTTGAAATAAATTTGAACAATATACACTGAAATTTGGACACTGATCATCACTGGTATGGTTTTCATTTCAAAATTATTTATTTCTGTAGTGTTTTAATATTTTGCACTAATCTCATTTATTTTTTTTAAGATTTTATTTATTTATTTGACAGACAGAGACCACAAGTAGGCAGAGAGGCAGGCGGTGGCAGGGGAGCAGGCTCCCCACTGAGCAGAGAGCCCAATGCGGGGCTTGATCCCAAGACCCTGGGACCATGACCTGAGCTGAAGGCAGAGGCTTAACCCACCGAGCCACCCAGGCGCCCCATCATTTGCTTTTATAATTAAAAAAAAAAAAGGATTGTTTTCATATGTATAAAAAACTTTTTTTAAAAGATTTTATTTATTTATTTGAGAAAGAATGAGAGAGAGCGAGAGCATGAGAGGGGAAGTCAGAGGGAGAAGCAGACTCCCTGCAGAGCTGGGAGCCCAATGTGGGACTTGATCCTGAGATTTCAGGATCATGACCTGAGCGGAAATCAGTTGCTTAACCAACTGAGCCACCCAGGCGCCCTGTATAAAAAACTTTTAAATAGAGGAATAATTTTTCTGGGAAAGATTTTTTCCCCCTTTTGCAAACCGAAAAGAGTTCACCAGAGACCCCCGATTCTGTAAAAGAATTTGTGAGGACAGAAAGTTCAAATTGGGAAGGGTTTCCAGGTCCCTTTAATGGGGTAGAGGATGAATGGGGTATGGTCAGTCCCCCAGGGTTACCAGCAAACCTGCGTTTTCCCTGCCATTCTCTCTCCTTTTTTTAAGATTTTATTTATTTGACAGAGAGAGAGATGCGCGCGTGCAAGTAGGCAGAGCGGTAGGCAAAGGGAGAGGGAGAAGCAGGCTCCCCACTAAGCAGAAAGCCCAATTTGGGGCTCGATCCCAGGACCCTGGGATCATGACCTGAGCCGAAGGCAGCTGCTTAACCTACTGAGCCACCCAGGTGCCCCATCCCTGCCACTCTCTAGGCCCTGCTCAGGAGGGTAATGGAAATCTTGGCCAGCTGCCCTCCAGTCCTGCCCCACTGGTTCCAGTCAACTGAATATCTGGCAGTTAAGCCAAAAGCCAACAATATCCAGACTTCCGAGTAACACCTGTGAACTGAGAGAAGACAGTGGGGTCAGAGTAAGTACTCAAGGGCACAGTAGATCAAAGAATAGTGCAAAGGAGCTATAGGGGATATGGAAAGCCCAGCAGATCTTGTTCTGGGATAGCTGCTGAATTGCCCTCTAGAATTTTCCATTGCAAGTGTTGGGGCTTCTTGGGCCCTTGAGCTTGGAAAGGCATGGATGGAAGGGTTTCTGTGGCCCAGAAGAGAATTCAGCTTATCAAGGAGGAAAAAACAGCAGGCTTTTGCACATGCTGCACCCTCTGCCTAGAACATTTCCCTCCACCTTATTCTGGCCATTCTTCATTTTTCTTCAAATTTCAAGTTATGGACCATTTCCTCTTCTCCAGCTCCCACCACCCCACCCTCACCACCTCCAAGAAGGGTTTAGAGGCCTCTCTGCTCCCACAGCTGGTGCTTGCCTTAGCCAACACCATCCCACTCCAGCAACTCCCTGTTGGTCTTTCCTGGTAGATTTTAAACTGATGAGGTCAGGGACCATGATTATCCTACTCACCGCTATATCTCTGGTATCTAGATACTCCTTAAGTATAGTACTCATAAACAGTTTTGATAAATGGATGAAAAAAAATGGAAGGAATGGCAAAGAATCCCTCCACTTGTCTGGAATGTGGTTCTCAGAAGCCTAAGGGAGTGGCCTCCAGGGCAAAGGAAAGCAGCAGGGAGCTGTACCCTTACTTGGTTTCCTCCCCACTCCCTACCCTACTTTGGTCATTATACCCCTTCCTCCCCAGCCCTGCAGCTCTACATCCAATTTGGCGTGAGCTTGAGCTCCCTCTACTGGCCAGACTTCAGTGCCACAGGTAGCCAAGCCCAGGTACCCTCCCTTATTTCATTCTTCCCTCCCTTACTTTGGAGTTTAAGAGGAACTGCAACGTGAAGAGAAACCTCCAGTACGCTGGAGGTTTCCAAGGTCTGACCCCCACGTTCCCATACTCGACCCCAGGGGCACTTCCTTCATATCCTTACCTCATGCTCAGGTTCCTGGAGTCTCTACTGCCAAACTCCTACTCCAGCTAATTCACAGAGATATTAATTTCTGGAGCCCTCGGCTGATACATTAGCTCTGACTGCAAAAGAAAGATCCCAAGATGAGTTGGGAATAGACAGAGCAGAGAGAAAGGGACCCAGAAAGTGAAAGGATATACACCCACACTGAGACAAAGATCATGGTTGGAAAAGACCACCAGAGCTGTCCCCAGATCTTTCCACCCCCACGGACTCATAAACCAGGGCCCCTTCCCTCTAAAGATAGATTTCCCTGACCCTTTCAGTGTACCTGTGTCAGTGAGGACCTAAGGGGAATGATTGTGTTGATCAGATCTTCAGGCTTAATAGAAAGATTAGACTTTAGGGATGACTCCTGGACAAAAGGGCTCTCCCCACCCCTGCCCACTTCTCCTGAGAGGGCCCATCTGGGGCTCACATCTTCACTGTCACCACTGAGTGAATATTCTGGCTCCAGCCCTTTCTCAGGGATGCTCCTTTCCTTCTCTGGCATCAGTTCATCCAGCCAAAGGAGTTCCTGCGGTGAGAAGACCCTCTCCAGTGCCTTTCGGACCCCCACCAGGCCCAGCAACTGCAGGGTTAGAAACAAGGCCCAGGACTGTCAGCGAAAGCAGTGAAACATGAGCAGCAGTAGCATGCATTGAGCACTTCCTATCTCCTATGCATTGTGTATTGCTTCACTTAATGCTGACACATTCCTACGAGATAGATATAATTGTTCCCATTGTATGGAGAAAGAAACTGAGGCCCTGAGAGTTTAGAAACTTCCCAGAAGGGGTGCCTGGGTGGCTCAGTTGTTAGGCATTTGCCTTCGGCTTGGGTTATGATCCCAGGGTCCTAGGATCAAGCCCCACCTTGGGATCCCTGCTTAGCGAGGAGTTTGCTTCTCCCTCTCCCACTCCCCCTGCTTGTATTCCCCTCCCCCGCTGTCAAATAAATAAAATCTTTTTAAACTTAAAAAGAAAAAAAAAAAAACCTTTCCAGAAGCCACACAGCCGGGATATGGTAATCAGATTGGCCCTACTAGGAAGGGTTCTTCCTAGGGGAGTAAGGATAAGACCAGAAACCACCAGTGTCATCTCTTCACTGAGTAACAGAAGTGCCAGTATTGCCTCTCCCAGGGACTCAGTTTGTGGTGTTTTTTTTTTTTTTTTTCTTTTTACTTCGTATCTCTGTCAGTGGTTGAACCCAAAGAGGTTGGAAATGGTGTCCCAGGGTTAGCCTATCTGTGGGTATCTCTCAACTATCTTTCTCTGTCCTAAGAGTCCCAACCAGGCAGAGCCAGGGCAAGTGAGAAGGGGAGAATCTTCCTCCTGTGGAGGCTTTGGCCACCCTCACAGACTCAGAGTCTCCCCGGATCCCTGGGACACTACCCAACCCAGCCCCAAGTCACCATGAGGGGGAAGATGATGGCTGCAGGGGTAGACTTGATTATCCAAAGCAGAGCCAGGCAGGCAAGCTGGATGGCTGTGAAGAGGTGGACCCTGCTCAAAGGTACATGCCGCAAGAGCAGGAGGTCTGGCTGTTGTTTTGCTGGCATCAGTAATAGCTGTATCCTCTTTGTGAACTAGGGGAACAAGAGGAAGAGGAAAGCCGGATACTCAGCCTGGGGGGTGTCACTATTAGCTATCCAAGCCTAGCATGAGGGGGAAGCCAGAAGACTCCCTTGGCACCCTCCCCATTCAGAGCAGGGCAGCAGAGTCCTATGCCCAGAAGAGTCCGGAAAAGAGGATAGGAGAGGACTTGGCAAGTATAGGCAGGAGGTAGCAGCAGGAAACAAGAGGAAGAGTGGGATTGCATGGTACATATAATGGGCTCACCTGAATGCTGCTAATTGCTGCCACCCCCATGTACAAGAAGATGCCATAGAGCACAGGCATTGGGATGAACTGGTAGGAAGAAGCAGAGAGCTGGCAAAGGATTTCACTTCTGCTAGCTGCCCAGATGCCCCCCACCCCCACTTAGGCTCTAACCCCAGCCTCCAACATCCACATCTAAGCCTACCCAGCTCTTTCTGTTCTTTTCTGACTTTGCATGCCTGATACTGAATCTTCAAGACAGTCAGAGGAGCTAAATTCTGTAACTGTCTCCATTTTACAAAAGGGGGAATTGGATTTCAGAGAGTCTAAGCGAACTTCTCTACTATCTGGCCTACTTCTCCAGTTTTATCTATCATGTTTTTCTCTGCTCTCTCTGTTCCTGCTCTATGGCTTCCTTTCCTTCCCTCTTCATGCCCAAGTTTGTTTCTCCCCCTTGCAAGCCCTTTGCTTTGCTTTGCTATTTCCCTCCACCTAAAATGCCCTTCCTTGACTTTCTTCTCGCTACTCAGGCTGCTCACTACTCATCTCTTGACACCCCAGGAGGGTGTGACCTGTCAATCTAAAGTAGACCCCTTGTACTCTTAATCACCTTACCCTCTTATACTTTTCTTTAGGAGTAGTCACTATCTGAAATCATCCTATTTTATTAATTTTTTTTTCATGGGTCTCTTCTCACCAGACTGCAAGCAGTGGATGGTCTGTTTTGATCACTACTGTTATCCCCAGTCTTTGGAACAGTGCCTGGCATATGGTTTATGCTCAGTAAATATCTGCTGAATGAGAGTCACCTAGGTAGTAAGCAGTTGATCTGGTCCATCTGGCTCTTTCAACTACTCCGCTCTCACCCAGCTCCATGACCTTTCCCTCCCCAAACCTCTCCTCACTAATGACTCTTGTATGCCATTCTCCATGCCCTCGATTGCTTTGCTGCCTTGGCTTGTTGAACATTTCTGTGATTACGTGTTACTTAATTTTTGTTCACGTGTGTATGTTGCTAATAGGGGCTTGGCTCTGTATCTCTTTTCAATACTCCTGCCCCTTCCTGTGCACTGCCCCCTTCTCCCAAGTGTCTAGCAGAGCCTTGCACATGGTAGGTATTCTACAAATACCTGGTAGGAGAGAAGGGAAGGGGTTTTGCCTCAAGGTTTTTCTGGGGTGTGATGATCACACTCTCCGTTTAAGGTCAGTTGGGAGGCTGGAGCCAGGGTACCATCCCACTTGGGCCACAGAGGATGGAGGCATGCCCACACCCTGCTCCACTAGGTAGAAAGCCCCTGGGTAAGAGGTTGAGTTCTTGGATGGACCTGAGAAACTAGCTCCCTTGGTGATCTTTTGTAAGCTACTCAACCTCTTCAACCTTCAGCTTCCTCATTTGTGAAGTACGGATGTCTCTCAGGATTCATGTGAGGACCAGATGAGGCCCACTGTGGAGAAAACAACGCAGTGCCTGGTGCCCAGTAAGTATTTAGCCAGTGTCGGTTCTTGCTTTATTTATTATTAGTGCTGCCCTGCCTGCACTGCCCCCCCCAATCCCCGACACCAGCCTAACAAAGGTACCTTGAGTACAGGTGCCAGGAAGATTGAAGTTCCTGTGAGGATGAACACCACCAGGCCTGTCAGCCTCTGCTCCCTGTGCGGAGAGGGAAGGGTTAGCTGGGGTCTGGGGGAGCCCCCAAGGTGCCAGGCCCAGAGACATGGACCAGATACTACTAGAGGCACTGGCAGGAGGGAAGTAGAGGGACCCCACCCCCACCCCCGCCCTGGCAGTCACCTAGGCACGGTGTGCAAAACTGGTGGAGAGGAACAGGCAGGGCACTTCAGTTCGGGTGTCCCAGGCCTCTCCATCTGCTCAAGCTCATAGGTTTTTTATTTTGATTTTGATTGGAAGTTAGCAGTTTTTACAGGCCATAAAAACTTTTCTTTCCCGGTTTCAAAGTTATTTTTGCATACTTTCCACACATTGTGTTTCCAGTAGTTACAAATTGTTTTTGTGATGGTAACTCTGTAATATCAATGAGGTACTCCAACGCTGAGGGGAGGGGGAATTAGCGGGCCTCACCCAGCCCTGGCTGCCTCTGCCTTCACAGCCCCGAGGATCCTCTCAAGGGCCCTTCCTATCCCATGGCTGAAGGAGAATGGGGGAAGATCTGACACACCCGTCTCAGCCCAGAACCCCTCTATTCACCCCACTGCAGTGTTCACGAGCAGTGAGAGCCCTCTGGAGTCACCAGCTTCGAATTTAAGCTATCCGGATAACTGCTTCATTTCCCACCATATCACCTTACTGACCACCTCTCACTCTCGCCTCCTGAATACTGGCCTCACCTGATACCCAGGAAGCTGCGGGGCTCCCCCAGGGCACAGGCTCTGCTTTCTCTCCGAAGACTGTCCATGTGGGCCAGGGAGATGACCGTGGCCGAGACATACCAGGGGAGTCCCAGCGCTGACGTGAGCACCATCAGCACAGCCACACAGAAGAGATCCAGGTGGAAGCCAGCGCCCTTCTGCATGTAGTGGTGGAGCATTGAGGGAGAAACTAAACCAGACCTGGGCTCTCTGCCCTCTGGAGTGGGAGAGGGAGGTCCTGGACCCCATCCTGGAGTTTCTGTCCCTTGGGCTAGGGGCCTAGGTCTCACCCGGCAGGCCTTACCCGCAGCTTATATTCAGCACGGTTAAGGATGACCGCTGTGATCTGCTGGTCCATGAAGATGAGGATAGACAGCAGCAGGGCAGGTAAGGCTGCTGCCACACTCAGCCACCAGGGGTTGGTTCCAAAAGGTGATACCAGCCAGCCACGCCCGGGGAGTGTGGGCTGGGAGAGGGTGTTCCACAGACAAGTTAGAGAGGGTCTCCCAAGAGTACCTCATCTGTACACCCCAGCGTTGGCATTCTTCCATTAGCCCCCATTCTAAGACCAAGATGGTAGGTAGGAGCATTATGTGTATGCACAGCTGGTTCAAAGCCTCCCAGTGTCTTAAAAGAGGGCAGTAGGAGCGGGACCACCCTAAGGGTTGGGCTGGAGCCGGGGGCTCTGCACTTGGGTTCTCAGGGGCCTTCCTGCCCTGCAAGAGGAGGAGATCGAGGGTGAGACCTGCCCACACTACTTGATGTACAGCACCCTCCTCCCTAGGAACTATCCCCGCCCCCCAACCAGGGTGGAGCGACTCAGGCTCAGACCTGCCTTGATCTGGGGCCCGGGCAGGGCTGGGTGTGTCTGCGTCTGCTCTGATTATAAGCGTCTCTGTCGGGGAGGGGACCCCAGTTGCCAGCTCAGATTCTGAGCCCCTGAGGCTACCCCAGTTGGAGTCCCCCTGTTCTCCTGTCCTGGGGGAACCTGGAGAGGAGGTCTCCAAATGCACAGGCAAAGTCTAAGTGCTAAGTCAGTTCTAAGCCTTGTCCTGTGCATTGTCCTGTGCCCTTGGTAGGGAGCTCCAGCTTTACCAGATCAGAGCCGGCACCTGGGGGGGGGGGGGCAAAGAAGAGAGTGGGGAGTAGTGGAGTGGGTAGGGCCAACCTATGACAACAATAAGTAACATTTATTAAGGTCTTGGTATGTGCCCGTCCCTGCACTGTGGTAAAATGCTTTACACTCATCTTCTGTGAAGCTCAAGACAACTTATAGAGTAGGAGCCATTGTTATTTATTATTTCCATTTTATAGATGCATAAATTGAGGCTCATTGATGAGAGATGTGAGTTAATTTGCCTAAGGTTGTACAGCTAGGAAGTGGCAGAACAGGATCTCAAACCCAGGACTGGCTGAGGAGAACCCACCCTCTTAACCCTTCATTTATAATAATAGCTGCCATGTATTCTGTCCCACTGTGTCAGCAGCAGTGCCTCATTAATCCTCACAGCAACTCTGTGAGGTCATTATCATTACCCTTTCTATTTTATAAGCAAGGAAATGGAAGCTCAGAGGAAGAGAAGCATGGGATCTATGCATTTCCTCCTCCAAGGTCCTGTCTGCTGGCCCTGCTTTCCCCTCTGTCTTATACTCCCAGCTCTCACCTTGAACTCACTGGGCACCGTGAGCTTTGGTGTGGCCAGACCCAGGAAGGAATCAAGGCCACAGCCCAGCAGCATGGCCAGGACTGAGGAGAAGTCACCGAGCACTTTGCGCACCTGGCCACACAGTGAATACTCAGTCAGATTCAGGCCCGCCACCCCCTTCCTTCTTCACCCTTTCCCGCACATACAGGACCCACAAAAAGAGAGGTAACACTCACCACAGAGGGGAAGAAGCGGCTTGTCTTTACATGCTTGAGGGCCATGGCCAAGAGGAAGGAGGTAAGAAAGAGGAGGAGGGAGAAGAAGGCGATGTCTGGGACTGCATGACAGCTGGGGCCACGAGGGCGGCCTCCCCGCCGGGCACACTCAGGTGGGGGCAGCAAGGAGGCATTGACCAAGCCTAGGTCCTGTATGGAGGGTCTTGTCAGGGATGAGGTTATAGGAATTGGGATAAAAATTGACGCTCACTCAGACAGGAGGGGCCCAGGATAAGAGGTCTCCAGCCAAAGCACAGGTCTGGGCCTCTATGACCTTTGAGGTTTGCCTAGCCTATGGGGTGGGAAAAGCCAGGAACCACTGACTTCTTTGGCTCCCAGCCTTTCTCTCCTGCCCCCCTGCCCCCTGGAACAGGCCCTCACCAGACTTGAGATGTCATCTCTGTCTTTTGGCTCTGTCCTCATCCACTGAGACTCATTTCCTGGGAAGCAGAGAACAATTTGGGTATATGCCCCTCCCCTGAGAACCTTCTCCAGCCCCTCAGAAGTCTAATCTCATGGGCCAAGTGAACCAGAAAGTTTAGTTCTGACTCATCTGTCTGCTGATTCCAATCGATACCAAGTCTGTGCTCCTCAGAACGTTGCCTGGTCCTTTGAAATTCCTCACCTATCTGTATCCCTGGTACCCAGCACAGGACTGGCCATAGAGGACACCTAGCAAATGTTTGCTTAATGGAGGAGTCCACCACCATCTATGGGTTTCTACCAGGACAAGAACTGGTTTTGTTCATGCCCAGCAGAGTCTGGCACACTTGAGAGGACATCTTGTCTCCATCCCTGCTGTTTCCTTCCACATGGAGGTATTTGTGCCAGAGTAATATGCTGGGCCACTCTCCCCCTGAGTTGGTCACTCAGACTGGGGAAAGAGCAGCGATTTGTTTGACTTGTGAGTTTGAGAGAAGAAGCCGGGCATGCCTCTCTCTGTTCCCTCCTCTCCTCACTCTTGGGAATAAGCTGCCTGCACTGTGCATGCATTTAGCTCTGCTCCTTTGGGGCAAGACAGTCCCTGTCCAGTGCAGCCATGACTGAGTGCGTAAACCTATCTAATGTTGGTTTCATTGTTAGGAAGCCCATTCCTCCATAGATGTAAGCATGTTCTTCAATCGGCATTGTCAGAAAGAAAATATTGGGCCTGCTCTGTTACTTCTCAATTGATTCAAAACCAGAGTGGGGAAAAGTGCTGCTGGTTTTTGGGTAAGTATTCAGGAGTCTGCTGAACTTAACAAGGGGGTACAGCAAGAAGACAACCCCTCCCCCTCCTGCATCCTTCCCCATCTTGCCAAACTCCCTGTTTCCCTCACCCACCTCCCAGGTCTGTGTACTGGCAAAAGCAGCCATAGGCAGGATACCCAGGGCTCTGGATGGGATAGGCACTGGTCAAGCTCAGCATTTTGCCCACAGCATCGTAGATGAAGATGAGGCTGATGAGGGCACAGAAGCCTTCTTCGGTGAAGCGGGTAAAGTAGCGTACCAGCACGCTGGCCTCTGTGGCCACCAGTGCCAGGCAAAATGTGGCCACCCAGATGCCCACCCACAGGCGGAAAGGTAGGTAGTCCAGGTTGTAATCTCTGGTGGGGGTGGGAGGGGTAACACAGACAGGAATTGGCAGAGCTGCTCTGCTCTCCACTTAACCCAGGTTAAGTGCCCCTGGAGCCAGACAGTTTCCACCCTCCCCTACTGACCCAGCCAGGACCAGGCTGAGAGTGTGGCTTGTTGGGGTCTGGTGACAGTTGGGGTATTCTCCTACCTACTGAAGGAGAAGAGCAGGCGCTCGAAGACCAGCACTGGCCCTGTGCTGCTGAGGATGGTGAGGGGCTGGCCAGCCATCAGGCAAAAGGCAGCTCCAGCCACTGCAGTGCCCAGGAAACTTTCCAGCACCCCCTAGAAGCCAGCAGGGAGCCCCGTCCGCCCAGGACACTGGAGTCCTCAGCACAGCAACCCAAGTTTCCAGGGAAGCCCACCCATCGTCCCAGGGAGGGTTAAAGGGCATGGCTGGCAGAATACCACAACTTATGCCTGCCCCTCACGCCTCCCCACTCACCTGAGCACCACTGGTGGCTTCCCCCAGCAGTCCCCCAAAAGTGATGGCATTAGTGACAGTGGCCAAGTAAATGTAGAGCACGGCCGAGAAGCACTGGGGATGTAACGCGTCCAAGAAGTCGCTGGGGTACCATGAGGCCTTCCGGCGCACATCCTGGATAAGGCCCCCAAACAGCCTCCCACCCATGGTTTGTCAGTGACCCGGGTGGCCCCATCCCATGCCCCATCCCTGCTACTTTTCCTGGGATTGGGTGAGCCCCTCCACAGTGAGCATATGCCTCTAGGCCCCTGTGACCCCGACCCCTCCCAGGACGCTTACCCTTGCTCTCACCCCAGCTCACCTCACCTGCCTGTCCGCTGTAACTCTGGGCTGCGCAGCTGTAGCCGGTGGCCATACCTGTCCTCAGCCAGGGCCCCATGCTGGGCAGAGGGGCCCTGGACCTCCCTCAGTTGTGAGAGAATCCTGGAGAGAATGGGAACTCAGGTTGCCTGAGGATCTCCAACCCGACATGACTGGGCACCCTGCCCCCTGGTGGCTGCTCGTGTCTCTGCCAGCAGGCTTGGAATCCAAAGATGACTTTCTACCCCTTTCCTGGAATCCCCTACCCTCCTCCACAGTGGGAAGTCCCCCCACCCCCATACCTTTTGTGCTGGGAAGGCAGACATTTAGGTGGGGCAATCCGGGCTGTCGGGTCCCACCGACCTGGAGGGAGCACTGTCACCTCCTCTAGGAAGGCATCCAAGGCTGCCAGAATGTCGTGAAGGTTGCTGGCCCGACGAACTGACCACTGGAATTGCTAGGGATAGGGGCACAGAGGGGCCCTAAATGGAGATCTGGACCCTTACGTGCATTTTCACAGTCTCTAAGCTAGACCCAAGTCAGATAGGCGGACACGTCTCAAGCATTCATTCATTGACACATGCATGCAGTCAGTACCTGTTGGCTGCCTACTGTGTGCCAGCACTGTGCTAGATAAGGGGACTCCAGCAGTAGCAAAGGAAACTTCAGTCCTCATTCTATGGACACAAGGCCATACTCTGCCTCACTGCTGTATTCTGTCATACATCTAGAGTTCACACGTGCACACTCACTGACACAAGTCTGTGTGGGCACGTGCACACACACATACTCACACACACCTGCCCAGCTCACCGGGTCACTGAGGAGGACGGCCATTGCTCGGCCCATCTCATGGTAGCCCTTTCCCAGTGTAGAAGGACCAAGGAAGAGGCAGAAAAATCTGAAGAAGGAACCAGGCCCCAGAAATATCAGAGGCAGCTATCCCATATGGCAGCCCTGATCTCTGCCCTTGCTACCAGCCCCCATATGTACACTCATGTGCACACCTACTTTGCAGCCCTGACCACTACCCCCTCCACAGACCCCCAAGCACCATCCTGCACTCACCTCCAAAAGAACTGGACCAGAGACCTCCCAATCCCCTCCCCAGTAAAGATCCCTTTTCTGGTCTCCAGAACCCTCCACTCTCATCAGCCTTACCTGCTGGGGAGGGGAACCTCAGTGAGGGGTCCCAGCACCACTGGATCCCGCAGTCGCACAAAGGCCCCCAGGGGCTGCACCAGGAAGCCCAACTCCCCTGCCAGCACAGCCCCAGCCTCAGCCCCTGGAGGCAGCTTCCATCTCAGGGGGTTCTGATGCTGGTTGGGGGTTCAAGGAGACACGAAGGACAAGAGCTCATTTGAGGAGGTGGGTGTTGGCAAAATATTGATAGATAATGAGGCAAGTGGAGGGTGAACTTCTGTTCATCCCTGACCCCTCTCCCAGCCCTGCCCAAGGAAGGGCCACAAACCTGTTCCTTCAGTGGGGCTTCCTCACTGTGAGAAGCCTCTCTTGGATGGGCAGACCCTTCAAAACAGGATTAGGCAGTGACTAAGAGCACGGGCTTTGGAGGTGGAGGCAGCTAGGCTTCCTGACAAGCTTTACCTCTGACAAACGATGAAAACTGGAGCTTCCCCTCTCTGAGCCTCAGCTTTCTTATCACTAAAATGGGGCTAATTACGGTACTATCTCACATGATGGCTGTGAAGATTAAATGAGATACTACACATAAAACTCCTGGCACAATGCCTACCAACAACATTCCTTCCCAGAACTCTGGCCCCTCCATTCTCTCTCCCCTCACCATTACCTCCACTTCTTCTCACCCATGAGACCCGAGTTGAGGTATAAGCCAAGGCTAGGCTGGTATTGGTCCAAGAAGGGGGCAGGGGGATTAGGGCTTTTGGTGCTGGGCCCAAAGACAGGCCTCTCACCCTGGCAGGGCCTGGTGCCTGTGGGCTGGATGAGGTGCTGGGGTCTCTGCAGCAGCAAGGCCTGCAGCTGCCCTCTCAGCTCTGGGCTCAGCGAGTCCACTCTGGTCACCTGTTCTGAAGAACAGAGGAGGAGCTCCAACCCTTTCCTGAGAGCTCCCTGCCCCAAAACTCTTCCCCTTTCTCCTCTGCCCAAGTCCCTTTCCATTCTGGGAACTTGCTCCTCTATTCTATTCTTCCATCCCCACCCTCTACCCCCGACAGTGATGGAGAAGGCTAATCCCTAGGGTGGGGTGGGGTGAGCTCTGGAAAGTTATGAGATTTTCAGGGGTAGTCCTGGCGAAATGGCATAGTTGCCCAGGCCCTCCCTGCAAAGGCTCCCCACGTACCCACGAGCTCCAGGAAGCTCTGAGCTGGACAGTCCAGCAGCACAAGGCCCTCGGCCAGTAGGATGCGGAGCTTCCGAAGGCTGGGCAGTGCCAGTGTGGGCACGTGAGGAACACTCCACCGGCCCGCACCCACCTCCAGCTTCTCCTCAAACAGCACCCACCTGCAGTGGAGAGGAGTGGACTGTTATTGGGGCCATCTCTCCCAGGTGCAGGAGGGAGCACACAGGAGAGGCAGGGAAGGTAGGTCCATGGGGGAGTCCTGGGCCCAGTGGTGCAAAGTATGCCTCTTCCTGGGCATTCACCCCTCACCTGGGGTTTTGGGGAACTCACAAGTACACTGCATTGAAAGCCAAGCATCATGAAGGGTGAGGGCCTGAACTCACAGAGAGGAACTCCTGATTGGGGGTTAGAGCACCTCCTCACACAGGAGGAGCTATGGGTCGTGGAGGAGTCCCCAGCTGGGGAAAGGGAAAGAACCCATAAAACTGCCCTGGGTCCGACTCACCTGCCCGTCTCTCTCCACTCCAGGGCCTGGGGCCAGCCCAGAAGCTCATTCAGCTGAATGAAGAGCAGAGGGTCCTTGGGTACCCCCAACTCCCCTCTGTCTGTGTCTGAGGGGCTGTCGGGGCTGGAGCCAGAGGCAGTGCCATTGTCCAGCTCTCCTGTGGGCACATTTTCACAAGCACTGGAGACCTCAAACTCCTCCTGGCCTGGTAGCTTCATCTTGGAGAGGCCTGCACAGACTCTTAGGGAGCAGTGCAGTTCTAGGTTTTGAATCCAGAGGCCCTCCAGCTGGCTGCATTTATAATGCACACCCCCCTCCACAAACACACGAGCAGCACAATGCAAACAGAGCAAGGCTTGCTGACTCCAGAGCCAACTGGATCATTCCCTTTCCCACTTGTTCTCCCCAGCCCTGGCTGCCTGCAAGCATTTGTAAGGCTAACCTGATCTTTCCCAGGCTCTTCAGAAATACCCAGCCTGGGGCCAAAATGTTGTGTGTGTTTTCTATGAGGTTGGACTGCACTGTGTTTTGTGTAAATTAACAGGAGTAAGTCACTGGCCCAGGTCTGAGGACTGGGACCCTCAGATTATCCAGCCCCCTACTCTGTATCAAATACAAACACCAACCCTCAGGACTGTTTTGAGTGTCACCAATACACCCTAAAGGCACCCATTTGGATAAACAGAGACCTAATAAGTAACTAGGTCTGTTACAGAAGTAACAGTTATAAGTAACTGGCTTCTCTTAGAGAAGCCAGGCTACTATAAGGGAGACACCAGGCAGAGTCCCAGCCCATTAAATGGGCTAAGGTGGCATTGCAAGGAGAACACAGTGGCTGAGGCTTAAATTCCTTTGTCTGACCACACCTGGAAACTTTCCAATTTAGCAGTGTCCCTGGGGTCTGCCCTTCTAACTCAGCCTGGGAGTAAGGACAGAGGCGCCAGCAAGGGTGTGTGTATGAAGGAGTTCCTGGAGCCCAAAGAACAAAGGAGAATGTGGTCTATTAGCAAGTCCTGTTGGCTCTACCTTCAAAGTAAACCCAGCATCCAACCACATCTCCCCCGCCTCCCACACTTCCACTCTGTTCCAAGCCTCCATCCTGTCTCACCTGAATTATTTCAATAGCTTTCTAATCTCTTGGAATCATCTCCCTGCTTCCACTCTTCCTTCCTTGCCCAAGGTTCTTAATCCACATAGCAGCCATAGAGATCCTTTTTTTTTTTTTTTTTTAAGATTTTATTTATTTATTTGTCAGAGAGAGAGAGAGGGAGAGAGAGCAATCACAGGCAGACAGAATGGCAGGCAGAGGCAGAGGGAGAAGCAGGCTCCCTGATGAGCAAGGAGCCCGATGTGGGACTCGATCCCAGGACGCTGGGATCATGACCTGAGCCGAAGGCAGCTGCTTAACCAACTGAGCCACCCAGGCGTCCCCATAGAGATCCTTTTAAAAGGTAATCAAGCGGGACGCCTGGGTGGCTCAGTGGGTTGGGCCACTGCCTTCGGCTCAGGTCATGATCCTGGGGTCCTGGGATCGAGTCCCGCATTGGGCTCCTTGCTCGGCAGGGAGCCTGCTTCCTCCTCTCTCTCTGCCTGCCTCTCTGCCTGGTTGTGTGTACTCTCTCTCTCTGACAGATAAATAAAATCTTAAAAAAAAAAAAAAAAGCAATAAGCTTTAAAAAAAAAAATAAAAGGTAATCAAGCTACATTCCTTTTCTCAGAACTCACCCAAAACATTCCCATTACTCCTAGAAGAAAAGGCAAACTCTGTCATGACGTGTAAGATCTACAGTCTGGCCCTATCCCTATGTCCACATCTCCTACAACTGTCCCTTGCCCACTCCTTTCCTGCTGCATTGGTCTTTGTCATGCAAAGCATGTAGCTGCCTGGGGGTCTTCGCTGTAGCTCTTCTCTCTGCAAGGAAAGCTTTTGCCCCAGATCGTCACATGACTGGGTCCCAGTAACTTAAGTGTCATCGTTGACATTACCTACTCAAGGAGACCTTGTTTTTTCCACCCCGCCCTGTGTCTCCAACACTGTTCTCGGTTTTATTTTCGTCCCAGCAGTTATCACTACTACAATCTGCCTCATTTATTTGCCGTTTATTGCCTGCCCCACCACACACACACACACACACACACACACACACACACACACACAGGAATGTACTGTTCAGTGAGCAGGTATTTTACCTATCTTCTTCAACAGCTGCCCCTAGCGCACCTAGTGGCACTCTATAAATATTTGCTCAATGAGGGCATAGAAGGGGAGGGGCTGGAAAATAAATGCGCTTCTCCTGGAGGTCACACGAGGGCGCTGCTCCCCGCGGACAGGATCGCTTGGTTCACTCATCAGCCCTTTTCCCCAGTGGACCCACCAGGGCGCAGAGATGACGAGAGAGCAGGGCTGAGGGGGTGGTGTCTTTAATCCTCCAACTTTTCCTGGATTGGCCCAGTGGGATGGAATGGGGGGGGGCGCAACAAGGATGGAGAGAGAGGGATAATCGTGCTTTTTGAATGTGGGTCAAACCCTTCACTAGATACATGGGACCCCTTCCCTCCTGGGAAATGGGACTTGGGCTGATTCTCCCCACCAACCCCAGGTGTGGACTTGGAGCCGAGCGATTTGCCCTAGTCCAAGGAGGTCCCAGGATAGAAATGAAAGTAGTGAGTCACTATTTTGCCACTTGGAGAGGAGGTGCTGAGTCTCAGGTGGGGGCGGGGGGAGTTGGTTTCAGCTCCAGGAGGAATAGAAACTGGCCTAGGACCTAGGAGGGCCTGGAATCCCTGTGATCACCCACTTCAAGAATGTGCCCCAACCTCAGGGCAAGTGACTCAAGAGAGCCTGAGGGAGACAGAACAGGCACTTGGCATGAGTAACCCCCTCACACATAGAGCCTCCCTTCCCACCCCCACTGCCAAAGTTCAGAGGGTCTTACCTTGCCTTCTCTGTGGTCCCAACTACTTGGCCCCCCAAGAATGCCTGCAGTAGAGGGTCACCATGCCTCCCCTGTCCCCAGGGTCCACTGCTACCTCTTGGGTCCTAAGTGCCGTGAGCTGTGCAGGTTGGTGAGGGATGTGAGTGAGAACTTGCAGCTTTGTCTGTGGGCACCAGCTGTCTCCCAGGCAGGGCTCAGTGAAGGTAGGCCAAATGGGCAGGTAGCCTTGGGTGTTGGCCCTGGAAAATACCCTGACCCAGGAATCCAAAAACTGGGTTCTCATCCTGGCTCAGTCACAGATTTATTAGGCGTTCTTACTAAAGCCCTTCCCCCTTTCTGGGCCTGTTTTCTTTGTATAAATTAAAACAGTTGGGGTAGATGATTTCCAAGGTTCAAAGCATACTTTCACGCAATACTCTGAGCTCAACCCAGAGTAGAAGGGAGTGGCGTCATGAACAGACTACCTTGGTATAAATCCAGGCTTGGTCACTTTCCAGCAAGTGGAGAAGAGATTAGTTTTTGCGGAACCTGAGTTTTCTTATCAGCAAAAGGAGAATAATAAAAGTACCCACCAGAGGCTTTATTAAATGAAACAATGGATGGAAATTAAGCCTACCACATAGTATACATAATATGGAGGCTATTATTACTAGACAATGGAAAACAGTCACTCGTAGGGTAGGAAAGAAAGAAAATATATATTGATATGTCAATTATATCCAACCCTGTCCTGGGCACATTATCTCACATAATCCTTGCAACAGCTTAAAAAAAGAAAAAACCTTTTACTTCTTGGGGTGCCTGGCTGGTGCAGTTGGTTAAGAGACTGGCTCAGGTGGAGATGTTGCGGTCACGAGATAGAGCCCCACGTCAGGCTCTGAGCTTAGTGTGCACTCTGTTTAAGACTCTCTCTTTGTTGGGGTACCTGGGTGGCTCAGAATGTTAAACATCTGCCTTGGGCTCAGGTCATGTTACCAGGGTCCTGGGCTCAAACCCCACATGCAGGAAACCTGCTTCTCCTTCTCCCTCTGCCCTTCCCACCTCCCACTGCCACTCACTCTTCTCTCACTCATGTTCTCTCTCTCTCAAATACAGAAATAAAATCTTAAAAAAAAAAAACCCTCTCCCTCTCCTTCTGCCCCTCCCCCACCTCAAATAAATAAGCCTTTAAAAACAAAACTTTTACTTCTTAAAAAACTCTTTAATTTTTTGACCATTTATGAGAGTCTAATTATAGAAGAAGAAATGAAGTTGCAAAAAAAGATACAAAGAGATCTTCAGCTAGCACCTTTCATCCACCTTCCCCCAATGGTAACATGTTACATAAAGATAGCACAAGGTCAAAACCAGGAAAAAGACAGAGGCCCAATACTGTTAGCTAGGCTACAGACCTGATTCAGATTTCCTTTATTTCTGCATGCACTCATTTGCCTACGTATGTGCCCATGTGTGTACAGTTTTACAACAGTGTATCACATCCAAGCTGGGCAAGTTGCTCAACTTCCTTAAGCATTGGTTTTTCTCATCAATAAACTGGGGGTGAAAATGCTATCTTCCTCAGAGGACTGTTATGAGAATTAAATGAGATAATGTATATAGAGTGCTCAGAGCAATGCCTAAAATGTAGTGAGCTTTCAATAAATTTAAGTATGTTTTAATTTTTTAAAAAGACTTTTATGTATTTATTCATTTGAGACAGAGAGAGAGAAGAGGAGGAGAAGAAGGAGAGAGAGAGAGAGAGAGAGAGAGAGAGAGAGAGAGAGAATCTCAAACAGAGCCCATACTCAGCAGGGAGCCCAACACAGGGCTGGATCCAAAGACTCTGAGATTATGACCTGAGCCAAAACCAAGAGTCCAACCCTTAACCGATTCAGCCACCCAGGTGCCCCAGTATTTTTTAAGAAAAATCATGGCTTTATGGAGCACCTGGGTGGCTCAGTGGGTTAAAGCCTCTGCCTTCCGCTCAGGTCATGATCCAGGGTGCTAGGATCGAGCCCCGAATTGGGCTCTCTGCTCAGCAGGGAGCCTGCTCCTCCTCTCTCTCTGCCCTCTCTCTGCCTACTTGTGATCTCTGTCAAATGAATAAATAAAATCTTTTTAAAAAATTTAAAAAAAGAAAAATCATGGCTTTAAAAGTGGCTTGAAATACATAAATCATTCATATTCGTTTTTTTAAATTCATAGTCGTTGTAGAAAAAAATAGAAAATGCCCATAAGAGTAAAAATAACAAAATATAATTGCATAATTCCTTTTCATAAAATAAATTAATCATTTTACTCACTAGTAATCATTTTACTCACACCACAAATATGAAGCACATTTCATTATTCCCACTTTATTATAAAAACACTGAGACTCGGGGGGCACCTCCGTGGCTCAGTGGGGTAAGCCTCTGCCTTCAGCTCAGTTCAGGATCTCAGGGTCCTAGGATTGAGCCCTGCATCGGGCTCTGCTCAGCAGGGAGCCTGTTCCCCGCCCCCCCCTTCCTCT
This sequence comes from Enhydra lutris kenyoni, assembly GCF_002288905.1. Lineage (NCBI taxonomy): Eukaryota > Metazoa > Chordata > Mammalia > Carnivora > Mustelidae > Enhydra > Enhydra lutris. Next base: position 761,058 of record NW_019154089.1, read on the forward strand.
CTGCCTACTTGTGATCTCTCTCCCTCTCTGTCAAATAAATAAATAAAATCTTTAAAACAAAACAAAACAAAAAAACACTGAGATTCAGAAAGGTGAAGCAGTTTGCCACAGCTGCTGAGCTTATGAGCGAGGAGCTGCAATTTAACAGACACACTTGCTCCCAGCTGTGGACGGCAGACTGACGCAAGATGAACATGGATCCCGGGGGAAGAACAGCACCTGTTGGCTTCTGAGTGCTTGCTAGCTTCCAAGCACTGCCCTAGCACCTCGTGGTCATCTCCATGAATCTTCATGACAGCCCTTGGAGGTAGGTATCAGCCCCATTTCTGAATGAGGAAACTGAGCCTCAGAGGTACCTTGGTACCTTGGCCAAAGTCCTAGCTAGTGGCTAGTGGACCCAGGGTTCAGAAAGGGGTCCTTTGCATCCCTGAACCTGAGCTTCAATGCTTCTGCTCTGAGGGGTTCAAATAAGATGCTAGTGGAATGCGTGTGGAGGGAGGGTCTCTCCACTTGAGGGGGCCTGGGCTTCTCTGACCCTGGAGCTGGGATACCCTTCCCTGATATTCACCTTGACCCCAGACCACCAAGATCCAGGCAACATTTGGAGTCGGCCCTGAGTGTTGGAGCCCGCTTCTACTCCTCACAACGCCCACACTCCTTCTGGAGTACAGGGGTCAGGACATTTGAAGAGGAGAAGGAAGAGGTATCAGAGAACCTGAGTCTGCAGCACAAAACCACCAGCACATGGCATAAACTTCTCCGCCTCAGGCTTTCCATGCCCCTGCCACCGAGCCTTCCACATTCAGGAAATGTTGGCAAGGCAGCTACAGGGATGTGATTTCTGAGTTTCACATTAATTATGTATGCTCTGTTTACTTCCAGAAGAGATGTAAAGACAATAAAAGACATGGATACAAGTAAATATTTAAAAAATGAGCACTCGTAATGAAACCAAAGTGGAGAAGAAAGAAACAATTTTCCTCAAAATTCTGGACTAGGGATAATCATTGTAACTGAGCATCAGAACTTTTATTTTTTTAAAGATTTTTATTTATTTGACAGAGAGAGCGAGTGAGTACAAGCAGGAAGAGCAGCAGAGGGAGAGGGAGGAGCAGGCTCTCCGCTGAGCAGGGAGCCCGATGCAGGGCTCGATCCCAGGAGATCATGACCTGAGCTGAAGGCAGATGCTAAACCGACTGAGCCACCCAGGTGCTCCAAGCATCAATACTTAATTGTGATCTTACTGACAGTGGAGGCAAAAAGAGAACCTATGAATTTGACATTTTGTCATTATCTAATAAAAGGAGGTAGCTGTACTAGATAGTCACAAGAACCAAACTTTCTAACACTGAATTAACTATAAGAGGAATTTGTTATACCTTATTCAGGCACTGGCCAGGGACCTTATATATAATAGTATCTAGAATAGCACTTTTACGAGGGATACAGAAAGGGTTCTCATGTGAATTTTTCTGGTGTTGGTGGTCCTCAGCTATGTCAGAATAAATATTTCCTTTTTATAGCAAATATGTTAATATTCCTTTACTATCCTGAAATAAAGTTCACAGAGAATAGCCTATCTGTACATTTATTTTCTTCTCTTTTGTAGGAATCCATCCATGTTAACATTTTGATGTATTTTTTCCAGTTTCTTTCCCCCATACATAGGTTTCGAAAGCATTTTAAAATAATTATAGAGAGGAGTACCTCACTGGCTCAGTCAGAAGAGCATGAGACTCCTAATCACAGGGTCATGAGTTCAAGCCCCAGTTGGATGCAGAGATTACTTAAATAAATAAACTTTCAAAAATGTGAATTAAAAAAAATAAAGTAATTATAGAGATACAATTCTATATACTTTATTCTTGCCTTCTTTTTTTTTTAAAGATTTTATTTATTTATTTATTTGAAAGGCAGAGATCACAAGGAGGCAGAGAGGCAGGCAGAGAGAGAGAGAGGGAAGCAGGCTCCCTGCTGAGCAGAGAACCCAATGCGGGACTTGATCCCAGGACCCCGAGATCATGACCTGAGCCGAAGGCAGCGGCTTAACCCACTGAGCCACCCAGGCACCCGCCTTCTTTTTTTTTTAAGCAGGCTTCACACCCAATGTGGGACTTGAACACATGACCCTCAGATCAAGAGTCGCACGGTCTACCAACTGAGCCAGCCAGGCACTCCTAATTTCACTTTTTTACATTGAGGTATAATTAACATATAACATTATAATACTAGTTTCAGGTATATAGCATAATGATTTAATATTTGTATATATTGTAAAATAATCACCATAATTGCACATTTACTCTTTAAAGAAAGTCAATGCCCTAATTAATAGAAAAGAGAAAGTGATTAAAAATAAAATAGAGGCACCTTGGGGTGCCTGAGTCGTGTAGTCAATTAGGCATCAGGTTCTTGGTTTTGGCTCAGGTCAAGTTCTCAGGTCATGAGATCAAGCTCTGTGTGGACATTGCTCTGCTCTGGGCATGGAGCCTGCTTCAGATTCTCTCTTTCTCTCTGCCCCTCCCCTGCTCTCTCTCTCCCTCTAACTCTCTCTCTCTTAAACAAATAAATCTTTAAAAAAAAGAAATAGGGGCACCTGGCTTTCTCAGTTGGTAGGGCACGTGACTCTTGATCTTGGGATCATGAATTCAGATGCCACACTGGTTGCAAAGATTACTTAAATTAAAAAAATCTTTTCTTAAATAAAATAACATTATTTGAATATGCAAATGTTTGCTCAAGAATGACTCTAGAAATCTCAATGAAGAAGCCCATTGTTTGCACCTACACAGACTTACTTTGAATGTGACACCTACAAATACTGACACAAGTGTGTTGTTTAAGAACTCAGATACCACCAAAATGAACAGTTCATGCTAATTTAATTATTGGGAAAGTCAGTGTTAAAAAACTCTTTCTATATTTTAATGGTAATTAGAGATGATTCTAGGCTCAAGTGATTATAATCAAGCTTATCACCCATATGAATGTCTGGAAGGACACTCAAAAGTATGTGGAATATGGGACAATTGGTGGAGCAATTTTTAAACGTGTGAGCCTGACGTCTTTTCCTCCAAATGCCTGAAGACTCCCTAGTTTTTGGACAACCAAAAACTCCCCACAGATTCCCATAATGACCCCTAGGGGGCAGCATCTCTTACTTTGTGAATCATTGTCCTGGATCAATGCTCTGTTATTTAAAAAAAAGCAGATGGATAAGGTTAAATTTTTAAATTGCAGCTCTGTGATTGCATTTCTAAGAGAACCCGAACTTACACATTCCTGGTACAGGATTTGATGTGACCTCATTCCAAGGTTGAGCCCTAGAGAAGTTAGTAACAATAGTACTGACCTATTTATGTAGGACTCTCCATTTTGCCAAGAGCTTTCACAGGTGCCATCTCCTTAGCCACAAGAACCCCTTAAGTAGATTGTTATTCTCCACACTGAGAGACGAAGAGGCACTGAGGCATGATATCTGAGGCATGATAACCTCACAGATCAGGCATTGCTGGTTGTCATGGTATTGTCTCTGCTGGACTTTGAACAGCAGCAGGCCTGCAAACAGTTTGGGAGGGACATTTACTGGCCAGTGCCTGAACACAGAATAGTGCTTCAGCCTCTTATTTTACATGTGAGGAGTCTGAGGCTTAAAGAGGGAGATGGGTTGTGTGGTGGCTGAATGAGGAATCACTCGCCCCCTTCCTGATGACAGACAGCCATCTGTGTGAGCGGATGGCAAGAGCGGTAAAGTCCTGCTAATCCCTCAAAGTCACAGAAATGGGCCCAGAAATGGAGGAGGATGGCTAGGAATCCAGGTCTGAGCCAAGCACATTATAAATATTCCCTCCTCAATATCTGGGAATGACAGGGACTCCTGATTCCCCTAACCCCCCTCCACACCCCAGTCTTCATCCTATTCAAATGGGTCCCGAGCCCGGGCAATCAGACAGGCGGTCCTGCTCATCCCTGAGTGCGTATGAAATGTTACCTGGCACGACCTCCAGGAAAGCCCAGGCAGCATAGGCGGTACAAGGGGGTTCCAAAGGGCAGATCTGAGTACAAATCCAGCGGCAACCCCAAAACTGCTTGATTGCTGGGCTCAAGTTGGGATAGAGAGTGGGGATGAAGGCAGCTTAGGGCAAGGAACCATGACTCCGTAACTCTCAGCTTTCAAGTTTCGGTAACTCTGGGCTCATCGTACCCTAAGAGAGAAGTACCCTCAAGGGAGGTGCCCTTTCCCCAGCCAGCAGAGCTTTGGGTCTCCTTCTCTTGGTACACTGGAAGGAGAAAGAGGCGGAATCCCCTCTCCCAGGGGACACCTGCTACTCTCTGAACTCTGAGCCAGGGTTGCTGTCTTGGGTAAAGGTTTTCAAAATTCCAGGAGGCCTTGGAGATCTACCATCTCATCGTAAGCATGATGATCTCTCAGCAGAGAGATGAGGATGGCTGTCACATTTTAAAATTTCCCACTTTAAGGAAGGGAAGGAGAGAGCGAGAAAGAGAGAAAGAAAAAACGAGAGAGAGAAGAAGGAAGGAGAGAAGGAAGCAGCATTTGGGGATTGTGTGTGTGTGTGTGTGTGTGTGTGTGTGTGTGTGCATTCATTTTTTTCTTTTTTTTCTTTTCTTTCTTTTTTTTTTTTTTTTTGAAGCATTCGTTCTTAGTAGCAGCTGTCACCAAGGAAGCACCTACCATGTGCCAGGCATCATATTCTGCTTTACACACATGATCTGATTTAACCATCACAAACCCCTATAGTAAAAACTACTATTATTATTCCTGTCTCGCAGATTAGCAAACTGTATGTCAGAGAAGTTGAAAAATGGGTCCTAAGCTAGAAAGCAAAAACAAACAAATAAATAAATACGTCAAATAGCATATTCAAAATTTGAACCCTTGGCTGTCTGGCTCACAAGGGTATACCCATTTCACTAGCTGCTCTGCTGTCTTACCTAGTCTTCCGGCCTTGAGGCCGATTCTTATCACTGCCTCCCGCAGGACAGATGGAGCCCTGAGCCTCAGCAAAGCTGACAGTGTTACTGACTCTAGAAGCAGGGAGAAGGCAGCCATTGTCTCATCCATTTGTTAACGGCAGGGTTGAACTCAAGAACAGAAGCCCAGGAAGAAGGAAGGAATTCAAATCGAGGCTTAGATTCTCACTAGCTGGGTGACCTGGACTGCTACATACATGTTTTTAGCTTCAAGACCTTACAATGGGAAGAATAGCTAGTCTTAGGGCAATTGTAAAGATCGTACAAGATAATGTGTGTGAAGTGTTGAGCACAGGACAAGCGACATTACCTAAACCCCTCTACCCCAGAGAGTCACACTTTTTGTTCAGATGCTGGATAAGTTATTCTAGCTAATTACGCAGACCAGTGCTTCTGAACCGGGTTGACGTCAGAATTACCAACAAAAGTATAAAGGCTTGGGCTCCACCCCAGGAGGTTTTGAATTAGGAGGACTGGGTGGGGCTTGGATCTTTTTATCTTTAATAAATTCTCAGATAAGCTGATGCAGAGTCAGGTTTGGGCGAACCAATCTGCTGGCATAGACATCTTGGCCACATTAGGGAAGGGATTCCGGTGGGTTCCCTCTCCAAGTCCCTTTCTCCCTTTTCTTCTCCTGACCAGTACCCCTTTCCCCCACCTCCTCCCCACTGGCTTCTCTCCCCAGATCAAGGTCCGTATGGCCTGGCAGTGAGTCAATGACACTCAGTGTCCCATGAAGACTGTCTTTCCAGAGGCTAGGGAACCCAGGACAGGGCTGGAGAACAGGATGCCAGGGTTTCTGCTCTGCATTTGCCCTCTGTGACTCACTGGTGGCCCAGGGCCAGTGAGTCTTCAAGCCTCAAAGTTTGCTTATGGTCCATAGATAGTTGGGGAAATTGGAGTGGCCCATTTAGACTCTGCTTCTTTAGGAGTATACCGGGCACTTGACAGCCAGAGAGCCGGTGCATATGTGTGTGGGGGGGGGCTAGGATACATGAAAAAAATCCTGCATAATTGTGCTTTCCCATCACCATCTCATTTGATGCCCACAGTGATAGGAAATAAATTCCAGCACCTACTTGAGCCTGTAATGTCCTCTGTTCTCTGTCCCTAGCCTTTGCTTCAAGGTTATCTTATAACCCTCCTTGCTTTCTGGCCTTCTTGCTGTTCCCTGAATCCTCCAAGTTTGTTCCCACTTCAGTTGGTGCGCTATGTATGTGGCTTGGAATGCTTTAGCAATGGATGAGCACAAGTCTGTTTCCTTCTTTTTATTCAGGACTCGGCTTACACATCACCTGCTCAGAGACGAGTTTGCACCTAAAGTGTCATCCCAAGCACTGGGACACATTCCCCCTATAGTGTATCATTGCATTTGAACTTGCACTGTAGCTGTTTCTCATTTTTTTAATTTACTTAATATGTTGCCTGTTTCCCTTTCTGTAGAATGGAAGCATCATGAAAGCACATTCTTGGTTGCCTTGTTTACTGCTGCGTCCCTTGTGCCTGAAAGCATTCATTGCATGTTTGTGGAATAAATAAGCTAATGGAATGAACCCAGTCTGAATTTTGATTTATTTTCTTTGATCAGAGGACACCCCGGGTTCTAAGAGGGGAAATGACTGTCCCAAAGGCATTCCAGGTCTTTGTCTTCTTTTTCCAAGCCCTTCCCGTAAAACCTGGCTGACACACAAACCGAGGTGGGGTGAGGCTCCTAGGTGTGGTGAAAGCTTGGAGTTGCCCCATGAATGGGGCGGCTAAGGCTGATGTGGAGGTGAGAAGGCGGAAAGACGGAGCGTGCAAAGGGAGAGGCAGGCTGGGACAGGAAAGCAGGGTGTGACCCTGGAGGCAGGTAGGGGCAAGGGGTGACTTGGCTGTGTGTCAGGAAGTGTTTCCCTCCACCCTCCCCCAAGGAGAGCCCTGATTCCAGAGTGGTTTTGTTTGGGGGAAGGAGGTGGTCAGGCGGTTGCTGAGGGAGAACAAAGGTGTGGCCTGGGTGGTGACCATCCACTAAGGTACTAGTGATCACCCAAAAGAATAATCCCACAGTGGCACTTGGCCAAATAGGTGACAGGTGAGCTTCCACCTGAAACCAGTCCAACCGACAACATATAGCCTCAGACCTGGCGGGAAGGGAGAGATGAAAAGGCTCTAAGGGAACAGAATAGTCAAGGTAGGATGCTTAGTGATAATAAGATAATAGGTCACTTTTATTGAGAGCTTATAATACGCCTGGAATTGTACTAACTGTTTTCTTATAGGAGTTTCCTCGTTCAATCTTCCAAAAGCTCTCTACAAAGTAGGCCTTATTATTGTTGTTATTTCCATTTGAGAGATTTGGAAACTGAGGCTCAATGAAATTAAATATCTTGTTCAAGTTTGTTCAGGAAGCAGCCAGGTCTGGATTCCAACTTAGGTATGTAGGAATTCCAGTGTACTATGGAAACCTAGGCCTGGGAAGGGTTGGTAGGAACAGGTCAAGAGGGCAGACCCCTGCAAAAGTGGGGATGGAGAGAGACAGTGGGGGATAGCCTGGGTATAAATAGGAGGCCTGTTTTTATCTCTACACATGGGCTGAATCAGGCAAGCAGCTCTATTTGGCACAATTTGAGGACTCTGAATGCCAACCCAGCCCTGTGTCACACAACTCCCTCCCCAGCATGTCTCTGGGAGCTGAAATATCTACTGGGAGAGTCATTTCTTTGGGTCAGAACATTGACAGCAGAAGACCCCTGGAAAAATACATAGGTTGGAGGAGCAACACATTAGTCTCCTGGCACTTGTTGAACATAGCAACCTAGGCTAGCTAGCTGGTTCCTATGGGAGAGGGTCTCAGTTTTGATGTTGGGGAAGAAGGGTGTTCCAAGACGGAATACTATGAGGCATGTTGCACAACCATTGTCTCTCTGATCCCAGAAGCCTGGGAATTATAATCCATAGTTCAAAAATCTTAATGGTTTTGAGACTGTGTTCCTTGGAAGAAATGTGGAGGGAAGCCACTCCAGCAGCTAGAATACTAACTTCCTTTGCTTTCACTGGATTGATACCAAGTGCCTGCAACTGCAACTCCCATTACTTTGGGCTCGGGAGACCTGCTGGCATTCATGTGTCCAATTTTTAAATGATACATGAATTAATTATTTACTATCTGCTGTGTTGCTAGGCAAAGACGCGAGTGTTACCCTTCAGAAGGTGACACGGGTGCAGATCCCTGGTGTGGAAAAGGGATGGCTGGAGGGGACCAGACCTGGAACGGGGGAAGGAACGAGGGGTGTCCAAGGACAGAGCTCAGCTCGGCAGTCACAAGGCTGCAGCGCGACAAGCGTTTGGGGAAAGGTAGGAACTGGTCCCCGCCACCTGCCGGTCAGCACTCCTTCCCACAGTCAGGCAGCGGCGGCCCTGGCCTGGTCCCAAAATATGTGAGCGCCGCCTCCTACTCCCGCCCCCTTCCCCTCCGCCGCGCCCGCGGAGTGGGGGGCTGCGGGGGCTGCGCGGCCGGCGCCGGGAGCCGGGCGAGCTGCCCAGCGCGGGAGGGGGGAGGGGGGCGGGGCGGAGCTTCGGCTCCTCCCGGAGCCTTATTCCCAGCCGCGCTCCCGGGAGCCTTCAGTCGACTGAGGGACCTGCGGGCGGCGGGTGGCTCGCCTGACTGAGACACCAGGGGCTTGGGCGGGCGGACGGACAGAGCGAGCAGACAGACGCCAGCGGCCGCCAGCTCCACGCAGGTCCCTGCTAGGCTTGCACCCAGAGGCCGCCGGCACACCGAAACCGGCTGAATCTCCTGCGCTCCGCCGGCCCCGGCTCCCGTGCCAGCGCCCCGTGGCCGCCGCCTCCGAAGTGATTGCTGCCTCGCCGCCTCCGCCGGGTCTAGGACCATGAAGCTGCTGCCGTCGGTGGTGCTGAAGCTCTTTCTGGCTGCAGGTGAGAGAGCTGCCGACGCCCCCGAGGTCGGGGAGGGGCGGGGGTTGGGGGACACTGTGCTGGGGGGCACCGGGGAAGGTCGCTGCAGCGACCCCAGCGCGGGCCACTTGGTGGGGCCCGTGCTCCCTGGCAGGCGGGCGCCAGCATTGGTGCGTGGCGACCGGGGGTCTGGAGAGGGGGGTCTGATGCGGCCTCGCCCCTCGCCCGCAGTGCTCTCGGCGTTGGTGACTGGCGAGAGCCTGGAGCGGCTTCGGAGAGGGCTGGCAGCTGGAACCGGCAACCTGGACTCTCCCACCGAATCTACAGACCAGCTACTGGCCCCGGAAGGCGGCCGGGGCAGGGAAGTCCTGAACTTAGAAGAGACAGACCTGGACCTTTTAAGAGGTGGGTGTGAGGGCTGCCCATCCTCGAGCCCGCGCTGGGCAATTGAAGAATACGTAGATCGATCGAGGCTTCCCGCTGTTTGGGCGTGCTTATGGGTTGGGGATATTCATGGAGGACTTCAAGGAAAAGCTGCTGAGCCTGACCAGCTTACTCGGGGATCTTGAAATGTGGATCCCACTGTATTTCTTGCTGTTGAGTCTCACATGTCGAGTTGCTGCCATTCTGGGTAATTTAGAGCTTAGGGAGAAGGTAAGGGGTCTGGGGTCTTGTACAGTCCTCTGGGCTAAGCTGGAGTAAGGAACAAGGAGGAATGGTTGGGATGCTTTCCGTAGAGTTTCTACATAAAAATGGGTGCAAGTCTTAATTCCTCCATCAAATGACTATTATGTATAAAATGACAGATGTGGAGAGCCTAGGAACATAGTAGGGGTGTGCAGTGTTCTCCACCTGTCTCCAGGTTGGAGAAACAGAGGGCAATGAAGAACTCTTGGTCCCCCAGGTAAGGGGGGTGAGGCCAGCACCTCCTTGGGAGCCTATGAGCAGTGGGCACAGTGTCCCTAGGGAGATATAATGAAATGCAGGGTATCTACACATCCTACCCAAAGCCTAGAGACTTCGGACCACCCTGAGTCCCTGAGAGAAGGGATGAAGGGCCAGGTGGTATCCTTCAAGCCTTGGCATCCCATCTCCAGGCTCCTACTCTCCCAGTTTAGAGAAAGACACTTCCTCCGTCCCTTCCTCTCCATCTAATTCTCTCTCTTTCCACTTCTCTCTCCCTCTCCCTTTATCTCTCACTCTCTAAATCTCTCTAGGTTCTGGGGCTCTGAGCAGAGATCTCAGACCTACCATGTGTGTGTTGGGGGGCAGGGGTGGTGTAGGTCCTTGTCTGACCAAAAATATTCTAGGGGGACAGAAAGAGAGGGAGACAGAGACAGATGGAGAGATTTGAACTGTAGGTCTCCCCAGACTCATCAGAAACGACCCTCGTGTGCAGGTGCTGACGTCATGACCACAGCAGAACCATAGCAGATGTGCCTGTGGTTGAGCCCAGAGCCTCCAGCATTGCCCACTTGCCTGCCTCCAGCCACCTGCAGTGATTCTTAAGGGTGGAGCAGGGACTGAGCCCTGGAGCTCCAGAATGACTAATTTGGTTGGAAAGATACCCACCTGTTCCAGCCCTGCCTTACCCAGAGCTTCCCTTAGGTGCTATCTCTGCTTCGTATGAATCAAAGGTCTGCTCCCAAGCCGAGCCTGAGCTGCCACCCCTTGTCCTCTCCCTGTAGCCTCCTTGGGTCACCCCTGGCCGGAACAACCTGGATTCTCCAAGCCCTCTCCTCTTAGGCTGGGCAGAGCTGGGCTGTGACTCACCCTCCACCCACACGGCTGCTCCTCATACCTCTGCAGAACCTGACTCACTGCTCCCTGTCCCTGGCAGGAGCGTCGCTGTCACCCTGTCACTCTCTTCCTCTCTGGTTGGCTTGCCCCTCCTGCCACAGTTTTACCACAGCTCTGGTCTTTCTGAGCATCTGCCTCACCATCTGAGCTCTGAAGGGACTTGGGTCTACACCAGAGGGAACGGGACTGGGGCACTACTGGCACCTGCCTTTTTTCCCTTCTCTTGGCTTTGCTTGGTGAAAGCTCTTTTTTTTTCAGGTCTGGGGATCCTATCATCTAAAATTAATAACTATTACCAATTATTAAGTACCTACTGTGCTCTAGGCAATCACTGTGCTCTTGTGGGTTGCTTAATCCTATAGCAATCCTCTAAGATTGGACTTGTGCTAGCCACTACTTACTGAGAACCCCAAGGTTCAGAGAGATTAAGCCACTTGCCCAAAATCACACAGCTGAAGTTGGAGCACAGGTCTGCCGACTTCAGAGCCCATTTATTATCTCATTCCTGGTTCAACATCCCAGGTGCTCTAGACTTATCCAGGGGAAGGGACAGGGGTGTGTGAGCAGTTTGGTTATATTGGGAAAGAGCACTGGATATGGAATCCACAGACCACATTTCTTTTCTTTTTTTTTTTTTTTTACTTTTTTTTTTAAATTTTTTTTCAGCATAACAGTATTCCTTGTTTTTGCACCACACCCAGTGCTCCATGCAATCCATGCCCTCTCCAATACCCACCACCTGGTTCCCCCAACCTCCCACCCCCTGCCCCTTCAAAACCCTCAGATTGTTTTTCAGAGTCCATAGTCTCTCATGGTTCACCTCCCCTTCCAATTTCCCCCAACTCCCTTCTCCTCTATAACTCCCCTTGTCCTCCATGCTATTTGTTATGCTCCACAAATAAGTGAAACCATATGATAATTGACTCTCTCTGCTTGACTTATTTCACTCAGCATAATCTCTTCCAGTCCCGTCCATGTTGCTACAAAAGTTGGGTATTCATCTTTTCTGATGGAGGCATAATACTCCATAGTGTATATGGACCACATCTTCCTTATCCATTCGTCCGTTGAAGGACATCTTGGTTCTTTCCACAGTTTGGAGACCACATTTCTGATCTCAACCCTGCATGACCTTTACCAAATCACTGCCTTTTGGGACCTCAAGTTTTTCATCTGAAAATGGAAAACCATGATATTCTTTCAAGTTACTTCCCGCTTGAGGACCCTGGGTCTCCAGTCTTATGTATGATGTTCGTGCTTACACCAGACACGTGGCTACAGTTATGGGCAGCAGGCACATTTTTTTCTTCTGGGAGCAGGGGAGAGAGGACTGGCGTCAGACCCCTGATGGGCTGATGGGCGTAGCCCACGGTCTGTCCCGGCTGGATGTCTGTGTGAGGCTGTTTTTTCCCCCTTTGAAGTGTGGAAAGAATGGGGGGAGTCATCATTGTTCCAGTTCCTTCTGGAGTTCCTTACTTTCCATCTTTTGCCCCCATGTACACACTATACTCATCCATCCTAGAGAGCTATAAACAGGACATTTAAGAGTAAATGTAATAGACCTTTGAGAGAAGTAGTGAGCTACAAAGGACACAGAGCCAGGTAAATATTCTGCTTGAAGTCGAAAAAGCAAGGCCCTGACCAGGGATAGCCTGCTTGCAGTCCCTAAGCCTGGCTCTGGCCTGGGCTTATGGTAACCTGGTGCTAATGGGTGCCTCAGAGGGGGCTGTCTGGACAGGGACACTGTTGTTATTTTAGGAGCCCCCCACCCCCCAAAAAACCCTCCAAGTACCTTCTCCAGAAGCAATTTTTATCTCTGACACTGTCTTCCTGCAAGTGGGTCACTGAGTGCAACATCAGGAAATGAGGTTGATTTAAGGCCAAAATAGCACCAAGTGGGCGTGGGGGAGTCAATGGGGATGGACAGTGGGGTGGGGGAGAGCTTGCTGGAACTGCCCAGTCAGCGGCAGTTACTTAACAGAAGCTAGCATTGTTCAAATGAAGTTCTTAAACTGAGCCTGAGAAATGCCTTCCCTGGGACCCCTGTAGCCTCTGTTTCCTCCACTGCTTTCTGGTGGTTCTGCCTAGTCTTCCTTTAGCCCCCTGGGAGGCACTGAGCTAGGGGGCCTTCCCCAGTCCTCTGACTTCGGGTGGCATCAGATCGTGCGTATTCCTTCCAGACAGGGTGCTGTTCTGGGTCTTTCCCCTAGGAAGAGTCAAAGTCTTAACAGAGTCCTTTTCTCCTGCAGCTGCTTTCTCCTCGAAGCCACAGGCTCTGGCCACACCCAGCAAGGAGGAGCGTGGGAAAAAAAAGAAGAAAGGCAAGGGGTTAGGGAGGAAGAGAGACCCTTGTCTTCGGAAATACAAGGACTTCTGCATCCATGGTGAATGCAAATATGTGAAGGAGCTCCGGGCTCCATCCTGCATGTGAGTGTCCCTTCCCTGGCTGACTGTGCTCAGCACACTTTTTGTCAGTCACGTGGCTGTTCCTCGTTGTCACTGTTCCTTGAATTCATAATTCTACCCAGTTTCTTCTCAATCTTCAGGCGGAAGTTGGGAGGAGGGGAAATATTTTTAGTCAGCGGAAGGGGCTCTCCCCCGCATGGGATGTAATTTCCTGTGGTGTAGGTTTGTGACGCTCTTTCATCCTTGGGGACATTTCCTGCTTGTTTGGGCAAGGGTGTGGCTAGGAGAGCTGATACCTGAAGGCAGGTCCTTCAGTCCTACCTCAGGCCCTAGTTCAGATGGGAGAAGCCAGTGGAACACACGGCTGAGTAGGCTTCCCGGGCGGAGGGGAGCTCCCGCGGCCTCCTTTCCCAAGCCCTGAGGTGCATGTGGACTCATGCCGTGCAGATGTGTGTGTGCTCGGACATATGTGCACTCATATGAGAACGTGCGTGGGTTGATTTGAAGGCATGGCTGGACTATACAGAAAGCAGTCATCATGGGAACAGGGAAAAGCCCCTTCATTTCTTCTTCCTCATCCCCACAAGGGCCAGGATGTCGGGGGACATAGTGGGTATTGGCCTTTTGGCCATGGGATTGGGAGAACATGTCCTCTGTGCAAAATTAACAGGAAATGGAACCCAACCCAGTAGACATCAGCCCCTGGTCAGGCAGCACCACCCTTTCCCTGGGCGGAGGGGCCCTGGGTTCCTCAGCTACTCTGCTAAGGCCAAGCCCAGCAAACAGCTGCCTTGGCACCCCTTTGGGGATGACAGTACTGCCATTCTCTCTGGCAGGCATCGTATTGCTGCTGTGCCTGGGGTCAACACCCACATTTGACTACAAATGTCCACTCTCTTCCTCTGTAGAGAGACAGGCTCTGGGACCTGGGCTCTGGACAGGGCCGGGAGGCTCTTAGCTGTGTACCACCTCTCAACCCGTCAAGAAGGTTGGCTGCCTGGCATCTCTTCTACTGGGATTAGTACCAATCCCTTGTCTTTTTAAAGCTCCCTCCTTGTCCTATCTGATCTCAGATAGCAAAGCTGCCCTGTATTTGGCAGTTGGCAGACAGACCTGTCACTTTCTACCATGTCCATGATCACTTGTGTGTCCTCCCCTATAACATCCTTGTCAGGACCTTGGTATTAGAGGGAGTTGCTTTGGAGTAACATAGACAGTCCCCATAGTAGTATTCTTCCCAAGGTCTTGGGATAGGGTAGGAAATGTTTGTCTTCAATTTGTGAAACGCCATCATTAGCACAGGATGGAGACCGTGACTCTGAGGGTAGTCAAGGTGGATTGAGGCCAGGATTCTGTCTGGTCCAAACTGACCCAGGGCTTTGGTGGATGGACTTGGACTGCTCGGCTGAGAACCTTTGTAAGGCTGCTATCCTGGACAGCTGGGCTTGAACCACCAGCTAAAGCCAGTAGATAAGGTTGCCCAGGGCCAAGGTGGTCCTAACGGTGATAATGCCTTCTCTCCTTTACCCCATAACTTCCCAATTAACTTTTATTATGAGCTGAGCCCAGCAGGTACATGTTCAGTACCTACCTGGTACCAGCTATTCTAGGGAATGGGGAATTACAGTCATGTCCTAGGATTCTTAAAAGCCCTAGGCGGGGAGTTGGCAGGACTTGCAATCTCTAGTTGAAAGGTGAGGAAACTAGAGCCAGGAAGTAGGAAGTGATTTGCCTGAGATCAACAGCTAAATAAATGGATGGAAACAGAACAAGGATTCAGGTGCCTGACTTCCAGTCCAGCATAACTTTCATGCCCTCAGGCTGTACTGGGTGTTGTTGGCTTGTGTCCCTCTTCCTTATCTGTCCTTACAGAGTTTGAATAGGATTTCATAGAGGACAGCTGTTATGTTCGAGGTCTCTTAAGGCTTTTACCAGCCTAAGAGCAGAGCAATCTGATTTGAAGACTTTGTCTCTGCTTCCTAGGCAGATTTTCTAGGGGCTGGATTGTGTCTAAGCTTTGGCTACCTCCTGCCTCTGGCCTTTGGCACTCAGGGCAGAGTGCAGCAAGAAGACACAGAGCTCCTGGTGTGGGGACGTGTCCTAGCCGGGCACCTACATTTGGGGCCCTTTGTTGCTCCTCCCTCCCTCTAGACCCTGGAACCGCCAGCCAGGGTGTGCCCGCGCTGCCCTGAGAAGCTTGAGGCTAGCTGGCTTCCTAAACCAGTCCTCCGCAGCCACCATTTACAGGAAAACCCTTTTGTGTCACCAGCCAAATTTGCCCTCAGAGAGCCGTTTCCTGGGGCTCCTGACTGGCTGCTGACCCAGAAACCGGCTGCAAAGTTTCCTGTGGCCGGAGGAAACCTAGAGGCAGTCAGGCTGAGGAGAACTCAGCTGGAAGAGAGACAGGCCTGGGGCCTTCCCTTGGCCTCCCTGGCCAGATGCTGAGAAGGAATGGTGAGCCCCCTTCTCTCTCCATCAGACTCCGGGGCCCTGTTCCTCAGGACAGTACCCTCTGGAGTCCTATTTTATATTAACTCACACATATGTGGGACTTGGCCTTTTGTTAAGGGCTGTTAAGTGTAACATCTCATTTGATCTTCACAATATTCTGGTGAAACAGGTCTTTATTAATAATGTGTTTTACACAAGTCAACCAAAGTTTGAAAAGGTAAAAGTAACTTGCTCAAGATCACCTGGCTAGAAATAGCAGCAAGGCATGAAGTAGGGGCAGAGAAACCCTGCTTGGAAGAGTCTCTGGACCCTAGAGGGTTCTTACTCCCATTGTAACACAAGTTCTGAAATAGGTAGCAAACATCTGTAGGAGGGACACATTCCAGTTTGGTGGGTTGCTGGCTCTGAGCAAGACACATGATCTTGTCCCCACCCGGGATGCTTAGAACGTACTCACCCCCCTCCTTCTCTGGGGAAGTCAGGAGTCATCTGCAAAGGGAGGGGGAGGTGGGTAATATTAGGATGTTTACATTATTATCCTTTTGACTCAGGGTGGGGGTGGACGGATTATGTAACGGAATTGCGGGACTCTGAGACCAGCTTTATTTCTATCATCTGAGTAACTACCTGTGGGGTTTGAGTGGTGGCTGGAAGTGAAAAACAGCCTCAGCTTCAACTTCCCTTCCCCCCACCCCTAACCCAGGAAGGCATAGTCTCTGAAAGAGTCATCTAGATTGCTGGGTTGAGTCTTGGCTCTACCTCTCACTAGCTGCGTAACCTTGGGCAAATTAGCTAAGAATTTAAACCTCAGTCTCTCCATCTTTAAAATGGGGAGACTAACTCCTACTTCACAGAGATGTTTTTAAGATTAAATGAAGTGAAATGATTCTTGTAAACCAATTAGCACAGAGTGCTTGGCTCACAGTAAGCCTTTAATGCTTGCTATTTATTATTCAAGTTAATAATAATAAGTCAAAGACCAGGGTCAGACAGCCCCAGGAACCTCTCACCTCATCAGATATGTTTCCTTGGGGTAATCTGCGCTGTTCAGAATGGAAAGAATCATGAATTTGGAATCTGCTAGGACTGGTTTCTAGTCTTAGTCTTGTTGCTTCTTAGTTGTGCTTTTGGTAAATCACATCTTCTGATGTTTAATCTTAATCTTTCAATCTGTAAAATGGGGCTGTACCTGCCTACCCGATGTTATGAGTCTCAGTTGAGCTAGCAGATAGGGATAGGGCCTTATGAACTGTAAACTGTTATGCATAAGTGATTTTCCAGGGGGACTCCTGAGAGCTTCCTCCGTATCCTGTCAGGATGGGGGTGGTTGTTTTGCCCATCTTGGCCAAGGGAACAGATTCACGAAGAGTGGAGGCATGGAGCCATCTGCCCTGCTGTGTGTCTGTGGGACTGACCCCCATTTGTCCTGCAGGGGGATGGTTCCCCAAAGCACCCAGGAGGAGCTGAGGCAGGGAGAGGTGCTTGGCACTCGTCAGGGGTGGCCTGGCCCCCCTGCTGCTGCCAGGTCCGGAAAGGTCCACTTCCGGGGTGCCTCTTGCCAAGATGGGATTCCTTGCTCTGAGGTACCACATGCACGACCTGCTTCCCAGTGGAGGCACAGCTCAGAATAGGGTTCTCGGTGCTTCCATTAGAAAGCCAGTGGCCTGGAGGCTCCAGGCAGATGGTGCCAGTGCGGTTGTGGGTGGGATTGGGGAGCACACTGAGCTCAGAGTCAGACAAACCGAGACCACACTTCTGCTCCGCTGAGTGACCATGGGGAGGATAGCTCTGCCCTTCTGTAACATGGGGGGCCGCCACCTACATCAAAGGGCCTCTTGGGTGCTCGGATGCAGGAAGGGACATGAATGTTTTGTTCAACCGAAAGTGCTTCCAAGTCTTCCTCAGAGCTTCGAGGAAATGCTTTAAGTTACAAGAGGCATTTGCTGTCTGATTGATTTCTTGGTGTGAAAAGTCAGAGGGTTGTTTTCCATGACATTTTCCATGCTCTGGCAAGATAGCTGGGCAAGAAGAAGTTACCTTGGTTTTGTTTGCTTTGTCCTATGATGGAGGAGGCCAGATAGCCCAAGGTTCAGAGGCCAAAAGTTGATGTGAAGCTCTCGAAGTGGGCCCTGCACCCAGAGGGAGCTGGGAGTTAAATGAAGGGAACTTGAGAAAAATGACTCCTGGCAAAGGAACAGGACCTATTAATAGGATGGGCCGTGGCTGAGAGGAACTGAGGGCTGGACGCCGTGGTGGAGAAGGCTGGGTTTATTTCTGGGTCAGAGTTAAGGGGCCTCACTAGAGGAAGTGATACTCAGTCCCCTCAGCTCAACCTGCCGGCTCACAGACCTAAGTCTTCTGAGGGGCTTAAACAGCATGTCCCAATACACATGTAATAAATAATCCACACATGGAATATATGTAGCTTGGACCTTCAAGTCCTCCCTCACTTTTTCCCTGCCTGAAGCAGGAATCTTGATTCAGAGAACCAGAGGGAATGGACAGGGGGAGTGAAGGATGGGGAGGAAAGCCACAGAACCTTCAGAGGAGTTTTGGCCTTTTCCTAGACTCCTGCTAGAAGGATAGAGGAAGGGTGGGGATCAAGGTCAGGGACTGATAGGCTGTGAGGCTGTGAGAGCTGGCAATGGCCTCAGGTAGCAGGCCCATTGCCTGTAGAGAGAGGCCAAACCACTAACCTCATCTCCACTTTGTTCTGTCTTGAATCAGCTGCCACCCTGGTTACCACGGAGAGAGGTGCCATGGGCTGAGCCTCCCAGTGGAAAATCGCTTATATACTTATGACCATACAACCATCCTGGCTGTGGTGGCCGTGGTGCTGTCGTCCGTCTGTCTGCTTGTCATCGTGGGGCTTCTCATGTTTAGGTGAGTGTTGGGGCCCCCTGCAGGCTCTTTCTGCAAATCACTCCCATTCCTCCACCCTCTGGGTCTTCTGTCTGTGATCATCACATGAGCCCTCCAACCTCCCAAATTCCAGGCTAGGACTCTGACTGACATTCCTGAGTACAGGTTCTCTAGGAACCTAGCTTCTCTGGCCTGCCGTGAGTCCAGGGTCCAGAGCCCAGGGCAAAGATTGCCAGGTCGTCGTAGGTCCTGCTTTTCATAGCAGGCCTAGTGACCCACCCATAGCTCTACCTCTTCACAACAGTTCTTTCCCTTTGCACTGTGTTTTGATGGTATTAGTGTGTGCTTTGATAGACACAGCATGGCTGGTGATATAGCCTTTCAATTCTGAGGCATCTCAACCTCAAGCCATACTTCCAGTCCAGGTTATGTTCTAGACTGGGGGAGACCTACCAAACACTCTGCCCATTTCCAAGTTGTGTAATTCATCTGTTGTAAGTCCTGGACCAAGTTACTTGTCTCTCTGAGGGCTATAATCTCACAGTGATTGAATCTGTCTACCTACCTCATAAGGATACTATGAGGATCATGTAAATGAGGTCAAAGTTCTCAGCAAATTATAGCCTGCTGTTAGAGACAGGCATTCCTTGGGGCACTCGGGCCTTTGACCAGAGGTCTGTTGGGCTGCCAGACCATCTTTTTTTTTTTTTTTTTTTTTTAAGATTTTATTTTTATTTATTTGACAGAAGAGAGAGATCACAAGTAGGCAGAGAGGCAGGCAGAGAGGGAAGGGGAAGCAGGCTCCCCGCCGAGCAGAGAGCCTGATGTGGGGCTCGATCCCAGGATGCTGAGATCATGACCTGAGCTGAAGGCAGAGGCTTAACCCACTGAGCCACCCAGGCGCCCCCTGCTAGACCATCTTGGCTTTTCCAAGTAATGGAGGGAACTACCATGGCAGTGTCCTTTAGAAGGACCTTCCCTGGGACCTGCACCCTGTCATATCAGGCAGAGCTTGCTCACAAAACTTGTCTCCTCCAGGTACCATAAGAGAGGAGGTTATGATGTGGAAAGTGAAGAGAAAGTGAAGTTGGGCATGACTACTTCCCACTGAGAGAGACCTGTGCTCAAGGTAATGGGCCATTGTTTGCCCAACGGCACCATCACCATCTTCCCTTCAAGACATTCTGAATTCTTCTCTTGACCTAGGGGTTGGGGGGCAGGCTACTATGGAGTCAGAGTCCCATTGCAGAATGGTTTTCAAAAAGGTTTCCAGTGGGTCATCTCCACTTGGGGTGACAATTGCTAGAGAAATACCCGAGAGAGATGCCTGAGACCACAGCTTCTCCCATCCTTGTCCCCTCTTCTGCCCATTCCCAGATGAGCTCCCTACTTTATAAGACTGGATCTGAGAGACTCTTAAGACCTCTTAAGACTGGATCCAGCTTTACATGCCTTCCTTTTGTGCTTTAGGAATCTGCGGGATGACTGCTACCTCTGAGAAGGCACAGCTAATCGTAGACTCTGCAGAGGGAAAGTACGTCACAGCTAGTCAGGAAGACTCCTTCGTTCCCGGTTGCTGTCTAGATTGGGCCTCCCATAATTGCTTTGCCGAAATACCAGAGCCTTCAAGTGCCAAATGGAATATGTCAAAATGGGATCTTGGTCAGAAGAAAGCAAAAACGAGAGGCCTTCGTGCCCTTCTGATTCCCCTCCTCCAAACTTCACGTATCCCCATAAGTTCGTTTAAACAATTACCTTCTGGATTCAGATGCCAGTTAAATTCCATATGCTCCAGGATCATTGACTGATAAAAAAGAAGAAGGAGAGGATGAAAGAAAACTTTGTGGATGGGAAGAAAGTAACAAAGATTGAGAAGCCATGAACTCATGCGGCCACCAAGGGATCGGCCATTTGGAGCCTCTAGCGCAGGATTTGATGAGCTAACTGTGAAATACAACAAGCCCGAGAACTCTGAATTTTGGGACTTCTACCCAGATGGAAAAGTAACAACTATTTTTTGTTCGTTTGTTTGTAAAATGCCTCTTAAATTATATATTTATTTTATTCTATGTATGTTAATTTATTTAGTTTTTAACAATCTAACAATAATATTTCAAGTGCCTAGTCTGTTACTTTGGCGATTTCCTGGCCCTCGACCTTGTATACCCCACCACTTGGCTCAGCGTCGCACCCCTCTGCCACAACTCCAAGGTGGGTAATATGCTGGGGTAATATGCTCTCTGTCCACGTTTCCGAAGATCTTCCACAATCGCAGTACCACAGCGGGAGGTCAGTAGAGTCAAGATAAAGGAGTTAACCTTGTCAGATCCTCTCTATGAGTTGGACTGAGGTCTTGCCTAGGCGATATTGTCTACCGTTTGTGTTTTGAAAGCCCAAGGTGCTGACGTCCAAGCATACCGACAGATATTGGTGTTTGCCTGTGTCCTGTCCCTGCCAAATCTCATAAGAGATTGGACTTCCATGCCCGCAGCTCTCCTGACTCCTCAACCCCGACGGCCCCAGGCCCACAGAGTGGGAACTCCCTCTCCCCTGTGTCGAGACATTTCTCTTACTCCTGCCATTCTTCTGGTGCTACTCCATGTGGGGGTCAGTGCAGCAGAGGATAATCTAGAGAAGATTTTAGCAACAAAAAAAGGCTGAGGAGGAGCAGGAAACACTGGAGCTGACTGTTCTTGTTGACTGATGACCTACCAATTACTACAGAGTTTGGAGGTGAGGAGGGCTTTTGTGTAAACCCACCCACCTCACCGAAAACTAAAAAGGTATGCTGTCATGGTCCCTTCTGGAAGTTTCTGGTGCCATTTCTGAACTGTTACAACGTGTATTTCCAAACCTGGTTCATATTTATATTTTGCAATTCAAATAAAGATAACCCTTACTCCATAGACTTCTGTCTGCTTGTTTTATCTGGGAACTGGTTTAACAGAGGTAGTTCCTAAGCCCTGAGTGGATATTGGACTCTATGCCAGGCCTTTTTACGTATGCTCTCACGGTATCCCAGGCAACACTGTGATGGAGGTACTATCATTGTCCCATTTTTCCAGAAGAGAAAGCTGACGCTCAGAGAGGTTATATAACTTTCCTGAAGATATACAGCTGGTAAGTGACAGAGCTGGGATGGGCAATCTGACTGCAATTATTTGTCTTAGGATTTATCTTATACCACCTCTGAGACAACTGAAAAGAAACCTTTCACATAGGAATTTTGGCCAGCTGTAATCAGGAAAGACGTCCACCCATTTGGTCAATAGACTCTGGACTCAGGGCCTGGTCCTGTGCTCTCTATGCAATGAAGCATTGTCCCTGGTGGAAACAGGGCCCTTTGACTTCCCTCTCATGTTCCACAACCAATCTGTCTACAGACCTTATCACACCTACCTTTAGAATATATACTGAATGCAGCCACAGCTGATCACTGCTCCTACCATCACCCTGGTCCCACTCACAGTCATCTCTGGCTGGGTCTGCTGTCTTCCACCTTGCTCCTGTGCAGCCCATTTCTAACAGAACAGCCAGAGCCATCATGTAAAACGTAACCCAGCTCTTGTCTGCCTTGCAGCCTTTTCCTGACCAACCTATTAGACAATAGCACATTCCTCGCCCAACCCATTCTTCTTACTCTCCTTCCATTGCTTTCTTTCCCACCATAGCCCTTATCATCACTAACATATTCTTCTTTGTTGACTGTCTGTCTCCTCCTGCTAGAATGCTAGCTTCATGAAGGTAAGGGCGTGTACATTACTCCAATCCCAGATTGTGGGGATTCGATGTTTGTCACATGGATGAATGAACATAAGAAATGACTAGAATCTGGTCAGAGGCCAGCAAGTGGACATGTATGTGATCCAGTGTTGCTGTAGGAGTGTGGTTGGGTTTAAAGAAGGGCCTCTGTTGGGTGCCTGGGTGGCTCACTTGGTTAAGCAACTGCCTTCGGCTTGGGTCATGATTAAACTGCAACAAAAAGATTTTCGAAACTCGGATTGGGGATTCTTTTGCTATCTACATTATATAAAGCTCTGTAAAGTACCAGTATATTACTTTGGTAATCAGAGAAAATAGGACAGATGTCACTTCGAACTTTTCACGGGGCTCCCTCTCCTGCTCCTGTCTTACACCAGGCTCAGCTTTTCAAACACGCTTTGTTTCTCCAACTAATATTTCCTGCGGCCTCTGGGTTTCCTGCCTTTCACGGGCTCTCTCCTGCCACTGCTGCTGCTGGGAGCATCTCTCCCCATTCCCCCACCCCCACACCAGGCATCTCCTTGGCTGATATAGTGGCTCTGGGAGCCTCTGAACTTGCAGCCACTTGTCAAGACTGGCTAGCAGTAATCTGGCCTTCCCATGCCGAGAAGCCCCTACCTCTTCTCCAGTGGGCTTTCCCTTTCGCCACCTTTGCCATACTTTCTTTTATAATGTTCATCACAATCATTATTAGGCTAATAATCAAATAAATATTGGACAGTCATGGAGTGCTTCCTAAGCCTGTCTCCTGGGCCACACACTCTGCAGGCATCACCTCAGTTGCGTTCAACTATCCAAGCCTTCGCTCTAACAGCTAAGTTACCTTTCAGATGAGTTCTTTGGCCCAGATTTGTGTTCTCTTCCCGTATTCATCCAGAAATAACACTAAGGTGAGAAGCTCGTGTGAAAGGGATCTTAGAGCCTAAGAGTTTCCTCCCCTGCCCCCTGTTTACAAATTCATGGGAGAAGATGTGAGATGTCTTATCAGGGGACAGGGGAAGGAACAGGAGAGCAGGCAGACTTGGTCTTGGGTCTGGGTCCAGGTGCCTCTGTTTATTAGGGGGTGCTCTCATGCCTGATACCTGACCTCTTTGAACCTGTCTCCCAGCTCTTAAAAGAGATACTAAATATATCCACCTCGATGAGTTGCAGAAATGATATCTGTGAAGAAAGTGCCTAGCTCATGGCACATGCTAGACACTCAGTAAATGTTGATGATCTTTAGCAACCTGTCCAAGGAAATAATTAGAGGCACACTGGGCGTTGAAACCCAGCCTTCCGAATTCTAGTCCACATTTTTTTCCCCTAGACACATGCTTCTCAATCAGTGTTTTACATTTTAATGTCAACTGTGGTTTCAAAGGAGCTTTAAAGGGTCTTAACAAATATTTGTGGGTTTAAGAAGCCCGGGAACAGCAACTCTGTCCAAATATATCACTTCAACTTGGCTGGCCTGAAATTCTTCCCTTTGTCAACAATGCCTGAAATTCAAGCTTCCTGTTTGAGAATGCTAATACTTCTGGGAATAACTGAGCATCGAGAGGCTGGGATTCTTTGTTGGTGTAATTCATTTTAGCTTCATTCATTCAGCAAATATTTGTGGAAGCCTCCCAATCACCTTCCAGATGAAATCCACGCTCTGAAGGAGAGGGCATTTTGATGGAGCGAGGGTGGGGGAAGAAAAGAAAGAGAAGTACTTTGGAGCAAGGGCTTTCATTCATTCATCCATAAAACCGAGTGAGCACTTATAATGTGCCACATACTATACTTGTCACTGGAGAACAGTGGCGAGACCAACACTTGGACCAACAATAGATGTATAAATAAAGAAATAGGGTAACTTCAGAAATAAGTAATATAAACACACACACATGCACACAAAGAGTGATGTGCTGAAGAGTTATTGGGGGAAGAATTAATTTATATAGGTAGCTCAAGGAAGGTCCCTCTGCAGAGGTAACACTTAAACCGAGACAAGATGAGATCAGGCATACGATGGCCCTGAGACAAAAATAAGCGTTGTTTGTATGAAGGAAAGAAAGGATCCCTTGAGCGACACAGCATAGTCATTGAAGGTTGAAGAGGGAGGCAAGGACCAGATCATGTAGGGCCTTGTAGACCATGGTGAGCAATTTGGAAGCCAGTGGAGTGTTTTGAGTAGGACACTGATAGGATTTGATTCCTGTTTTGCAAATATGACTCTGCTATGCACAGAAAGGGGTTTTAGGGGGCAAAAGTGGAAGAAGCAAGACCAGTTAGGAGGCCTTGGCAGTCATCCAGGGAAGACATGCTGGTGGCCAGGAATACAGTGGTAGGAGAGGTGGTGAGCAATGGTCAGATTCAGGCTATGTTTGGAGGGACTCACCCGTTAGACACACTGATGGGTGGAATGTGGGAATTATGGAAATCAAAGATGACTTCTTGTATTTTAACCTGAGAAACTGGGTAAACGATGGTTCTAGCCACCCAGATGGGAAGGAATGGGGGAGGAGTTCATGGGGACTATAGAAGTAAACATTCTTCTGTGGACATACTAAGTCCATATGGGGTAAAGGAGGGCACTACAGAGAGGGCAATGAGAGAGAGTAAGGGGGATGCAAAGAGGGGGAAAAAAGAAGAGGCAAAACTGTAAATAAGGACCTAAAGACAGAAACAAATGAGGACACCTGACATTTATATGATGTTTCAAGCTCTAAAGCATACTCCTATTTTAGAAACTTACTTACATAGTGCCCCAGATCATACTCTTGTTCCCAGTTTCATGATCAAGGGCCCTGAGGCTCAGAGGGGTAGAGAGTGTGGCACAGGACTTCACCCAGCTAAATCAGTTTTGTCTCTGACCCCTCCCAGGAGGGCCCAGACTCCTCGCTGACCATGAACTTTTACCTTGGACACCATTCTCCAAAAACAGAAGAGAGGAGAAGGCTCTATATTTTCCTCCTTGCTGTGATAAGGATGGCCAGACCAGGCCAGGCCTCCAGGGAACAGAGCAAAAGGGAATAAGCAGGTCATGGAGCTTCATGGAGACCAACCCTGGAGAAAGAAAAAAAGGCTAACCTCATCCAAGAGTAGGAAGAGGAAGTTAGAATTGCCCTGTCCGTGATTGGTTTCCGGAGCCTAAGGCCACCACCAAATTAATATAATTTGGAGGTTGCTGTGGTTTGGATTCTCTTTTTGAACTTTTAAAATTGCACATTTTTTTTTGCTTGATTGCCCCTTGATTGATGGAGAAGAGATCAGGGACCTCTTAGCTCACTGCCACCCACACAGCTGTGAAGGAAGTCAGCTGCCCTCATGCTCTTCAGAGAACATCCCGCCCTCCCTCCCTCCCTCCATTCTTCCCTCCTGGCATCTTGGCCATTACTAACCAACAGGGCATCTAAGGAAAAGGGCTCCTTTCAGGGCCGGATTGCTGTAGTTAATGGATCATAGCCTGTGTGGGAGGCTTCCCCAAAGACATATGATGTGGGTGTAGGAACCAGACAGACGGGAGGAATTAAGTCACCCTTTTCCCCAACCCTTATTTTCTTGCCTAACCTAGAAGTCACTGGATTGGCTTCCTTTTAATGAGGGACTAGTTTTTTTTCTGCTGACCCTAGCTTTCAGAAGGCCAGCTTCAGTGGGACCATCTCAGAAAGAAGAAGCTACCAGTTGGTTCTCTTTTATGCTCCTAGTGTCTGGGCTAAGGTTGGCATGTAAACCATGACCTCAAGCCAAGGCTCTCTAGGAAGGCCTGACTTCTATTTCTTCAGTGATACTGAGCAGGTGGATTGGCCCTTCTTGGGAAGGAGGGCCTGACCAGGTTCACTGGGGAAGAAGTACTTCTTCCCAGTGGCTGGAACTCTGGACCCTGAGACTCCAGGCCGTAGAAGTCTGACCCAAGTTCAACCCTGCAGGTACAAACATCCTCTTCCAGGTGTGTGTTTGGGCAACTTCTGGAGAAAGTCTGCCACCCACACTCAGTCCCGGTGTGTTAGTCACTCCTCCTCTGCACTTCCACACTGGGCCTTGGACAATGCAAGGAAAATCAGTCCACTTCCCAAAGCAGCTTTGGGGTTCCTCTCCCACGGCTTTCATCACCCCATGTGTTGTTACTGTGCGCTCACCTATTTCACCCACTGTGAGCTACTGGAGCCGCAGAGCGTGTCCTTATGCAGCTCTGTGTGCCTGCACCCAGTACATCAGCGGCTCTCACTAAATGTTTGAGGCATGCGTGAGTGAATGGACAGTGGAATGAATGAATGAATGCATGAAGATATGAGGGAGTGAAGGTAGAGTAGAGGTTAAGAGTTTAGACTCCGGGGATACAAAACATAAGAGGCTCTTTTTTTTTTTTTTTTTTTTAAGATTTTGTTTATTTATTTGACAGAGAGAGAGAGAGCACATGCAGGGGGAGAAGCAGACTCCCTGCTGAGCAGGGAGCCCAACAGGGGTTTCCATCCTAGGACTTTGGGATCATGACCTGAGCCAAAGGCAGACGTTTAACTGACTGAGCCACCCAGGTGCCCCAAGACTCGTAATCATAGGAAACAAACTGAGGTTTGCTGGAGGGGTGTCACGTGGGAGATGGGATAACCGGGTGATGGGCATTAAGGAGGGCACGTGATGTGTTGAGCACTGGGTGTTACAAGCAAATGAGGAATCACTGAACTCTCCATCTGAAACTGATAATCCACTATATGCTAATTAATTGAATTTAAATAACAAATTTTGACAAAAGTTTAGACTCCGGGTCAGACAAAACTGAGTTCAAATCCTAACCACACCATTTTCTGGTCATATAATTATCTTGAGCAAATTATTTAACCTTGCAAAGCTTCACTTTTCTGAGGGTTTTCGTATTATAAAGCATTTGTCACAGTGCCTGGTGTAGAGTAAGTACTCAGTCCATGATAGATATTAACAACCTCTGACTTCTAGCCCTCTGCTAGTTTTTATACTCGTGGGTCTTGTGGGCACCTCCTCTTCCAGATTTTTGGCCCATCTGGGTCCTTGCCAGACTCAGGGCTCAGCCTGCAGGATTGTCCCCGTGGGTTCAGGTTGGAGTCAGGCTGGGTAAGCAGTACAGCCCTGGGCTTTGTGGAGAAGGGGAAACTGTGACAGGGACCGGTCTAAAGCCAGCAAACAGGTCAGCTGCCACCCCCATTGTCTCGGAGCTTCTTTGCTGGCGGGTGTTGGGAAAACAGGAACAGTGCTGCGTTTAAGGTACCCTGATGACAGCCACATCAAATATGTGACCTTTTCAAGGAAGCCTAGTTTCCATGGTGAGTGGGGCCTCACGTTCTTTCTCAAGCCACACTCTGTGGCGCTTGGTCTGCTCTGGAATGTGGTGGCTGTGGCCCCAACAGCTGGGTGGGGACATCTGCCGAGGGGCTGCCCCTCCAGTATGTCCAGGGTGGGTGAGGGGCTGAGATAGCCCCTGGGCTATCTGATGCCCACACCAGCTCTCCAACCTCCGCTGCTCCCCCCACTCCATATGCACACACTTATTGGCCCATGGCCAATTGGCTGCAAAGCTGGGCAGAAAGAAGGGGACTCTTTCTGTGATCCCCCATGTTCGGCCAAGGCCTTGACCTCTTCCATCTCATCTTGGCAGCTGGAGCCGGCAGAGAGCGCTGGCCTCCCTGGCCTTGGCAGAGCGTGTGTTCGGGCTCGGCCACAGCAGCTGCCAGAACGGGAGCTGAATGCCCAGTGCTTCTGCCAAAGCTTGCTAACTTCTTTCTTCTTTCTCAGAGCTATGCAAACGGAGGAGGCCACTGAGGAATGCGGCAGTAACCTCCCCACTCCCACCTCCCTCCTCCCTTGGCCTGTGCTCCCCCAACCCCCCAGGCTGGAGTCACATCAGAAAAATGCATTGGAAGAAAGAAATCCCCCAATGTGTCATGACATTACATTTCCGCCTGGTGCTCAGAAAGGAGAAAAGTAAGAGGCGGAGGTAGAAGTAGTGTGGTCATAGCCAGAGCCCTGTGACTACCTCACCTCGCTGCCTCCCTGGGGCAGATCACCTGCTCCCCTGGGGCTCTGTTTCCTCATTAATAAGGCGGGCTAATCACTCTGACTCAGACTGCAGAGAAACTCTGAGAATTAACTGTTTGCTATCATCAAAGAGCACTGATATTCCTAAGAGGCTGTTGAGAGGGTCTGTGTTGCAAGTTCCAGTTGGCAACAGTTGAACAAGTTCACTGCTCTCACATGTGTTCATCTAACAGACATACGGTGATTCCTACTTTGTTCTAGAAGCTAAACACACAAGAGTGAGCAGAACCCAGGCTCCGCCCTCCAGGGGCTTGCACTCCAGCAGGGAAGGTAGACAATTAAACAGATCATAATAATCAGGTGTCAAGACAGTTATGATGGGCAGGAAGAGGTGCCAGGTGAGTGAGCCTGCTCTGATGGTCAAGGGGGCCACTTCCTTGAGGAAGTAAAATTCAAGGGAAGGCAGGAAGACCAACTAGGGTCTAAGAGAAGAGGGGAGGTTGTTAACAGTATTCTTGGGGCGCCTGGGTGGCTCCTTCGGTTAAGCATCTGCCCTCGGCTCAGGTCATGACCCCAGAGTCTAAGGACTGAGCCCCTTGTCAGGCTCCCTGTTCAGTGGGAAGTCTGCTTCTCCCTCTCCCTCTGCTCCTCCCCCGCTTGCGCTTTCTCTCTGTCAAATAAATAAATAAATAAATAAAATCTGTATTTTTAAAAAAAGAGTATTCTAGGCCAAGGTAACAGGACTGAGATGGAGGACGATGCGAATGAGGAACTGAAATGAGTTTGGTGTGACGAGAGTGTAGACAGCTGGGTTGGGGTCTGTAGAAGAGATGAAGAGGCTGCAGAGGGAGACCAGGCGCCATTATACAGGAACCTTCAAAACAGTGCCAGGGAGTTCGGACTGGTTTCTCCGAGTGGCAGGGAACCAGTGCAGGGGTTTCCCAAGAGCGCAGGTAGGAGGTGGCATGATCAGATCTACTTTTGGGTAGATGACTCAGGCTGCAGTGTCGAGCGTGGACCAGAGAGGTAGCTACAGTAGCATAGGGAGACCAGCTGGTTGGTGGCTGTGACAGTATCCAGGTTGTAGTGTCTGATGGTAGTAGCAATGGATAAGAAGGGAAGTACATGAATTCAAGAGGTAGTAGAAGATGAGAGGAAGGGAATAGGGAG
This sequence comes from Enhydra lutris kenyoni, assembly GCF_002288905.1. Taxonomy (NCBI): domain Eukaryota; kingdom Metazoa; phylum Chordata; class Mammalia; order Carnivora; family Mustelidae; genus Enhydra; species Enhydra lutris. Next base: position 790,371 of record NW_019154089.1, read on the forward strand.
TTAAAGATGACTGAGATTTAGGCTTACATGCCTGGGCAGAAAACGGTGCCGTCAACTGAGATTGGCCACTCTGAACAAGGAGGAGCTGGTTGGGGGTGAAGATAGCAAGCCCAGGTTTGGTCACATTAAGTCTAAAGTAGTGACCTACCTTGTCAGTAGAGATGTTCCGTTCCCAGTCGTAGAGCCAAATCTTGAGCCCAGGGATGGACTCTGGGCTGGAGAGGTGTCACTGGCCCAGAGAGGGCGGAACTATACAGTTATGAGAGTGCCAGCTGTCTAACAAGCAAACTCCTATCCCTGGGGACCTATCACAGTAGCTTATTTCTCACTCAGGTTAAGTCCAGAATGAGTGGCCCTAATACATGGCAGACGCTTTTCTAAGTGGAAGTTTAGGGACCCTGATCCTTCCATCTTGTTTCTCTGTCATCTGTAATACGCAGTTTCCAAGGTCATTGTGATGGAAGAAGAGCATGAATGATGATACCTGGGAGATTCTATTACTTCCAACCACACTCCACTGGCAAAAGCTCACCATGTGGTCATACCGAACTCCCAAGAAGAGTGGGCAGATGTAATCTAGGTAGGTGTCCGTGAGAAAGAGGAAATGAGTTTAGCAATCAGCTAGCTAGTCTCTGGTACAAGAATGCACAGGAGTGGATAGATCACTTGGCAGGTTTGGGGCTTTCCGCCATTCACTGGTTCCCATTTTTACATGCCTACACAGGCACAGGGTAGACAGAAATGAAGATAAGCCACTGCTTCCGCTCCCTAGACTCATATTCTTGGAGACCAACAGAGGAGGGTAGGCTCCAACCTATTTCGGTCCTCCCTGTAAGTTGGACAGATCTTTAGGGTGAAATTATCCTTGCGGAGGGGGGGGCGGTTAGTGATGTTGGCTCTGATGCTGGCCACTCTGACTCTTTCCAGAAGCTAGCTGCCATTCTCCCTCATCTCTTTTCCTTCACCTCAACAAATCTTTATGGAGTATCTAGAGTGTGTTAGGTACAATGTCCGGTTCTGGAAACGCGACAGTAAGTGAGGCAGAAATCCCTATGTTAATGTGTCAGTTTGCTTATTGTCTGTCTCTCTCGCTAGAATAGTATCATTATGAACAGGGTCTGTGGCTTATCTTTTTCTTGCCTATTGCTACGTCCCTGGATGCCCAAATAATGCCTAGCACATAGTAGGAAGTCTGGAAATAACTGTTGCTTAAATACCTAGTTGAATGAAGGCCTTCTGGAAATTCATATCTACAATGAGTGCTACAAAAGGGGAAGAACAGGGTTTTATAGGGTGGCCTATGGCACAGTGACCTAATTGGGTTCAGGAGGCAAAGAGAAGTCTTCCTGGGGAAGAAATGTAGAAAGTTTGGAATATTGAATAAAGGAGGGACAGACAGATGGAAGACCATATGCAAAGGCCTGGCATCAACAGTGTGCAGGGAGGAAAAAAGGAGGCTCACTGCGGTTGGAGCCTGGAGGGGAAGGAGAGAGTCTTACCTTCCAGATGAGATAGAAGGGGCCCTTCAGAACCAGACTGCACAGGGCTTTGAGGGACCTCCTGAGTCTCTGTATTCCCTGAGGACACATGACTCAGCAGCTTCTTTGACCTGCAACCATTATACTTCAAGTCAATGCTCAAAGGGAGCAGGTTTTTTTTCTTGTGTTTTTTTTTTTGGTTTTTTTTTTTTTTTTTTTTTTTACTTTATTAGTGATTCTCATCTCATTGTCTCAATAATATCTGGACAGGTTGGAATTAAAATCCCTGTCTGCCAGACCCTCCTTGCCTGCAGAGACTTCTCCTTTTTAGGAAAATAGGCACAGGGACTCTTCTTGGCGGGCAGTGAGTGGGGAAATGAACAACTGTCTTGATGTGCTTGATATTTTCACATAAGACCTCATTTAAGGTTCCCAACAATCCTGGAGGTTTGGCACGATTATCCCCTGAGGAAACTGAGTCCTTAAAGAAATGAGAATCTGCAATAAAGCCCAAGAGAAGTGCATTTCTCTAGAGATTCTGAAGAAGACACTAGTTTTCCTCAGAAAAATAACAATACCTAATAGTCTGACAGACTGCAATGCAGACATTTGAGAACAGAATTGCAAAGGAGCCAGTAGTCCAGTGAGTCAGATTATACAAGCAGTCTAGAAGGTGTTCGTTAACTTCTGGGTCACTTGGCACAGCTTGAATGTGCTCTCTGACTCTAGGAGCTGACAGGCTACCAGGAGAAACAAGCCGACAAGAGAACTATAGTTTCAGCACCACGTAAGAATTTGCTCTCACAGAGGTATGAACCGAAAGTTAGGGGAACACAGCAGCATCCGTAGAGTTGACTGTGTGCTCATCACAGAGTGGAGGCATAGACGATGTATATGAGCGGGATTTTTCGATATGGAATCCTTCTCTCTGTTCTTTGAACATCCTTACCTTCATTCTACCAACACCTAAGGTGCTGATTATGTGTCAGGTACTAGGGAAAAGGCAATGAACAAATAGATACAGTACCTATCCTCAGCCTGGTACAAGAGTTAGCCAGTTAATAAGTAATGATATGGACCCACAAGACTCCAGAAAATATCTAGAGAATGTGAGGTAAGAGCATTTACCTACACGAAAAAGAATCGAGAGCTGGGGGCCGAGAAACTTAGGAAGCTAAGTTTCTTTTCCTGATATATGATTTATGTTTTCATTTATTTATTTTAAAAAAGTTTATTTATCTATTTGACAGAGAGAGACGAGAGCAGGAACACAAGCAGGGGGAGTGGGAGATGGAGAAGCAGGCTTTCTGGTGAGCAGGGAGCCTGATGCAGGGCTCGATCCCAGGACCCTGGGATCATAACCTGAGCCGAAGGCAGATGCTTAAAGACTGAGTCACCCAGTTGTCCCTATATTTTCATTTAATATGTAGTTATTGTATGAATTACTTTTTCTTTTTAAAGATAGATTTATTTTGGAGAGAGACAGAGAGCATGAGCAGGATGGACAGAGGAAAAGAGAATCTCAAGAAGACGCTTGGCAGAGCGTGGAGCCTGACGTGGGGCTCGATCTCATGACCCTGATACCAGGACCTGAGCTGAAACCAAGAGTCGATGCTTGGCCAACGGCACTGCCCAGGTGCTCCTATTTATTTAAGTGAAGTTTAAAAATAATCATGTGAATAAGTACACTACTAGAAACTGTGATAAATGCCATGAAGGAAAAGTGTAAGTTGCTCTGAGAGAAGATAGCAAGGGGAACCACTTTAAATGAAGGAGTGGAAGGTGTGTTCATGAAAAGGCCATTGAAGCTGATGCCTGCAGGTTTCATTGCAGAGGACTAGGCAGAGTGCAGATAAGAATGTTCTGGAGAACAGGCACATAGAAGTTCTAGAAGGAAGAAAATGTATGGTATGTTCTAGAAATAGAAGAGAAACTCATGTGATGGAGCTGCTAAAAAAAAAAAAAAAAGTGGGGAAAGATTTCTTTTTGACCCTAGCAGTTCTCAGTCTATGAAATAAGTCCCACACCCATGCCAGACTGAAGATTCTGAGGCCTGAGAGGGTGTCTGGTTTGTTCATTGTTAGAACAGAACCCATCACTCTGTAAGCATTTAAATATTTGTTTTATACATAAATGAACAAAATATGCACAGTATTTTGTTCAGGAACTGTAAAAATGCCAAGAAATGGTGGATTTGCACTAATGCTCAACTGCCCTGAGCCCTGGGGATTCGCATATCTGACAGTCCCTGGAGGGCAGTCAGGGAGACAAAATATGAGCTAAGAGCTGATTTCCCTGGGTGCAAGCGGTGGTCACAGTGTGTTATCACAGAACTTTGCCCTTTCTCTGAATTCCATTGTCTCTATGGCTTCTTGAGTTTCAATTCTCCCTTCTTTCCAGGAATTCTCATTTTTCTCTGTCATAAACACCCAAGGTATTTACATCAGAATGGCTTCAAAGTGATAAACCCTGAGGCAATTTTTTCTTTTGAATTCCGGGAAAGCCTTTCCATTAGTATTTTCTTCTAGAGCTACAGCTGTTAAGCCTGTGAGCTTCTGAAAGATGCAGATTTTTTGCGCTGCAGGACAGATCTGCTGAGGCCGCCACTCCAGGAGGAGAGGCCCAGGTATTAGCGCTTTTAAAGACTCCTTGGTGATTCTGAGGAAAAACCACATAAGGAAAAATCACTTTAGTGTGGTGGTTCTTAACCTTTTGAGGGTGATTAGCCCCTTTGAGATGCTGAGGATATTATCCTCATCCTGATCCAGAAAAAAACACCTCACAGGCACAACACTTAAGGATGGTCTAGACACCTCAGTGTATTTATGGAGTACCCCAAATTCCCAGTGCCTAGTCCGCATCTGAAAGGACACCAGGTTCACCCTGCTTCTCCAGTGCAGAGCCCTGGAGATTTTTCCATCTCATTTCTCTGTGCTCCGGGATTGGGGCCCTCTTCAAGACCTGAATGTTTAAGACTGTTTGAGGGTAAATGACTACAAAAAGAAGGTCGAGATTGTCAAGACAAATGGAGCCTTCTATTTGAAACTCAATAGTCTTGCTGGAACCCACCCAAGAAAGGCCACAGGGTAGAGTGGAAGGAACTCTGGAAGGGACTCTAGGTCTCCTGGGCTCTAATCTGAGCTTGGACACCAATTTGTTGTGTCCTTGCCAAGTCAATTCTCCTTTGTGAGCCTCATTTCCCTCAACTGTAAAGTGAGGTGGTAAACTGGAAGAACTCAAAGATCCCTTCCAGCTCTTTGAGCCTAGGATTCTTTTCAGGAAATTGTACACAGGAGCCATTTCAGATGGCAGAGCACAATGGAGATATGTGACAAATGGATGTATTAATAGGGTCCCGTGGAGAGTTTGCTTCCTATTTCTATATGGCCTTCTGCCTTCAGATTCCAGTATTCCAGGGTAAGTTCTTTTGCTAGTGACCTCTTAGGTATTCTACTAATCCCTGTGGTTAGAAAGACAAAGACCTGTGAGGTCACAGAGCCTACTCACCCACAGCCAACCACACTTTCCCATCTTCTCAAACCCAGGCTGAGGCATTTGACCTTAGCTGAGAGGACAAAAGGGAAGTGGTAACTTCCACATCCCTATCCATGGCTACAAATTGCCTTTAATGAAACAGAGAGATAGTTTCATTAAAGTAGCTGCCTTCTGCGCAGGTCATGATTGTCTCTGAGCAACATTTTTTTTGGGGGGGGGGGCAGCAAAGCTTATTGAGTGATAGTATAAAGCTCCCAAAGGGGGAGAGGAACCCAAGAGGGTTACCCATCTCTGAGCAACATTAAGTCTTAGATTCAGTCTGGGAGGGTACTCTCTAGGTCAAGTGGATCCAAGGCCTCCACTGTAAAGCAGGACTGTTTCCTTGAGGTCCCTGACCATCACCACCTGGGGAAGAGTAGGGGTTCACAATCATGAAGCTTATGTACCCATTGAAATGGAATTGACCTATTCATTAGGAGAGAGGATTAAAATAGTGGACGTCTGTGTTTTGTTTGTCTGTTTTCATTTTTCTCTTGGGACATCCACTACTTTTTCCCTTGGCAGTTATACTTTCCTCTTTTGTGAAGAAGATACTTTCCCCTCACCTTCAGTCCAGGTGCTTTTTGGGTGAAGGTGATACCCCTAACCTTCTAGGAATGGATAGATGACCTGCACCTGGTCATTCAGAGCATTCCGTATCTTGGGCTATTGCGATTGTTTCAAAGATGGATAATTACCCAAGCTGGTCGGGAAAATCCAATCCTGGGGCTCTTTCTGGAGCCATGAAGGAAAAAGGTGTTGACTCTACTGAGGAAGCTAACCTGAAGGTGAGCCTGGAGCGGCTTGTGGATGTTGATGAGAGTTAGCAACGAGGTGGAGGGTGTGGGGCTTCCTATTTCAACTAAGTTTCTGGCTTACCAGGTGCTACACTCACTTATGTCCCTCTAATTTACAAAAGAAAAATATTAAAATTTTTAGCTTCTCACAATGAAAAGAAGTATTTATTTAAAAACTTTTAGAGGAGGGGTGCACTGAGGTGGCTCAGGCAGTTAAGTGTCTGCCTTTGGCTTGGGTCATGATCTCAGGGTCCTGTAAGGAGCTCCCTACTCAGCGGGGAGCCTGCTTCTCCTTCTCTTGCTCCCCCTGCTTGTGCACGCATGTTCTCTCTGTCAAATAAGTAAGTAAATAAATAAATCTTTAAAAAAAAAAGAACCAAAAAACTTTTGGAGGAGAGGCAACTAGGTGGCTCATTGGTTGAGCATCTGTCTCTTGATTCCGCCTCATGTCGTGACCTCGGGGTTATCAGATCGAGGCCCCAGTCAGGCTCCATGCTCAGTGGGGAGTCTGCTTGAGATTCTCTCCCTCTCTCTCTGCCCCCACCCCGCCCCCCGCCACTCCCTCTTTCTCTGAAATAAAGAATACATCTTAAAAACAAAACAAAACAAAACAAAACAACCGTTGGGACATCTGGGTGGCTCAGTTGGTTAAGTAGCTGCCTTTGGCGCAGGTCATGATCCAGAGTCCTGGGATGGAGTCCCACTTGAGCTCCTTGCTCAGCGGGGAGCCTGCTTCTCCCTTTGTCTGCTACTCCCCATGCTTGTGCTCTCTCTCTCTAGCAAATAAATAAAATCTTAAAAAAAGAAAAAAAAAAACCCAAAAACTTTTGGAGAGGCTCCTGGGTGGCTCAGTCAGTTAAGTGACAACCCTTGATCTCAGCTCAGGTCTTGATCTTGGGGTTGTGAGTTCAAGCTCTGCTTTGGGCTCCAAGCTGAGTGTGGAGCCTACTTAAAACTTTTGGAGCTTGTAAATGTGGGTGCTCGGGATAAACTGTTAGTCACCTCATCTCAGGTACAGCTGTGAGGGTGGAAAAACATTCCTCTGTCCTGGTACTTTTTGGTGCCTATTTATAAAATGCATGTGGAGTTTTGTCCAGATTTCAACCCAGCCCCATTGTGTTCCTCTTCCTGTTCTAAAGGACCATGAACTTTTTCCGCTTGGGGCGAGCCAGGGTGATGGAGCATGGATTCTCCACTAAATTTGATTTCCTTGATTTTTGCTCCTTTTCTATTCTTGGGCAGAGTCTCTTGATCTTGGCTTTCCCTTCTGGCAGGCTCCACACTCTCACTTTCTCTGGTGAGCTATGGGATAAACACCCCAGATTTTGTTATGCTCTGTTGCCCAGCCTCATCTCTTACACAGGTTTAAATCATCGAGTTAATTGAAAACGTTCACTTTCTTTGGACTTGTCGTAAACAGATTGAATCAGTTGTGGCAAGGTGCCTGGGAAAAGCCACCACTGGTTCCTGCTTACGACAACAACGAGTCACTTCCTCTCCTTGCAGGTTCCAATGACTACTTTATTTGGTCGGCTCAGTTAAGGTTCCCCTTCTTCTCCTAGAAAGGTCCCAGCTCCAAATCTTACTTTGTCAGCTGGACGAGCTAGAGTTTCTTGGCAAATGTGTCCCTTGGGAAGGCTCACTTCCCATCCCTGTCCCTGAGGCCCTCACCATACAAGGCTTACAAATGCCTGCCACCTGGTCCCATCCTACTCCTAGGCAGACCTGTTGTGCAGAATTCATTTTCAAAGGTAACAGGCCAAATTTACCCATTCTTGAGGATATCAGGAAGTAGCCCACCCAAAAGAGAGAGTCTTAAAATTCTTTTTCATTCAATTTAATAGTCTCAGAGATTACCCACAGGTCAAAAAATCTCCATGGTCACAGAACTACTTTTCTAACCACCCGTAGGTTGGATGACTGAGAGGTTGAAGTGAAGGGTTTGGAGACATCCGAGAAAGGATCACAAGAGCAAAGGTATGCGTGGGACAAGTGAAATATGCCAGAAGGTGGTAGGTTTATAACCTATAGCTTATACCCTAAAGCTACAATTTTAAAATGCTCATAACAAATGGAATGCTCTAGGGACCATTCTAAATACTCAGGGTATATTAATTTATGTAATCCTCATACTGACCCTATTATGTGGTTACTACACTGTATCCTCCCATTTTTCCTGTAGGAAAACTGGGCTCCAGAGAAGTGAATTAACCTGCTCAAGGTCTTGTACTTGATGCCAGATAGAGCTAAGAATTGAATCCAGGGGTGCCTGGGTGGCTCAGTGGGTTAAGCCTCTGCTCAGGTCATGATCTCGGGGTCCTGGGATAGAGTCCCGCATCGGGCTCTCTGCTCTGCGGGGAGCCTGCTTCTTCCTCTCTCTCTCTGTCTGCTTCTCTACCTACTTCTGATCTCTCTTTCTGTCAAATAGATAAATTTAAGGGGCACCGGGGTGGCTGAGTGGGTTAGGTCTCTGCCTTTGGCTCGGGTCATGATCCCAGGGTCCTGGGATCGAGCCCTGCATCGGGCTCTCTGTTCAGCAGGGAGCCTGTTTCCCCCTCTCTCTCTGCCTTCCTCTCTGCCTACTTGTGATCTCTCTCTCTGTCAAATAAAGAAATAAAATCTAAAAAAAAAAAAAGATAAATTAAAAAAAAATCTTTAAAAAAATTAAAAAAAAAGAATTGAATCCAGGCTTATTTGCAAAACAAATCATGCGTTAATGTATGTATTGTACACGTGATGTGACATATGTATGTATTCTAGTAACATATTACCCTGAGATATCTAGCTCAATCTCCATGTCCATTGGCATTGCAACTTCTCTATTGATATTTACAGTAAAATTACATCATAGTATCAATTATATGTGAAGAGTGAATTGAGATTAAAACATGCATCTCAGGTTCTAAAAATTTAGGTTTCAATAGCAAAAGTGAAGGGAAAATCATAGAGCCTCAAAGGTTCTGGATTTAGTTTTTATAATTGCAGACCAAATTCAAACAAATTGGTTCTCACCACCACCACCACCACTAACAAAGGAATTGAACCAGACAATCTACTTCCCAAATTTGCTTTTAACCATTATACCACACTGCCTCTCCATAGATCTCTAAAGGTTGGGCTACCAACTACCCTGGCTTGCCCAGGATTGAGGGGTTTCCCAGAAAACACGACTTTTAGTGTTAAAACTGGTACAATCTTGGGCCAACCATGATGGTTGGTCACCCTCATGTAGAAATGTTATCAAAGAAGATGTTTCTCTTGTAATTTGATACCAAAGCAACTGCAATAATACAGAGTTGAGAGAGAAGTTGCTCAAGACAAGACAGAAATTTTGAAGAGCAGATGAACTTTGGGACTCTCCTCTTCTTCTGCTACCTTAGTTGTGGCCCCTTGACCAGAAGTGGATGGCTGCTTCAGTTCTGATCTAGTTTTTCATCTTGTCCCTTCTTGGAATCATTCCACATGAAGTAGCCATGGTAATTTTCTGGAGCATAAATGTGACCAGTCATTCCCATGCTTATAACACTCCTTTGAACTCAACGACTAGAGTATAGATCCTAAGCTCTTGAGCTTGACTTGGAAGGCCCTCTGCCATTTGGCCTTCATTAATCTCTCTGGCCTTTCTTTATGGTTAACAAGCTACTATAGTTCAACCACACCAAACAACTATTATTTTCCTGAAGACACCAGCCTCTTACCTTGGTGTCTTTTTCTAAACTTCTAGAGATATCAGCAGTATCAGCAATATCCTTTCTCCCCCTTCTTTGCCAGCAACTCCTGCATATATATATATATATATATATATATATATGTATATATATATATATATATATATATTTGATGTTGCACTTTTCATATCTGTGAATTATTTCTTTTATAACTGGAAGTTTGCACCTCTTTTTTTTTTTAAAGATTTTATTTATTTATTTGACAGAGAGAGACACAGAGAGAGAAGGAACACAAGCAGGGGGAGCAGGAGAGGGAGAGGCAGGCTTCTCGCTGAGCAGGGAGCCCAACATGGGCCTCGATCCCAGGACTCTGGGATCATGACCTGAGCCAAAGGCAGCTGCCTAATGACTTAGCCACCCAGGTGCCCAAGTTTGTACCACTTAATCCCTTTCACCTAGTTGGCTTATGCCCTTCTCTGTTCTACAACTTGACAACCAACCAAGGCTCCAACCTGCAAGACTCCTGGGTTAGGAGACCCTCTTCTGTGTTTTCCAGCTCTTGGGGTCACTTCCTCTATAGCATAATTTTCATGTTCTCTTATGACTATCTGTTTATCTGTGAACCCCACTGTACTATGAACCACCCTTTATTTGTCTGTAGTTTTACAATACTCGACACCTAATAACAGCAACTTTATACCAGAAAACTTGTGTGTATTATCTCATGTAATTCACATGATAACTCATAAGTACTATTATTTCTGTTTTATTGTTAAAGAGATGGAAACCCTGAGAAGTTAAGTAATTTTCCTTCGGTCTTACAGCTAGTAAATGTTTTGAAACTGCTAAAGTTCTTCTCCAACTGAATGAACCCTTGGTCCTCTATCTATCTTACAAAGTTGCAGAAATCAGGGGCGCCTGGGTGGCTCAGTGGGTTAAGTCTCTGTCTTCAGCTGCACGGCTCAGTGGGTTAAGCCTCTGTCTTCAGCTGCACGGCTCAGTGGGTTAAGCCTCTGCCTTCAGCTCAGGTCATGATCTCAGGGTCATGGGATCGAGCCCCACCTTGGGCTCTCTGCTCAGCAGGGAGCCTGCTTCTCCCTCTCTCTCTGCGGGCTGCTCTGCCTACTTGTGATCTCTCTCTCTGTGTCATGAGATCTTTAAAACAAAACAAAACAAAACAAAAAACAAAGTTGCAGAGATCAAATGAAGTGATGAAGAGGGTATGGCTTTGTAAGCTGAAAAACTCTAATGTCAGAAACTGCTAATTTCCACCTCCCATATTTGTCTTCTGGTTTCTTTTCATAATAATAGAATCCCTGGTGTTTAACTAGACACCTAGCTGCCCATAATAATAACTATGGTTCCCAGACTCTCCTACAGCCAGGAATGGCCATATGGTTCTGTTTGGGTCAACATGATATGAACAGAACCAAACCCACCACTTCTAGGACATGCCTTTAAAGAGAATGAAAGAGCCTCCTCCTTCCTTTTCCCCTTCCCTCTAGTTATGCATGGATATGGTGGTGATGAGTCATCTTGGATCATATGGATAAGATAGAAGGAGCCTGGGAACTCTGGCTTTGTGGAATTCACATACTTACCCTATACTACATCTGTTTGGACAATTTTGACAGAGATAAATAAGCTTCTCTCTTGTTTCAGTCAATTTGGATCTCTGTTGTGACACCTAAACCTATACTCTAATATAGTCTATTCACAAGGGGGAAGGATTATTCTTATTATTCCTACACAGATGCTTTGAAACTGTATGTAGGCTATATCATAAGAATTAATTTTCTCTTCTCAGTAAAAGATATTACCATTCAACTAGTTGCTCAGGCCAAAAAGCTCGAGGGCTTTATTTTCCTTTTAAAACAGCCTTGGGGTGCCTGCGTGGCTCAGTTGGTTAAGCATCCGACTGGTGATTTCCGCTCGGGTCATGACCTCAGGGTCATGAGATCAAGCTTGGCATCAGGGCTCCGTGCCCAGCATGGAGCCTGCTTGGGATTCTGTGTCTCCCTCTGCCCTGCCCTCACTAGGGCTCTCTCTAAAATAAGTAAATTAATCTTTAAAACAAAACAAAACATCTTTCTTGAGATATGATTGATATGCAGTAAACTGAATATGTTAAATAAATATATCCATTACCACCTTCCTCCTCTTCCTCTTCCTCCTCCTCTCTCTCCTCCTTTTTCTTCCATCCCCTCTTCTTTTTGTTTTTCTTAAAGATTTTATTTATTTATTTGACAGAGAGAGAGAGATCACAAGTAGGCAGAGAGGCAGGCAGAGAGAAGGGGAAGCAGGCTCCCCGCTGAGCAGAGAGCCCGATGCGGGACTCGATCCCTGAGATCATGACCTGAGCCGAAGGCAGCAGCTTAACCCACTGAGCCACCCAGGTGCCCCCTTTTCCTCTTCTTTTCCTTCTTCCCCTTCTCCTCCTTCTCTTTCTTCTTGTAATCCCGTTCTTCTAAATCCTCTCCAGTCCCCTTCATTCCCAGTCCTCTCTGCAACTACCGATCTTCTTTCCGCCATTTCGAATTTGTTAACATTTTCTGGAATTCCATATACATGAAATTAGATAGTATGTTACTCTTTTTTTTTTTTTTTTTTGGTCTGGCTTCTTCACTCAGCATACTTATTTGGAGATTAAGAATGATCTTTGGTTCCTTTCTTTCTTTCATTGCCCCCTACCCCTACCCCCTATCCCAAGCTATTCCTTCATCAAGTTCAGTAACCTCTATCCAAGTCCATTAACTTCTACCTTCGTTGCTATGGTCCTCACCCACACCACCATCATCAATATCATACCACTTTCATTGTCTCCTAACTGGTCACTTTGTTTCCACTCTAGTTTCTTCCAATCCATTCTCCACCTAGCACTTACAATGATCTCTTGAAAATGGGATCATATCAATCTCCTCAGATCAGATCAGTACCCTTTTTGAATTCATTCAGTGTCTTCTAATCACACTCAGAATAATATTCTAACCCTCATAGTAGCTTGCAAAGGCCTTTCATCAATGTTATTGATTTATTTGTCAGAGAGAGAGAGAGAGAACAGTATGAAGCCTGATGTGGGACTCGATCCTGGGGCACTGGGATCATGACCAGAGCTGAAGGCAGATGCCTAACCAACTGGTCACCCAGGTGTCCCAAACAATAACTCTCCATTCCTCCCCTTCTCGTCATCTCCTGGCAACCACCGTCTTACTTTGTGTCTTTATGATTTTCACCGCTCTAGGCCCCTCATATAAGTGAAATCATATAGTGTTTCTCTTTTTGTGACTGGCTTATTAGCATTATGCCCTCAAAGTTTATTCGTATTGTAGCATGTGTTAGAATTTCATTCCTTTTAGATACTGAATACTATTCCATTGTGCATACATGCCACATAATTTTTTATTCATTTATCTTTTTTTTTAAAGATTTTTTTAAAATTATTTGACAGATCACAAGTAGGCAGAGAGGCAGGCAGAGAGAGAGGAGGAGGAGGCAGGCTCCCTGCCGAGCAGAGAGCCCGATGTGAGGCTCCATCCCAGGACGCTGAGAGCATGACCTGAGCTGAAGGCAGAGGCTTTAACCACTGAGCCACCCAGGTGCCCCTTATCCATTTATCTTTTGACAGACACTTAGGTTGCTTCCACATTTTGACTTTTGTGAATTTGCTGCTATAAACATAGGTGTACACGTATCTGCTTGAGTACTCACTTTGGATTCTTTTGGATATACACCTAGAAGTAGGATTGCTGGATCATACTGTAATTCTACTTTTAATTTTTTGAGGAACTACTGTACTATTTTGCAGAGCAGCTGCACCATTTTACATTCCCACCAGCAATGCACAGGGTTCCAATTTCTCCACATCCAACCAATATTTGTTTTATATATATATTTTTTGACAGAGAAGAAGATCATAAGTAGGCAGAGGGGCAGGCAGTTGGGGGGAAAGCAGACGGTTGGGGGTGGGGGGAAGCAGGCTCCCTGCTGAGCAGAGAGCCCGATGGGGGGCTCGATCCCAGGACCCTGAGATCACGACCTGAGCTGAAGGCAGAGGCTCAACCCACTGAGCCACCCAGGCGCCCCAATATTTGTTATTTTTATATTGTTTTTGTTTTGTTAATAGCTATCCTAATGGGCATGATGTGGTATCTCATTGTTTTGATTTGCATCTCCCTAATGATTAGTGATGTTGAGGATCCTTCCTTGGAGAAATGTCTGTTCAGATCTTTGCCCATTTTTGCTTTTTCATTGTTTAATTGTAGGCGTTCTTTATATATTTTGGATACTAATTCCTTACTATATATATAATTTGCACACATTGTCTCCCATTCCATGGGTTGTCTTTTCTCTCTTGATCATGTCCTTTCATACTTAAAAGTTTTTAATTTTGATGAAGTCCAATTTATCTACCTTTTTTTGTTGTCGGTGCTTTTGGTGTCATTTCCATGAAATTATTATTAAACCCAATGTCAGGAAGATTTCTCCAAAGTTTTCTTCTAAGAGTTTTACAGTTTAGTTCCTACATTTAGGTCTTTTTCTTTGTTTTAAAAGATTTTATTTATCTGAAAGAGAGAGAGAGAGAGAGAGAGAGCATGATTAGGGGGAGGGGCAGAGGGAGAGGGAGAAGCAGGTTTCCCACTGAGCAGGGAGCCCAGTGCAGGGCTTGATCCCAGGATCCTGGGGTCATGACCTGAGCCAAAGGCAGATGCTTAATGGACTGAGCCATACAAGTGCCCCTCCTACATTTAGGTCTTTGATCCATTTTAAGTTAATTTTTTGTACATGGTCCTTAATAAAAGTTCAACTACATCCTTCTGCATGTGGATATCAATTTTTACCAGTTTCTTTTATAGAAAGTTATGACTAAAAAGATATAAAATATGACTATACGTAACATGGAGGAAAGAGAGGAAAAAAAGAGAAAGAATGTATTTGGAGGCTTTCTTTCCTCTTCTAATTTTGGGAATAATTTGAAGAGAATAAGTATTAACTTCTTTAAATGTTTGGTAGATTCACCTGTGAATCCATCTGGTCCAGGACTTCTTTTTTTTTTTTTTTTTTTTTAGTTTTTTTCTTACTAATTCAATATTATTCCTAGTTATTGGTCTGTTCGGATCTTATATTTCTTTCTGATTCAATTTTGGAAGACTGTATGGTTTTAGGAATTTATCCATTTCTTATAGATTTGTCCAATTTATTGTCATAAAATTTTTCATTGTACTTTTTGTTTGTTTGTTTTAACTTAAATTCAATTAATTAACATACAGTGTATTGTTAGCTTTAGAGGTGGTGTTCAGTGATTCATCAGTTTTATATAATATCCAGTGCTCATTACATCATGTGCCCTCTTTAATGTCCATCGCCCAGTTAATCTTATTCCCCAACCCTCCTCCCTGCTTCACATGACAAAGAGTCTCTTCTGGTTTGCTTCCTCTCTGATTTTGTCTTGTTTTATTTTTCCCTCCCTTCCCCTATGTGCCTCTGTTTTGTTTCTTAAATTCCACATATGAGTGAAATTATATGGAAATTGTCATTCTTTGACTTATTTCTCTCAGCATCATAGCCTCTAGTTCCATCCATGTCATTGCAAATGTCAAGAAGTCATTTTGTTTAGTGGGTGAGTAGTATTCCACTGGCTAGATTTTATAAGAAATAATATCTTCTTTATCCATTCATCAGTCAATGGACATCTCGCTCTTTCTATCGTTGGGCTATTGTGGACATTGCTGCTACAAACACCGGGGTGCAGATGCCCCTTTGGATCACTACATTTGTATTTTTAGGGTAAATATCCAGTAGAGCAATTGCTGGGTTGTAGGGTAGCTCTATTTTCAACTTTTTGAGGACCCTCTGTTTTCTAGAGTGGCTGTACCAGCTTGCATTCCCACCAACAGTGTAGGAGGGTTCCCCTTTCTCCGCATCCTCACCACCATCTGTTTTTTCCTGACTTATTAATTTTAGCCATTCTGACTGGTGTGAGGTGGTATTTCATTGTGGTTTTGATTTGTGTTTCCCTGATGCCAAATGATGTGGAGCATTTTTTCACGCGTCTGTTGGCTATTTGTGTGTCTTCTTTGGAGAATTGTTTGTACATGTCTTTTGCTCATTTCTTGATTGGATTATTTGATTGGGTTTTGAGTTTGATAAGTGCTTTGTAGATTTTGGATACTAGCCCTTTATCTGATAAGATAATTGCAAATATCGGTTCCCATTCTGTCAGTTGTCTTTTGGTTTTGTCTACTGTTTCCTTTGCTGTGCAAAAGCTTTTTATCTTGATGAATAGTTCATCAAGATAGTTCCAATAGTTCACGTTTTAACTTTGTTTCCCTTGCCTTTGGAGATGTGTCTAGCAAGAAGTTGCTGTGGTCGAGGTCACAGAAGTTGCTGCCTGTTCTCCTCTAGGACTTTGATGGATTCCTATCTAACATTTAGGTCTTTCATCCATTTTGAGACTATTTTTGTGTATGGTGTAAGGAAATGGTCCAGTTTCACTCTTCCGTATGTGGCTATTTTTCATTGTACTTTCTTATTATCCTTTGTATTTCTGCAGTGTCAGTTGTTACTTTTCCACTTTTGTTTCTGATTTTACTTATTTGGGTCCTTTCTCTTCATTTCCTTGATGAGTCTGGCTAGGGGTTTATCAGTTTTGTTTATCTTTCAAAGAACAAGCTCTTGATTTCATCAATTGTTCTTTTTTTTTTTTGTCTCAGTCATTTATTTTTTTTTAAATCTTCTATTATTTATTTATTTATTTATTTATTTAAAAGCAAACCCTATGCCTACCATGGGACTTGAACCCATGACCCCAAGATTAAGAGTTGTATGTTGTTCCAACAGAGCAGGCCAGGTGCCCTTCTGTCATTTATTTCTGCTCTGACCTAATTATGTCCTTCCTTCTGTTATTTCCTTCCATCTTGGGCTCTCATAGTTCTTTTAGGTATAAGGTTAGATTGTTTATTTGAGTTTTTTCTTATTTCTTTACGTAGGTTTTTATCATTATATATTTTCCCCAGTATCGTTTGTGGAAAAGATTGACCTTTTGCACATTGAATGGTCTTGGCACATTAGGGACAAAGAAAAAATATATATATTTATATTATACTTATTATAAATAGTAAACTAGACATAGTTGAAAAGTGAAGTTAGTAAATTAGTGGAGAAAATTGAGTAAATCAAGTAAATGAGAAAATTGAGTAAATATGAGGACCATATTTCAGCATGGGGAAATATTTAATATAAAATAGAGGTTAAGAGATATAGATGATTCAACATATTTCTTTTTTTTTTAAGATTTTATTTATTTATTTGACAGAGAGAGATCACAGGTAGGCAGAGAGGCAGGCAGAGAGAGAGAGGGAAGCAGGCTCCCTGCTGAACAGAAAGCCTGATGCAGGACTCGATCCCAGGACCCTGAGATCATGACCTGAGCTGAAGGCAGCGGCTTAACACACTGAGCCACCAGGCGCCCTCAACATATTTCTAATAGGGGTTCTAGTTAGGAATAATGACAAAAATGGTGGAAAACCAATATTTCATGAGTTACTGGTTGAACATTTTTCAGCATTAGCATGAATCCTCAGATTAAAGAAGTGTATTATGTCCCAAACAGGAAAAATAAAGAACACATACATGTAAAAGGGCAGAACCTTGAACAATGTGAATATCTTAAAAGACACCAGAGAAAAGACAGTTTTTAACAAAATCATGAAAAGCAGGCTGACCGGACCTTTTAATCAGTATATGAAAGCCAGAAGACTATGGAAAGAAAAATGTCTGAAATTGTCAATCTGTAATTCTATACACAGCTATTCTGTCATTTCAAATTAAGGGTGAAATTAAAACAATTTTACATATATAAAGTGTCTTACTTTCATCAGGCTGCCATAACACGTACTACAAACTGGGTAGCTTAAGACAACAGAAATTTATTTTCTCATAGTTTTAGAAGCTAGAAGACCCAAATCAAGATGTTGACATTTGCCATTGTCCCTCTAAAAGCAATAGAGGGCTTCTTGCCTTTTTCAGCTTCTGATAGCCAGAAGTATAACTAGAGTCTTCACATGTCATTCTCCTGTCTCTTCATATAGCCCTCTTTCTGTGAAGTCTCTTTGTGTCTAAATTTCCCCTTTTTAGAAGTCATATTGTGCTATGGTATAAATGTTGTGTACCCCCAAATTCATATGTTGAAATCCTAACCCACAAAGGTAATGGCATTAACAGGTGGGACCTTTGGGAAGTGCTTAAGTCTTGAGAATGGAACCCTTATGAATGGGATTGATGCTCTTATAAAAGAGACCCTATAGAGATCTTTCATTCTTTCTTGTGAGAATACAGCAAGAGGTCAGAAGTCTGTAACCCAGAATAAGGCCCTCACTCAACCATGCTGGCACTCTGATCTAGAACTTCCAGTCTCCAGAACTATGAGAAATAAACCCTTGCTGTTTATATAAGCCATCCAGTCTGTGGTATTTTGTTACAGCAGCCTGAAGGACTAAGACATATTGGATTAGGGCCACCCCAAAAACCTTATATCTTGATTACCTCTGTAAAGTCTTGATTTTCAAATAGATGACATTTGGATGTACTTCAACTCATCTTTTTTTGGGGTGGGGGACACAATCAAACCCATCACACAAGGCTAAAAGTTTACTCTCTAAGACTCTTCCAGAAAGAATCTACTAAAAGATTTATTTCATCAGGAAGGAAATTAAACTCAGGAGGAAGGAGTGGTATGTAAAAAGGAACAATAACAAAAATCAGAGAGAAGATTCTTTCTTAAGGTCCCACCAGTCTTAAATAGCGCAGGCAGTATTTGAACCCAGGTTGTCTGACACCTTAGCCTATGTTTCTAACTTGGACATTACATACACCTCTATGAGGAGTGTTTTAAAATCTCATGAGGTAATGTACAGGAAAGTGTATGTTACTTTGAATTTTGATATCAGTCCTTATTTATTAACTATAATTAATGAATTTGATATTCAGTCATTATTTATCAACTGTAATGAAATTCTAAGAAGATCCCAGAGGAGAATTAGACCTTTCTTTTCTTTGCCAAATTAGAGAGAAATGATTGGTTTTCTTCTGAAGCATTCATTCTTACTGAGTGTTTATTTTGTATTTATTCCCTGTGAAGTACTGTAATTGGTATTCTGGGTATAAAAGGAAGAGCTATTACTCCGTAGTTCTTGATTTCCAGAAATTAGAGTTAATAAGAATTTTTTGTGTGTGTGGGGGGGTACACCTGGGTGGCTCAGTTGGTTAAGCGTCTGCTTTCAGTTCAGGTTATGATCCCAGGGTCCTGAGACAGAGTCCTACATCAAACTCCTTCCTCAGCAAGGAGACTGCTTCTCCCTCTGCCTGCCAATCCCCCTGCTTGTGCTCTCTCTCTCCCTGACAAATAAGTAGATAAAATATTTTAAAAAGAACTTAAAAAAATTCTTTTTTTAAAGATAGGAAGTATCATGTACCTGAGAAAGGAACAGATGTAGTTCTGAAGAGAGTTTAGAGGAAAGATTATTTTTGGTATGTGTGATGAATGATACAAGAGACAAAAAAGATAATGGGAGAGGTGGCCTGCTTCCTAGACCTAGAAAGACATAATAATGCTAAGCACATCACCTTAACTGTAACTATTGAGTACCTACTGTGAGCATGATGCTCGGTTTGGAGCTTTTCCTGGTTTACTTATTCCCTAAAATAACCCTGTGAGGTCAATGTTGTTACTCTCAAATTAAATGAGGATGCAAACTCTACTGTCATACAGCTACTGAAGTAGAACCAGACAAACAAGAGCGAACTTTGAATCCGGATCTAGTTGGCTCCAAATTCCCTGCCCTTTCCGCTCTCTCTCAAAATTTTAGAGTAGGTAAAACATCCATTTCTTCCTTTTCTTTAAGTCTAATTACCATTCATCTTCTGGTTTAAATGCCAGGTCTTTTATGGCAGATTCTGAAAATGTGGTCTGCAGATGGACTTGTACCATGTCATAAAGGGAGTTTGGGAAGACACAAACTTCTGGGCCCCAATTTCAGAGATTTCTCAGTACTTAAGTATGGGATGAGGACCAGAAATTCTGTATTATTATTATTTCTTCAAAATATTATTTGAGAAAGCATGAGGCACGAGCGGGACAGAGGTAGAGTCCAAAGCAGACTCCCTGATGAGTCGGGAACCCAAGGCAGGGCTCAATCCCAAGACCCCTGATATCATCACCCAAGCAGAAACCAACAGTCAGGACCTTTAAGCAACTGTGCCATCCAGGCACCCCAGAGATTCTGCATTGGTTTAGTAAATTTGGCCTCTTGAGAACCACTGTGTCTAGAAGGTCTTCCAAGAGATTTCGGTAGAAATAAATTCTTTGTTAGAATACTTCTACTAAAACTGCTGGACTTCTCCATACTGGCATGCCTGAAGCTGAGGCAGATTCTTCTACTTCCCCGAGAGCACAGGGTCCAGCTGAAGTAATGAACACCTGAAGAGGTTTGGGCCCAATGCACATTCAACTCTATTCACCGGGCACTAACGAAGCTATTTGTCAAAGCGCTTAAAACCACGCTGAGAATCTGCGTGCCCAGCCTGATAGATCACGTGAGGAAGACGTAATCTGTATCCGTAAGACTTCCAGAAGACCAGCTAGCCCGACTCGTGCGCAGGCGCAGAAGGAAGGGGGGACCGTCGAACCGCCAAGGCGCGCCCCTCCTCCACCTCTTTCTATCCTACTGCGCAGGCGCACCGAGTGAACAAAGATGGCGGCTCCCGTGGATCTGGAGTTAAAGAAGGTAAAAGAGGGTCCTGAGCCGCCACAGGCTTCTCTTTGGGAAGCTAAGGGGACTGTGGATAAGAATATCGAATGAGACTGGAGTCCTGAGGAAGGCAAGAGGCCACAGGGAACTGGGGAGTGATTTCCCAGAGTCCTGAGGCGGGACTAGGTCTCCTTAGGTTGGTGTGGGGGGCGAGCAACTCTTTCTGGGTAAGAGCCGGTTGGGCTGGTCTGGTTAAGTCTGGCGGGGAAATAGCTGCCCTGTCTTCTCGTTCCGAGCTCCAGAGCCGTTTCGTTGTGTGGAGGCTTCAGTTTCATAGTAAGACCTGAAGTAAGCGTTTCATATTCGAGCCCCTGCGGACTGCTTGCCTGAGCTGAGGCGTCTGTAATTCTAAATCCTCATTTGCTTTAAAAATTCCCAAGTCCACTCTGTGTTTTTACGCCACTTTTCTCGATCCCGTGCTTTGAAAGGTCGCAGTATCTACATGAAGTTCAAAGTTATTTTCAAAGCAACTTTAGTATCAGGGCTTTAACTCCCAGCCCTAGGCCCCCCACCCCCTTCTCCTTTTCTTGAAGGACTTGTCAAAAAAACCCGAAACAGGTCCGTAAAATTTTCCAGATAAAATCGATATCAGAAGGAATTGGGCTTCTCTCTTCAAACAGTTGCTTACAAATGTGCTGTTAGTCAAAAACGTATTCGCCATCTAAGGGTTGTAAGGGTAAGGATCCTGGACTTCATCTACTTTAAACCTGTACTTTTTCTAGAAAAGGAAACTGAGTTCCAGAGAAGATTTAGTCAAAAGTTGGAGCTAGAAACCACTATTCTCTACTTTCTCCGCACCTTTTGATTGTTTAGGTTCTTCAGAAGAGCAAATTTTATGCCTTAATACTTCTGGTCAAGCTTTGCATATGAAATAGGACAGCTGAGCGAGTTGTTGCTCCTAATAAATGAAGCTATTTGTTATTGCCCTGAGGATATATTTATGTGTAACTTGCTCTTTGTCTTCTTTTGAAACTTGTAAATTTAGTCTTTAAGGTGATGTTTTCTAATGCTGCAATATCTCAGCTTGAGCACTATACCAGCTTCCTTAGCAAAGTGTGTACAGGTCAGGTAATTTTACATGCAAAACAATTCATTTTAAGAATTCTTAACCAATTCTAAAAATTTACTTTTTTTTTCTGTTAAGAGTTGAGATGTAAGTCAGGGTTTAGTGAAAGAGCTAACAATAAAATACAGTTGTGAATGGTCTTACCTCCCAGTATTTGAATTTGTTATTAAGAAACCCCTGGACAATGAATGCAAACTAAGAAAATGATTGGAAACTTAAATTGGGTAGTTTTGACAGCTAATTAAATTAACTAAAAAAGAAACTTCTTGTTTAAAGGTTTTATCTTCTAATATCTTTATAAGGTCTTTTGTTGTTCTTGTTGTTGTTGGAGACTAATAGGAAATTTCAGGCACCTGCCTTCCCAAATCAGTTTCGGAAACCTACTAGTAGGGGAGAACAAAGTCAGAAAAATGTTTAGTAGCCTTTGCCATGTATTGCCGTTACAAATATTATTATTAAGGCATAAATTTGACAGCATCTGAAAGTCATTCCAGGCACTTAAACAAGAGTATCCAAAAATTGTTTATCTTTGAGTTAAGTGCACATGAGGGTCAAATTTGGCTTGGTATGTAGATGTGAAGATCATGATACAGTTCTCCCAATGCTTTGAATTTTTTTTGTTTTTTATCTTTTTCTCAAAAAATATTTGTAGTCTGAGTTTACTGTAGGCAGTAGAATAGAAACATCCTGAACTCGGGGGCGGAAGAAATGGATATAAGTACCTGCCTTTCCACCTAATAGTTGTTCAACCCTGTGCAAGTCACTTTTATCTCTAACAAATTTAGTTACTTTAACTTGTAAAGAGTGATGTTGAAACTGCCATCCCTAACTCATAGGATTATTGAGAAGAGTAAATGAGATATTATAATATTCCTTAATGTTCTCATATTAGTATTCCCTTGTTAGTATTTCAAACAAATGTGGGAAAGTGTTTTGAAACCTAGTCATGTAACACAAATGAAGTGAGTCTTACATTTGTGGTTCTTGTTTTGAATCTTAGGGTTTCATACTCTGACTCTCCCATTTATTGTTTTTTATTAGTCCTTGGATACCTGCTTTTTCATATATTATTTAATATGCATTTGTTCTGCTTCAAATAGATTGCATCTTTTGAGAACAGGTTAAGTTCATTATTTAGTATGGTGTCTTGATTGTTTACAATTATATTAACTTTTTTTTTCTTTAAAGATTTTATTTATTTATTTGATAGACAGAGATCACAAGTAGGCAGAGAGGCAGGCAGAGAGAGGGAGAGAGAGAGGAGGAAACAGGCTCCTTGCAGAGCAAAGAGCCCGATGCGGGACTCGATCCCAGGACCCTGAGATCATGACCTGAGCCAAAGGCAGAGGCTTAACCCACTGAGCCACCCAGGCGCCCAATTATATTGACTTTTACTGATGTTTGTGTCGGTAAATTTAACCACTTTGTCTCTGGTTAGCATGCTTTATTTTCATGTGTTTGGATTTGACTTGTGTTTCCTGTACATGTTTCACCCACTAAATCAAGGACTTGTTTTTATTAGGCCTTCACAGAGCTTCAAGCCAAAGTAATTGACACTCAACAGAAGGTGAAGCTTGCAGACATACAGATTGAACAGCTAAACAGAACGAAAAAGCATGCACATCTTACAGATACAGAGATTATGACTTTGGTAGATGAGACTAACATGTATGAAGGTGTAGGAAGAATGTAAGTAAAATATATCCTTAAGGGGCTTATTGTGGGAGGGTTTTTGTATAGAATTTGTTCATTTCAAAACTTGGGTTAAAGTATCATAGTAGTTGTAAGGATCATCTAGTCAATACCTCCTTTTAAAAAATGCTAGCTGAACCCCAGGTAGATGTGTTTAATTTTAGACTTTGAAGTACATTTCTTAAATATTTTCCTGTTCTTCTCTCTATGATCAGGTAGGTACTTAAGTGTGTAACTTTAATGACAAAAATATGATTTGTCATGAAAAGATGTTTATAGTATTTTGTGTGTGCAGATTTATTTAAGTAGTTGTAGTTTTAACTTCCCCTATCCTATCTGGTTTATTAGGAGTCATACAAATCCTTCATATTTTACATGTTTGACTGGTGTTGTAAAATAAAAATAGATTCATTTATCATTTAAATAAACTCATCCTAAAAAAAAATAAACTCATCCTATCATACATGAGAAATCAAGTAAACCAATTTCCCTTTTGCTTGTTCTAGTTGTTATTATCATTAACCACCCACACTGCACTTTTTTTTCTTTTAAGAAATATAGTACCCTTGTGAGGGAGAATAGATGTGCTTCGCCTTCTCTAAGCAGCAAATAAGGAATGGAAAAGCCCCTCACTACAGGTCACATTCCATTACAATGAGCTAAAAGGGGAAGACTGATTTTTTGTTTGTTTGTTTGTTTTAAGTGGGGAAGGTACAAGAGGGTTTTTCTGGAATTTGGTCTTTGAATATTATTTAGTAAGTGGACCGTTACTTCAAGTTTGGAGATCTTTTAGTTGAATGGAATTTGACCTCAGTCTTAGGATGACTTGTTTTGTGATTGATTTGAAGGAAGCATAACATGTGTAACATTTAGTAATGGCTTTGGAATGACATGAGAAGTGGGCCCTGCTCATGACTAGCTACTCCATTTCTTTCTGGAAAAGAGATAGATTATGATAAACTTAATGTGATTTGTTTTCTCAGGATAAACAATATATCACAAATAAATTTTATCTCTATAGTTCATATTTTTCATTTTAGCTTATTTTTAGAGGAAGAGACTTCCTCTAAAGAAACTTTGAGGGTTTGCTTACTGGGACATGAAAGAGTTGGAATGGTAACAAAGTAGAACCCTTGACTATCTATGTAGTATGAGGTGCATTGTTGGCATTCACTACAGGGTAATTTTATCCTTAATGTGAATACCCTTAGGTGTTAAAACAGTTATGCTTGCTTTTCCGTCATGTTTGTTAACATGTTGCACCTGGATTTCATGTCAGAGCATTAGCCTTTGCAACAGTTAAAGAATCTCTTTTTCCAAAAATAGAAAAACTTTTTTGACTGTCTTTGGCCTTTTGAGCTATAATGAAGTTGTTAGTTTTTTTTTTTTTTTAAAGATTTTATTGATTTATTTTGACAGACAGAGATCACAAATAGGCAGAGAAGCAGAGAGAGAGAGAGAGAGAGAGAGAGAGGAGGAAGCAGGCTCCCCGCCGAGCAGAGAGCCGGATGCGGGGCTCGATCCCAGGATCCTGGAATCATGACCTGAGCCGAAGGCAGAGGCTTTAACCCACTGAGCCACCCAGGCGCCCCGAAGTTGTTAGTTTTAATCAAAATAATTTACTAAACATTGTGCAGAAGTGCTAGGGTAGTTGCTTTTTTTGCAAACTGCCCTAAGTGCTACAAATAGGTTGTATTCCGTGCGAAGAAGTCTAGAATTAAAAGGCTAGGATATGATTCCTTAACAGTACAACAGCAGTAGTATTTCCGGAAGATTTATTTCATGTAAAAGAAATACATAGTTTTAAGTGTTTGGATAAAGTAGAACCTACATAGTTTCAAACTTTGGCTTTTAATTTGACTTTTATGCTTTTTGCATCCCATTGGGGTGCAAATTAGACCCTGCATTTAAGGGGCATTTAAGGTGAATAGTGTTTGTTGTTTGGCTAGAGTATTAGTGCCCTCCGGAAGAAAAGACTTGCTGAGTATTAGTCTAAGTATTAGTCTGGTCATGAAGATGGATGTTCTTCTTGATGCTAAACCTGAAATAACTATTTCTGAATTTATAGTCTTGAGTAATCTTGAGTATCATTGTGATTCACTTCTTTAGTTTCAGTCTTTATCTTAATTTTAACTTGTCCCTTCCTTTTTGAGTATTATTTGAGAATTCTAATTAGAATACTAATTTTTCTCAAGCGTTTGTTTTAAAACCATGAATTATAAAAGCCAAAACACTCCGTTTTTGTTTCAGAATCTGCAGTAGATTTGTGCCATCACTGAAATTCAGGCCTCATCATATCTTGCCTGGATTATTGCAATAGTATCTTAATTGTTCTTTCTGTCTTTATTCTCTCTGTCCAGATACAGTCTTCATACTTCTGCCAGAATTGATCACATCTGTATTTTTCATAAAATTCTTTGATCTGTTGTCCACAGGATAAAATCTGTACTTATTATCCTAGCATTCATGTTCATTCATAATCTGTCCTTAATGTATCCCCTACCCTCAAGTCCTGCCACCTTCTGTTCCCACGCTCAGAATAGCACATAAATTTCATGTCATGGACTTAACTTCTTGCTTTGATTTTGGGTTATCTGTTGAGAAGGAGTTTGAGTTTCATGTGGGCTTTAAACATGTTTTAGTTGATTAGTAATGGCTGTCATGGGTGAAGGTAGAAGAGTAGTAAGTAGCACACGTTCCAGAAATGGTTGTCCCTGCTTTTGTCACAGGGCTTTGTCACACACGTTTTTGTGCCTTCTTGCTTTTGCTCATTCTGTCCTTGGCCTGAAGTATTCCCTTTCTCTTGTGAAATTCTTATCCTTCGAGACATAGCTCATCTTCTCTGAAGATTTTTTCTGTCCTCCATGGCAGACTTACTCACACTTCTGGGTGATACAAGAGCTTTTGTTCCTGTGACTAGTACAGCAGAGAGAGAGAGAGAGAGATGATTGATTTCTAAGTGGGTCATTTTCCTCAACTAGATCGTCAGCTCTGTGAGACCATATACAGATTTATGTTTGTTTCCTCAGTTCTCACCATAATGTCTGGCACAAAATAGGTGTTAAGTGTGTCTTGATTTGAAATGAATAGGATTCTTTCTTTTGCCTAAAATAACTGCATTTTCTCTTATTTCTTTAGAAAGAAAATATGTTTGGAAAGTTGGACAATTAAGAATTAGGCTTTCTTCTGTTTTAAAATATTCCAGCAGAGGTGAAATTGTAAAAGTAATGTATTTTGATTAAGGTCAGAGGAGTTGTTTTTCACCAAAATTATGTTCTTTGATTGGACAGGATTAATTCTTTATTAAATCTACTGAGAAAGTTGACTAATTCTAAATGCCAACCATTTGCAGAGATGTTCATTCAGAATTGACGGAATAGAAGAACCTAAGCCTTTAGAATTATGCAGAGGGCAGTATAATCCTTAAAGAATAAAGGCTATTCTGTGCAGAATAATATCAATATAATAGTATTTTTTTTTACCTTTCTCATTTTCATATAGGATAGAAATCAGATTTTCCTTTACAGGGTATGTATTTAGTTTAACAAATCTTGCCAGCCTAGATGTCTTTCAAATCACAAGTATGGAGAAATTTGGTAGTGTTAAATACCTCTTATATATGGCTAATTTTCGTTTTAAACAAGGCGTGAATTGCTATATACTATAAGCTCTGCGTATTCGTTGCTCAAAGCTATAGTCCATCCAGTCACTTGGCATGTTTCCAGCACATTTTAGTTCTCTTACTTCATATTCTTTGGAGAGGCTGTTATGTAGCCTGATACTACTACCACCAATTTCTAGTTTGGCTACTTAAGCTGTTTGTGAGCTGACCTCACCATACTGCTTTGAGAACTATGATGAAAGTTACAACTGTGGAATGATCTGTCTGAATAGTTGCAAGTGTTTGTCTTTGCATCTTTCTAGCATGCAAGGAGGGAATAGACATAGTCCTCAAATACTACATGAATGTTTCTTGTATCTTTTTTTTTTCCTGAATAAGAACCAGTTTATAATGGTTTATGGGGGTTTTCTTCCCTTTTACTTTGCACATTAGAAAATAAGAGTTTTTTAAAAAATAAGAATTACATTTGAAAGTGCATGTAAAGGACATTTAACCATGCTGGTATTTGAAAGGACCATAATTAGAATAAATGTCAGACTTACTTTTATTAACAGTAGGTATGATCCTGACCCTGATGTCAAGTTTATTATTCTGTAATTTTAATGTCCTTTTACTGGAGCATTACATAAACTTTTTTTCAAAAGGGACAAATTAAGCTTTTAATTTTTTTAATATGGGAGGAACTTGAGTAGATTAGCCTTTGAGAAGAATGATTAGTGCCTTTTTAAAACTTGAACCTAACTAAAAATAACTTTGTACCATATTTAAACCAATTTAGGGGTATGCCACCATTCTGTGGGTATTTTTTACATTTAAGGAACTAAGAATGAACAATGCTATAAATCTACCAACTAGATAAGTGTCTAGCAATGCAGAAATTGCTGTTTGGGAGCGGTGTTGCTATTTCTACTTGTTGAAGTAATCTGATGGTTGATCTCCAATGGTTGAAAGATCCAGAAATGTAAAACCTAAGATAAATGTGGCACAGGTAGAAAGTAAAAACAGTAGATATATTCCTGATAGGTAACAAATTAATATCAGCAACAAAAATCTAAACGGTTGAGCAACTTTTCAACTATTTAGGATGTAGTAATCTGAAGTCTCCATGACAGCTTGTTTGAAATGCCCTTTGTTTAGAATACTGTGTTGCTTTTGTTGTGATTTTAATTGTTAGTTTGGATGTTGACCTGTAATCTGAAGCCAAGTTGAAATATTTGCTCTTTCTGTGTTTCGTTATGTTAAATATTAATAGAAAGGGACATAGTCATGGTGCCTCAAGTTTTGCAACAATTTTATGATTTCGTGTAGCTGTAGAGTTGGTATTCCAGTCAATTTGGGGTAATTTTAAAGCTGACAAAATAGTACTAGATTAAGAAATAAACCACAAATCCTGGTGCAGTAAATATTGTTGATGTTATAGTAAAAATTGTTAGGTATTGTTCTTACTGGAATTGAGTTTGGATATTTTATTTAGTGCTTGCTGTAAGAAAAAAGTGCACATTACTTTTGTTATGAGAGCACACTGCAGGTACAAATTTATCAGCTCCTTGTATACTCTTTTTAAAGGTAGTAATCTGTATTTTAGAAAAAAATGAAGCAAAGATAACTAAAGAGTTCTAATTACCTTTGAAAATTATTTTGTTTTTTTAGATTTCATTTTAAAGGAGGAGGAGTTCTGATGTTGAACTGCTTTTACTAATAGAATGTGACCCACCCTTTTTGTGTTTTTATACGGAGCCATTTAAAGTCCTGACTTACATTGCTCAGAGTTCTAAAGGGAAAAAAAAACAACTTTTCTGTTGTGCAGGGAAAAATGACTTCAGTCTTGTTGATGCTGAGTATGTATATGACCCCAGATGTGCACACTCTCCTCTTTCACAGATGTGGTACTCTAGGGAGAGGAGATTTTTGAGTAATATTCTTAATTTCCTTAAGTTGTCAATGATTTAAAAACTCAAGTGTTGATTATAACTGCTGTATGGCTATGTAGAATGACATCACTGTTTTTGTGCCAGGGGAAGTTAACAAACATTTGTGTAGGAATTACATAGCTGTGTTTTTTTTTTTTTTAGAGGAGTATTTTTTTTTTTTTAAGATTTTATTTATTTATTTGACAGAGAGAAATCACAAGCAGGCAGAGAGGCAGGCAGAGAGAGAGGAGGAAGCAGGCCCTGCTGAGCAGAGAGCCCGATGCGGGGCTCGATCCCAGGACCCTGAGATCATGACCTGAGCCGAAGGCAGCGGCTTAACCCACTGAGCCACCCAGGCGCCCCTAGAGGAGTATTTTTAATAATTCTTTCCCTTCTTCCCCTCCCATGTCGTCCAGAATCCAGGCTGTCTCACTGAAACACAGGAAATTATTTTCAAAAATTGTTGTGCTAATTAGGAGTTTATTGTAAAAAAGGAAAAGAAGTCTGTTATACTTTCCTTGGGATGTACAAACATGCTAAAATAAAATTTTTATTTAATGTGTCCTTGTAGGGTTACTTATTTTAGGCTGGAACTTGATTTAAAAATGTAAATGTAATTGATTCATTTGGTTACTTGGAGGACTTGGCTTTTGCATTTCCTGACATCAAAAGGACTATTTTTTTTTTTTTTAAACTGGCAAAGGATTAAACAAGACCTGCTTTTGTTGCATGAAAGTAGCAATTACTCAGCAACACAAGAGGATACTACAGTGTATTCCAGTTGGTGATAAGGATTGATTTAGTAAACTGAAGGAAGGGTGAAAAGTACCATTACCTTGTTGTTCCTATGTAAATAAAAATTAAGGTAGCATTAACCTTGAACTTTACTTTGTCATTGGGGAATTGTTTGCTGCACCTGACTTCAGCTGAATTTCTCTGAAATGAAAAACAATCAATCAGTTTTTTTTTTAAATATTGTATTTATTTATTTGACAGAGAGACACAGCGAGAGAGGGAACACAAGCAGGGGGAGTGAGAGAGGGAGAAGCAGGCTTCCCACCAAACCGGGAGCCTGATGCGGGGCTCGATCCCAGAACCCTGGGATCATGACCTGAGCCGAAGGCAGACGCTTAACGACTGAGCCATCCAGGTGCCCCCAATCAATCAGTTTTAAGCTGTACCAAGAATTTTCTGATTTTAGCTGCCACTTATCTCATAATGGCAAATTTAGGAACAACTTGCTATCTAATCTTTTTGAGAGAGGACTGAAATGGTTGTGTCAAGGAACATAATCTGCTTACTGAAACATCCAAAAGGAGCTCAGAAAAAATATTGACCTAGAAGATGAAAGTCAGTCTGTGTATGTGAACACACACTTGATAGTAACTTCTTAGTATTCTTTCTAATTCCTTGTATCAAGAATTGCTGTGAGCTACAAATACCCTTTGCCCAGAAGGAATGATTAGGATTGCAGTTTGTTGCATGCACCATTAGTGCATGTGGTTTTGTGAAGAATGTATGCTCAATTTATTTTTAGCATTTAAGTTCGAATAGACATGTCTGAGGGAATGTTCGCATATTGTACCGGCCAGGAACTCTCATTACTATCTCTTGTTTTGAGGAAGGTCAGCTGCCTTGAAATGGACCAGATTATTTGGAAGACACTGTTCCCCTGGCTTTGAAAAAGAGTTGAAATGTTCTCATATCAAAATTTGCACAGCAGCAAGAGTCCAGTATTAAACATGTATCTTTAAATAAGAGCATGACTGCCCTAAACTGAGCCTTTTACATTGTTTGGCTCAGGGTAAAAAGATTTGAATCGCAGTATACACCCTGTATGTGTTTGACGGAGTCTTGCATTTGTGGCAAAATATATTTATATTCCTCTGACTTTTCTGCTTTTGTACCAGGAGTCTTCTGTTCTGTTTATGTCCTTCAGTACTCACTGGATAGTAATTTTTAATATCCAGTGGTTATGTTTCGGTGTTACATTTTAACCTTATAGTAAAATAAAGATCACATCTTGGAAAAAGTTGTAGCAAATCTTGATGATTATATGTGGATATGTTTGGGGTTTGATGAGGCTAGAATAAAAGTGGTAAACATCAGAGGTGATTATTTACCGGAATACTTAGAATACCAAATAGTGACCAAAAATAAACATCATGTTTAAAATAGATTAACATACTACTGCTTCCATTTTAGGAGTGATGGTTTGATTTAAAAATACACAGTGATTTCTAATTAGTACAAATTAAAAATACACAGTGATTTCTAATTAGTACAAATTGAACCTAGCAGTGTGTGAGTTACTCATCTAGAAGAAGAGATATTTACATGGACCTGGGTTCCTGAAGGGACATTGGTCCTCTAATAATTCCAGTGAATTCTCAGTCCTCATTTAATTTGACCTATCAGTAGCATTTATTCCCAATGGTCTTGCTTCCCTTGTTGAAGCCTTTTCTTCCTTTGGCTTCTAGGATATCACCTCTTGGTTTTCCTTTTATTTTACCGGCCATTCCTTCTCTTTCTCCTTTACTGTTTCTTTTTCTTTCCCATTTCCAATTTTTTTTTTTTTTTTGAGATTTTATTTATTTATTTTGACAGAGAGAGAGACAGTGAGAGCAGGAACAGAAGCAGGGGGAGTGGAAGAGGGAGAAGAAGGCTTCCTGCTGGGCTTGATGCTGGGCTCCATCCCAGGACCCTGGGATAATGACCTGAGCTGAAGACAGACTTAATGACTGAGCCACCCAGGCAACCCCCACCCCCCGCCCCATTTCCAAATTTTAGATTGCACTTAGGCTCAGCTTTTTAAATTTCTTTTCTCTTGTCTATACTCAGTCTCTTAGTGATCTCATCGAGGCTTATCTCTTTAAGTGCCTTTTTATATGCTGGCAACTCCCAGATTTTTATCTTTAGCTTAGACCCCTTCCCTGAACTCCAAACTTGTATATCCACCTGCCTCCTTTATTCTCCATTTGATGGTCTAATAAGCATCTTAAAATTAACTTGACCAAAATAAAATTCTCACTGTTCACGAGTAAACCAGTTCCTCCCTACAGTCTTCTTCATTTCAGTAGATGGCTTTCGGTCCTTCCACATTTTATAGTCATCCTTGACTCCTCTCTTTCAGTCTGACACTCAGTCCTTTAGCAAAGACTGTCTTTAACTTTGGTCCAGAACCTGAACATTTCTATTTACCACTACCCTGATCTCAGCTACCATCATATTGCAGAGCTTCCTATCTGGACTCCCTGCTTTCATCCTTACCACTTTATAGGTGTTCTCAACTGAGTGCCCAGAGTGATCCTTTCAAAACATGTTTGATCACTGTAGTCAGAACCTTCAGATGATTATTATTGAAAAAGGAAGGGCTCTGCAGTTGCTGATCTCTCTGGAGTTGCTTTCTTCGATATGTCTCCTGTACACCTTTCTCTTCCTTGAGGCCTTTATTAAAAAGGCCTATATAACCATCCTATTTAAAATTGTGCACTTACTTTGACCCCCAGTCTCTTGCCTCTTGTACTCTCCTTTGTTGTCTATTTTTCTCTATAGCATGCATAACCATCTGGCATACCATAGTACTAATTATCCATTTTTCTTAAGTAAACTTTATTGATATATAAAATATATAGTAAAATACTCATTTTTAAGAATACAGTTAGATGAATTTTGACAACTGTAACTATCACTCCAGTCATAATAGAACATTTTTGTCAAAAATTCCTTCTTCTCCCAAGTCATTTCTTCCCTCCCCCAAGTTCTCTAGCCAGTTGATAATCTGATTTATATCAATGTAGATTAATTTTGCGTATTTTAGAACTTCATATGGAATGTGTGTGTGTTTGTGTGTATAATCATTATAGAATGTACTCCTTTGCATGGTTTCTTTCATTAAGCCCAATGCTTCTGAGATTTATCAGTGTTGTGTGTATCAGGCTTCCTATGCTGAGCTGCAGTTTTACTTCTTTACTCTTGCCTTTGCCCTCTTTGTGCTTGCCAGCTTTATCTTCCGGTTGGCTGTAGGAGTTCCAAATACCTCATTCAGATGTGACAACATGAGGTAGAAAGTATCATGTTTTCTATGTCACATTTGTAGGAGCAAAGAAATCTTTCCCAGAAATCTTCAAAAGGGCCACCTCTCACATTTCATGACAAGAACTGAACCACGTGCTTAGACTTAAATTTTGGGGGATGGGACTGCCATGATTGGGTAAGACCAATCAAGATTCACCCCGGGATTCACTCCCCTGAGTCACTTGGGATAGTTGAGGGTCTCTGAACAAAATTTGGGTTCTATCAACAAAGAAGAAGAATGGATATTGGGTAGCCAACCAGTAGTATCTACTAAAATCATCAGCAGGTATTTTTACAGTGACCAATAGTGGAGGGCTAGCTACATGAAAACTGTTGGTAATATATGTAGGATGAATTAGGGAGAGTTTAATCAGGGAATACAGAAGGAAGCTATTGATAGAATTCAGGAGTGTAATTATAAGGGCATAAGTTAAGGTGGCGGAAGTGGATGGAGAGGAAAAGAATCAGTATGAAAGAAAATGATGAGTCAGTGATATATTGGGAATATAGAAGGTACAAGGAAGATAGATATTTGCAGGTTTGAGACTTAGGTGAGTGGACAAGTGGTGGTGATAGCCGAAGTTGAAATGGGGAAACTGCTTTTAGGGAATGTTGGTATGGGTAGGTAGAAGGAGTTTAATTTGGGACATGTTGAGCTTGAGATGTGGAACATACAATTAGAAATGACAGATGATGCAGAGATAGTGCAGGTGATGGGAGTGATTTTATTTTGCGGGCCATTAGCCGAGTTGAAGCCTTGAAAATAAATGAGTTCTTGGAGGGACTTTGGGTAGAGATTGCTTAGTAGATAGCCTTCCATAATGCTTAAATACTGGTCCTGGAAGAGAAGAGGAAGGGGTGTGTGTATTTAGGGATATAGTAGTTGATGAGGGGAACACAGTATAGTACTAAGATGTAACAGCATCTCTCAGAGTTAGATTTGAGCGTACTGTATTCTGCAGATTTCTTTTGCCTAAGGTATGGCAGGTCTGGGTGCTCTATTTCTGGATTATAATCTGAAACTATGTTATTTTGTTGCTCAAATAGTTCCACTTTGACATTGATTCTTTTAGGTTGTCTCCAACTTGTCCCCAACCTTTTGTTATTTGTTTCTTTTAGAGGGAGAGAGTAAGCTAGCACGTGCACACACAAATGCTTGGTAGGGGGAAGGGCAGAGGGAGAGGGAATCTTAAGCAAACTCCACACCTGATGGGATCTCACGACCCATGAAATCATGACCTGAGCTGAAATCAAGGGTCAGATGCTTAACCAACTGAGATACACAAGGATTTAAGGATGAATAATATTGTGTATATATACCACATTTTCTTTATCCATCCATTAATGGACACAGGTTGCTTCCATGTCCTGGCTAATGTAAATAGTGGTACAGTGAGCATGGAGTGGATATCTTTTCAAATTGGTGTTTTCATTTTCTTTGGACAAATACCCAGAACTAGAATTGTTGGATCATACGGTAGTTCTATTTTTACTTTTTGAGGAACCTCCATAATATTTTTTATAGTGTTTACAGCAATTTATAATTCCATCTGCAGTGCCTAAGGCTTCCCTTTTCTCCTTGTCCTTGCCAACACTTGCTATTTCATGTGTTTTGGTAATAGCCATTCTCATAGATTTGTGGTGATATCTCATTGTGGTTTGATTTACATTTCCTTAATGATTAGTGATGTTGAGTACCTTTTCATGTACATGTTGGCCATCCTCTGTCTTTGGAAAAATGTGTATCTAGATCCTCTGCCCATTGTTAAATGAGGGTTGTTTTCTTTTTGTTATGTTGTGAGAGTTCTTTTTTATCTTTTTTGGGTATTAACACCCTATCATATATTTGTGAGACTGACGCGCTGCCTACTGCGCTAAGGAGGCACCTAACACCCTATCATATATTTGATTTGCAAGTATTTTCTCCCACTTGAAAGTTGCCTTTTCATTTATTTTCTTGGCTGCATAGAAGCTTTTTGGTTTGACGTAGTCCCCCTTACATATTTTTGCATTTGTTGCCCAAGTTTTCTTCTGGGAGTTTTATGGTTCAGATCTTAAGTTCAAGTCTTTAATCCATTTTGAATTGATTTTCGTGCATACTGTAAGATAGTGTTACAGTTTAATTCTTTTCATATGGCTGTCCACTTTTCCCAACACCATTTATTGAAAAGACTGTCATTTCCTCAATGTATATTCTTGGTTACCTTGTTGTAAATTAATTGAGCGTGTATATGTAGGTTTGTTTCTGAGGTTTCTATTTTGTTTTGTTGATCTGTATATGCTTTTAGGCTAGTACTGTATTTGATTGCTATAGGTTTGTAATATAGTTTAAAATTAGGAAGCATGACACCTCCCCCTTTGTTAGATTGCTTTGGATATTTGGGGCCTTTGATGGTTGTATACAACTTTTAGGATTGTTTGTTGCAGTTCTGTGAAAAATACCATCAGAGTTTTGATGGGGAATGCATTAAATCTATAGATTGCTTTGGGGAGTGTGGACATTTTAACAATATTTGTTCTTTTGGTTCATGAGCATGGACTGTATTTCCATTTGTATTTCCTCAGTTTCTTTGATCAGTGTTTTATAGTTTTCAGAGTACAGGTTTTTCATCCCCTTGGTTAAGTTTATTCCTAGGTATTTTATTATTTTGGGGGCAATTATTAACGGGATTGTGTCTTAACATCTCTTTCTCCTACTTCATTATTAGTGTGTAGATATGCAACAGATTTCTGTACATTGATTTTGGAGTTTTTAATTTTTGTTTTTTCTTTTTTTATGTTAGTTTTGTGACCTGCAGCCTTACAGAGGTCATTTGTTCTAATAGTTGTTTGGTAGAGTCTTTAGGGTTTTCTGTTTATAGTATTATGTCATTTTACAGATAGTGAAAGTTTTACTGTTTCCTTACTAATTTGGATGCCTTTTATTCCTTTCTCTTGTCTGATTGCTGTGGCTAGAACTTCCAGTACTGTTAAATAAAAGTGGTGAGAGTGGACATTCTTGTCTTGTTCCTGATCTTAGGGGAAATCTCTCCATTTTTCACCATTGAGTATGATGTTAGCTGTGGGTTTTTGATATATCGCCTTTATTTTGTTGAGGTATGTTTCCTCTAAGCCTACTTTGTTTCAAGGTTTGCATCATGAATGTGTGTGTGTGTTTTAAGATTTTAATTTATTTGAGAGAGAGAGAGAGAGAACAAGCAGGGGGAGTGGGAGAGGAAGAAGCAGGCCTCTCGCTGAGCAGGGAGCCCGTTGTGGGCCTCAATCTCAGGATCCGTGGGATCGTGACCGGAGCCGAAGGCAGATGCTTACTGACTGAGCCACCCAGGTGCCCTGTGACTGTGTTTTATCCTTCGTCAGGTGCTTTTTCTACATATATCGAATGATAATGTTCTTATCCTTTCTTTTATTGTTAATGTGATGTATCACAGTGATTTGCAAATATTGAGCCACTCTTGGCATCCTGGGAATAAATCTGACTTGATCATGGTGACTGATTTTTAAAAAATTATTGTTGGATTCGATTTGCTAATATTTTATTGAGGATTTTTGTATAGATGTTCATGAGAGATGGTGGCCTATAATTCCCTTTTTTTGTAGTTTCTTTATCTAGTTTTGGTATGGGGGTAATGCTGGTCCCAGAATGAATTTGGAAGTTTCCCTTCCTTTTCTGTTTTTTGGAATAGATTCTTCTTTAAATGTTGGGAAGAATTCACCTATGAAGTTCTCCAGTCATGGACTTTTGTTTGTTGGGATTTTTTTTGATTTTTTGATTCAATTTCATTGCTGGTAATTGGTCTGTTCAAATTTTCTGTTTCTTCCTGATACAGTTTTGGGAAGTTATATGTTTCTAGGAGTTTATCCTTTTCTTCTAGGTTGTCCAATTTGTTGGCTTATAATTTTTCATCTCATTCTCTTATAATCCTTTGTCTTTCTGTAGAGTCGGTTTTTATTTCTCCTCTTTCATTTCTGATTTTATTTGAGTCTTTTTTCTCTTATTTATTTATTTACATTTTTTAAAATGAGTCTGGCTAAAGGTTTATCTTTTTTTTTAAGATTTTTATTTATTTGAAAGAGAGAGATAAATTCCTTTAACTTTTGTGTGTCCAGGAAACTCCTTATCTTTCCTTCTATTCTGGGAAATTCTTTATCTCTCTTTTTGGGATAGAGAAAAACCTGGTTGCAGGTTTTTTTTCTTTCATTGTTTTGAATATATCGTTCCATTCCCTTCTGGTCTGCCAAGTTTCTGCTGAAAAGTCATTTGATAGTCTTACAGGTTTTTCCTTGTTTGTAACTGTTTTCTCTTGATGATTTAAAATTTTCTCTTCATCACTACTTTTTGCCATTTTATTATTTTTTATTATTTATTTTTACTTTTTGCCATTTTAATTACTTGTGTCGTTGTGTGGACCTCCTTGGGTTGCTTTTGTTGGGGGCTCTCTGTGCCTTCTGGACCTGGATTTCTGTTTTCTTCCCCAGACTGGAGAAACTTTCAACTATTTCTTCAAATAAATTTTCTGCCCCCTTTTCTCTTTCTCCTTCTGGGATCCCTATAATGTGAATGTTATTATACTTGATGGTGTCACTGAGTTCCCAAAGTCTTCATTTATTATTGTTACTTTTTTCTTCCCTGTTCAGCTTGATTGCTTTCCATTACTCTGCTTCCAGGTCACTGATTCCTTCTTCTGCTTCCTCTAGTCTACTATTTATTCTGTCTGGTTTGTTTTTAATTTCAGTTATTGAATTCTTCATCTCTGGTTAATTTTACATTTTCTTTCTCTTTGTTGAGGGTGTCTCCACTCTTTTCTCCACAGAGTGTCTTTCTAACCATTACTTTAAGTTCCTCATCAGACATATTACTTACCTCCATTTCATTTAGCTCTCTTGCTGTGATACTGTCCTGTTCTTTGATTTGTGGCATACTCCCTTGTCTCCTCACTTTGTCTAACTCTTCTATGTCTGTTTCTGTATATTTGGAAAGTCAGCTATTTCTCCTGTTCTTGAAAGTAGTGACCTGATGATGAATAGGTCCTGTAGTGTCCTGCAGTGCAGTGTTCCCTTTTCAGCAGTCCTGGCCCTTAGGGGTGTCTCCTGTGTGTGTTGTGTGTGCCCTACTGTTGTGTCCAATCTGTGTTTGCCTTCAGTCTAGTCATCTTTAATAGTTCTCTTTGCCTCTTGTG
Organism: Enhydra lutris kenyoni; assembly: GCF_002288905.1. NCBI lineage: Eukaryota > Metazoa > Chordata > Mammalia > Carnivora > Mustelidae > Enhydra > Enhydra lutris. The sequence goes on from NW_019154089.1 coordinate 828,197, forward strand.
GGCAGGGTTTGGCCCCTGTGTTGTTAATGGGCCGGTCTGGGTCCACTTTGTGCTTGAGTTGAGTCAGACCAGGTTTTTGCCAGAGATGCAGTAGCACTGAACTTCAGGGTACTCTCCCTGTGTTGTCCCCTGAGAAACTTTTGTTGCTGGAAAGGGCCTGCAGTTAGACCCAGTGTCTGCCCCCAGTTGGGGCTGTAGTTGTAGTGGTGTGTGGGGTATCTTCACTTCTCCCTGGGAAAGGCGTCCCTTTGAAGTGGTGCTGGCCCCTCTTGGGACTGCTTGCAAACTACCAGGTTTGTGACACCGCTTTAGAGGGCTCTGAACAAGGGCATATTGGAGGGAGCATGTTAGCAGCAGAACATGGAGTGGGGTTCACGGTGCCAGCCTGGTCTGTGCTGTGTCCCTGCAGCCTCCTGGGAAAACTATTGTTGAGGCCTGCTAGGTTGGAGGAGGCAGAACTGCAGAGGTACCTGTGGATGGGGACGCTGTTAACAAGCAAGATGGGGAGTATAGGTGCTGTGCTGGTTCCCACAGGTGTATCTATGCTGTAGGGTGGGGAAGATAAGTGGTATCTGCTAGGTCTTTAGTTCCCAAGGATCCCAACCCTTCCTGTACAGACTCTGAGATTAGTCAGTAAATCTTCCCATATACCCCAGGCATTTTTCAAACTGCTTCTTCTGTGCGCTCTCTCAGCAGGAATGTTTCTTGTTCTCTCTCTCTTTTTTAAAGGTTTATTTATTTGAGAGAGAGTGTGTGTATACATGTATGTGGGAGGGGGTGCGGAGCAGAGGGAGAAAATCTTCAAGCAGACTCCCCACTGAGTGTGAAGCCTGATGCAGGACTTGATCCCACAACCCAGGAGCTCATGACCTGGGCCGAAATAATGCTAAATTGCCTGAGCCACCCAGGCATCCCTGTTGTGTTGTCTCTTTAAGGACAGGGCCTGTACCCTCCCCACTTTCCTAGAGCAGAGCTTCCTAATTATGAATATTCCAGGTGTTAATCCCTACTGATTGTTAGGTTCCTCTGGTTTCCCGAGCCAAATGTTATGGGGGATCTGTCTTCCCCATGTGGGTCCCTTGTGCCTGGGGTACCTGGTTTGGGGATCTGGTCATCTCCCCTTTCTGCATCTGCCAGTCCCTCCCTCCTACAGACAGTCTTTGGGATCCCTTTGGCTTTTCACCCTTCCTATATTCTTTGATGTGGTGCCTTCTCTACATTTAGATGTGGAGAATCTGTTCTGCAAGTCTTCAGGTTATTTTCTGGGTCATTTATGCTGATATAGGCATTATCTAGTTGTTCTGTGGGATGAGGTGAGTTTAGCATTCTCCTATTCCACCATCTTTCCTGGAAATCTCCCCAGTCCCCCCTTGTAATGTATGTTGAATTTGGTTTGCTAAGATTTTATTGGGCATTTTTGTTTCTATGTTCATCAGTATATATCAGCCTGTAATTTTCTTTTCTTTTTTGTTGTCTTTATCTGGTTTTGGTATTAGGGTAATGCTAGCCCCCTAAAATGAATGTGAGAGTGTTTCCTCCTATTTTTTTTGGAAGAGTTGAGAAGGGTTGATATTAATTCTTATTTGAATGTTTGGTAGAATTTATCAGTGAAGTCACCTGGTTCTGGATGTTAACCCTTTGGGAGATTTTTGATGACTCTTTCGGTCTCTGTAGTAGTTAATCTGTTCAGATTTTGTATATATTTATGATTCAGTTTTGGTAGATTGTATGTTTCTAGGAATTTATCCATTTCCTCTAGGTTATCCAGTTTGTTGCCGTAAAATTGTTCAGTCTTTTATGACCTTCTGTATGTGTGGTATCATTTTTAAAAATATTTTACTTATTTTAGAGTGAGCATGAGTGCATGAGGGAGTGTGGAGAGAGGCAGAGGGAGAGAAGCAGACTCCCCACTGAGCAGGGAGCCCAATGTGGTACTGGATCCCAGGACCCCATGAGTTTCTGTGCTATCGATTGTAACATTTCTTCTTTCATTTCTGATGTTGCGGCATCTCCTTTTTTTTTTTTTTTTTTTTGTCTTGGTGACTCTAGCTGCAGGGTTGTCTATTTTGCTTATCTTTTCAAAGAACCAGCTCTTAATTTCATTGATCTTTCTATTGTGTTTTTACTCTCATGCTCTCTCCTCTAACATTGTTATTTCCTCCTTTTGCCTAACTGAGCCTTGTTTTGTCTTTTCTTTTTTTTTTTTTTTTTTTTTTACCCTAGTTCCTTGAGGTATAAAGTTAGGTTATTTGAGATTTTTCTTCCTGTAAATTTTGCTGTTTTGCCTTTTCAGTTTCATTTATCTCAAAGTATTTTTTTTTAATTTCTCTTTTGATTTCTTCATTGTTGCATTGCTTGTTTAGTGACATGTTGTTTAGTCTCTACATATTTGTGAATTTTCCAAGGTTTTTTTTAACATGTAATTAATTTCTAGTTTCATGAAAATATGCTTATGTTTTCAATTCTCAAATTTATTAAAATTTGTTTGCCCAACATATGATCTAACTTAGGAAATGTTTCATATGCACTTGAGAAGAGTGTGTATTCTGTTGATTTGGGATGGAATGTTCTGTAAATATCTGTTAAGTCTGTTCGGTGTTAAATGTGTCACAAAGGCTGATGTTTCCTTAGTGATTCTCTGTCCGTTGATGGAAGTGGGGACATTAAAGTACCCTGCTATTATTGTATTGCTGCCTGTTTCTCCCTTTGGATTTGTTAATATTTGCTTTAATTATTTATTCTTAAAGATTAAAAAAAATTTTTTTTAAGTAATCTCTATATGCAACGTGAGATCTAGAGTTGCATGCTCTTCTGACTGAGTCAGCCAGGTGCCCTGCCTTGCTTTATATTTAGGTGCACCTGTGGTTGGCATGTAAATATTTACAAATGTTATATCATCTTTATTGGATTGGATTGACTCCTTTATCAGTATGTAGTGCCCTGTTTTGTCTGTTATTACAGTCTTTGTTTTAAAGTTTATTTTGTTGGATACAGGTATAGCTTTCTTGTGGTTTCTATTTGCATTGAATATCTTTTTCTATCCTTTCACTTAAAGTTTGCGTATATCTTCACATCTGAAGGGAGTATCTTGTAGGCAGTAGGTGGATGAGTCATGTGTGTTATTTATTAATTCATGCTGTTTTTTTGACTTGAGAATTTAGCCCACTAACATTTAAAGTAATTGTTGATAGATTTGTGCTTGTAACCATTTTCTTAATTGCTTTCTGGATGTTTTTGTGGTTCTTCTTAGTTCCTTGCTTCTCTTGATCTTTTCCTTTGTGGTTTGATGAGTTTTTTAGTGGTATGCTTATATTTCTCTTTATTTTTTGTGAATTTACAAGAGATTTTTGCTTTGTGGTTACTATGAGGCTTATATACAATGACGTGTCTAAAATAATGTCTTTTAAGTTGATAACAACTTAAGTTTGACCCCGTTGTAAAGCTTAACATTGTTAATCCTGTCCCATCACGTTTTATGTTTGACTTCACGTTTTACATCTTTTTTTAAAATACAGGAATATTTGTTTATTTTTAGATTGTAATTCCAGTATAGTTAAGATACAGTGTTACATCAGTTTCATGTATACAAAATAGTGGTTCAACAATTCCATACATTATCACGCAGTGCTCATCATGACAAGTGTCTCCTTAATCCCCATCATCTGTTTGAGACATCCTCCGTCCACACCCCCTCCACCATGCCCCAACCCTCAGCTTGTTCTCTATAGTTAAGAGTCTGTTTCTTGGTTTGTCTCTTTTTTTCCTTTGCTCATTTATTGTGTTTCTTAAATTCCACGTATGAGTGAAATCATATGGTAATAGTTTACATCTTTTTAAAAAACTTTTATTTAAATTTAACTAACATATACTGTATTAGTTTCAGAGGTAGAGTTCAGTGATTCATCAGTTGTCTGTAAAGTCGGTGCTCATTATATCACATGTCCTCCTTAATGCCAATCACCCAGTTACCCCAGTCTGCCCCACCACTCCCCTCCTCTCTAGCATCCCTCAGTTTATTTCCTATACTTAAGAGTTTCTTATGGTTTGTCTCTCTCTCTGATTTCATCTTATTTTATTTCTCCCCTCCATTCCCCTATGAGCCTCTGTTTTTTTTTCTTAAATTCCACATATGCTCGAAATCATATAATCATCTTTCTCTGATTGACTTTTTTTGCTTAACGTAATACCCTCTAGTTCCATCCACATCCATTTTCCATCTTTTGATCTTGTGTATCCCTTAACTAATTATTGTACTTGTAATTATTTTTTTAGTTCTTTTTAAAAAAGATTTTCTTTATTTGAGAGAGCGAGAAAGTACTAGTGGAGGGAGGGGCAAAGGGAGAGGGAGAAGCGGATTTCCCTGCTGAGCAGGGAGCTCAACACGGGGCTTGATCCCAGGACGGTGAAATCATCATCTGAGCTGAAAGCAGCTACTTAATTAACTGAGCCACCCAGGCACCCCTAGTTCTTTAACTTCCACAATTTGTTCTTTTTGTTCAGTTATTCTTGATAAGTGTCTGATTTTATTTCGTAATTTTAAAAAATGGATGTTCTTTAGTCACTTTGAAACTCTTAAGTGTATGTATGTTAATTTCATTCTAGGTTTAATCTATTTCCATTTTGTTACAAATAAAACCATTTCCTGATTTTTTTTTTTTCTTTTTAAAAAAGATTTAGTTATTCATTTTGGAGCGGCAGTGTGGAGGGGCAGAGGGAGAGAGAAACTCAAGCAAACTCTGAACTGAGCACAGAGCCTGACACATGTCTAGATCCCACAACTCTTGAGCTCATGATGTGAGCTGAAACCAAGAGTCGATGCTTAATCACCTGAGCCATCTAGGTCCCCCAGACTTAACTTACCCTTTTTAGTCATACAGTTCTCTTATCTTTTGACAAACATATATGGTTGTGTAATTAACACCACAGTCTGGTTTTAAATATTTACATCTCCTCAAAACATTTCTTAGTCATTCTTCTCTTTTTACTCTTACTCCCCATTAACTATTGGTTTATTTTTTTTCACTTATTTTCCCTTTTTAGAATGTCATGTAAATGGAAGCATACGGTATGTAACTGTTTGTGTCTGTTGCCTTTGACTTGGTGTAATTTTGAGATCTTGATGTTCTTAGGTGTGTATCAGTAGTTCTTTTTATTGCTGAATAGCATATGTGGCTGCACCACATTTTCTCTGTTCACCAGTTGATGGACATTTGAGTTTCCAGTTTTGGGAAATTATGAATACAGTAGTCCTAAATATTTGTGTACAGTTTTGTTTTGTTTTTGCAGACATATGTTTTTATTTTTCTCAGATATAAATTTAGGAATGGGATTGCTGGGTTCAATGGTGAGTGATTGCTTAAGTTTATAAGAAACCTGCCAACTCTCTTCCAAAGTGGCTGTACCATTTTATAATATATACATATATATGTATAATATGATTGTGTTTGTCTTCTCAACATTATATTTTATTTGTCTTATTTTAAGTATTCCTTATTTCATCTTGATGACCCAGTGTGGGGCTTGAACTCATGAACCTGAAATCAAGAGTCACATGCTCTTCTGACTGAGCCAGCCAGGTACCCCTCAGCATTATGTTTTAAAGGTTAATCCATGTTGTAGTATGTATCAGTCAGTACTTTATTCCTTTTCATTGCTGAGTAATATATCATTGTAGGACTGTACCACTTTGTATTTATCCATTCATCAGTTGATGGACAGTTCACTTGTTCCCACTTTTTGACTGTCATGGATAATCTGCTTTGAATATTTGTGTGTGTGTGTTCATTTCTCTTGGTTATATTTCTAGAAGTTAAATAGCTGTGTCATAATTAACTCTATGTTTAACATTTTGAGAAACTGCCAGAATGTTTTCCATAGCAGCTATGCTATTTTACATATCCACCAGTAATGTATAAGGATTCCATTTTCTCTATATCCTATCCAACATTTGTTACTTTCTTCATTATTTACATCCCAGTGGGTGTGATCATGCTTTTACTTTTAACCTATATATGTGTTTTTATTTTAGGTAGATTTATTGGTGATTGTGTAGCTGGGTCATGATATTTAATCCAGTCTGACAATTTTTGCCTTCTTTTTTTTTTTTTTTAAAGATTTTATTTATTTATTTAACCGATGGATATCACAAGTAGGCAGAGAAGCAGGCAGAGAGAGAGAGGAGGAAGCAGGCTTCCTGCTGAGCAGAGAGCCCGATGTGGGGCTTGATCCCAGGACCCTGGGATCATGACCTGAGCCGAGGCAGAGGCCTTAACCTACTGAGCCACCCAGGTGCCCCCAATTTATGCCTTTTACTTAGGGTGTTCAGATCATTTATTTTTCAAGTAATTGTTGCTTTGGTTGGATTGAAATCTACCACTCTGCTACTTGTTTTCTTTTTGTTTCATTTGTTCTTTATTCCTTTTCCTTTTTTTCTGCCTTTTAGGTTATATATATATATATATATATATATATATATATATTTTATATGTATATATTTATATACTTTATATATAAATATATATTTTAAATGTATTTATATATAAATGTATCCTATTTTTTGTTTTTTAATAGTTTTTTCTTTCTCTTTGATTAGTTTTTATTTATATATATATATATATTTAAGATTTATTTATCTCAGAGAGGGAACATGTGTGGCAGGGAGGAGCAGAGGGGGAAGGAGGAAGAGAAACTCAAGCAGATTCTGCACTGAGCAGAAAGCACAAAGCCCAACATGGGGTTCAATCTCATGACCCTGAGATCATAACCTGAGCTGAAACAAGAGTTAGACGCTTAACAAACTGTGCCACCCAGGCACTCCACTTTTAGATAATTTTTTTATGGTCCTATTTTATCTTCATTTTTGGCTTATGAGTCTTTAGTTTAAAAAAATCAGTGGTTTTCCTGTTTTTACAATATGTTTTTTTTTTTTTTTTTTTTAAAGACACATTTATTCAGCGTCATGATCAGACTATTACATTTAGCAATCAACAGCATGGGTGCAAAAAAAAAAATCTACATTAAAACCCTTTGTTGGAATGCTTTACACTTTCCACAGAACAGAAACTAAAATAACCTGTTATACAATTAGTCACAAATACAGTCCTCGAGTTTTTTTGCCCATACACATGAGTATTGTCTAAAACATGTCTTCTTTGTAGCAGCTAGGCCCTGCCACCACTGTGCTTGGCTGAGTTCACAAATCTGTTGTAACCTGTAGCTTCCCTGTCACTTCTCTGGCTCTCCTCTCCTGCTAAGCTTTGTTTCCTGGCAGTAATTAAAACCTTCTGCCACTGCCGTAGCTGCTGCTGCTGCTGGAACCACCATAGCCACCTTGGTTTCGTGGTTTGGCGAAGTATTGGCCTCCACCACCATAAGGGCCAGAGCTTCTGCCTCCAAAATTGCCTCCTTTCATGGGTCCAAAATTTGAGGATTGATTGTTGTAATTGCCAAAATCATTATAGCTTCCGCCACCTCCAAAGTTGCTTCCATCATTACCAAATCCGTTATAGCCATCCCCACTGCCACCATATCCACCACCACCTCGACTGCCACCAAAGCCACCTCGACCACTGAAGTTTCCTCCGCGACCAAAGTTGTCATTCCCACCAAAACCACCTCCACGACCACCACCAAAGTTTCCAGAACCACTTCGACCTCTTTGGCTGGATGAAGCACTAGCCATCTCTTGCTTTCCTTACTTCACAGTTGTGGCCATTCACAGTATGGTATTTTTGAATGACAATCTTGTCTACAGAATCATGGTCATCAAATGTTACAAAAGCAAAACCCCTCTTTTTGCCACTGCCTCGGTCAGTCATGATCTCAGTCACTTCGATTTTCCCATACTGTTCGAAATAATCTCTTAGATGATGTTCTTCAGTGTCTTCTTTAATGCCACCAACAAAAATCTTTTTCACAGTTAAGTGGGCACCAGGTCTTTGAGAATCTTCTCTTGAGACAGCCCTCTTTGGTTCCACAACTCTTCCATCCACCTTGTGTGGCCTTGCATTCATGGCTGCATCCACCTCCTCCACAGTGGCATATGTGACAAACCCAAAGCCTCTGGAGCGCTTGGTGTTTGGGTCTCTCATTACCACACAGTCCGTAAGTGTTCCCCATTGCTCAAAATGGCTCCTCAGACTCTCATCGGTTGTTTCAAAGCTCAGACCTCTGATGAAGAGCTTCCGCAGCTGTTCAGGCTCTTTGGGAGACTCTGACTTAGACATGACGGCGGTGGGAGGGGAGACTTTAACGATGCTTACTCGGCGGCATCCACGGGCAGCTTTACAATATGTTTTTATTACAATCTACCTTTAAGTACTATTATATTGCTTCATCTTTAATATTATATTTCAAATCCCTTCCCTCATTCCTTTTTTTTTTTCTTTTTACTGTGATACCTTTTACATGTTATAGTTTATTTGTTTTTTTTAAAAGATTTTACTTATTTCTTAGAGAAAGCAAGAGTATGCACAAGCCGGAGAACAGCAGGCAGAGGGAGAAGCAGACTCCCCACTGAGCAAGGAGTCCAGTGCGGGACTTGATCCCAGGACCTTGGGATCGTGACCTGAGCCAAAGGCAGACTCTTAACCAACTGAGCTACCCAGGTTCCCCTATAGATTGCTTTAGATCAGGGGTTGGCAAGCTTGTTTTGTAATGGGCCAGACACTAAATATTTATGACTTTGCTGGCCATATGATATCTGTCACAACAGTCTCTTTTAACTCTGCCTTTGTTGTGAGAATATCCATAGACATTATAAAAGCAAATGTGCCTGGATTGGACTGCTAGCCATAGTTTGCCAACCTCTGCATTAGGCTGTCACCTATCTTTTTTTTTTTTAAGATTTTATTTATTTATTTGAGAGAGAATGAGTGAGAGAGAGCATGAGAGAGAAGGTCAGAGGGAGAAGCAGACTCCCCAAGGAGCTGGGAGCCCGATGCGGGACTCTATCCTGCAAGTCCGGGATCATGACCTGAACCAAAGGCAGTTGCTCAACCAAATGAGCCACCCAGGTGCCCTGTCACCTATCTTTTAAAATGATTAACAGTAGGGGAGCCTGGGTGGCTCAGTTGGTTGAGCATCTGACTCTTGTTTTGGGCTCAGGTCGTGATCTCAGAATCATGGAATCAAATCCCCTACTGGGCTCATGATCAACATGGGATCTGTTTGGCCCTCTCCCTTTGCTCTCTCCCTGCTTGTGCTCTCTCTCCCTCTTTCTCTCTCAAGTAAATAAATAAAATCTTTTTAAAGTGACGATTAAAAAAAAGTCTTATATTCATCTTAATTTATACTGTCTCCAGTGCTTTTCATTTCTTCGTAAGTTGCCTTGTTAATCTCCTTCTGCTAAAGAACTAATTTTAACACTTTTTACGGTCTATATTTGTCAAAATAAATTGCCTCTACTTTTTTAAATTTTTTCTTCATTTTTTTTGAAGTATTTTAAAAAATTATTTCTGAGAGACAGAGTGTGCATGAGTGGGGAGAGGGATAGAGGGTGATAAATAATAAAGATAAAAAAAAATAAAGACTCCCCACTGAGCGTGGAGACTGACTTAGGGTTTGATCCCAGGACCCTGGGATCATGACCTGAGCTGAAGGCAGAGGCTTTAACCCACTGAGCCACCCAGGCGCCCCTCCTTCATTTTTGAAAGATATTTTCACATTGTATGTTCTTCTGGGGCAATAACTTTTTCCTTTCAATACTTTGAAAATGTAAGTCCGTTGTCTACTGCCATATATAATTTGTGATGAGAAGTTTGTCATGCCTCTTTGTTTTTCTGAACATAATCCGTCATTTCTCTGGATGCCTGTAAGATTTTCTGTTTATCTTTGAGTTTCAGTAGTTTGATTATGCTACCTGTTTACATCTTTAGTTTTGTTTTGTTTTGCTTGGGTTTTTCCAGGTGTCTTGGAACTGTGATTTGGTGGTCTTTTTGTTTTTTTGTTTTTTAATTTGTTTTAGGAAATTCTTGTTTATTATTTCTTCAGGTGCTTCTTCTGCTTCACTCTTTCCTTCTGTATCTCTCCTTACACATATGTTAGACTGCTCAGTATTGTTTTCTTAGGTCTTGTGTGCTGTTTCCTATTTTTTTTTTGTTTATTTTTTTAATAGTTTTTTCTTAGTTTGATTAATTTTTATTAACCCATCATCAAATTTACTTGAACTTTGCCGTCCACCTAATTAGGAACACTGTAAATAAAATCCTGTGCTGGAGATTTCTAAACCATACAGTAGGCCGAATTTGGATCATAACCCATGAGAAGGCCAGTTATGGTTACACATTCTTTGATTCTTTTTTTAAGTTAAGACTTTTTAAAACATTTTTTTAGGAAATGTAGGATTACTTTTAGTGAGACTTTAGCAACTCTTAGCACTGCTCACCAAAGTTTTATAAGTTGTTAATTATTTAATGTTATGTCTTACTTTTAGAAATAGTTTGCAATCTGCCTGATTTGCTTTTTGTTATCTACTTAAAAAAATAAAAATAGCAGAGCCCTTATATTCCAGTAAGAACTGATACCTGAAACTAATATAATGTTACATGTTGGTTATATCCCACTTAAAAAAAGATACCCAAGTTTTTGGGTTTTGTTTTTTGTTTTTTTTTGTTTTTTTTTGAGTAAAAATGAAATTTTTTTATGTCATGCTTAACTATTTTTTTAAAAAATTGAACTCCTAGCTTTTGTCTTGAAAAGTTATTTATATTCTGAGAATTAAAATGTGGAGATTACACTCTTCCTACATAACTGATGTATCTTTAGTCAAATTTAAAAAAAAATACCATTTCACTGTGTATTTCATTTTTTTCTTGCGTTGAATTTTAAAAATATTTTTATTTTTTAATTGAATTGGGATCACCAGTGGGATGAGGCAAAGAAGCAAGATAGACTCACTCATTTTGTTTTGTTTTTATTAAAGATTTTATTTATTTATTTGACAGAGACATAGCACAGGCAGGCAGAGCAGCAGGTAGAGGGTGAGGGAGAAGTAGGCTCTCCACCAAGCAGGGAGTCCAATGTAGGGCTTGATCCTAGGACTCTGGGATCATGACCCAAGCTGAAGGCAGCTGCTTAACCGACTGAGCCACCTGGTGCCTCTGTTTTAAGTAGGTTCCACACTCAGCATGGAGCCCAACGTGGAGCTTGAACTTAAAACCCTGAGATCAAGACCTGAGCGCGAGATCAAGAGTCAGACACTTAACCAAATGAGCCACCCAGGTGTCCCAAGATAGACTCATTCTTACTCATTTTTATTTTTTTTAAGATTTTATTTATTTATTTGACAGAGAGCACAAGTAAGCAGAGCAGCAGGCAGAGGGAGAGAGAGAAGCAGGCTCTCTGCTGAGCAGGGAGCCAGATGTAGGGCTCCATCCTAGGACCCTGGAATTACCACCTGAGCCAAAGGCAGCTGCTTAACCAACTGAGCCACCCAGGCACCCCTTTTCATTCTTTACTGTGCCACTTAATTTGTGAATGCCCTAAATACTGTATGTTTTCATATATCCTCCAGAAGTTTCTCACCCAGGGGCGCCTGGATGAATCAGTCATTGGGCGTCTACCTTCGGCTTAGGTCATGATCCCAGGGTCCTGGGATTGATCCCTCATTGAGCTCCCTGCTCAGTGGGGAGCCTGGTTCTCCCTCTCCTACTCCCTGTGCTTGTATTCCCTCTCTCACTGTCTCTCTCTCTTTGTCAAATAAATAAATAAAATCTTAAAAAATAAATAAAAAGTAAATAAAAGTTTCTCGCCCATACAAACTACATTATCATAAGGATATTATTATGTCTAAATACTCTGTGTCCAGGTGAGCATACCCAAAAGACAACATTGTCACTCATCTTGGCTTGTATTTGGGGTAGGCAAACAACACTCTTAATTCATGCTGAGTTGTAAGAAAGTGGAAGTCGTGGGCACCTGGGTGGCTTAGTTGGTTAAGCGATTGCCTTAGGCTCAGGTCATGATCCCGGAGTCCCGGGATTGAGTCCCACATCAGGCTCCCAGCTCCATGGGGAGTTTGCTTCTCCCTCTGACCTTCTCTCCTCTCATGCTCTCTCTCACTCTCTCTCAAATAAATCTTAAAAAAAAAAAGAAGTCATGTACCAACCTGCTGGACAGCTTAGAACATAACCTCTGACATTTCTCAGGAAGCAAACACAAAAGCCATCATAAAAATTATGTATTTTTAAAAAATGTGTATTTTAGGTGGATTTATTCTAAATAAATTAGGAAATTAAATAGGAGGCTACTTGGGCTTGGAAGTTGACAGTGCAGGGCCACTTAGCATTGGTTTCCAGTGTAAAGGCCTTTTATAAAGCAGTGACTCTAGTCTAGAATATATAATCCTGAATATTGTAACCACATTCTTTGCATGTTATTTGTCGTATAAAAATAACTTTCCTCTTCACAGTTTATTTTTCCTTTGTGGCACATTTTGAACTGCAGAATCCTTTATCTACCATTTGGCTTTCCATAAGCTATCAGGCAGGATCTCTGTGAGATTCTCTACTTTGAGAAACTATGTGCCTAATATTTATTTATGATATGTGACTCATTATTACATTATTATGTGTTTTCAAAATAGTGTCTGATAATTCAGTGCCTTTTAACAATAGATAAAATGTTTCTAAAGACTTTTTCCAGAAATTCAGATGTTTCTTGGGGCACTTCCCAATCTTCATTGGATTTATGGTTGGTGTTTTTTCAGAAATAAGGGACTAAACTAAAATTTCCATAAGTTTTTTTTTGTTTGAATTTTACAGTGTAACTACTCGTTGAGGTAAACATTTGTGTCTACTCAGTACTCATCCTTGTTTAAAACTTTTGTGACTGAGATGTCCTTAGGCTTATAGTAAATTGGCTAGCTTCAGTGACCTCTCTCTGGCCTTTGAAGTTGGCACAGTCCATTATAGCTACCTAAGGGTTGTGTGGCTATGGAAAAACATGTTTTTGTTGTTGAGTGTTCTTGCTTTCTAGTAATTTTATTTTCTGCTCAAGGGATTTAGTATCTGTTCAGATATTTTATTTTTAAAGGCCACATAAGTAATGACTTAATCTCTAATCTTAGCTTTGAAAATTTCCCAGACACTAATAAAGGTAATGTCTGATGACCTATTACATGAAAATATACTACTCACTGGCCAGCAATCAGTGTTATTTAAAAATGTGTATTTTATTCTGAAAATTATTTCTATGGCTAAAAGGCTTTGTTAGTAAAATTGTGCCTCTAATAACATAATTTGGTGACTTTGGGCCTAGATTTATAGTAACTTTTTACTGTTATCACTGAGACTTAGTATAGTTTAAAACACTTTGCTCTTCAAAAACTACTTAATTCTTTTTTTTTTTAAGATTTTGTTTATTTATTTGAGAGAGAGAGCGCGTGCGCGTGCACAAGCAGTGTGAGAGGCAGAGGGAGAGGAGAAGCAGACTCCCCACTTAGTGAGGAGCCCAGCATGGGGTTTGATCCCAGGACCTGGAGATCATGACCTGAGCTGAAGGCAGCTGCTTAACTGACTGAGCCACTCAGGCTCCCCTGTACTAAATAGTTCTGAGAAAAATATTCAATAAATCATAGTCTCACCAGAAACAGCACCTGTCTCTTGGACTAATAAGAATTTTTGGTCACAAAATGTTCTATAGTAATCCTTATTTTGCATGAATATGCACTATCTTGGCAGTGACTGTATGAGTAAGATTTTAACGAAGGATCAACTTACTGCTGAAGACCAGGGTTATCGGTTAAATCATGTGGACTGTCCACGTAAGGACATTAACAAGCTTGATTATTAGTGGAGTGAAAGAGAACTTTACCGGGTTGTATTATATATGACAGGGTGTATTCATAAAGAAGAGGAACAGTTTTCTCCCACTGGTCTGGACAAAGCTGGAGTTGCCATTTGTGGTCTGTCTTTACTTGTTTCATATCTATAATAACAGATCCTCTTGGTAAAAACCCACCCTAGGCACAGTGATGGTTTTTTGTTTGTTTGGCTTTGTGTTGTTGTTGTTGTTTGTGGTTGGTAGAGAAAACTGCACATTGCTGCCTTGATATGTTTTCTTACTTGGCATTCTGTTAAAGGGAGATATACAGGTCAGTGGAACAGAATAGAGAGCCCAAAAGTAAACCCATGCATATATAGTCAATTTATGACAAAGGAGACAAGAATGTACAGTAGGGAAAGAGTAGTCTCTTCAGTAAATGGTGCAGGGAAAACTGGATCACAATCTTACTTCATATTCAAAAATTAACTTAAAGTGCCTTAAAAACTTCAGTGTAAGACTTTAAGCCAATAAAACTCCTATAAGAAAATATAGGTGGTAAGCTCCTTGTGTTAGTCTTAGTGAGGTTTTTTGTTTTGTTTTTGTTGTTTGCATCTAACTCCCAAAGCAGGGGTAATAAAAGCAAAAATGAATGAGTGGGACTACATCAAACTAAAAAGCTTCTGTACAGCAAAGGGAACTGTTAACATAATGAAAAGGTAAACTGCTGAATGGGACAAGATATTTGCAAATCATATGTCTGATAGGGGTTACTGTCTAAAATATTACGAAGAACTCATACAACTCAACAACAACAACAAAAAATCCAGTTAAAAAATGGGCAGAGGATATGAATAGATGTTTTCCAAAGAAGACATACAGATGGCCAAAAAACATACGATGAAACACATACCTGCTCCCTCCACATGCACATAGGAATAGTACTCAGCCATAAAAAATAATGAAATATTGGCATTTATGACAACATAGATGTAGCTAGAAGGTATCAGTCTAAGTGAAATAAGTCAGAGAAAGACAAATACCAAGTGATTTCTCTATCAGTGGAGTCTAAAAAAACAGAACAGAGAAAACAAAACCCAGACTCATAGATGCAGAGTTTAGGGGTGGGGAGCGGTTGGGGTGCAAAAATTGGTCAAGGGGATTAAGAGGTTCAAATTTCCAGTTATAAAATAACTTCAGTCTTGGGGATATAATGTACAGCATGGGGAATACAGTCAATAATAATATATTAACTTTATATGGTTAGAGATGATAACTAGACCTACTTGGTAATCAGTTTGTATATACAAATATTGAATTGTATATACAAATATTGAATCACTGTGTTGTACACGTGAGACTGTTAGTGAGACTAATAGAATATTATTTGTCAAAAAAAAAAGAATATTATTTGTCAACTGTACTTCAATAAAATCAACAACAAAAAGAAATGAAGTTTAGTTCTTTGTTGCTAAATTCTAAGTTATAAAAGTGAAGACACTATCTGCCTAATTAATTTCAGCCTTTATTTTTTTTTTTTTTAAAGATTTTATTTATTTGACAGACAGAGATCACAGTAGGCAGAGAGGCAGGCAGAGAGAGATAGAGGAGGAAGCAGGCTCCCCGCTGAGCACAGAGCCCGATGTGGGGCCAGATCCCAGGACTCCGGGATCACGACTGGAGTTGAAGGCAGAGGCTTTAACCCACTGAGCCACCCAGGCGCCCCTAATTTCAGCCTTTAATGGAAATGTGTTATAGCCTAGTTGGACACTCGATTCCAGTAGAAGGGAAATAATTCATTCACTTTTTTGAGGATAGAAAATAGTTATTCTTCCTTTCTCTACAGCAAAAATCATGAGCGTATGTTCACAAAACGTATTCAGTGTTAATTTTTAAAGTTTCCGCATATTTCCACTCTCATCAGTTGTAAATAATGTATCTGACTATAAAATGGAAAAAGTTGAAATTTTCCACTTATGCATTTTGAGCTTCTCAGAGGTATTATAAACTCTGGAAATAATAATAAAAGATACTAGGCTTTATACAGTGCTTTTTGTTTGAGGAGCTCCTATAAACACTAATGCATTGATCCTAACACAGTACTTGATTGTGACTTTAAAAGGTCATGAGTTAGTGCTGTTACAAAAAAAAAGTTTAAAAAGATTGGAGGGGGAGCTCTAACTTATAAATATTGTTTAAAAAATATCTAGATAAAAGTTGATCTAGACAATAGAAAAAATAAAAATTAAGGGAGATTTTTATTATTTAACTTTTCTCTTAGTCTGTGATAGATTTTTATCCCTTTAATTTTTTTTTCATTTATTTATGAATCTTAAAGTCTGATTCCCTTCTTAGAGTAGTAAGCAGAATTGTCTTTTAAACTTTTAGTTCTTCTCAGCCAAGGCTTAAACCTGTGATGGTTTTCTGAGTTTGTCACATTAACATAGCAATGCATTTTATTGGTCCTGAATTAGATCATCATTGTTTTAATTTTCTTAGTTTAATATTTATGGTATGTAGCTGTTGATTTTGTTGATTATGGTGGTCATGTGGCTTAATACTCAACTTTTTTGTGTTTTGTAGGTTTATTCTTCAGTCCAAGGAGGTAATTCACAGTCAACTGTTAGAGAAACAGAAAATAGCAGAGGAAAAAATTAAAGAATTAGAGGTAAGTTTTAAGTGAATATTGACAGTAAATTTTAAGAAAAAGCTAATTATCTCACTATGTGATGTTAAGTGAAAACGTATGCCTGCCAAAGTCAGGTAACATTGTTTTTATTTTTTCAAATTGTGTTAGAATAATAAATCAATCATATGCATGGCAGTGTGTAAGATTCCACCCCTCTCCCTGCAAAGGAAAGAAAAAAGGAGGGAAGGAAGGAAGAAAACAGAATAGTCTCTTGGAAATTTAGAGAGTTTTGAAGATGGGATGCTGTTAATCTGAATGTATTTTCTCCATTGCCTTCAAAAGAACATGTCTGTTTTTTAAAAACAAAGCAGGGGTGCCTGGGCATCTCAGTAAGTTGGGTGTCCAACTCTTGGTTTGTCCAACTCTTCAGTGTGGTGAGATTGAGCCCTGCATTGCGCTCCCTCCTCAGCACGCAGTCTGCTTAGGTTTCTGTCTCCTTCTGCCCCTCCCATTCGTTCTCTCTCTCACTCCTGCTCTCTCAGTAAAAATAGAAAAATCTTTAAAAAAGTGGGGGGGGGGCACCTGGGTGGCTCAGTCGTTAAGTGTCTGCCTTCAGCTCAGGTCATGATCCCAGGATCCTGGGCTTGAGCCCTGCATTGGGCTCCCTGCTCCGTGGGAGGCCTGCTTCTCCCTCTCACACTCCCTTTGCTTGTGTTCCCTCTCTTGCTGTCTTTCTGTCAAATAAATAAAATCTTTAAAAAAAAAAAAAAAAAGGAAAACACAATGTATGTTTAAACACCACATATTGTGGTGGGTTGGCATGAGAGTGGATAATGATAATAGTATTTAAAGGGTCTTGATGTTTGTCTCTTACGTATTGTAATTCATTTAACGTAGATAGGTATAACTATCTGAAGGATGGTGCTGCAATGAGGAAAACAGTTCTTTTCTCTCCTTTTTTTTTTTTTTTTTTTTGCTAGGGAAAAAGGTGATGACAGAGTAACTTAGTAAATTCTTGGATAATTGGAATTTATTACATTTTCCATATACATTAAGACCTTTGATGAGATATTCTTCTTGGGCTTGAGTAGAAGGTCCATCCTATATATAGTAAAAGTTGGCCTGGGCAAAAGACTGGTTGTTATTTCTTTGGGGCCAAGATTTCCTGAAATGGGGGTGGTTGCGATGACTTCATAGGTCACTTTATCTAATTTTTCTGAGTACTGTTTGAGGCAGTAGTTCAGAATCTGACTCAGCCCTTTACGGAATTGGTGAGACACCCCCTGTATCCTCCCGGGGATTTCTTACGGGCACCAACTTGGCACGGCCTGACTGTGTAGTGTCTTAGGTTACTTAGGTTTATTTTTGACTACTGACCATAATTTAAACAAACTTGATAATAGATTTATAGCTTAGAAAGGTGTATTGTAAAAACAAAACAATTAAGCATACAAACAAAAGACAAAAAAAAGAAAAACTTAACTTTTAGTGACCAGGTTGTTATTGTGTCCTATTTTATCATTCTTGTTAGCCCAACTGTTCTAGATTGAATTTTATATCTTCTACTGTTCTCAAAGTAACTTTTTTTTTTAAAGATTTTATTTATTTATTTGACAGACAGAGATCACAAGTAGGCAGAGAGGCAGGCAGAGAGAGGAGGAAGCAGTCTCCCTGCTGAGCAGAGATCTCGATGTGGGTCTTGATCCCAGGAGCCTGGGATCATGACCTGAGCTGAAGGCAGAGGCTTTAACCCATTGAGCCACCCAGGCACCCTCAAACAAAGTAACTTAAAAAAACTCGAAATAAAACTATTTCATGTAGATAAATGAAAACCTGTTTTTGCAGCTGTAGGTAAATACATCTAAAAATTATCCTGATGAATAAGTAACCAGATGTAAAGTACTGTGTATATGACTCTCTTTTTATGAAAACACAGAAAGTAAGAGCTCTATATAAACATTCAAAATGATATGTCAGGGGGGCGCCTGAATGGCTCAGTCTCTTAAGCATCTGCCTTCAGCTCAGGTCATGATCCTGGTTCTGGAATCGAGGCCCTCGTTGGGCTCCTGAGGAGGGAGCCTGCTTTTCCCTCTCCCTCTGGTGTTCCCCCTGCTTGTGCTTTCTCTCTCTCTCTGTCAAATAAATCTTTAAAAAAAAAAAGATATGTCTGTATATGTATTACATTAACCCTGGTTACCCTAAGGAAATTAGGTGGGATATGGGCATGAAATTATTTTTTTTCTTCCAATCTTTGCATTGGATAAATTATAGCAAGCACGTGTTAACTTATATAATTGAAAAGAATATTATGGTAAAATTGCCACAGATGATGATTTTAGCATACTGTTCAGTTTTGATGAATATTAGGATTTTTTTTTTTTTTTTAAAGCTTGAAGTCATGATCCTGACATCAAGACCTGAGCTGAGATCAAGTGTTGGACGATTAACCAACTGAGCCTCTCAGACACCCCAGGAAATTTTTTCCCCCAAGTTACCTTTTTTTGGAGTTTCTCAAATATTGGTAGAGTATCCTGAATCTGCCAGATAATAGAAATAGATTAGCTGGCTTGTTGGTACTATTTGAAAGGCTAATTGCAGCTACAAAAACTTGCACAGTTAAATCTTCTTTCCTAGAACATTTCATTGTGTTTTTTTCTTTTTAATCTTTTATTTTACATGTTTTTTAATATGACAAAAGCATTATAATATGTACTGTAAAAAAAAGAAAAATAGCCAATAAATACAGCATGATTAAATGAAGATGGTGTTTTTCCCTCTTCCCTGCACATGCCCAAATGTCACCTCTGCAGTTTGGTGTGTATCATTCCAAACTTTATTTTATAAGCACATTCATACACATATATATACTTTTTTAAAAACAACTTTATTTTTTAAAAAATATTTTTATTTGTCAGAGGGAGAGAGGCAGGCAGAGGGAGAAGCAGGTTCCCCATTGAGCCAAGGAGCCCAATGCAGGACTCGATCCCTGGAATCATGACCTGAGCCAAAGGCAGACACTTAACCAATTGAGCCACCCAGGTGTCCCTATACCTTTTTTTTTTTTTTAAGATTTTATTTATTTATTTGACAGAGATCACAAGTAGGCAGAGAGGCAGGCAGAGAGAGAGGGGGAAGCAAGCTCCCTGCTGAGCAGAGAGCCCGATGTGGGGCTCGATCCCAGGATCCTGAGATCATGACCTGAGCCGAAGGCATTGGCTTTAACCCACTGAGCCACCCAGGTGCCCCGCTATACTTTTTTTTTTTTTTTTTTTTTTAAATAAAGAGGAGTTATGCTGTATATACTGGTTTTCATCATTTGACAGTTTATCTTTCCATTTCTAGTTTATATTTTCCACTTTCTTGTTTTCTACTTTTCTTATCGTTGTAGGTTACCCAGTATTTAATTAATTGCATGATCCCTATCTCTGCATTTTGTATACTTTCCAATACTGCCCTAATATGTATTTTTAATAGTATCTCCCACTACACCCTCTCTTCTCTCCCCTTCAGTAATCCTATACTTTGCACTGCCATACTCTTTTTTTTTTTTTTTTTTAAAGATTTTATTTATTTATTTGTCAGAGAGAGAGGGAGAGAGAGCAAGCACAGGCAGACAGAATGGCAGGCAGAGGCAGAGGGAGAAGCAGGCTCCCTGATGAGCAAGGAGCCCGATGTGGGACTCGATCCCAGGATGCTGGGATCATGACCCGAGCCGAAGGCAGCTGCTTAACCAACTGAGCCACCCAGGCGTCCCTGCACTGCCATACTCTTATAGTTTTGTTACCTCAGCCCGAAATGTATGCATGTACACAAGCCCACATGTGCACTAATGCACACATACATTGTTAATTGTAGTGTTCAGATTCTGTGTTTCTTACTGATTTTTTTTCTGATTATTCATTTAATTATTGAGAGAGATATGTCAAATCTCCATGGTGTTACATACCAGTTTTTCCATCTTTTAGCTTAGTGGGCACTGGTGTTTAGAGATCACTCTCTGTGTAGTTAAGTGCTCATTATTATTGTATACATAGTTTGGAGGATAGGTTTCATTTTGCTTTACATATCTGGGAATTTCTCACGTCTTTTAAAGATAATATTCCACTGACTTCTGGCTTCTGTTGTTGCTGTTGAGAAGTCATCTGTCAGCTTAATTGTTGTTCCTTTGTCTTTTTTCTCTGGTTACTTTTATGTATTTATTTAAAAGATTTATTTATTTGAGAGAGCCTGCACACGAGTAGGAGATAGAGTAGAGGAAGAGGAAGAGGGAGAATCCTCAAGCAGACACCCCGTTGATTGAGGAGCCAGACATGGGGCTGGATCCTAGGACCTTGAGATAGTGACCTGAGCCAAAACCAAGAGTTAGCTGCCCAACCGGCTGATCGACACAGGCACCCCTCTGGTTACTTTCTTTCTTTCTTTTTTTTAAAGACTTTATTTCTTTCTTTGAGAGAGAGAGAGATAGTGAGAGAGAATACGAGCGGGGGTAGGGAGAGGGAGAAGCAGGCTCCTTGCTGAGCAGGGACTCTGATGTGGGGTTTGATTTCAGGACCCTGGGACCATGACCTAAGCCAAAGGCAGATGCCTAACTGACAGAACCATCCAGGTGCTCCCACTCTGATTGCTTTTAATATTCTCTTTGTCTTTCATGCTTTGTGGTTTCTTTGGGATATGTTTAAGTGTGGAGTTAGTCTTTTTATTATTTTCTTTTCTTTTTTTTTTTTTTTAAGATTTTATTTATCTGACAGATTGAGAGAGCACTAGCAGGGGGGACAATAGGGAGAGAGAGGGAGAAGCAGACTCCTGCCGGAGCAGGGAGCTAGATGCGGGGCTCTATCCCAGGACCATGGGATCATGACCTGAGCCAAAGGCAGATGCCTAACCATCTGAGCCACCCAGGTGCCCCATACCCATATTTTCTTAATCCTACTTGGTTTAAGTTGGGTTTCCTGAATCTGAGGATTAAGATCTTCCATCAGCTCTGGAAAATTCTTTTTTTTCTCTTTCTTTTTAAAGATTTTATTTTGTTTTTTAGAGACAGAGCAGGAACTGGGGGAAGGAGCTGAGGGGGAGGGAGAAGCAGACTCCCCACTGAGCAGGGAGCCCAGTGTTGGGCTCCATGCTAGGACATTGGGATCATGACCTTATCTGAAGGTAGACACTTAATCGATTGAGCCACCCAGGCCCCCCAGTTCTGGAAAATTCTTATATTTCTGAATACTACTTCTTCCCTATTTTCTCTATTAAGTGGTATTTCCTCCTGGAATTTCCCCCCCCGCTACCTTTAAAGCAGCTGTTTCCACCATTGGCAGTCACATCTTTTTGTTATTGTTGTTAAAGATTTTATATATTTATTTGACAGAGAAAGAGCACAAGCAGGGGGAGTAGCAGGCAGAGGGAGAGGGAGAAGCAGGCTTCCCACTGAGCAGGGGGGCTGACGTGGAGTTCAATCCCAGGACCCTGGGATCATGACCTGACACGTAGGCAGCCTCTTAACGGACTGAGCCACCCAGGCACCCCAGCAATAGCATCTTAACTGGCTGTTTTTGTTTTTTTCTTTTTCAGATCTCTGGTTTCCCCCCCATCAATTCTTTTAATGTATTTAAGCTAAAATATCCTTTGTTACATATTAGAAAATCTGGTCCTATTATGCCTCTGTGTAAAACCCATCATTGTTCCTGGGTAAAGTTCAGACTTGTTAACATACCTTCAAGGCTTTTTGTGAAATGACTCCTGTCTATTTCTCTCATCTCCCTCATTTCCTTTGCCTTCTTTTCTTTTCTTTCTTTTTTAAAGATTTTATTTATTTGAGAGAAACTGAAACAGAGATAGTGAGAGAGCATGAGTGGGGAGGAGAGAGAGAAGTAGCCTCCCGATGAGTGGGGAGCGCAACGTGGGGCTCGATCCCAAGATCCTGGGATGATGACCTGAGCTGAGGGCAAATGCTTAACCAACTAAGCCACCCAGGCGTCCCTCTTTGCTGCCTTTTACATTTTATACTCCAGCCTTTCAGAAATAATTCTGTTTTTAGAACTTGCTGTGCTTTCTTTGTTTCTATTAGATCTTTGGAAAAAATAATTTCCTCCACTGGGGAACTTTCTCCTCCTGCAGTTATTAGTGGCTCTATATATTAATACTCAAGATCTTAGTTTAGGGCTACTTCTAGGAAGCATTTTCTGATTCCTCAGTCTTAAATCAGGCCCTTTTTCCTTGTTCTTTCTAATGATTTTATCAGTTTCATACCATAGTGTGGTAATTTGAGCATAAAAACTATTACCACTTGAGATAATTACAAATAGGGTTTCCTGGGGGCATCTTGGTGACTCAGTTGGTTAAGCGACTGCCTTGGGCGCAGGTCATGATCTCAAGGTCCTGGGATCAAGTCCTGTGTTGGTCTCCCTACTGAGTGAGGAGTCTGCTTCTCCCTCTGTCCCTCCCCACTGCTTGCTCTCTCTCTCTCCTCTGTCTCTTTCAGGTACTAATACCCTGCCTTCATGTTCCTTGATATACGGAGTTATATTACTTACTGCAAGGGTAAAGGCAAGTACTAGCTAATTGGGAAGGTAGTCTTACTGTCTTTTCTGTCTTTTTATTCTTACCACTCCTGTGTTTACAAAATACTACCCAAATGTTGGGTTATTCTTTGGACCGTAGTCATTTTACTGGGCTTGATGAGAAAATATTTTCATTAACAGATTCACAGTACCATAGTGTTAGATTTTTATCTGTCCTTTATAAAGATGGTAAATCAGATTCTTGGAGGAACAAACACCATTTCATCCTAATGGTAATTAGTATAGACCAATGATGCTGATCCTGTTTAAGAGAAAATATAAAATGATGGCTTTAGTATGATAGAGTAACCATGTTATTTATGTCTTTTTGTTAACAATTTGATAATTTTGGGGGGACACCTGAGTGGCTCATTCGGTTAAGCATCTGCCTTTGGCTCAGATCATGATCCTGGAGTCCTGGGATTGAGCCCCACATTGGGCTCCCTGCTCAGCGGGAAGCCTGCTTTCTCCCTCTTTGCTTGTGTTCCCTCTTTCACTGTCTCTCTCTCTCTCTCTGTCAAGTAAATAAATAAAATCTTATAAAAAATTCTGGTAATTTTTAAGTAAAATAGCTGAAAGAGTGTATATGACACATAATACAGTATATGTTGTTAGAAAAGTACAAAAGCTTAATTTCTTAAATGACATGAGTATAATTGGGATTTGGAATCATGACTCTGAGTTTCTTTTTTTTTTTTTAATATTTTATTTATTTATCTGACAGAGCAAGGTCACAAGTAGACAGAGAGGCAGGCAGAGAGAGGGCGAAGCAGGCTCCCCGCCAAGCAGAGAGCCCGATGCGGGGCTCAATCCCAGGACCCTGAGACCATGACCCGAGCTGAAGGCAGAGGCTTTAACCCACTGAGCCACCCAGGTGCCCCCATGACTATGAGTCTTATCTGTTTTTGTGGTTTTTTTTTTTTTTTTTTTAAAGATTTTAAAATTACTTTTAAGTAATCTTTACACCCAGTGCAGGGCTTGAACTTACAAGCCTAAGATCAAGAGTTGCACACTCCACCAACTGAGTCAGCCAGGCACCTCTCATCTGTCTTTGTAAAAATAATTTTCTTTTGTACAACATTGCTACAGTGGGAATATAGAAGTTGTTTTTTGTTATTTTTGTTTTGAGAAAATTCAATTTTAGTTAAAGTTGAGTTACAACATTATTGATTGAGGAAATATGTTCTAAAGAGTGAAAAAAAATACTTCCTGTAATTTTTGCTCACTTTTTTTGAAGTAAGAAGGGTATAATTTATGGAGTTTTTTTTGCTTTTAAAAAAAATTTGGATTCAGCTTTCAGATGAGCCTAGAGCTCAATTTCTGACCCTCTTGCCTTACGAATCTCAACGTTTTGGAATCCTTGAAATAACTGTAAGCTTTCAGTGATGTGTTTAAGCGCATTTTGAACACCAGGTTCGTGCTTAGGTTCGCTCCCTTGTTCCAGATGAGGGGCAGTTATTGCTTGAGCCTCATCTGCATTTAGTCTAAAGTCCCCATTAGCTTTTAGACACTCACGTGTACTGGGTGACCCCTTTCTCTCCTTTATCTTTGATGTCACCACACCTTCCACTACCCTGGTTAACTTCGCAGTGACATAATAACAATAAGAGTAAGGAAACCCAGGACATTCTGGCCTGCATAATGCTGCTTCTGACGCAAAATATTATAATCTCAGGGTTGTGAAATAGCTCTGCAGCCCATGCTGTAAATAAAATCTAAGAAACTGTAAAAGTCCCAACTCTTGCACAAAAAAATGACAATTTTGGTCAGATAGTGGTTCCTGAAACAAGAAGGAAGAATAGTGGCAAGGGAACTGGTAGGAGGTACTTGTGACATTCTGCAGTTGGCTGAGTTTTGAGACTCTGATGAGAAAATGTTTTGGAGGAGTTCCCATGATTGAGGAAGTTTTACTCTGCCTATTGAAGATCATTTTTTCCATAGCATGGGTGGTAACTGGTAGGCACTTGGCTGGATGTCCATGTTTTGCCCTGAGTACTTCATTTTTGAGGTGGCACCGTTGTGGAAATTATGGGAACCCCTCTTTGGAGGCGATATCAGGTGGACACTATTACATGATAGACAGTGATTCTGTTATGTTTCGAGAGAAGGGCAGGTGAGAGAAGAGCCAGTGATGGGATTTTTTAAAACACATTAAACAAAAATTATACTCAGTGCTGGCATAGCTCAAAATTTAGAATCCATTAAGAAATTAGTCATTTATTTTGTAGTGAAATATAGCATTTAAGATAA
Source organism: Enhydra lutris kenyoni (assembly GCF_002288905.1). Classification (NCBI taxonomy): domain Eukaryota; kingdom Metazoa; phylum Chordata; class Mammalia; order Carnivora; family Mustelidae; genus Enhydra; species Enhydra lutris. The sequence goes on from NW_019154089.1 coordinate 853,391, forward strand.
AAAAAAGGGGCGCCTGGGTGGCTAAGCGAGTTAAAGCCTCTGCTTTCTGCTCAGGTCATGATCCCAGGGTCCTGGGATCAGGCTCTCTGCTCAGTGGGGAAACCTGCTTCCCCCCTCTCTCTCTGCGTGCCTCTCTGCCTACCTGTGATCTCTGTCTGTTGAATAAATAAATAAAATCTTAAAAAAAAAAAACCTTAAAATACATAGAGCTTAATACAAATTGACATGCATCAGGCTCTCCCACTCTTTTCTTCCCTTAATCACAGTGCCATGCCTGCCCCTTCCTATAGCTACAACCCTAATTTTTGTGATAGGTATTAACTTTTTCCTTTAAGTTTTCACTTAAATTCCTTTTAGTTAACGTACAGTGTACTGGTGCACCTGCTTGGCTCAGGTCATGACACCAGGGTCCTGGGATCGAGTCGCACGTTGAGCCCCATGTTGTGTTCCCTGCTCAATGGGGAGTTTGCTTCTCCCTCTGCCCCTCCCCCTGCTCATGCTTTCTCTCTCACTCTCAAATAAATAAATGAAATCCTCAACACCCCCCCCCAAAACCCAAACCATACAGTATACCCTTAGTTTCAAGTGTACCATATAGTGATTTAGCACTTCCATACGTCACAGGTGCTCATCACAAGTGTACTTCTTAATCCCCATCACCTGCTTAATGCATCCCTTCACCCACCTCCCTTCTGGTAACAATCAGTTTGTTCTTTATAGGTAAGAGTCTGCTTCTTGGTTTGCCTCTTTTTCTTTCTTTTCCTTTTGCCTATTTGTTTTTTTCTTAAATTCCATATGTGAGTGAAATCATATGGTATTTGTCTTTTTCTGACTGATTTTGCCAGCATAATACTGTCTAGCTCCATTCATGTCATTGGAAATGGCAACATTTCATTTTTTTTAATGGCTGAATAATATATACCATATCTTTATCCAGTCATCCGTTGGTGGACATTTGGGCTGTTTCCATAATTTGGCTCTTGTAGGTAATACTGCTGTAAGTATCAGGGTGCATGTATCCCTTTGAATTAGTATTGTTTTTGTTCTTTGGGTAAATACCTAGTTGAGTGATTGCTAAATTGTAGTTTTATTTTTAACTTTCTGAGGCATCGCCGTATTGTTTTCCGGCATAACTGCACCAGTTTGCATTCCCACTAACATTGTGTGAGGGTTCTTATTTCTTTGCATCCTTGCCAACACCTGTTGTTTCTTGTGTTTTTGATTTTAGTCATTTTGACAGGTGTGAGGTGATCTCTCATTGTAGTTGTGATTTGCATTTATCTGATGAGCGATGTTGAGCCCTTTTTAGTATGTCTGTTGGATGTCTGTATGTCTCTTTTGGAAATATGTCTATTTATGTCTTCTGCCTGTTTTTTAATTGGATTATTCATTTTTGGGGTGTTGAGTTTAACAAGTTCTTGATATATTTTATTTATTTATTTTAGAGAGGGAGAGAGAGTATGTGCCTGAGCAGGGCCTGGGGCAGAGAGAGAGAGAGAGAATCCCAAGCAGACTCCCTGCGAAGCATGGAGTACAGTGCTGGACTCAGTCTCACGACCCCAAGATCATGACCTGAGCTGAAATCAAGAGTCAGGTGCTTAAGTGGGTGAGCCACCCAGGTGTCCTGGCTGCCTTTTACTTTTGTTGATAGATTCCTTCTCTGTGCAGAAGCTTTTTATTTTGATGAAGTCCCAATAGTTTATTTTTGCTTTTGTTTCCCTTACCTCAGGAGTTATAATTTAGAAAGAAGTTGCTATGTCTGATGTCAAACAAGTTACTGCCTTTGTTCTCTTCTAGGACTTTATGGTTTCAGGTCTCACCTTTTGGTGTTTAGTCCATTTTTAATTTATTTTTTTTAAAAAGATTTTATTTATTTATTTGACAGAGATCACGAGTAGGCAGAGAGGCAGGCAGAGAGAGAGGAGGAAGCAGGCTCCCTGCCGAGCAGAGAGCCCAATGCGGGACTCGATCCCAGACGCTGGGATCATGTCCTGAGACAGAGGCAGAGGCTTTAACCCACTTAGCCACCCAGGTGCCCCCATTTTGAATTTATTTTTGTGTATAGTGTAAGAAAGTGGTCTAGTCTCAGTCTTTTGCTTGCAGCTATCTAGTTTTCCCAGCACCATTTTTTGAAGAGATAGTCTCTTCCCATTACATATTCTTTCCTGCTTGTTGAAGATTAATTGACCATATAATTGTGGGTTCATTTCTCAGTTTTCTTTTTTTTTAATATTTTATTTATTTGTCAGAGAGAAAGGAGCGAGAGCGAACACAGGCAGACAGAGTGGCAGGCAGAGGCAGAGGGAGAAGCAGGCTCCCTGCCAAGCAGGGAGTCCAGTGTGGGACTCGATCCCAGGACGCTGGGATCATGACCTGAGCTGAAGGCAGCTGCTTAACCAACTGAGCCACCCAGGCGTCCTGATTTCTCAGTTTTCTATTGTGTTCCATTGATCTGTGTGTCTGTTTTTGTGCTAGTACCATACTGTCTTGATGACTACAGCTTTGTAGTATAACATGAAGTCTGGAGTTGTGATGCCTCCAGCTTTTCTTTCTTTTCTTTCTTTCTTTTTTAAAAAATGATTTTATTTATTTATTTGACAGAGATGACAAGCACACAGAGAGGCAGGCAGAGAGAGAGAGGGGGAAGCAGGCTCTCCACTGAGCAGAGAGCCCAGTGCAGGGCTCGATCCCAGGACCCTGAGATCATGACCTGAGCCAAAGGCAGAGGCTTAACCCACTGAGCCACCCAGGCGCCCTTACTTTTCTTTTTCAAGATTGCTTTGGCTATTTGGGGTCTTTTATGGTTCCATACAAATTTTAGGATTGTTTGTTCTAGCCCTGTGAAAAATGTTGTTAGCTGGGGCGCCTGGGTGGCTCAGTGGGTTGGGCCGCTGCCTTCGGCTCGGGTCATGATCCCAGGTCCTGGGTTCGAGCCCCGCATCGGGCTCTCTGCTCGGCAGGGAGCCTGCTTCCTCCTCTCTCTCTGCCTGCCTCTCTGCCTGCTTGTGATCTCTCTCTGTCAAATAAATAAATAAAATCTAAAAAAAAAAAAAAAAAATGTTGTTAGTGTTTTGATAGGGATTATATGATTGTGTAGATTGCTTTGAGTAGTATGGACATTTTAACAATATTTGTTCTTGCATCCATGAGCATGGAATGTCTTTCCGTTTCTTGTGTCATCTTTAATTTCTTTCATCAGTGTTAAGGTTTCAGAGTACAGGTCTTGTACCTCTTTGGTTAGGTTTATTCCTAGGTATCTTACTGTTTTTGGTGCAATTGTATTCTTTTCCTTTCTCCTTTTTAAAAATTTTACCACCTATATATACCTCCACCCCGCAAACAGTGTATTTTACTTTCGTTTGTTCTTGCACTTCATATGAACAGAATCACTGTATATGTATTTTTTGCCTCCTTTTGATCACCGTTGTGTTTGTGAAGTATGTCTGTGTTACTCGAGATTGTGATTTGTTCATTTTCATTGCTGTATGGTATTCTGTTATGTAGAGTTACCACAATTTATCTTCATAGATAGTCCATTTTTATTCTTAACAAGTCAAGATGTTTAATAGAATGTACAATTTATCTTTAGTCATTTGCAGCCTCTGCTGCTCTGACCCAAGACTTTGAGTACTAAAGTATAAAATGTCTGTACTCTAAAAATTAGCTTGATGGTGTCCCACCTCCAGCTAGGTCACTAGACCCTCTGAGTGGCCTTTTTGTTGTTAAAAAAAATAATTGCAAGTTAGTAAATTCATCTCTGTTCCATGTTTTGACTTGGAGAGTCCTGAGTGATGTTTCTCTTGCCGTCCCATACTTTGGGATTTCAGATATGAATACTTATCTCTTTATAGAATTCATTTGCATTCTCAACATTTATAAAAATGGATGTTTGTTTTAAAATAGTTTTTAGTTATTTAAGACTTAAATCTAAAAGAGCCTGATGGTTGGAAGCCTTAAAGTTTGTAGTGAACTATATATATTCTCTCTGTCCTGGTGTCTTAAGGCTTAATGTAGCTGCATAATCTTCCTCTTTGGCTTTTGGAGAAAGACGTCTGAAAAAGCCCAATATGCTCTTTTTCTGGTTGAGTATTCTTTGTTGGTTATTATCAATATTTTCAATGCCTCTGTCAGTGTATATGTTTTGTTATGATCCAAGTTCTAATATTTACCCAATGTAAACTGTGATGTATTTCACTTCCTTATTAGAAATATTTCAGTTCAGGGATGCCTGGCTCTCTCAGTCAGTATAACATGTGACTCTTTATTTCAGGGTTGTCAGTTTGAGGCCTACGTTGGGGATAGAGTTTACTTAAAAAATAATATTTCAGCTCTGGTGAGAACTCAGATGTGATCCTTTTCAAATAGATTTGGCCTGTTAACTGGACAGTCTTCCTTATTTGTAAAATATATATTATAAATATTTTACACATAACACCGCTTTGATTTCATCTGTTGACTGATATGTGTGTCTTCATTTTATAGTTAAGGTAAAAGAAGGATTTGCATTCCAGTTAGACTTGAGTTAAGCTTTCTGCATCTTCAGTCTGTTAATCTTTTATTCTAGAATGCATTCCCAGGGTGCCTTGATTTCCTTCTTAGAATATTTGTCTATATCCACACCAGACTATCCCTTTAAGTGCTTCAGAAGGTTGTTGACTGACCACAGCTTTCACTGCTTTGTATTTTTTGTGATCTGACTTTTCTCTGTGCCTAACCATGATTATTTGTCTTTATCCTCCTCCTTCCCATGCGTGAGAGTTCCTGCAGTCACTTTCAGCCTGTCTAGAGAATGATATCTTTGATGAGGTAGACTTTGAATTTCCTTTCATGTTACTGCATGCCTCCCTGCTCTTGTATCTAGATGGTAACGGGTAGTTAATCAGTATATTTTCTTTACTCTAGATTCTGACTCTGCTCAGTCCTTACAAGCACAGGTCTTCCCTAACCCGAAGTAATAGATACTGTCCAGAGGAAGTGAGTTGTTCGAAACTCAGTGTGGACAGGCCACACCTGTATTAATGAGCACACTCTGCATGTCAGCTCAAAAGAACAAGATCCATACTGATATTTGAACCATAAAGAGAGATCTCCAAGTCTACTAGATTTACAACAGAGCATTCATTACCCTAGATTCCTAATTTAAATACCTTCTGCTGAGTTAGGACTTCTGAATTCTACCCCTTGCTGTACTCTAAGCTTCAGTGTCCTCATCTATAAAATGAGAGGTTGGATTAGAAGATATGTATGGGCAATTCTGTTAAATTTATCATTATAACCTTGGTATTCTTCTGAATTGACACTTGAAGAGCAAAAATGCCCTCTTAAAAAAAGATGGAAGGAGGCAAAACAAAACAAAAACCAGTTTCCTTTCATGTCCAGATTTAATTTAAGAAGTTAATTGGAATCCTTTTCTTTGAAGGTAAAATAAAAGTAATTTTTCTGCTCACAGCTTTGCCATTTAAAATGTAGTAAAAGGTAACAACATTTCTTTTGATATCTTTGTAGTAGTTGCTTAAATTACAGTAATTGCTTGTGATAGCTTAAGGTATATATTGGGCATTACCTTTTTTAGAGATACTTTTGGATGGAGCTGTATTATTAATCCCACAAATGTAAGTTAAAATAACAGACCCAGGAAGACATCATTTTATTCATTTGTAGAGCTTTATTCTATACTGTCTTATAAAATACATCATACTTAGAATAGTGGCAAAAAATGTTCAGAAAGTGTCATAAATCATAAATTCCTGAACATACATGGACATTTTACCTTACTAAACAATAAAAAAGTATTTTTATGAATTTTAATCTGCTGATGCAGATAGTTCTACTACGTTATCCCTTTTGTTTTTTCATTTTTTCTGAGAATTTTTAGTACATTATTTCGTTTATAAATAGAGTGTCTGTGGGCAGTGCTTTCTTCCTAATTTTGATTACTTAGAGGAGTTTCTCCTACTCACTTAAGCTTATTTCAATTCTTTCACCTGTCACCAGCGTAATAAAAATATTTGAATTCCATCACTATTCATGAAGCCGTTCTTTTGGGTACATAATTATCTTGTGAGGGAATTCTTCCAAAATGGACACAGATGCATTTTACTCCTAACTTTTGTGTAAAACAACTTAGTTCATTTTATTCTGCTTTTGTTTTTAAGAAAACACATGTGAGGGTGGAACAGTCCTCCAGATCAGGAAGCATTATCGGTTTCCACTGATGTTTTATATGGACTCTGTTTTTATGTGAGACTCTAAAAGCTCAAACTCTGCATGATGCTATGAAGACATGGAAAATGATTCTTTCTTAGGGTTGGAGGAAGTGATGACTAGTGTTTTTTTGCTGGTAGTATCTGATAATCCCCCCTCCCTTTAGCTATTCTAGGCATGTTTAGTTGTCAGGCGTTGTCGGACTAAATTGCTAAAAATAATAAATAAGGGGGAGGCTGTTCTAAGGCCAGATCTTGCCGCTGTCTGTAATCTGTTTAATTTAGTTCCTAGGGAGAAAGGGCAAAAGGAACATGGTGCCATTCTCACTGAATGGATTTTTTGTTTAAAGTGCTGACAAGAACATTGTTTGAGCTCTCCTTTTTCCTAAAGCCCCAGTGGGCTTACGCACCCACATCTACTTGCAGAGTACAGCCAGCGCTGGGGGACTCAGAGCATGCTCCAGTCAGTAGTTATGCTAGAGGTTAACCAGGTGATTGTGGTCTTTTCCTAGTCTTTTAATGTGGCTTTTGGCAGTGGAAATGCACAGTTAGTGTGTGAGAGAGAGTGAGAAGGAGAGAATGGTGATTACAGATGGGGGAATGAGTGTGAGAATAAAATCTTTCTGTTCAGTCCTTTTCCCTAACTCATTGTTCAGAGAGTTAGGTTGTTTGATGAAATTACAACATGGTTGAGCCCGGTATACCTGTCAGTTTTAACCCACAGCACCAGCATGAAGTTCTACTTGGATCTGGCTCTTGACCTCTCTTTGCTTTCAGTTTTTTCTAATAATAGAAATAACTTTCTATAAAGTAGACATAGCAATCTAGTACTTGTTTGTAAAGCAAAGGAATTCACAAAGGAATGATTTACATGCTTTTCCTGTCCCTTGCTATGTATTTGCCAGTGGTGGACCAAAGTTTCAGTTATATTGTGGTATTCTGCAGTTTATGTGGACACACCTGAGGGATTATTGATTTGTATATTCTTAGGTTGCTTACTGATCTCTGTATCTGAAGTTATATCCAAAATCCCTTCCTTTGTATACTTTTTTTGTTTTTGGGGGCGTGGGGGAAGGTGGTCTGAACCTGACCACTTTTTAAGCACCAAAGAAAGAAATGGATTGGTTTTATTATTTGGGGGGAAATGTCTTGGGGAAGCCTCTATTAATGTTGAGCTTTAGGTGTTTACCTAAAGCTTTGGGATCTGAGCACTTGGACACTGCAGGCTTTGGGAATGCTTACTTTTAGACATTTCTTAAGTCACCAACCTGCTCTACTCTCTAACTTAATAAAATCATGATTTTAACTGAACTAAAGGTTCTCAGATATAGAATTTAGAACACAGTCTTCAGGATTATCTGGGATCTGTATATATGATAAAGTCTTGTGATTCATGTAGAATGACATATCTGGAAGTGCTTTAAATATTTTAAAGTGGTTCAAAACAGATAAAATTTGTGGTTGAGTTTAATCAGCTCCAGAAATTTATAAAGAAAAACTTCACTTTTTGTTCAGAACCTGGGCTTTCTTTGGAGTTCAAATTCAGAGCCTTCATTAATGCATACTCTCTGTCTGTTTTCATTAGGTAAATGGTAAAGAAAAATAAAAGAGAAAGAAGGAGCTTCTAACTGTATAGTTGAAGCCTTAAACTGGATCCAGTTTCAAACTAAACTATAAGATACCGATTGCCATAAACTTTTAAACTTAGATACTTTTAATAGCAGAGGCTGAACTTTTTCACTTAAAACTGATTCCTTTGGGAGGACTAAACAATTCCTAGATTTATAACATAAGACTTTGGCCAGTAACGTTGTTAGATAGACCAGAAGACATACACGCATATTTTTAAAAAGGCATTATTAAATGTTTGCTGAGTGAATTACACACAGTACTTTGGGATATGTCTGTGGAGGCTTTTTGTTCTTTCTTTCATACATTAAGGAACATATAGTCTTTTGTATTTGCTATATGCCAAGCAGTGGTATATGCGATGTAGGCAGAATTAGCAAAGGCCCTGATGGGCGGGCATGGAGCTTATATTCTGCTGAATGGGAGGGGGCAAGAGATAATAATATAATTTACAAATGCTAAAAAGAGAAATAACTTGGAGTAAGGAGACAGAGAATGATGGGAATGTATAAGCTGTTTTATATAGTGTTGACGGGGAGGTTTTTCTTATAAGGTGGTATTTGAGCAGTACTTGGAACAAGCTGCATGTACATCTGGGAGAAGAGGACTCCAAGCAGAGGGGCTAGCAAATATGAAAACCTGAAGGTGAGAGTGTAATTGACCAGTTGGAAGAACGGCAAGGAGGCCAGTTCAGCTAGAGCTGAGTGAGGTAGAGAATACTAGGTGAAGAAATCAGGGAAGGGTCTAGGAGTAGATTAAGTTTTACAGGACTTGCAGGCCATATTAAGGATTTTGGATTATGCTCTGGAATTGGGAATTTGGGAATGGTTTTGAACAGATGAACTAGATGATCTGATTTCATTTTTTAACGAGACCAGACTGGGTACTATATTGTAGATTAGATTAGGGGTGGCTGGGTAGCTCAGTCAGTTAAGTGTCCACCTCTTGATTTTGGCTCAGGTCATGATCTCATGGTCCTGGAATTGAGACCTGTGTCAGGCTCCGTTCTCAGTGGGGAGTCTGATTGAGATTCTTTCTCTCCCTCTGCCTGTCCCCCCGTCCCCGCCAAATAAAGAAATAAATATTCTTTTAAAAAGGTAATGGATTATAGGGGACAAGGGTGTAAGCATGGAGATCTGTTAGGAGGCTGTTGCATTATCCAAGTAAGAGACTGATGGTGGCTTGGACTAGGGCAGTGCCAGTGGAGGTGGTCAGACTCTGGAAATATTTGAAGGTACAGCCAAAGACAGTTGGGTGTAGGGATGAAAGAAAGGCCAAAATTTTGGCCCCTCCTTCCTCCCATTTGTATCATTCATTCTCCTCTTGGAGAGATCTGGAAGGGGTTCATGGGAGAGGGGTCATTTCATCTGGACCTTGACAGTCAGAATTTTGCTTGCTTAGGGCCGGGGCAGAGGAGAGAACATTTCAGATCAAAGAAATAGTGGCGATAGATGTCTGGAAGTGGAGTGGTAAAGGAGGTTGGGGTGAGAAACGAAGCTAGAGAGATCTGAGAGAAAAGAATTAAGGCTAAAATGAATGAAACCTGCATCGTTTCCACTCGCTTTGTAGAAGTACTACTTGTTTTGCGCAAGTAATAATTCCCAGTGCCAATGCTATTTATTTCGTTTGTTTCCACACAGCATTCCATATATACTGGGCTCCACAGAGATTCCACATGTTTATGGGAACATATGTGCTGTTGGTAATTCATTGGTCAGTTTCTCCTAGTTGATCTTCAAGTTTCAAAAGTAATTTTAAAAGCAAATTGAAAGTTTGGTTTGTGATACCCAAGTGGAGATATTGAACAGACAGTTGGATACATGAATCTGGCCCTCCAGGCTAGTGAAATACAATTGAGAATTATGTATAAATTGTCAGTTTATAGGTGTCATTTAAAGTTAATAGAACTGGATTGGGTCCACTAAGGAGAAAAAGGTAGCTAGAGAAATAATGAATGAGAGTCATGCAGCAGGATGTATAAAGCTCTTTCCAGAGGTGTGGACAGTGTGTAGTGTGAGTCCAGAGACCTAAGTGAATGTCTGTATGGGCAAGTCTGTGCTAAGGGGCTACTCCCTCCTTGGTGAGGAGGCTGTTCATGCCCTTGGTTTTGTGGTGGCAGCCGGAGCTGTCAACTCAATTAGACTTGAGTTGCAAATGCTGGTACTGACCCTGGAGCTAGGCAAGCCTGATCTGCGGAGGGGAACAGGTTTGTTCCCTTGGGGAGGGGTTGCCAAAGGTAGAGGCTGACATCAGGTGAGGCTCAGAACTGAGCCCTCTGTCCGTGGGACTGTACTTAAGGGAGTGGTTGAACACAGTTCATTTAGAGCACAGGAGATAAGCAGCCTTGCTATGCATCTGTGGTATCCTGAGTCATAGTTGAGGGAGGTGGGTACTTACATGGGTGAAAGCAAACCTGCCTACTAGTTTTGAACTAGTTTTAGAGGTTAAAAGTTTCCTAAGGAGATTTTATAATAAATCGTACTTTTCCCATACACGCTGTCACATATGCACACACTTAAATATGTGCACTTTCCTACCCTCTTTCAGTATGTACTAAGAAAAGCTTTAACCTTTATTTTTTAAGTTCATCTTGAAGATTTTTAGCGAGTAGTAGGTATTGCTTTTCTGTGCTCGGATATGGTAGCATAATGCCTTGGCATAATAATTAAGAATATGAACTCTGAAATAATGAATATGAATTAGAACTCCAGCCCTGCTGCTTACTACACATTGGGTAAATTACTTAGTGTCTATAAGCCTAAATCCACTCTTCTATAAAATGGCAACAACAATAGTGTTGATGGAGAAGGACAATAAATAATCTCTTTATTATCTGCCTAAGTATGGAACCAACTGAAAGGCAGATTGAGATAAAAATTTTTATATATTTTCCCTTTATTAGTTAAAGATGGCTTGAAGAATGTGGCTTCACTGTGTAGCGGTAACAGTGGTTTCTGAAACTGATCCAGAATTAGGCATACTGATGAGCCTAATTTACCCAGCACATCTCTCCAAGTGTAGGACAAGCACATTTCTCTTTCTGCAGAGGCATACTGATACTGTCAGATGAAGAAAATGTGTACCTTTTGCAAGCAGGCACATCCTGGCAAACCAGGAGCTGAGCAATATTGTTTTTTCCCCAAACACACCAATCAGAAAAACCACTAGTCTTCCTGAGAGTAGATTGAGGTCAGGTCTATAGCTGATGAATACTGGAAGTGAGGAGGATAAGCATTTCTCCCTTAAAGAATACTACCTTTTTTTTTTTTTTTTTTTTAATTTTTGTAACTTCTGTACCCATCGTGGGGCTTGAACTCATGACCCTGAGATCAAGAGTCTCATGTTCTACCAACAGAGCCAGCCAGATGCTCCCCCGACCAGATACCTGCCTTTTAACATAATACATGTAAATCACTTGAATTGTGCCTGTAAATAATAAAGATTTGTTGTTTGCATGTGGTAGGTGCTTAGGAGCTACTTAATGATTAAGATCATTGCCACCAAATGTTTATAAGATAAAGATTTTTTTTAATTTTGAAAAAAAATTGAAGTTACACAAATACACAAGGCTAACTTAGCACCTGTTTACTCACTAATCAGAATTAACAAATGTTAGTATTTTGTAATATTTACTTTTTCATTATTTTATAAAAATAAAACTGTATAATGAAATTGAAATCTCCTTTGTAACTTCCCTTCCAAGCCCACCTCAGTTTTATTCCCAATCATCAGAAGCAACTACTATCAGGTTTTTCGTGTGTTATCTTTCCATTCCATGTTTTATGGCATCTTATATTTAATAAGTGACATCATATTGTTTGTATCTTTCAGTAACTATTTTTTTTTTTTTTTGAGCTCTACCCACACTAATATATGTAGTTCACTCATTTAAACTGCTCTAGGGTATTCCATAAGAACATAAAACTTTCTGTATTTTATGCAAAGGACCTATTATTTATACCTTCAGTTTATGCCATGTGCGTGTGTCAAAAGAGCCCAGTGATTTCTTCCATGTGTAGCATAAATATAGCCACTGGCAGGGCTAGTTGATGGGCTCAAGGATGCAAGTTCCAGTAGATTAGTGATGTTTGCTGTTCTTATTTCCTAACAGCCATGGATTCTGTGGTGAAGCCATCTCATAAATTTTGTGGCATCTGCCTATTTTTAAAAATTAAAAAAAAAAATTTAAAGCTTTTATTCATTTATGTGACAGTGAGAGAGGGAACATAAGCCGGGGGAGTGGGAGAGGGAAAAGGAGGCCCCCTGCTGAGCAAGGAGCTCTACATAGGGCCCAATGCCAGGACCCTGGGACCATGACCTGAGCTAAAGGCAGACATCTAATGACTGGGCCACCCAGGCAACCCGTCTGCCTGTGTTTTAAAAATGGAGATCAAGTATCCTTTTTAGAGCCAGAACCAGAATCGGTCAGGGAAAGAGAGGAACCTGAGTGGGAACCCAGGTTTCTAGATTCCAACGACGATACTCACCTTTACTCTGAAAGAAATGGGGGTTCCCGTACTACAGTTGGATATTCCTCGTAGCTGGGCCTTCTAAAAAGTTAATGGTCCTTTTCTTAGGAAATCGTAAACCCGCTCAACACCATTTCTTTGAGTTAAAAGATTTTAAGTGGTTTCTAAGTGACCTAGCATCTGGAAATTGAAGAAAGGGCAAAGTGAATACCACCCCTTGAATCATGTTTGCAAAGAGAAGTGTTCCAAGTGCTCTTTTACTATTCCAGTGTCATTATAAATTTAATTGGTGTTATGTCAGCTACTTAGATCAGAGCTAATAGCATATTAAACTCCATTCTGTTTGTACGAGTTCCATGGTAACTTGGGTGTGTGTAGAGTTGGGACAAGTGGCAGCTGTGACGTCTGGTCTGTAGAGTCATTTCATGATGGTATGAGCTTCTGGATCACCCCGGATGGAGAAGTGTCACTGGGTGATGGGAGCTGACCTGCTGGTGCCCTTCAGAACACGGTGAGCAATGTGAGCAAAGAGCCTAGTTTGCTTGCCTGACCTAGAGGTTTAGCTTGGAGTTTGAGAACAGTAGTAATTCCTCCTTTTGTCTTTCTTAATGAAAAGAAAGCCAGTCTTTTGGAAAAGCTTTATAAATAACTCTTTGATACTGGAGTGTATTTGTAGTTCTCCAGTTCTGCCCTCTGCTGACCTAGACAAATCAGCAGAGGAGGTGCCCATGAGTCATGAATCTGTGCTTGTGGTAGCTTTGAGCTCTTGTTTTCACTGTCTCCCGTTCCTTTTACGGGTTTCCGGTTGCCGTATCTCTATTTTTTTAGTTGTATAAATATGTTCCTCGATTGGAAAGTAGTAGTGTGATCACATAGAAATTTCCTTACCCTTGTTTGTTCATTGGCTCTCTCAGAGTACCTAATTAACTCATTAATCTAAATGTGTAGTATTTACACTGATAACATTAAAGTTAGTTTTCAGAAATTAATATGCCACTTTATTTTACCTTGGTCAGTTTGTGTGTAATTTTCTGAGTTTTTGAGTGGAGCAAAGACTGATTTGCTGTGAAAATAATTCATTTGGAGCTTGCCTGGCCATGCCTGTTTTTAAAATTTAGTTATTTTATTTTATTTTTAAAGATTTTATTTACTTATTTGACAGACAGCACAATTAGAGAGGCAGGCAGAGAGAGAGGGAGGGAAGCAGGCTCCCTGCTGAGCAGAGAGCCTGATACAGGGCTCAATCCGAGGACACTGGGATCATGACCTGAGCCGAAGGCAGAGGCTTTAACCCACTGAGCCACCCAGGCGCCCCAAATTTAGTTATTTTAGAGAGAGAGAGGGAATGAGCAGGAGGGGCAGAGGGAGAGGGAGAAAGAATCTCAGGCAGACTCTGTGCTGAGTGTAGAACCCAACACGGGGCTCGATATGGGGCTGGATCTCAGGACCTGAGCTGAAACCAAAAGTCGATGCTTAACTGACTGCGCCACCCAGGTGCCCCACCACGCCTGTTTTTAAACACAGGGCTTTCATGTTCTGTCTTTTCTCCTTGTGGTACAGCATTTTGAGAAGACTAGGAATTCTTTTTTATTTGTAATTGAGATGAAGTTTATGTAACATAAAATTCGTAGTGTTGTGCAGCCATCTCCACTATCTGACTCTAGAACACTTTCATCCCCCCCTGCCCCCCGCCAAAAAGAAACCCTTATGCGTTAAGTAGTCACTGGCCATTTCCCCTCTCTCCCAGCACCAGGCAGTCTTTCATTTGTTGTCTGTCTGTATAGTTTTGCCTGTTCTGATGTTCATGTAAATGATCATACAGCGTGTGGATTTTAGTATCTGGCTTCTCTCACTTAGCTCCATCTTCTCAAGGTTCATCCATGCTGTAGCATGCATCAGAACTCCATTCCTTTTTATGGCTGAACAGTATTCCCTTGAATGGTAGATCACATTTTCTCAGTTGATGGGCATTTGGGTTGTTTGCAGTTTTTGGCTATTATGAATAATGCTGTTACGAACATACAGTTCAAAAACAAAAGTGTTTTGTTTGGACACCTGTTTTGATTTCTCGAGTATATACACAGGAGTGGAATTGCTGGGTCATGTGGCAGTTTTATCTTTTAACTTCTTAAGTAACTGCCAAACTTTTCCACAGCAGCTGTATCATTTTACATTCCCACCAGCAATATATGAGTTCTTTTTTTTTTTTTTTTTTTAAGATTTTATTTATTTGTTTGACAGAGAGGGAACACAAGCAGAGGGAGTGGAAGAGGGAGAAGCAGGCTTCCTGCTAAGCAGGGAGCCCGATGTGGGGCTCCATCCCAGGACCCCGGGATCATGACTTGAGCCGCGGGCAGATGCTTAACAACTGAGCTACCCAGGCGCCCCAGTATATGGGAGTTCTAATATCTCCACATCTTTGCCGACACTTATTTTCTGGTTTTGATAATATATAGTGTCATCCTGGTGGGTAGAAAGTAGTATCTCATTGTGCTTTTAAAAAAAATGGGGGGTTATTTATTTGAGAGAGAACTCATGTGCAAGCGAGGGTGGAGTGGGGTGGAGTAGAGGGTAAGGGGGCCAGGGAATGAATCTCTGGCAGACTCTGGCACTCATCCTGTGTGCGGAGCTCATGAGGGGATGATCTCAAGAGCCAGGATCATGACCTGAGCAGAAACCAAGAGTTGGACACTCAACCATTCCAGCCACCCAGGCAACCCTCGTGGTGGTTTTTATTTGCATTTCACTAAGGACTAAAATTGTTGAACATCTTTTCGTGTGCTTATTGGACATTCACATATCTTTTTTTTGGAGAAATGTCTATTCAAGTCCTTTTCCCATCTTTTAATCATATTCTTCATCTTTTGTTATTGAGTTGTAAGAAAATTGAAATTCTTGATTTGCTTGGAGCAAGAGTAGTATTGAAGTGACTTCAGGTGCTTGCCTCATGTACCTCCCTCCTAGTCCTGTGCTCACAGTTGAGTCAGGTGCACCTCCAGTTCCAAGAATGTGAGGTGTTGCCTTACTTCCTCTTTGAGAAGGCACACCCTTTTCCACCTAGCCCTTTATCATGCCTGCGGGCCAAACTCCACAGTACACACTATTGATTGGATTCTCTAGCTTTTACAGGACTAGAACAAACCAAAGACACATAGTAAAACATTATTTGCTCATTTGGAAGACGTGTAGAGACAGTATTTGGCCAAAAGAGTCATAGAGGTGAAAGAAGATTGTAACAGATTCCTCTGCTCTATAAGTGTCTGCCCTTGGCTCAGTTCATGATCCTGGAGTGCTAGGATCGAGCCCCTTGTCCGGCTCCAGGCAGGGAGCCTGCTTCTCCCTCTACCCCTACCCTTCCCGAACCCCCACCTTTATGCTCTCTCTCTCTTATGTGTGCTGTCTCTCAAATAAATAAATAAAATCTTTTAAAAAATAAGCAAAATAGTAATTGGAGATTGGAGACATCTGGGGAGCAAGTGGGAGGTAAGGAGTGGGGAGGGAGCTACTAAAAACGATTGGTTTAAGAAATCATGCTAAGAAGGGAAGGAGAGAAGGGGAGAGTACCTGCAGGGAATGCGAGGACATGAAAGTTTTTTTTTTTTTTTAAGATTTTATTTATTTATTTGACAGACCGAGATCACAAGTAGGCAGAGAGGCAGGCAGAGAGAGAGGAGGGAGGAAGGAGGCTCCCCACTGAGCAGAGAGCCCGATGCGGGACTCGATCCCCGAACCCTGAGATCACGATCTGAGTTGAAGGCAGAGGCTTTAACCCACTGAGCCACCCAGGCACCCCACGAAAGAAGGGATTTTTAAATGATTTGCCTCAACAAGAAAGATTTTATAGAGAAAGAGAAATTGAAAATTAGAAAAAAAGACAAAGGCTGACTGCAACAGTGAAAGTTTTGAGAGGGTGAGTGGAGAGGTAATCAGTGCCTAAGTGGAAGGGCTGTGTTTTGACAGAAGCAGGGACACTATCCATTTTAACACTAGAGAGAGAAGAGTATCTGCATAGGTGTGGGTCAGGTAATGGATGTGGTAGTGGGTAGAAGAGGCAGTTTTTATGAGATTGCTTGTATTTTCTCAGTGACCTGAGGAGAGGGGGGGAGAGAGTATAGGAGATTTGAGACCAGATAAAATATGAAATAGTTATTTTGGAGAACACACAAGTGAACTTATTAAAGAAGTTTAATAGAATACTAGGGCAATGTTGAGTGCCTGTTTGAGATTTATGGTCCTGAATTTAAAGTGAAACCATTCCATACATTTAAGTGTTCTTCTCTAACAACATTTAGGTACAAGCATGGAGTAGGCAGGTGGTTGGGTTTAACTTGGGTTGGCATTTTTGCCAGGCAAGTGCAACAGAGGGAGAATAGGGCAAAGAAGAAAAGGATATTTGTAAGGGATTAATACATAAAGGATGGACTGTGGAAGCCCAGCCAGGTAGGATGGGTAGGAGGGGAAAGGCTATGGAAGCAAGCATAATGTATAATGAACAACGTGTCATTAAGGAGCACCCGGTGGCTCAGTCAGCTAACCCTCTGCCTTTGGCCCAGGTCATGGTCTCAGTGTCCTGGGATCGAGTCCCATGTTGGCCTCCCTTCTCAGTGGAGGTCTGCTTGTCTCTCTCTCTCTCTCTCTCTTTCTCTCCTCCCCCTCCCTGTCTGTGCTCTCTTTCTCTCTCTAGCTCTCATTCTATCTCAAATAAATAAATAACAAAATCTTAAAAAAAAAAAAACCTCTGTCATCGAGATGAGGTTGAAGAAGTGCTAGAGTTGAGAGTTATCAGGTAAAAGCAACCTGAAAAATATGCAGAGGTGGTGAACCTGAGATTTCAGAGGTGGCGCATTTGGTGATGTTGACATGGTGCCTCGGGTGTGACTGTGGGTGGGGGCTGAGGTGGGGTGAAATAAAAATGGTGAGGGGAGGGAACGTCATGGTATTGAAAGGATCATCTACATTCTTGTTGGAGTCACCTTGAGCTGTGCAGCTGTGGTGGAGAGAAGACAGTGAGCCATCAGTGAGTGAGGGACAGGACTCGGGATATTGTAGATTGTGGCAGCAGGAGGGGGAGAGCTGCTAAGGCATGATGCCACAAACCTTAAGGACCAGAGTTTTGGAGGAAAAGAGAGAAAATGGTTTGGCACTGGGCTGAATGAACAAATGGAAGAAGGATGGGTGGAAATTTGGGCTTTTATTAGGCAGCTTTCATTGAAAGTTAAAAATCTCTGAAATCTCTGCCTGCTGGAATTGGTGCTTTTAAGACTTTCCTTTTTTTAAGAACAGAGGTTGACAGGCTATGTATCCTGTTGGTCAGACCCACCTTGCTGCTTGCTTTTGTGTTGACATAGTTATCCCCGTTCATTTACACGGCGCCCATTAGTTTACACATTGTCTGCGTCAGCTTTTATGCTATGACGGCAAGGTTGAGTAGTTGTGACAGAGACATCCCCACAAAGCCTAAGATATTGATTGGCCCTTTATAGAAAAAAATCCAGTTTGCCAATCTCATTTTGAACAGTGGTTCTCAAAAAGTGTGCCCCAGAATCACCTGGAGGGCTGTGAAAACACAGATTGCTAGGCCCTATCCCTAGAATTTCTGATTCAGTGGGTCTGAGTTGAGGCCCGAGATTATGCTTTTCTCACAAGTTCCCAGGAGTTGCTGATACTGAAAAAAATTCCAGGAGCCACGTTTTAAGAGCCATTGCTTTAGATATTTAAGGCAGTGGTCAAGTTCCTTCTCCTCGTAATCTTTTCTGAGCCACATATTTCTACCCACTTCAGCTGCTTATCACTTGACATGATTTACTGGCTGGTCTCATCCTTTTTAAGCCTGGTGGCCCAAAATGTAATGATGCTTTGGATGTAGCCTATTCAGCGCCATGTGCCTTGGAACACCTGTCCCTTCTGCTGGCTTTGCGCTTACCTGGAGTTTTCTACTTACTTTCCTGGATTGTCTGATGGGCTGGGCTTTTTCTGGGACTTAAATGGAGCTCACGTGTTAGGGAGGGTAACACTGGTATTGATCACCCAAACCCTAGGGGGACTAAGTGGAAGAAATAGGAATCCTTCTCTCCCCACCCCCTTCCCCAGAGTATTTCTGCCACAAGATGTCGTGTCGAGGTTTTTCTTGGGCAGACTGAGGATGCAGTCACAGGTGGGATTTGGGAGTCTGATCCCACTTGGTAGTAGTGTCAGAGTCTGTTTGCAGGTAAGAGAACACCTAGGAGAAAAATAAGGTCAGTGTCCAGCGAAACCAAAACCACATTTTTCAGCAGAGGAATTTTTGAAAGCAGTTTCTTAAAGTTGCAGAGACAATAACTCCTTAGATTTCTCTTAGATTCTCCTATTCCATGCCTAAAACTACTTTCTCATTCTTTGAGCTTATCTCCCAGCCTTGTGTTATAGTTCACAAGTTCCTTTATTGCTTAGTTGTATCTTTTTTTTTTTTTTTTAAGATTTTAATTTATTTGACAGAGAGAGTGAGAGAGCACAAGCAGGGGGAGCCGTCAAGGGAAAGGGAGAGACAGGCTCCCTGCTGAGCTGGGAGCCTCACTCTGGGCTTGATCGCAGAACCCCGGGACCACGACCTGAGCTAAAGGCAGATGCTTAACCATCTGAGCCACCCAGGTGCCCCGCCTAGTTGTATCCTTAATGGTGAAGTGGATGCCCCCTGATGAGTTCCCAAGTAGCCGTGTGTCTGTGGATCAGTCTCTTAGCTTTCCATTCCAGGTCAGGCGTGGTCTGTCCTTCCTGCCCCTGGTGAGTGCCTCACCCTTCTACTTGCACTTTCAGAGCTCTGCACTGTTTCTGCTTGCTACAGTTCGGCCATCTTGGTCTCATTTCCCTTCCTCAGTTCTCTGATTGTGACCCCTCGTTGCCTTTCTTACTTTCTCTTCCTCCTTTTTCTTTGTGCCTTCATCACATTTTACCCCCGTCTGCTAAGACATGCCTTCTCAGCCTTTGGTGAATTCTTGGCTAAACTTCCCCAGTGCAGGCATCTGGCATCCTCTGGCCATTTTTTAGTTCTGCAAAGTGAGAGAGCATGAAAATCACTGCGGCTCTGGGTTTTTAATTTGGGAGCCAAGGCAGCAGCAATGAGAAGGTGGCCTTTGCTTCACATGTTCTGATTAATAGTAGAGCTTGAAGTTGGCAGTGGTCTGCAGAAGTTAGCAGCCATGGATTCAGCATAAGGGAGAAGTGTGTGGCCCGGATAGGTCAAAGTTGGGATCTGAAACATGGGACTCAGCAGAGGGTCTCTGAGCATAGATCTCACAGAACATCAAGGGCAGAAACGAATCAAGATGCCCATTTCTGCTACTACCCCTGTAGCCTGGATTGGAGGCATGGGACAAGCCAGAAATTCTTCTTTTATCCACTGTCTTCCCATCCCTTCCCTCAGCTCTATTTTACCTGTCTTACTTGTTTTGTGTTTGAGACAAGAGTTCATTTGAAGAAAAAGCTGTGTCTAAAGAATAATAATGGGGGAGTGAGGATACTGGTATTGTCCAAATTCTCATTTTACTAATGGGGAAATAGAGGATGAGAGAGGAAAACTACTTTCTATGCTCTAAGAAATGGCAAACAGGAAAAATATGCGAGAAAGAGAGGGAAACAAAGGCCCTAAGGAAAAAAGTCTATACAGATAGCAACACAAGACGAATTACCTCAGCGGTCTGTTTGAGAGATTATGTCATGTCAGAAAAGTTCTAGAGACTTGAGCCTCTTTCCTTCATGGGAGGTCATAAAGGGAACACTGGCCCCTCAGCCTGACTCCCAGAGAGAACGTCAGGCTGATGAGCAATAACTGCAGCAATGCCCTTTCCCTGGCGGTGCTGAGCCCCACAGGAAATCTCAGCATTTCACTCCAGAACAAGGCCCGCAGGAATGTTGCTGCACCGAGCTCTGTGGTTTGATTTCACTGGAGAATTTCCTAGGGGAAAGCTTCTGAAGGACATTGTTCAGCAAGACAGAAAAATGCTGCAGTGAGGCCAGCAAATGTGTTCCTGGGACTTCTGCTGGAAGGTGTCGGTTTGACAGTCCTCCTAGAGTTTACACAGCAGTCATAATTGTAGCTCACAGCAGTCCTGGCCAATCTCTGAGGATTTTCTTAAGGATTTCCCACTCCAGGACGTGGGAAATTGGGATAGTTTGTTTTACAGTTTTATAAGTTGATCTAATAAAGGGCTTGACCCTTAGGGCCTGTTCTGTTTGTGGAAGCAAGCCTCTGATTTTCCGAGGGACATCACATCAGTAAGGATTGAGTTTTAGACCCATGTTTACCTGGAGCAGAGGTTAGGAGGCATTGCCCCAAACTGCGAATCATCTTGAAGGAGATGGTCATTTTCTGTCTTTGCATGCTTTGTTGGTGTTCCTCATTCACTCATGTTGTGAGGGGAACTACAAAGCGGTGTGGATACAAGTACAGCAGTAAGTCATTTCCCATCACAAAGGCACTTTATTGAACAGGTATTGAGTTCCTCTCCTGTACCAGCTATTTTTCTAGACACTGGGGTATCAGCAAACAAAGTCTTGCCCTTGAGGACTTTTCTTTCTTGTAAGGGAAGGCGGCCTGATGTTGCTGCTCTCAGTGCTGGCAGATGCGATGCAGGCACATTGTGGGGAGAAGAGGGAGCACAGAGCTGCTGGGTATTAAAAGCCTTTCCCAGTGAGGTGGCATTTGAGAAAGGTCTGAAGGAAGTAAGGGAGCTAGTACTGTGGATATGTGAGAGAAAGAGTTCCTAGCAGAGCCAAAGGGCAGAACCTGGGCAGGAGCTTGGCCGCTGGGTTGGGAGTGGGGGGTGGGGGAGGAGCAGCGCAGAGTTGGAGGTGCAAGCCAGTGTGGCCAGAGCTAAGTGGTTGAGAGGGAGTTGAGGTCAGAGTCCGCTGAGAACGAGACTAAACATGGCTTTGCAAAAAGACTTTTTGCCTTTCCTTTTGAAACTGGAAGCCACTGGAGGGTTTTAAGTGTTCACAGAGAACTCTGAGCACTGCCTGGAGAAGAAACTAACGGGGATCAAGGGAAGAAGATAGGAGACCACTTAGGAGGCTATACATTAAGGTCAGATTCTGGATACCTTTTGAGGTAGTGCTCATAGGATTTGTTGGTTGATTGGATATCAGATGTGAAAGAAGAATGATTCAAAGATGACACCAAAGGTTTTGAGCATTTGCAAGAATGGAGTTGTCATTTACAGAAATGGGGAAGACGGGTCTACAGAATTTCTGATTTGACTAGTAGTTTTAGGAAGAACGTGTGGAAATAGAAGAAAAAAATTTGATTTAATCATCACTTCCTTAATTTTCTACATCTTGACAATCTTGTTTGTATTTGGATCACTTCTAGCACAGTTTTCTCGGGAGAAGTACAGGTCCCAGTGTACTAACTTAATAGATATCCTTAGCCAGACCTCTATGATTCAGTGTGGTCAGAAGCTGTGGCTACAGAAGAAATTGGGGGTAGATTCTGTCTCTGGGACATCCCTCATTTCATGGTTTCCTAGGCTTGCATAACAAATTACTACAAACCAGTTGGTTTTAAACAACAGAAAATTCTCCTCTCATAAGTTGTGGAAGCTAGAAGTCCAAAATCAAAGTGTCATGGGGCCACGCTACCTCTGAAGCCTCTGGGGCAAAAAAATCCTTCAGTTTCCTCTTCCTGGCTTCTGATGGTTGCTGACCATTCTTGGTGTTCATTTGCTTGTAGATGCATCGTTCCCTTTCTTCCTCCCATCAAGGGATGGCATTCTGTCTCTGTGTCCCTTTGTCTTCATGTGGCCTTATGAGGACACTAATCATTAGATTTAAGGCCCTCCCTAACTCAGCATGACCTCATTTTAACTTGGTTACCTCTGCAAAGACCCTATTTCCAAATAAGGCCACATTCACAGGTAGGAGGGGGTTAGGACAATATCTTTTTGTGAGACAGTTTAACGCACATCACGAATATTGATTCAGGTTTGATTACGAAGATATTTTCGACTTAGGTATGTTTGAGGATGAAGGCAGAAACAGTTGAAAAAGTTAGAAAACAGGTCCCTCTGTGCTAGGGATGACCCAGCTGTTACGATGAAATGAAAATTTGAATGTGCAATAAATTTACATTAGGTAATTAAAGATTTAAAGATAGGATTATTTTGCATTATTTTTTCAAGCTTGAAGACTCTAGGTTATGCAGTGGTTAAAAATCATGGAAAAAAAAAAAAAACCAGAAAACTGAAACTGGAAGATAGAAGAGACACAGAATGACAAATTTTTTTTTTAAAGATTTTATTTATTGATTTGACAGAGAGAGATCACAAGTAGACAGAGAGGCAGGGAGAGAGAGAGAGAAGCAGGCTCCCTGCCGAGCAGAGAGCCCGATGCGGGACTCAATCCCAGGACCCTGAGATCATGACCTGAGCCGAAGGCAGCGGCTTAACCCACTGAGCCACCCAGGCGCCCCAGAATGGCGAATTTTATTTTATTTTATTTTAAGATTTTATTTATTTATTTGACAGAGAGAGATCACAAGTAGACAGAGAGGCAGGCAGAGAGAGAGGGAAGCAGGCTCCCCGCTGAGCAGAGAGCCCGATGTGGGGCTCGATCCCAGGACCCTGAGATCATGACCCGAGCCGAAGGCAGCGGCTTAACCCACTGAGCCACCCAGGCGCCCTGAATGACGAATTTTAAAATAAGAATTATAACCCGAATTTGACTGTCTAGAGGCATGTGCAGTAGGTAGAAATGGAATGCAAAGGACCTGGGTCCTGAGCACCCGCTGACCGCATGGGAGCACAGCCCTGCTTGCCCCACTGGCCTCTTCCTCCCATTCCCAGGGGGCTGGGAAGGTGCTCAGATGGTACATGCCACTTGTTTAGCTGCTGCTCCCCTCCTGTGCAACACCCAGTATATGGACATTCTTCAGTGGTGTGTCAGGAGTTACTAGTATTTCCCTCTTTAAGTTAACCACATGTAAAGTCTAGGGGTTGTTTATCAAAGGAAGTTTAAATTACCATTCTGATAGCACAATGATAGGCCTGTATCAGGTGTAGCAATGTAATAAATTCCTTAGCAACAGTGTACATTTGCAGCCACTGTGAGTTTTTATGGGGCTCCTGTTGTTTACAGGTTGGACGGGAATTATGTGCAAGTTGGACAGATGGGAGATGAGTAAAGAGGTATCAGGAAATTTGAAGTTAGGAGACAACCAACAGGAATCAGAAGTTCACACAAGAGCTGATAAAGATGGCACAGCATTGGTGTCAACAGGAAAACATCTCTAAAATTATCATTTAATAAATATCTGGGAGCGCCTGGGTGGCTCAGAGGGTTAAAGTGTCTGCCTTCAGCCCAGGTCTTAATCTTGGGCTCCCTGCTCAGCAGGGAGTCTGCGTTTCCATCTCCCCTCAGCTCATATTCTCTCTCTCTCTCTCTCTGTGTCAAATAAAATCTTGAAGGAAAAAAAAAATCTGGGCAGAGTGTTGTTCTAAGAAGTTAGCCACAGGGATCTGTAGAATACCAGAGACCTTGAGGCCTTCATTTCAATATTCTTGCCTCAGTGGTTTGATTGGGGATCAGTTCCCAAGGAGAGCCTGTCAGGCCAGACTGCTCACCTGTTCTCTGGCCCAGTATTGCCCTGGTTCTCCCAGGTCATCTGGGCACTTTCGTGGTCACAGTGAATCCACAGCTGCTAGGTCAGGGTGAGTGAGAAGGGCACTGGTTCCTCGTGGGTTGCCCAGCGCTCTAGGCTTTGCGTGGCTGCCTGGCCACAGTGTGGCCCAGCCACATGGACCCGTAGAAAGGGGACTATTGAGTATTCCTCAAAAAGGGAGCCTCATTTCATGTCTCTTCAGTGGGAATGCAGCCACAACTCTGTCCTCAGGGCAGGGACCAGTGGTGAAGCCACCATAC
This sequence comes from Enhydra lutris kenyoni, assembly GCF_002288905.1. Taxonomy (NCBI): domain Eukaryota; kingdom Metazoa; phylum Chordata; class Mammalia; order Carnivora; family Mustelidae; genus Enhydra; species Enhydra lutris. The sequence goes on from NW_019154089.1 coordinate 877,581, forward strand.
TTTTTGGGTGACCACAGGGAAAATACAGACATCATTTCCTTTGACTAATCTTTTGTAATCCTGGCCCAGATGTGGCTCCTGAAAGTAGTTAAAGTTCTTTGTCTAAGTTGAGATTTTTAATTTAGGACCCAGATGGGGTAGGAGGTAAACTTCCAAAAGGTCTGTTTTACTCAGTGTGTCACTGTCCTGGATTCCTGGCAGGCAGCGGTTTCATTAGAAAAGCAGATTTCAGCCTGACTCATCTGCCTCGGTGAGACATGTTACAACTTCTTAGCACTCATGCAGCCTGTCCTCTCACTGGACAGAGCAGAACCCTCTGGTACCCTGTCCATTCCGCAGCAGTGGTGGCTATAGGCGCCTGGCCCAGGCCATGGAAAACCTTGAGAGACTGACTGTTAGGGGGCCAGAGCTTTGTCCTGGAATTTCCTGGCCTTTGTCTGTCTGGTATAACTTCATGTACTGAGACGCCTGTTTTGAGTCCACTTCCTCCTGGGGGAAGAGCACAGCTGCCTTCCACAGAGCACTTCTGCTTCCTGCACCGAATAACCTCTTCCTCCCCACTCAGGCCTGTGGGTGGGATGAGAGGAGCACTCTGGGCGGGATGAGAGGAGCACTCTGGGCAGGTGTGTGTGTACCTGGCCCCCAAGAGACAATACACTATTGGAAGTCACTAAACCAGCAGCACCTCCATGGCTGTCTAACCCTTTGGCCAGTGTCAGAGAGGTGGACATTGAGAAGCCATTACCATTGACTGTAAATGCTGCATTTGCCAAACCGTCCCATACCTCCTAACTCTTGATTTTTTTCTCATACTGCAGCAGAAGAAGTCCTACCTGGAGCGGAGTGTGAAGGAAGCGGAGGACAACATCCGGGAGATGCTGATGGCACGAAGGGCACAGTAGGAAATCTCTAGCAGAAGCTTCCTGCCCCCTCCCATTCCTGTCAAGGGCAGAGGGGCTCATGTGGGGAAACAGCCTCTCTTCTACCCTGATGGACTTTTTATTTGGATGATCTGGTAACCCTGTATTTTCTACTTCACCCTGATCCCCTTTCAGATCCCAACTCTGTATTTTTTATCCTGGCTCTGTCTGCCACCCCTACCCAGAACACTCTTCTCCCTTAGGGGTGAATCACCAACTCCCAGGAGAGGGAAGATGGGAGCCAGGACAGACGGGGGAGCTCTACCCAAGCCTATTACTCATTACGCTGCTTAGACCAATAAAAGGCATCTGTTCCCCCAGCCACTCTAGTAAGTCTGCCTTTCTCAAGCTGAAGGATGAAAACCAAGGACCCGAGAAGCAGAAGCTTTCAACCTCAGCTCCTTCCTGTCCTGTCTTCTTCCAGAGCTTTGGCCCTGTTCCTTCTTTATTGGAGCCTTTCCTGTTCTTTTTTCCCTTTCTGTTCCTTTGAGTAAATAAATCCCTCACCTTCTGAGCCTCCATGAAGATTAGGAAGGAAGGAGACCAGGGCATAGCTGAATCTAAGTAACTTTGGTGGCAGTGTGCCTAAAGATTCCCTCCTGCTTCCTCACAAATGTTCCTGAAGAAAATGCAGTAATAAACCAGCAGCACCTCTGTGGCTGTCTAACCCTTTGGCCAGTGTCAGAGAGGTGGACACTGCAATCCTAAGGCTCCTAGAGGCTTGGGGCAGTGGTGTGCAGGAGCTGGCTTGTACGGGCTGGTGAGAGCCAATTATTAAAACAAGTGTTAGAATTTTGTTTTAAGCCAGTTGTGAAACACAACTGTCATTAAAAATTAAGTTAGGTAAATATACAATTAAATTATATTTAAAATAATAAATATGCAGAACTTATCCCTTCCTAATTACTAAATCTGGCCATTATCTATGTTTTTGATGTTGACGGTCTGTTGTATCTGGATGGAAGTGTACTACATAATGGTGCACTCCTGCACTTTTTTTCCCCAACTCTGTGTTCAGGACATCATGTTGGTAGCTTGAAATCAGCTCTTGTGGGACCATTTACTCCACAGAATCAGGTGATGGATAAAATAAGGTTTTGTTTTAAAGAAAACTGGTAGTGAATTGCTGAGCACATCAGCACTTCAGAGTGAAAGTGGGCAGGAAGAGAGCTGTCCGCCAGCCTCTCCGGCTGGGAGAAATCGGACTCTGTTACGGTGGCTCAGCGCCCCCCTGCGGCCAGAGCTGAGATGGGCTGTCTGGCTTGTACTGTGACAGCCTTTCTCTCTCCTGTGTGTGTGGATGAAGGCTGGGGGCGGGAGGGCGGGCAGCAGAAAAGAAGGCCTAGCTCTGGGTAGCTTGGTGAGCCTGGCTCTGAGTGGGATGAGAGAGAAAATGCTAGTCTGGTGAGGGCCCCGTGGAACCTGCCTTCCTCATAGCACCCACCTGCAGTGGAATGAAAGCATAAATAGACCCCCTCCTCGTCATAGTGGACAGTGGCTCCAGGGCTTCTGTTCTCTCTGGAATTATTCAGGCAGTTGAGGTTTAGACAAATTTATTGAAACATACAGGGTGTTAGCAGAGAAATCATTCAGTGGTATTACATCATGTCACTACCTTGAATGTATAATTTTAAAATTATAAATATATATTTTATAACTAAGCCTTTGGCCAAAAAAATAAAAGTCATTTAGCACATTTGTGAAAGGCCAATAAGAAATGGATTTTAAACATTAAAAAGATAGTCACTGAATTAAACAGCAGTGCAAACCCTGCTAATCTAGAATCCCACTGTGTTGAAGGTAGAAGTGTCTGTGCAGAGCTAGTCATTTTCATTTATTTCAGCAATCAGAAGAGATGGGGCAGGCACACCTGCTGAAGGTGGTGGCAGAACTGGCAGGACAGGAAGGCCGGGCTGGTCAGGTGAGCATGTCCCAGAGACAGCAGCAACAGAGTGCAGTCCAGCAGGCTGTGAGGCAGGTGGATGGGCCCAGGTCATCCCTTCTTTGGTCTTCCACCACATACACTGGAGAGAGAAGGAGAGAGAGGATGAGAATGAACTGGCACAAAGCCCAGGCCTACAGAGCTAGTGCTTCCCAGACCATGGGTGGGCTGCAGCAGTGAGAGCTACTGGGCAGACTGGGTGCAGCCTTTCACTGTGTTGGAGGAAGCTGGCTTAGCTCCTCAGCTACTTTCGCTCCTCCTCCTCCTAAGGACTTTTACCCCCACAGGGACAGGTAACTAGGGAACCAACAAGATGGCCTCACACTAAGGCAGCCAAAGAGATAGTGATGGACACTTCTTGCCTGCCAAAGTTGGTGAGCCCTGCACCTTACTGGTATTTCCTCAGATACAGTTAGGCCAGCTTACCCCCCACACCAACCCTCCAAAGCCGCCTAAAAAGGAACTACAGGCCCTAAGAGAATAACCAAGAATTCTGGTTAGTCAAACTTGAGCAGTGCACACTATCACAGTGTCCCCAACCTCTTAACTTCTGCACACACACGGCAGGTCACTGGTCAAGTGAGGGGGATGGCTAGAGCCTGGCGCCCTGGCTTTTTCTCAGAATGGAGGTGGAAATCTAAGCCCTGTCAGGGCTAAGTGCTCTATTAAGGAATTTGAGTGCTACACAAATCCACAGGTCAAGAAGGACCCCAACCTCCCTTTGCTAGTCAGTTGACTTGTGGCCGTCATCAGCCTTCCTTCCGGTAAGCACATACTTGAAATGGCTGATGGTCAACCTCTGTCTCAGAGGATCTGTGGCCCCTTTTAAGAAAATCTGAAAGCCACCACCACTGCTAAACTCATTTATAAGCAGTAAGGATTTTAAAGTTTTTCAAAGTTAATGAATACATGAATCTTATAAATTAAATCGGTCCTACGGCAGTTTTCTTTCAGTTCTATTTTTGTGTATCTATTTTTATATCTCCTCTCTTGGCAACTTTTCTCTCTGAAGCCTGGTATAGTAGCTAGAATACTCTGGGTTAGCAGTGAGCTTTTCCAAGTCGTCCCACAGTGTCAGCCCTCCACGGACCTCCCCTCCCTGTTCCTGCGGCGCGGCTTTCGACTCGGCTGCTTTCATCTGGCGCCACTCAGCAACACAAGCAAAACTGTTCTAAGGTCTGGGAGACAAGACCCAGTCCCAGGGAATCCTAGTGAAAGAGAAGACATTTATTCTGAAGCCTGATAAGGTTACCTGATTTAGTCTGCTAACAGCAGCACCTGAACATAGATACTACCATCATACTCATTTCACAGGTAAGAAATGTAAAGCTTCAAGAAGTTGAGTCTCTTGTTCAAGCATACGTAACCAGCCAGAGGCAGGCTTAGGGTCTGAACTCAGGCCTTTGGCAAGCTAGACTTGCCCAGGGCCAACTGGGATAAAAGAGGCATTGGGAAGACCACAGGACTGAAAGTGCTCTAGGACCGTTCTCTCACCAGGCAGCCCTCACCCCACCCATTAAAGGCAGGCACAGTCCAAAGCCCTGGGGCCACCTCAGCAGGAAAGCCCTACTGAAGGGCTTTCAGCTGCTTTCTGCCAAAAGACCTACCCAAGCCCCCAGCCTTCCTTCATCCTGCTGTGGGCAGCTTCAGACAGGGAGAGGAAGAAAACAACAGAATGCACACACCCAAGAATCATTCCTTACCGTATTCTACTTGCCAGAAGGCCGGCGCTGCTGCCCTGGGACCGAAGGGCCCTCGCCCCTGCCTGCTCTATAGAAACTGCCTGCTTCATCTAGGTCTGAGACCCCACCTGGTTGCTACGTGAAAGGTCCCGCAGCCTCTCTTAAGCTACCATTTGTTGAGATCACAAATGTGCCAGAACCAGTGCCAAAAGCCAATACATAATACCACTCAGTCTTCACAACCGTGTGGTATAGGCATCAGGATACCCATACCACACTGCTTCTCCTCCCTGTGCCTCCCTCCCATTTTACCATGGAACCATTGGCAGCTTCATCAGGAGAACTTCCTTTAACACCTTTCTCCTTGCTGCCCTTGCTAAGACTTATTTCACGTGACAGGCTCTGAAACCTGGGGCAATGGGGACTCGAAGCTCATTGCTCTCGGTGCTTATGGGATTGGTGGGGGAGGATTAGAAATAGTCCATCTGGCTACAGGATGGGAGACTTCAAATCAAAAGGCTGTGTCAGACTCATTTCCGCGGTAGGGGGGTGTCAGTTCTCTGCATACCTTAGAAACCCTGTCACTTATTTCCTGCAGTACCAAATCTTCTGAGCCCTAAGGGCTTTTTTCTTTCCATTAGGTGACAACAGAAACCTCTACCCAGACTACTGAAAAAGTAGGGGGTGGAAGAGAGGGTATGGGAAGGGTAGGTCTGGAGGTAGGAGTGATGTATGTTTTCCTTGCTTTTGTGTCACCCCAAGCAGAGGTGACTGGCCCAGGAGAAGGCTCTTGAGGAAGGCCTCATAGGCCCACCATGGGGTTGTGGAATGGCATACAACTTTATGTTCCTAGATGCCTGCCTACCAGTAGGATCTGGGGTCCTACACCTCCAGAGGGTACCTGCTGCACTGAGCAACATGGCCTCCTCTTCCCCAGCACACCCATCACTGGGGTCCTCACTGCTCCTCACCTACTCTCCCACCCACTAGGTCATTCTGTCCACAAGCTCCTACACGCTCCTGGCTGACTGGCCAGCTGGAAGGCAGCCCACTCTGCCTGAGGCCTGGGGACTCATGTGCCCAGAAGCAGTCCCAGTAGTACTGCCTTCCCAGCGGAAGCCCCGCTGTGGCAGAGAGGACTCCAGCACACGTGTTCATACCCAGGCCTTCCTGGCAAGTGACCTCCACCAGCAAGCAGGGCATAAAGGGGGACAAGCGCCATGGTTATGCAAGATTTTAAACGTTAGGGAAAGCAAGATGAACAGTATAGAGAAATTAGTATCTCTGCAACTCTTCTGTGAGTCTAAAAATTATTTCAAAATAAAAGACTTTAAAATGGGGTGGGGAATATTGGTCTGTAATTCTCCAGCAAAGGAAATAGTCAACAAAACCAAAAGACAACTGACAGAATGGAAGAAGATATTTGCAAATGACGTATCAGATAAAGGGTTAGTATCCAAAATTTATAAAGAACTCATCAAACTCAACACCCAGACAACAAATAATCCAATCAAGAAATGGACAAAAGACATGAACAAACATTTCTGCAAAGAAGACATCCGGATGGCCAACAGACATGAAAAAGTGCTCCACATCACTCGATATCAGGGAAATACAAATCAAAACCACAATGAGATACCACCTCACACCAGTCAGAATGGCTAAAATTAACAAGTCAGGAAATGACATGTGTTGGCGAGGATGCAGAAAAAGGGGAACCCTCCTACACTGTTGGTGTGAATGCAGGCTGATGCAGCCACTCTGGAAAAGAATATGGAGGTTCCTCAAAAAGTTGAAAATAGAGCTACTTAGCAGTCACACTACTGGGTATTTACCCTAAAGATACAAATGTAGTGATCCAAAGGGGCATGTGCACCCCAATGTTGATAGCAGCAATGTCCACAATAACAAAACTATGGAAAGAACCTAGATGTCCATCTACAGTTGAATGGATAAAGATGATGTGGTATATATATACAATGGAATACTATGCAGCCATCAAAAGAAGTAAAATCTTGCCATTTGCAATGACATGGATGGAACTAGAGGGTATTATGCTAATCAAGATAAGTCAATCAGAGAAAGACAATTATCATATGATCTCTCTAATATGAGGTATTTGAGAGGCAGGGCAGGGGGTCCTGGGGATAAGGAGGGAAAAAATGAAACTGCCTACCGGTAGGTAGATGGGATCAGGAAGGAGACAAACCATAAGAGACTCCTAATCTCATGAAACGAACTGAGGTTTGCTGGGGGAGGGGGGGTTAGGGGGTATGGATGGGGTGATTGGGTTATGGACATTGGGGTGGGGTATATGGTATGGTAAGTGTTGTGAATTGTGTAAGCCTGATGAATCACAGACCTGTACCCCTGGGGCAAATAATACATTACATGTTAATTTTAAAAGGGGGGTGGGTGGGGAGGGGGCTAGAAGAACAGTGGGGGTGGGAGAGGCACTGCCCTTCCAGGTAGGTCAGCAATCTGCTGAGGAGGGGAGGCAGGTTCCTACCTTCAGGTGCTGCTCTGATGGAGCTCCTTAGAGATCAAATGCCCCGCTGTGACCAGCTTGGGCTCCAGCTCCCACCGGACACAGATAAGGCCTTCGGGATGGGCTTAGAGCCACCTCAGCCAAAAGGCCTGCCCTCCCCGTCCGCGTCTGGTGTCTCAGTGCCAATACCACCAAACTCAAACCTCTGCTCTGCCACATGCAAGGAGGGACTCTGTTCCCAGAAAACTACAGCTGAGTGGTGGCTCAGCTCCAAGGGTCCCCTCACCAGCAGGTCTCGCTTATTCCCAGATAGCCCTTTGACAACGACCCTCAGTGAGGGGCCGGTACTCAGAGCTTTGCCATGTGCATGCAAGTGCAAAAGAGTGAGTATGTGTGGTGTGAGAGAGAAGGGAGCTGGGGGAATGTGCAGGGAGGAGTGTACATGCACCCAGGTGTGACCCAAAAACCTAGACTAGGTCAGAAAGACTTAGGTTAGTCTTGGGTGCTGGGCAGCTCTGGAAGGAGCTGAGCAGCTCCTGGGAGAAGTTCCCACCAACCTGTCTTGCCTCTGTGCTGGAAGGAGCGACAATAGATGTTAGGTAACTAGAGGCATGCAGCCCCCTGTGCCCAACTACCTGCCTACCAAGCCCTGGGGTCTTCTCCATAGTTATCAGCCCACTACAACCCACATGGCCAGACTCCCTAGCCAGCAGCCCCATGTTCTGGGGCTACTGTGTTGTACAAGCCTGACAGTGCCGTTTACAGGCGCTACTTGGAAACCTGCTTCTGGGCAGCAGTGGGCATGTGGGCGCCAGGCAGCAGAAGGGCCAGGGCAGAGATGACCTGCAGAAATGTGAGCAGAGGGCTTCTCAGCTACAGGCTCCAATACCTCAGTCAGCCCTACCCTGGAACCTGAAACCTTCGCTTGAACAACTCAGACATTTTAAATGATTCATCAAGTGCTATGAAGTGGTGCTACAGCCTTACTACTCAGCCTTTTCTATTTGTGTGTGCACCCTTACACAGTCCCAACCCAGGAGAGCTAATATGGAGAAGACTGGGGCCTCCTAGAGTTCTGATGTCTGGGGCTTTTACGCTCCAGTAACTAGAAGGCTGCCCCTTGGCCTCTCACGGCCCACACCACTGACCGGCACCCCGGACTGCTCAACGGCTAAGACCGCCACGGCCAAAGGAGCCCCCAGGAAGTAAGAGCAAGAAGCAAGAGGTGATGGCTTTGACAGAGGCAGGAGCCGACTAGTCTGTGCTCAGCTGCCCTCGCCCAGTCTTGAGAATCTAAGACTCAAGAAGAAAGCCAGTCTTCCAGGAGGTATCAGAGGATGCCTGAACAGCCCTCCTCCTGCTCAGACAAGAGGTAGGGAGTGGCAGATCTTTAAGCATTTTAGCAGTTAGCAAAATCTCAAGACAGCCATAGGGTTGGATCCCGTTCCTTCCATGCAAGTGTTAGAGAGGAGAGCACACGACTTGTGGAGGACTCCCTTCGGCTTTCCTTGGCGTGTATGTGCAGTGGGATCATTTATTACTCAGCACAAGGGGCTACGAGGATGAGGAAAGACGTTCTAAAGGCAGTACCACTGTGCCACCTGCTCTTGCAGCCTGTGAGTACCAGGTACGTATGCTGAGGGGGTGAGAGATGGGCGACGGGTGGCTAGAAATGGTGGGGGCAAAGAAGGGGCATAGTTTCACTGGGATGGGAAGGGTAAAAGGACAGAATGGGGAGCCTTCTACGTTCCTATTCCTCCACACACAGGTGGGATTTGGAGCGGGCAGCACTGGCATAATGCTAGCACAGTCTGGCCTGGTCTTTCCACCAGCAGCTGCCTTTGCTGGGCTGAGCTCAACACCTTCCCCAGGCCTCCTGGCCCACTTTGCACACTGCTCCTTATGCTTCCTGCTCCCACGGCTTTACCTCTGGCCGCACTGTGAGAAACTGAGTCAGATGAGGCCATGTTTCCCAAGCCCCTGTCCCTCTCTCTTGCTTCAGTGTTCCAAGATACCCACTCCAGTGCGAGAGTCTGGGAGCTGGCCAGCCAGTTCACCCATCAACTCATGCAGCTACTGACTGCCACCCAATTGAGTAAGAAGCCCATCGCTGTTCTTTAGGCATCAGGTGCCAGGTGTTTATGTGGTTTGGTCTGGAAAAGGTGAGAAGGTGCCGACCCGCACATGGGTGGGTGTTCTGAGATCTCCATGAATGCAGCTGCCACCGTCAGGGGACAGCTGCTTGACAAAACCGACGGAGCCTTTGGAGAGATATGACAAGGGTCTAAGAAGACCCAGTCTCCCTGGCCCCCAAACCTCTTGTGGATCAGCCAGTTTGTGTGCTAGCCCTGCCCACCCCAGTCCTATAAACGGCAGACATAAGATTTTTTTCATAAACAACAACAAGCATATTTTGGCGCATTGTGCCATCATGACAAATAGGACTGCACTGCCACCACCTCCTGTGGCCCCATCCCTGGGCTAGACCTGCCAGGGCAACTAAGACAGAGTTGGTTGCAGGCACTGGGACGGTTGAGAACATCCTGGATGCCAGAATTGCACATGAAACTGCCTTGGGGATCAGGCTGACCAAATCAGACAGTGGCCCGGCTGCTCGCGACTTGAAATGTGGCTGTGTACAGAGGGGTGAAAGGCCTCCCTTCTCTTGAGGCCCGTTCTCCCTTGAAATTGAAGGTCTGGTCGGAGGGCAGGATCTAGTCCTTGTCCTGTTTCAGTGTGTGTCCCTAAGACAGTTTAGGGTCTTCAGAGTGACCTGGTTCAGCAGCTAACTGGGAGGTAGAGTGAATTTCAGGGTCCTTCTCAGTATTTACTTGGCAGTCCTCAGGCAGGAAGGTGGCTATGCTCACCCAGAACAAGGTACCTCCTGGGGGTGGGGGGAAGAGGGGTGACTTTGTTCTCTAAGGCTAGTAGTAGTACATGGGCTCCAGAGGGGCAGTATCCCAAGTTCCAATCCTGATGCTGCCACTGGCTGTCTTTGTGACCCCGAACAAGTCGAAGCTTCCCTGTGTCCCAGTCTTCTCACTGCAACATGGAGGTGTGTGTGGGGGGGGGTAGTATCTAAGAGCCTAGATTTACTGACAAAACATAAGCAAATAATGTGCTTGGCCCAGGGCCTTGCGTAAAGTGAAGCAGGGAAGAGGACTTCCGTAGAAGCCACAATGTGATGACGTCTTACAGAAGAAACCACCAGAAATCTGTTTTCTTATTCTGGGTGTGTGTACATGGATGGGCTCCGTCAGTCAGTCTACATTCACAGTGGCCCCAGACTGTCACAGGATGACAAAAGCAGGGACACCGGCAGCCCATGCAATGCAAAAGCTGCTCAAGGAGAAGGAGAGACAACCCAGAGAAGCAGCAGGCCGCCAGGGAGGCAGCATATACACGGGGCTTTAGCTGGTAAGACCCCTTAGAAACTAGAGAGGGGGAATTATTTACAAACATCTTATTTCCTTAGATAAACAGAGTAAGAAAACCCTCCTACGTGTAGGGATGAATCTCTGGCTGTCATGAAGACAATGCAGACACACAGGTCCACAGAAGAACATGATATGAAACAATATGAAAGGATGGTCAGGGAGGAAGGAATGTACACATTTCAAGGATTAAGTACTGAAGAGTAAGGTGTTTCTCCTAACGCCTTAAAGGGAAAAAAAAAAAGCCAATCAAATGTGATGAGCTCACAACTGAATCTTAAAAATTCCAGCAGGTCCAGTAGCCATGTTCACTGAAACTCAGGAAAGGGACTGAATTCTCTAGGGACAAGTGTGTCTTTACAGAGGCATCTCCCTCCAGTCCTGTTTTTCAGTCTAGGAAAAGTAAAAAAGTGCAGTAAGGGAGCTGACAGCATTTTTTGTCCATGGTCAGAGAATATTCAAGTGAAAAGACCATCTTCCTCCTCCCACCTCCCAAACAGAGATGCTGCAGAAGCAAACAAGGTTGCCAAGGAGGCTGAACAGGACAGGGTGTGTGCTAGAGAGGGGAGAAGTTCATGCCACTTCGCTAACGTGAACTCAGTGCAGTGCTAGAAGCTGACAGTTGAGGTACAGGTAGCTGGAGATCCAGACATGCTTGGTACTTTGCAGTAAAGACCATGCTACATAACAGGAGAGTGGGACCCACTCCACTTAAGTAACAGAGAAAATAAAGGTTCTCCCACACACACCATTACCAACAGTAGAACAGGCAAAACCAGGACCCATATCCCTGCTACCAACATGGGAGTCAGGCACACTTGAGCTGAGATGCTGGCTCTGTTCTTCCACAGCCCGATAACATAACACGGGAAAGTATGATAAGGACAAAGATGAGTAGTATTAGGACAGGACAAAAAATACCTCAATTTACTAACAGGTATGCTTCATCATGAGGCTTCCTAAATAAAGCAATCCTATGGTACATTTCAAACATCTTTCATATTTGATAGACATTCTGGAGTTTATGGTCAAACAGATAGAGAACAGAGGTGCCAGCTGTTGCAGATGCAACATCTGCATTCCTGTTTGCTGGTCCAGGAGCATGGACCACAGGGCCAGAGCAGTGCAGGAACCTGCACATCCCCGGAATGCCCCAAGCTGCTGAGAGGACTGACCGCTCGAGTGGTGTGGGGGCTCAGCGAGTTGAGTTTACAAAACTGAAGAGTTAAGATCTTTTTCTCTGAGGAAATAATCAAAAACTACTCATGCTGGTGAGAAGAAAAGAAGTCACCGAAAAGGAATTTCAAACGTTTACTAAGGTGACAGTCCCAATTCTATTGCACCAGACTTTAGTGAGTAATCTCATGTACTGTGAGGGGGAAAGATATCTTAGAATAACCTGTGTTTCTACTTTAGTTTGGGGAGTAAAAAGCAATCTTTCTTTTATTCTGAAGACCTTTTAGACCACAGGGAGGGGACTGAACGTCACTAATGGGAAGGAGTAAACAGGATGAGAATACAAGCAACAACTGATTCCTTGGCACCCCACTACTTCAGTAGAAGTCTGTCTGTACCACTGTCTCAGACCAGAAGATTCATGGTTGTCAATCCAGACCATAGACCACCAGGTCATGGGCGTGAACTGAGAAGATGTCACTGTAAGGGTCCAAGGGCAGAGGGTCAACAAGTACGAGAAGCTCCCACGATGGCACTACAGCAAAGGGGAGGAAGCACTTCATTTTATCATGATAGATCGTGAGTGTATTTCTGATGCAGTTTTTGGAGAAAGAAATGTGAGGCTGCTATGCCAAGGAGAAGAAGTTAAGGAAAATCTAGAGAAACAATCTGATCATGCTCACTACACAACAGTTGTATGACCCTGAGCAGGCTGGCTAATGGCACACGATCTCGCTTATGACCCGCTCAGAAGGGAGATACAGAGACCAAAGTTGGGAATGATGGTGGCTGATCTGCCTGATGAGCCCCTCAACATTCTGGTTGTCTTTTCCCAGCCATTTCTACCTGTTTTGATGTATAATCACATCAAATCCTTTCCTGCCAGACTTCAAAAGACACCACTAAAATGAATCATAATCTGGGGCTTTAACTGAAATAATCACAACACGGCAAGTGAAGAGCAGGCTGTCTTGTGTCATTAAAGCTTAAACAGCACGTAAGAGTGAGCAAGCAGGCGCGCCTGGGTGGCACAGTTGGTTGAGCATCTGATTCCTGGTTCCAGCTCAGGTTGTGATCTAGGGGTTGTGAAACTGAGTCCTGTGTTGGGATCCTTGCTCTGCGTTGAGGCTGGTTAAGATTCTTTCCCTTTCCTTCTGCCCGCCCCCCCAACCAGGGGTTGTTCACTCTCTCAAATAAATACATCTCTAAAAAAATAATTTAAAAAAAGAACGAGCAAGGAATCCCACTTAAATACTCATCATGGGGGGCGCCTGGGTGGCTCAGTGGGTTAAAGCCTCTGCCTTCGGCTCAGGTCATGATCCCAGGGTCCTGGGATCGAGCCCCACGTCGGGCTCTCTGTTCTGCAGGGAGCCTGCTTCCTCCCCTCTCTCTCTGCCTGCCTCTCTGCATACTTGTGATCTCTGTCTGTCCAATAAATAAATAAAATCTTTAAAAAAAAATAAATACTCATCAGGCCCTCTAACGATCTATAGATTTAATGCAATTCTAATAAAAATCCCATCACTTTTTTTTAAACTCGCTGTAAAATTTATAGAAATGCAAAAATGTGCAAGAATAACTAATAAAACAATTTCCCCCTTCCCTTCCCCACTTCCCTTTATACATAAATGCACTCCTATGGAGTGCTACCTGGTATTATCAAGCACCCACCAGAGCTTCACAGAACACTCCAGCAGTGACATACAGATGATTCTATTTGCAGGGCAATGTTGCAGGAATTCCAGGGCAAAACCCATCCACACCAAATCTCCCTTTGCCAAATGTACTGGAAAATCCAGAAAGACCGAAGGCTTCCTAATGTTCTCCTCAGGTCCCTGGGCTTCCTTAAAAAGGCAGGGGATGGTCCCTTCCTGCCTGTCAAAAGCAATTCCACATACTCTGTTTTCCATACTGGAGTTACATTTAAAGATTTTAGTTATTTATTTGACAAGAGATCACATGCAGGAGGCGGGCGGGGATGTGGGGGAAGCAGGCTCCCTGCTGAGCAGAGAGCCCGATGCCGGGCTCAATCCCAGGACCCTGAGATCATGACCTGAGACGATGGCAGAGGCCCAACCCACTGAGCCACCCAGGCGCCCCTGGAGTTATATTTAAAGTTTCCTTTGAAAAGATTAATAGAAAAATATGAAAATGATGACCAAGAGTGAAAATATAGCCTGGAGGGTCTATACTGTTGCTCCTGTTCAGAAAGGCCTTCCTAGAGCATGGATGATCACATGCTTGGTTATCTGTGCTGGACTCTCCAAAAGACACCCTAGAGGACACAGTTTGCTTGAGGAGCAATGTCTCCTCTGTTCAGGCTCCAAGCTGAGAGACAGCAGCCTGACTTCCTTACTTGGTGCCTGGCCTTTCTGGAACCTGCTGTCTGACTGCATGGAGCTTTCTTTACTGGCTCCAGTGTGGCAGGGCTTCCCAGCCTTCATGCTCTATCTGGTTCTTTGCACCTCTGAGCTCATGTCTTCCCCTGTACTCAAATGTCTGCCTCCCTCCAGGCCTGAGGAGCCCTATTCTCTAGTCCTAGCGGTCTTGTCTTTCCCTCTGTTGGCGTCCTTCACAGAATAGAAACTGGAGACCATCCTCAGTGACAAGAGCATGACTTAAGTACAATGGACATTTGTGAATTCTGACCTGACCTAGCAGCAACATCTGATGCTACTGGTCATTCCCTTTCTCTAAATACAAATTCTTCAACCTTCAGGACACCCCATTATCCTGGTTTTCCATATCTGACTCCTTTGCAGGTTTTGTTACCTATAATCCAACTCAGTTTTCCTTCAAGCTCAGCCCTCCACTGCCACCTCTTCTTTTCCCTACCCAACTTGATCTCATTCACCCCCACATTTCTGATTACCACGAATATGCAACGCCTTTCCACAGCTCTATCTCCAGCCCAGTACATCTGCAAGTGCTTACCCGACATCTCCACTTGAATGTCTCATTGTCGTCCTGACCCCTCCATCTAACCCAACATGATTTTTTTCTTCCTTCCAACCCAATCATAGTTCCAAGCTCCACAAACACAAGAGGCATCCAGTTCCTGTCAGAAGCCCATGAATCGTCTCCAAGAGTTTGCCTTTCTCTTTCAATCCCCATATTCAGTCCATCACCAAGTACTCTTGATTTTACTTTCAAATATCTCTAATACATTCATGTTTCTCCATCATCATGTGAACATGTGCCCCCTCCAAATCATTCTCTATGTAGAAACCAAGGGGAGCTCCTAAAAATGCCAATTTGGTCATGTCATCCCTTTGCTTAAAATTCTTCAGTGGCTTTCCACTGCTCACAGATCAAAAATCGGAATCTTTAATTGGGATTATGAGTTCCTTATCTTGCTCCTGTTTCTCATCTGTTCCAAACGCCCCACTGCTCTTGCCGTGATAATTTCCTCTTCTAGTTTCTCAAACGAGGCATGTTCTCTTCTGCCACTGGGCCTTGGCACCTGCTCTTCTACAGTGGTTTTGCCTATTAAAACCTACTCATCTTTCAGATCTCCCCCAGACTGTTCAAGATAGTCCCCTTTTATATGTTTTCATTTATGTCTTCCCTTCAAAGGAAAGAAGGCGGCTAATTATTACCTGTGGGATTATTCAATGTCTGGTTCCTTCCCTAGAGTGCAAAAAAGCTCCATGAAGGCAGGGGTATCTATTCTGTGTGGTCCATTACCTAACACTGGACATGTTCAGCATTTACTCAATGAACGTTGGTCCTTGTAGACTGACCGTGGTTCCCCAGGAGTATGCATGGTGTAGACTGAACAACTCCTCCCACAGTTTAAAGTGCCCCACAGTGTTGGTGCCTGGCTGGCCCAGTAGAGCACATGACTCTTGATCTCAGGGTTGTGGGTTTGAGCCCCACATTGGGCACAGAGATCACTTAAGTAAATAAAATAAAAAAAAGTGCCCCAAGAAAATGCTGTGGTAACACTTGTTTAGAATCTTCTAACCTGTGACCCCACTAGAGTGAAGAGATTATTTCTACCAAAAATGTAATGTTTTTAAAAGATTTTATTTATTTGAGAGAGAGAGAGCATGAGAGGGGCGAGGAGCAGAGGGAGAAGCCGACTACCTGCTGAGCAGAGGGCCCTATGTGGTACTTGATCCTGGGACTCCAGGATCATGACCTGAGCCAAAGGCAGTTGCTTAACCAACTGAGCCACCCAGGTGCCCCAAAATGTAATATTTTAAAAAAAGAAACAATTCTGGGGCGACTGGGTAGCTCAGTCAGTTAAGAGGCTGCCTTCAGGGAGCCTGAGTGACTCAGTTGGTTAAGCAACTGCCTTTGGCTCAGGTCATGATCCTGCAGTCCTGGGAACAAGGCCAGCATTGGGCTCCCTGCATGGTGGGAAGTCTGCTTCTCCCTCTACCCACCTGCCTCTCATTCTCTCTCAAATAAATAAAATCTTTAAAAAAAAAAAAAAAAAAGCGGCTTCCTTTAGCTCAGATCATGATCCCAGGGTCCTGGGATCAAGCCCTCCATTGGGCCCCTTGCTCAGTGGGGAGCGTGCGTCTCCCTCTCCCTGTTGCTCCCCCTGCTTGTGCTCACTTTTTTTTCTCTGTCAAATTAAAAAAAATAAATAAAAATTTTTTTAAATAAAAAAATAAAAATTTAAAAAATTTAAAAATCCATTCACAATAGATAGCATTAAAACTAACAGACCTCAGGGGCATCTGGATGGCTCAGTCAGTTAAGTGTCTGACTCTTGACTTTGGCTCAGGTCATGATCTCAGGGTCGTGAGATCAAGACCCACATCGGGCTCCCTGCTCAGCACAGAGTCTGCTTCTCCCTTTGGCCTTCCACCTCCCTACCACTCATGTTCTCTCTCGCTCTCAAATTAATTTTTAAAAAAAATTTAAAAAAATAATGAAGGCCAAAAAAAAAAAAAAAAAAGGGATGTGCAAAAGCTGTGTGATGAAAACTGTATGATTTTACTTAAGGAAATAAAGATGACCAAAATAGAGACCATGTTTCTGACAGGAAGACAGTACTATAAATATGTGAATTCTTTCCCCAGTTATTTTGTAAATTACATACTGTTCCAGTTAAAGCCAAACATGGTACTTTTTTATAGAGAAGGACATATTTGTCCTAAAATCCAAATTAAAGATTAAAAGCCTGAGAACAGACAAGCAAGTTCTGAAGAGGAAAAGGGTATGTACAAACATATGTATGGAGGTAGGTATGTGTGTATGTGCTGGGGGTAGGGAAGATACTTATCACACCAGACTTCTGATTCTAGCCTGTTCCTATAGGGTAACTTAGTATATGACAAATCCCATTTCAGATCAATCAAGAAAGAATGACCTAATGTTTGTTGGAAATTTTAAAAAACAACAAACCAGAACTCTAACCTATACCATTATCAAAACTAAAATTAGGTCAACTAAAATCTATGTGAAAAAAATTTTTAAGAAAATACAGACTTAACTTTAGGATACTGGAATAGAAAAGGGTTTTTCAAAGACTAAAAACACACAAAACATAAGGGAAAGATTGATAAACATGATATTTAAAAACTTTCCTATTGGGGTGCCTGGGTGGCACAGTCAGGTGTATGACTCTTGGTTTCAGCCTAGATCATGATCTCAGGGTCATGGGTTGAGCCCCATGTTGGTCTCCCTTACTGTAGCATCTGCTCGGTTTTCTCTCCCTCTCCTGCTCCCCCACCCCCAACACGTATGC
This sequence comes from Enhydra lutris kenyoni, assembly GCF_002288905.1. Classification (NCBI taxonomy): domain Eukaryota; kingdom Metazoa; phylum Chordata; class Mammalia; order Carnivora; family Mustelidae; genus Enhydra; species Enhydra lutris. The sequence continues at coordinate 894,927 of NW_019154089.1, forward strand.
TCTCAATCTGAAAAAATTTTCATATTAGAAAATACACTATAAAAAAGATTAAGAGAGAGAAGATATTTATTTGCAAGTCTATCAAAGTGACAAATATTAGTTTGTGGAATATTTAGAGATTCCCTATAAATCAGTAAGACAAACCAAAGAAAGAGAAAAACCACAAGGTTTTTAAAAGCAGATCGCCAAGGGGCGCCTGGGTGGCTCAGTGGGTTAAAGCCTCTGCCTTCGGCTCAGGTCATGATCTCGGGGTCCTGGGATCAAGCCCCGCATCGGGCTCTCTGCTCAGTGGGGAGCCTCCTTCCTCCTCTCTCTCTCTCTGCCTGCATGTGATCTCTGTCTGTCAAATAAATAAATAAAATCTTTAAAAATAAAGTAAAAGCAGATTGCCAAAAATTTATATTTTTATGTTAAGGTCACTAGTAATCAGGGAAGGTAAAATAGTGAAATGCCGAATAAAATACCTAGGAATAAACCTAACCAAGGAGGTTAAAGACTGGTATTCTAAAAGCTAGAAAACAATGATAAAAGAAATTGAAGGGGCCTCTGGGTGGCTCAGTGGGTTAAGCCTCTGCCTTCGGCTCAGGTCATGATCCCAGGGTCCTGGGATAGAGCCCCACATCGGGCTCTCTGCTCAGCGGGGAGCCTATTTCCCCCTCTCTCTCTGCCTGCCTCTTTGCCTACTTGTGATCTCTGTCAAATAAATAAATAAAATCTTAAAAAAAAATTTGAAGACAACACAAATAGAAAGATTCCATAGGGACCCAAGTTGGTCCACGCCCAGTGTGGAGTCTGCTTAAGACTCTCCAGCCCCTCCCCCTGCCTGCATGCTCTCTCGCTAAATAAATAAAATCTTAAAAAAAATTCCATGCTTATGGATTAGAAAAAATATTGTTAAAATGTCCAAATAAATGTCCATACTATGTAGATGCACCTGGCTGGCTCTGTAGGTGGAATGTGTGACTCTTGATCTCAGGTTGTTGGTTCAAACCCCATGTTGGGTGTAGAGATTACTAAAAAGAAAATCCTGCCCCTAAGCATCCTGAGGTGACCTCTGAAAATGGTTCACTATTCGCTTGACCCAGAAAACCCTACAAAATCATGCAAATCGAGAGGTTCAGGTCTTCTGTGTTCACTTTAACAGCACATGTGAAACTGCCCAGGGTTGCATCAAGGGTATGCATTTCCAAAAAGCCACCAAGTATCTGAAAGCTGTCACGTTGCAGAAGCAGCGTGTGCCAATCTGTCACTATAGTGGTGGAGCTGGTAGGTGTCCCCAGGCCAAACAGTGGGGCTGGATACAGGGTTGATGGCCCAAGAAGAGTGCTGAGTTTTTACTGCACTGCTTAAAAATGCAGAGTCATGTTAAACTTAAGATTTTAGATGTCCATTCTCTGGTCATGGAGCACATCCAGGTGGACAAAGCCCCCAAGATGTAGTGGAGAACTTACAGGGCTCATGGTTGGCTTAACCCACACATGATTTCTCCCTGCCACACCAAGATGATCCTTCTGAAAAAGAGGTGACTGTTCCTAAACCAGAAGAGGAGGTTGTGCAGAAGAAAAAGATGTCCCTGAAGAAACAACAACTTATGGCCTGGGAGTAAATTCTGCACAGAATAAATGCAAATAAAAATAAAAAGAGAATGTTGGTTGTCTTTTATTATTAAACATATTTCAAGTATCCTCAAAAATAAAATAAAATAGAATCTTTTTTTTTTTAAATGCCATACTATCCAAAGGAATCTACAGATCCAATCCTGTCCCTATCAAAATACCAACAACATTTTTCACAGAACTAGAATAAAGCTAAAATTTGTATGGGACCAGAGAAAAACGTGAACAGCCAAAGCAGTCTTTTTTTTTTTTTTTTTTTTAGATTTTATTTATTTATTTGACAGAGAGAGACCACAAGCAGGCAGAGAGAGAGAGAAAGGGAAGCAGGTTCCCTGCCAAGCAGAGAGCCCGATGCGGGACTCAATCCCAGGACCCTGAGATCATGACCTGAGCCGAAGGTAGCAACTTAACCCACTGAGCCACCCAGGCACCCAGCCAAAGCAGTCTTAAGCAAGAACAACAAAGCCGGACATAAAATCCTAGATTTCAAGACCTAAAACACAAAGCTGCAGTAATGTAACAGTATGGTACTAGCATAAAAATAGACAAAAAGATGAATGGAATAGAAGAAAGAGCTCAGATACATACAAAACCCACACATATATGGTCAATTAATTTATAACAAAGGAAACAAGAATATAATGAAGAAAAGACAGTCTTCAATAAATGATGCCAAGAAAACTGGACAGCTGCATGCAGAAGAATGAAACCAACCACTTCCTTACACCATATACAAAAATAAACTCAAAATGAATTAAAGACCCAAATATGAGACCTGAAACCATAAAACTCCTCTAAGAAAACACAGGCAGTAATCTGACATCAGCCTTGACAACACTTTACTAGCTTTGTCTCCTGAGGCTAGAGAAACAAATGCAAAATTGAACTAATAGGACCACACTAAAATAAAATGCTTTTGCACAGCAAAGAAAACCATCAACAAGGTGACAAAGCAACCGACCCAACGGGAGAAGATACTAGCAAATGACATATCCCAAAAGGGGTTAACACCAAAAATATACAAAGAACCCATACAACTTACCCAAAGCAAAAACTAATTTGATTAAAAATGGGCAGATGGCCTAAATACAAGTTTTTCTTTATTTTTTTTTTTTAGAGAGAGAGACAGCATGAGCATGCATGTCAGAGTGGGGTGAAGGGGCAGTGGGAGGGAGGAAGAAAGCAGAAACCACTGGGTATGGAGCCTGACACAGGGGGCTCAATTTCATGACCCCAAGATCATGACTGGAAATCAAGAGCTGGACGCTTATGGGGCGTCTGGGTGGCTCAGTCGGTTAAGCTCAGGTCATGATCCCAGGGTACTGGCATTGAGCCCACATTAGGCTCCCTGCTTCTCCCTCTCCCTCTGCCCTTTCCCCTGCTTGTGTTCTCCCTAGCGCGTGCTCTCTCTCATGAATAAATAAAATCTTCAAAAAAAAAAAAAGTTGAAAAAAAAAAGTTGGACACTTAACCAACTGAGTCACCCACACACCCTCTGAATAGACATTTTCTCAAAGATGTACAGATGGGGGCACCTGGGTGGCTCAGTCAGTTAAGCCTCTGCCTTCTACTCAGGTCATGATCTCAGGGCCCTGGACTGAGCCCACATCAGGCTCCTTGCTCAGCCAGGAGCCTGCTTCTCCTTCTCCCTCTGTTGCTCCCCTGCTTGTGCTTTCTCTCACCCACTTGCTCTCTCTCTCGAAATCTTAAAAAAAAAAAAAAAAGATGTACAGATGGCCAGTGAACACATAAAATGATCCTCAACATCACTATCAGGGAAATACTAATGAAAACCACAATATCACCTTACACCTGTCGGAATGGCTACTATCCCAAAAGACAAGAAACTGTAAGTGTTGGCGAGGATGTGGAGAAAGTGGAATCCTTGTGCACTGCTGGTGGGAATGCAAACTGGTGCAGCCACTCTGGAAACAGCAGAAGTCCTCAAAAAATTAACAACAGAGTTTTCACACAATCCAGTAATTCTACCACTGGGTATTTACCCAAAGAAACAAAAACACTACTTTGTGTTTATTGCAGCCTTATTTATAATAGCCAAGATATGGGAGCAACCCAAGGGTCCCTCCACAGATGAATGGATAAAGATGTAGCACATGTAAGAACAGCCCCCCCCACACACACAGTGGAGCATTACTCAGGCCTAAAAAATAATGAGGTCTGGTGATTTGGGAGAACACGGATGATGCTGAGTGAAATAAAAAAAGTCTGAAATAGACAACAACTGGTGGCCAGACGGCAATTGGGTGGGAGGATGGCTGAAAGAAAGGCGTGAAGCGGTACAAACTTGCAGTTGTAAGTTAGTGGCAGAGATGAGAAGTACAGCACGGGGAATACAGTCCATAATGATGTAATAATGCTGTATGGTGACAGACAGTGACCATACTTATTGTGGTGAGCAATGCCTCGTGTACAGAATTGCTGAGTCAATGCGTTAAAAGGATAGTGAGATACCACTTCACACCTATCGTAGGTGCTAAAATGTAAACATCTATAGATGCAATCTTTTTCAAACAAAGAAAAAAATGGAATGGTCCAGCATTAATTGTTTATTGCAGTAACAGAAGGCAGCGGGCCCGGAGGGAGCACTTGGGGCCCGGCCGCTCAGTCCAAGGTGTCCAGGAGGCAGCAGCAGCAGAGGGCAGCCCAGCATGCGGCCAGGGCTGCCTGACACCCGGTGTCCATCTTCCTTTCCCGTTCCATCACGTACACTGAGGGGCGGGGTGGGGCGGGGGAGAGAGAGACCTGATCAGAGGGGACTCTGCGAGCAGCAGCATCCTATGTAGGTGGCATGCAGCACCGGCCACGGAGACCCCAGAGGGTGGGCTCCATGAGAGGGGGAGCCACGCCTGGCCACTTTGCGGCTCCATCTCCACTCCGATGTCCGGCACACATCAGGAACTCATGAAATGTTTCTTAGATGTGCGAATGCAGACATCTGCTCAGCAGCTGTCAGACCACGATTTCCTGCCACCTCCCCTTCCCCAAGCTACAGCGAAACCCACCCAGCACCTCATCTGGTGCTTGTCCAAAGTGATCCGGCTCTAGTGAGCCCTGCCGTGCAGCCTGGTGGCACAGGCGCCGGCTCAAAGCTTTCCACATTCTCTCATTGAATCCTCACAACAGTTCCATGTTGCCCTCATCATTCGTAACTCTGAAACACTATCACAAGTGTGAACTGGCAGAACCAGTTTGAAAGAGAGCGGGGTGGGGGGCGTGCATACAATTTTTGACCCACAAAATCCACAGCTAGGATTTTTCCTACAGAAACAATGGTCTCAGCGTTCAGGTATGTGTGACTGCTCTGGTATCAAAGTGACCCCGGACCACCACCTCCGTGTCCAATGGAGAGATGAGCTAAACCAATGCATACTGGAAGACAGAAAGGAAACAGCCATTAAAAAGAACTAGCTGGTTCTTCCATGTTGCCAACAAATTAACCAAGGTACATGCGCACGCTCTGTTTGATCTGTACAAAGAAGAGAATACACACACATGCACAAGTAAGTTTCAGAAAGAATACAAGAAACATAAAGGTCAAGGTATGGCAAGGGGTGGAGGATTTTACTTTGCATTTTACATTTTCCTCAATCCAGGCTTGTCTAATTCCAAAGCCACACACTTCTGGACTGTCACTGCTGGCTCCTGTCACCCCCGGCAGGAGGGAGGGCCCATCCAGTTTCAGCACACCTCGCACCCCTTCTAGCCTCTGCCACAACTGCTAGCTCCTGGGTCTTTGGGGGCAGCTGTCACTGACCGACCTGGGCTCCCTGGTGGCCCGGCCTCAGCCCTGGACTGCTGTCCCTGTGTCACTATTACTTGGACACGGCCACCCCACCCAACCCCCAGCCCAGCTTCACCTGATCTGGGCTCCCAGTTATTCCTGTTCCTCTCACAGCCTGACCTGGCCCCTATGACCCCAAGTCCCACCTATGAGATATGGCTTCAAGGCAATTCTGACTCCTCTCAGGCCTTGCTGACTCTCAGGTCTGGGCAAACCTGGTGAGCTGCAGATTCTAATCACAGCTCCCCACTCTCTCTCAGTGGCTTGGACACCGGAGAATACTCCCAAAGGGGTATAATTCTAAGGCTGAGCCCCACGCCTGGTCCCCACCTGCCCCTCTAGCAACACCAGCAGGCGGCATTTCAGAAATCACATCAACCCCTGCCTCTTCTGTTGTTCCCCTTCAAGTCTGGGTTTAGGTCTGGGCAGATGTCAGAAGCCCAACTGAGTCCAGGCCTAGAGAAAGAGGGCACCAGGCAAGAGGGAACAGTCAGTCTCTGCCTGTGCACAGACGGAGGACTCCAGTCTTCCGAGGGCCATCTTCAGGTCTCCTGACCACTCCCGTGGCTCTGCTCTTTGCTTAACCTTGAAGGCGACCATCATGCTCTTTCTCCTCTGGCTTCCTCAGCAGAACCCCTCTATTCACCACGCCCCCGCCTGCCCATCACCTCAGCAGTGTTGTCAGGAACTTCAGTGCCTACTCAGTGGACCCTGAAATAGTGCCCACCGCACCCCTTGGCCCTCTTGACACCGGCAACAAGGTCACTAGGCCCATCCTCTCCATCTTGCAAACATCCCCTCCACACTTCTGCTCTCGCTCTCCTTTGGGGCCCTCCAACACCAGCCTGGATTGCAGCAACATGGGCTGGATGCCACTCAGCCAAGGCACCTGCCCAACACTCCTGGACTCCGCCCTCACCATCTCTGTCTTCGTCTCCGGACTGAGGTCTGGACAGCCCTGTGCTTACACAAGCAAAAAACCCACTGTGGTCCCATGTTACGGAGGAGGCAACTGCTCAAGAGAAGTCTACACGGTCTGTCCAAGATCAGCCAGAAGGGAGCACTCACATGTGTTTCCTGAATTCTCACGTAGCACACGCCCGCTGCTCTGCACTTAAATGCCCACCTTGTCATTCCTTTGCTCAAAACACCCAGGTCTGAGACGCCTGGGGGGCTCAATCAGTTAAGCGTTTGAATCTTAATTTCTGCTCAGGTCATGATCTCAGGGTTGCGAGATCAAGCTCTGCACTGGGTTCCATGTTGGGCATGGAGCCTGCTTTAGAGTCTCTCTTTCTTCCTCTACCTCTGCCCCTCCCCTGCCTCGAAAACAAAACAAAGCAGACAGGTTCCTCCTCCTGACACACTTTCCCCAAGGCCCCGGGACTGCTCAGTCAGCCTGCATAGATCCCAGGGGTCTGCATCCACCCGTGTGCGGCAGCCCTGCTACCCACCCTGGCTGAAGGCCTCCAGTACCTTCAGGCTTCTGCAAGACCCAGATCAGACCTGTCTGCCCCCACGGGGAAGGCTGCTCATCAGACTCGCCCTGCGTTGACTCAGTCAGCCTCCTACATCACAGTCCCTTTCCGGAGACCTTGGGGTGCTGTGTGGGAGGCGGGCCCGTCCTTCCTCTTTGTGAGGCAGGGAACCCCATTCCAGGTACATGCTAGTGTTAGTGACTGATAATCCAAAGAAAAGTGTTCATTCTCTGAGCTGAGTTTCCTCTGGGTTTCAGACACCAGGCATATAGCTGGGTAAGGATAGGTTTGCTATGAGGAGGTGGGCACCCACTGAGGGCTGTGTTTGTAGGGCCAAGGGGCAGCTGCCCGGAACCCAACACCCGCCCCCCCACCCCCACCCCCACCTCCGCTGAGGATAAGTGTACCTCTGCCCCACTGTGCAGGAGGTCCAGGGGGCACTAGCTGTGTGCATAGCTCCGCCCCAGCTCCTCAGCCTCCTCCTCACAGCTGGCCCCAGCTGTTCTAGCATCTCTTCCCAGGAAACAGGTTCAGCAGGAAGACAGAGAGTGAGTGTGTGAGAGCCTCTGCGTGTGTGTGTGGGTGGTGGGTAGTAGGGTTATAACCAGATTCTGGAGATGGGAAGTTCAGAGAGAAGCCCAGAAGGAACCCTCCCTACCTGACAGTGTTACTCCAATCCAGGCCACAATTCCCAAAGACACCCTGTTCCAGTTTAGTGGGAGGCACCACAATTAGGATTTAAGAACAGAGATTTTTAATAAAACATTATCAAATTGGATTTAAATATAGGCTCATCTACGTACTGGCCATATAACCTTGGGCAGGTGACAGCCTCTCTAGTCTCAGTTTCCACTGCTGTAATACAGGAGGAACACTGGTAGTCTACACCCCACAGGTTGCTGGGAAAATCTGGAGCTCAGGCACATAAAATGCTTATTAGCACAGCGCCTAGTGAACTATGAGGCTTTCAATCAATGTTCTGTGATGTTATCACTATTATTCAAACGACCATGGCCCGGCAGGCAGACCCCTCCCCAGACTGAGTGGGCCTCTGGCAGATAGCTCCACATAGGAAGAGAGGAGGGGGCTCTCACTGACTCTGGGCAGAAGCCTTAGAAATAAGAGGCTGGGAGGCAGAATCACAGGCTCACCTGGGAGTAAAGAGTCCTAAGATAAGCTGGCTCTTCGCCATCAGGTCCAAGAGAGGGGCATGGCCCAAATCCACTCCAAGGGAAGTGGGTGAATGAACAGAATCACGCCCCATTTCTAGCAGACCCCTGCTGGAGGGGGATCTGCCAGCAGCTCAAGGCCCTGCCCTCACCCCAGCCCACACACATACACAGTCCCCATCACTCCTCCTCTGGCCTCAACCAACCACATGGCAGCAGAGCCCAGAGTCAAGGTCACATCTTTGGGAAGGAGGGCTCTGAGAAGCTCAGGAGGGCCCAGGGAGCTGGTAGGCTGAGTCTGGGATGGAAGGATGACGTGGCTAGCATGGAGACAAATGGGAAAGCAGCATGGGGGCTATAATCCAAGGGCCAGAGACACCTGTATTCTGACTGGCAGGCCCAGGCCCAGTGACAGCCCATCCCACCGAATGAAAGGCCCAGGCACCCAGGGCTCTGTGGCCACTCTTTGCAGCAGGAAACCCCACTGTGTGTTTTTAGGCACCTGCCAGCTGTCAGCCCTCCCAGACAGACAGCCCGCCTCTGGGATCTGTGTGTGCACTCTATGAACCACCTCTTTCTTCTCTCCCTGCCCCAGGAATGGCTCACCTGCCCCAGGGCAGAAGAGTGTCCCCTCTCCTTCTCAAGTCAGCTCCAGGAATAGCTGCCTGATTCATCAGCCGGGCCCCTCCCAGCGTTTAGGCCAAACACCAAGCCTGAGGTTGGGTTACTGTGTGAATGGCTCTTCCTCCATACCCCACCCCTCTCTTTCCGACGCTGAGAAGCATCTGATCTGCTTTCTGGCAAACCTGGCCCTTCATCCTCCAGCATCTAAAACAAACCCAAAAAAGGCGACCATCAGGGGACTAAATAGCCACCATCCCTGGAAATACTGTTGCCTTTTCTCAACTCAGCTAACCTAGACTCATGTACGCTCCCTCCTTCCTTCTTGATTTGGGCCTCAGGGTGGCTTGCCCCAATGACTCAGCCCTCCCCTTGCCTCTTGGAACCTCAGTGTCCTCACCTGCAAAAAACCAGGATTCATAGTGGTACCTGTAATGAGGCCCCAAAGAGATGAAAATGCATTAGCAATAAGTTTTGCCTTGTTCCTCTCCCCTCCTGGGAGTATGTACCAGAACAGCAGGAGAAGCTAACAGCCCTGAGAAGAGCAGGAGACAAAAGGAGCAGACCATGCATCACCAAGATGCGTGGTCCCCACTACCTGGGGTTCTGAGGGGCGTTCCTGACCCAGCCCAGCAAGGATCTCTCTCACTATCATTACAGTCATCCGGAAACAGCCTCAGAAATATCAAGCAGTGCTTAACAAGACGGCAGAGACAGACCCCAGACGAGTGTTCGGATGAAAAGGGAAGGCTCCCCAACAGTCCGTGGTGATGAGTGCCCAGAACAGCTTGGGGAAAGAACAGGAGACTTTCCCACAGTATGTCAACCATCTTTCCATTTTCCCTTGTGTCAGTGAAACAGAACAAGAACACAGGAATTTCTCAGAAATGGCTGCTTTATCATCAGGGTTTCTGAATGCCCTACCTAGACTGAGTCTTCTTCAAGTGCAAGTTCCTCAAGTGCCGGGAACGGGCTTTCCCAACGCAGTGTCCCCTGCAGGGCCTGCCTCACAGGAAGGCCATGCAGGGTGAGGGGTGGGAACGAGGAGCATGCAGTTTCCCTTAACACGCAGCACCGAGAACCTTCCAGCCAAGGACAGGAGGCTCACGTGGGCAGAGACAGGGTCCTGGCCTCATTTTACAAGAGCTGGCTGCACAGCCCACACTCTCATTGGGTCATGGGCTCAGAGCCCGCCTGGGCACTGGCTAATTCATAGTGTCCTTGACCATGCAGAAGAGCTGTAAGTTGGCTCATCTGTGGATCTGGGGAATTTATAATAAGAAATTAATTAAGAGAATAACCATACAGGCATCCAGAAAAGAATTTCACACCCAGCTATCTCTACTCCCTAACTGAACAGGTCTGGCAAATGCAGAGGCACACTGGACTAAGGAAGTCTCCTCTAGAAGGAGAGAGACCCATGACAGGACAGCTGAATCCTGCAAAGCCCATCACCCTCCAGGTGTGTGCACCTCACCCACTGCCAAGGCCCCCAGGACAAGGTCTAAACTGGTGTAGGGGAAGACCAGTCCTTGTGGCAACGCCAAATGCTAAGGTATTTCAGAGAAATATTACACTTTCGGAGGAAAAAACTTACATATAATGCTAATAATGCTAAATGCTGTACAAGAACTGGATGAAATTAGACACCTGGGTAGCTCAGTCCATTAAGCATCTATCTTCGGCTCAGGTCATGATCCCAGGGTCCTAGGATCGAGTCCCACACCAGGCTCCTTGCTTATCAGAGAGTCTGCTTCTCCCTCTGCCTGTTGCTCCTCTGCTTGTGCTCTCTGTCTCTGACAGATAAATAAAATATTAAAAGAAGAAGAAGAACATCAACAACAACTGGATGAAGTGGAAACAAATGATGAGAACCAGCAAACGTGGGGGAGAATACTATGCCTCACAAAGCTGCCATGGGGGAAGACAGGAGGTCTCAACAGCCTCAGCTGTCATCAGTGGGTTCAGGGTTTTAGGTCCCAAGATGGAGCCAGATCTAGGGACAAGGTCAAAAGACCAGCACAACTTGGGTCAGCGGCGGGGGGAAGACTCAGAAAGAGTTGGCACGCCAGGAGCAAGCCAGCTAGAATAAGGTGTGCTGCCTAGCCCCGGTGCCCACCAGCAAGTGACAAGGTGCCTCCACGATCACAAAGTAATGGCCGACTAAGTGTAGATGATGAGGTAATACGCAAGGCTGGAATCGTAATACACCGCAAAAGCCTATCGAATGTCAAATGAAGCATGATGTTACAAGTGACCAGTGGTGCTTAAGTTGGAGTCTAAAATTAGATGGTGAGTAAAGCTCACTTTTGGTCTGCAAGCCTCACCCTCAGGGCAGTTTATCAGAAACTGACCTTCAAAGACATCTGGCTCCTTGCGCTTTATAAGAACTGAAAGCCTGAACACGAACAGGTATCTGTGCATCCAAGCTTTTAGCAGCATATTCACAACAGCCAGAGAGTAGAAGCACCCCAGTGTCCCTCGATGGAGGAATGGATCAACAACAGCTGGGGGGCTCAGTTGGCTAAGCATCCGACTCTTGGTTTGAGCTCAGGCCACGATCTCATGGGTTGTGGGAGGGAGCCCTGTGTCCCTGCAGCAGGCTCCCCGCTCAGCAGGGAGTCTGCTTGAAAGATTCTCTCCCTCTGTCCCTCCTCCCTTCCCCAAGGAGGGAATGGCAGGGAAGGTGGTTCATGCCTGATCTGTTATTTCATCCTCTGCTGAGCAGAAGGAAAGATGCTTGGAACCAGGGAATCGTAGAAACAAAGCAAGGGGAGAGAGAGAGAGATCAGAGACCACAAACTCCCAATGCCCCTGGCTCTTGAATATAAAACAATGTCATCATGATTTTGGGAGCTAAACAGAAATCAGAAAAATTATTATTTTCCTGGTTTTCAGGCACTGGGTTACAGAAAAAAATGGAGAGGTAGGATACTCTGAGGGAAGCTGGCTCTTTGGAACTTGCCCAAAAGGGCAGAGATCGTCAAGGAGGTGGCTGTTGGGTCCCACCAATTAAAGCCAAGGCACAGACAGGCACAGGCTGTGCTGTTATCGGCCAGGCCGCTCTGACTCACACTGAGAGGCGGCCTCAGGAGTCTCATTCAAATAGGACCGGCTGCATTTTGTAACAAGGTAAACACTGCCATATCGTTTTTACTGAACACAAAGTATGTTTTTATCTTAGGTATACAGACCATAACTGGCTTCTACATGTACGAGATTTCTATGTTACTCATTAACAGTCCTAGCCGATCTATTTATACAAAGCACCCTCGGCTGTTCCTCCTTCCACAGTGAGGCTTAATTGTGCAAAAGTAAAAGAGCTGTGTTTTCACCTGACTGCACCTCAGGTTAGAGCCCTGGTGAGGACAAGGTGAGGTCTGAGGTCAGGGATGGAACAGATGACCATGCTCAATCAATGTGCGGAGGTAATTCAAGGCAGAGCTCACTGGTAAGGACAGTCCACTCTTCCTAGTTCCCTGCCCACCAGCTCAGAGCAACCATGACCATGCTTATAGATCTGGAAAGAAGTGTGACTTAGTCATCTGCGACCATCCCCTCTGCTCTGTAACCCTGCCACATGCCATCACTGAACCTCACTGAGGGTAAGGGGTCCTCACCCACTGATATGATAGTTAGTGAATGTGAGGCCAGAGACGTCCCCAGTGGAGAAAGGGAGATGGAGGGGTGGCCTGGTCTGTAGGGTTGTGACTATGACTCTGTCAGCCTGGAGACAGGGCTGGAGTCTAGGAAACCAGCTTCCTTCTGTGGTCAATGGGTGAGTTCTAGCTAGCTTGCTACTGAAGCCCAATCAAAAAAAGTCTCTAACATGACCAACCACCTTTCCACTGCCAGAAAATTTCCATTTCCATTTCCAGAAAAGGCGGCTAATCCTTGCAATGAAAACCCTGAAGTGGGAAACTAAGTGCGCTTATTAGCCTTGGAAATGGAGTGGCCACGTGGGGAGCCACCAACATGTGGGGAATGACAGAAGGCTTCTGCTCCCCATCTTGTATGTTTATTCACCGCACCACCAAGTGTGGGGTACAGGAGCATCTCAGCTCCCTCGGAAAGTCCAGCACTCTCAACCCTCTTGCAGCTCCGCCACCATCATCGACAGGAGCCCCTTCCCCAGATCAAAGCAGAAGCAGCACCAAGACACTGCTCCTGGGCCTAGTAGCTGGCCAAGGGACCCAGAAGAGAGGAGGAGAGGGGGCTCTAGACTTGGATATCCTGGGGTCCACACCGAGAGGGTGTGGCCACCTCTCCCAGGCTCAGGCTCCTCACCTACAAAATAGGGATCCTAACAGCACCCATGCCCTCACCAGGTTCTTCAGGGACTTAATGAGTTAATCCACACAGGCCGCAGCCTGGTATACAGCAAGTACTCAGTATATGTGAGCTGCTGTTAGTCCTCCCAAGACAAGAGATCAGAAGATCAGAAGGCAGAACTCCCTAACTGTTGAGCCCCGGAAGCAACACAGGCCTAATATAAAGCTGGTAGGGAGGTTCCGAGGGCAGTTTTCACTTGGTACGAGAGTCTGTCTGAAGAATAAACAAGGGACTCAGAAATGGGCTAGGAGAGGCATCTACCTCTCCTTGGCAGGCCCCATGCGAGCTGCAGGTAGAGAGTTAGCTGGCTGTTCTCTGAAGCAACAGCAGAGCATTACTAAGAAAAAATATGAAGGCCCTATCAGTTTTAAGCTCTTAAGGAAGGGAGTCACTCCTCCTCCTGTCAGCTCAAACCCTTCACGAGCCCTTGCTTAGCCTCAACTTTCCTGCAGTGGCTGATAACAGTCCTTGGTATGGGAATCGGGCACTTTACCCCAAAGGGGATCAGGCTGACCAGGAGGAGACCTGGGGAGTCAAGGGAGTAGAGGGAGCTCAGGGTCCAGAGGCTGGCTAACCCAGGGAGAGTGGACCCCACAGAAGACAGCTTCTCCAGACAGGCCTCTTGGGAACCTTTCCTTTAGATCTATAGGCACAGGGCATCTTGCCCACAGCCCTTAGCAGTCCGTGGTTACCCGTGGCTGCCCGGGGAAACTGGACGAGTTTTGTGGGGGGGGTGAAGCTTCATAAAACTACCCGTGATACACACCCCACCCAAAAGCAAAAATCCATTTTCCCCATTAAGAACTCAAATACAATCTCGTACTGTCTCTAAAATCCATCAGGCTATAAGAATCGCAGACCACCAAAGAGAGTCATTTCAAGGGTAAATGGAAAAGCTCAGAGGGAACCAAAACACTGCAAAAAAAAGTCTAATGGCAATTCTTCCCTAAGGAAAGTGAAATCTTTCCCAGGCCACTCCCAATTTATGGCCTTTAATCAGGTGTGTCCCTGGGAAAAGGGTCAGATGCTTGGGACCCCAAGGAGAAAGCTCTCTGCGCCACACACACATATCTGGGGACATCCCTAGAAGGACAGCGGGTGCTCCAGCGCAGGCGGGCAGGGCGGGGGTCTGGTGGGCAGAGGGCTCTGTTTCCTTCTTCAGCTCCAGAAAGCCTTTACATTCCAAGGGCATCTCTAGAAAGGGTGCCACCTTTCCAATCAGGATCTCAGCCTGGACATACAAGTCACCTTTGAGCAAACGATGAAAAAGCCACTGAGTCCAGCAGTGGGAAGACTCGGGGAGCAGTGCCAGCCTCTCAAAACCAGAAGAGCTGCAGCCTGACAGCGAGCAGCCGGGAGCGTCCTGCCGCAAGCCGGGAAGGCTTCCTGTAGGAGTCGACAGGAAAGTCACTGCTTCCTGGATGAGGGGAGCCAGGTAAGTCTGGCACAGAAGACCTGGGCAGGCCACACATACTGCCAGGGTCCACTCACTGGTCTGCCTCTGCGGGTCACTTGGCCCCCAGCAAACTGCTGGCTCAGCTCACAGGGCAGGAGCAGGGCCCTCCACTCCTGTGCTCCACAAGGCCCAGCTCCTCCGAACACAGGCGCACCACAACACGGGGTGAAGCCTGCTGCATCGGGCACCATCCATCTAAGGAAGAGGCAACTCCCTTAACCTCTCTGGGGCTCCATTTCCTCACCTCAACACTGCAGACAATAAAATAACCCACCGCTTGGGACTGTTAGGAAGATTATACGATGACCTCCTTGAGAACAGTGCTGTAAACAGGCAAAAGGCTGTAGCTACTATTGTTGCTGCTATTCTATGAATAAAAGGCAAAAAGGAAAAGCAACCTATATTCTAGAGTTTTACACTGTACTGAGGTCTCTCAAAACAATAAAACTTTGTGTGGGGGTGGGGGTAGAATCAGACACTCCTGCATGAAGTCCGCAGTGAGGGACTGATATCTAAAATGGAGCCCTCAGAGGCCTGTGTGGCTCAGGCAGTTGAGTGTCTGACTCTTGATTTTGGTTCCTGGTCATGATCTTAGGGTCCTTGGATCGAGCCCCACAATGGGCTCCCTGATCAGCGGGGAGCCTGCTTCTTCCTCTGCCCACCGCTCCCCCTGCTTGTGCTCTCTGACAAATAAATACATAAAATCTTAAACACACACACACACACACACACACACACACACAAAACAGCTACCCAACAATACTTTTATGCAGCATTAAGGTAGCTGCTAATGTATTCCCTGAACAGAGACTAACACACTAGCTGAATTTCAGCAAGGCCTGCCTCATAAAAAAAAACTAAACACAGGGCAAAAGATTCATACCAAACAGTTAACTACTATCTCTGGGGAGCAAAACTGCAGGTATTATCTACTTTCTATAAGGAAGAGCTATCTCTGTAATTTAAGAAGTTATTTTAAAACCAAGGCCACGTTTCTCTGTGAGAAAACCGGGGTGTGGCTGAGAAGCAGCAGCCTGGGGTGTGGCAAGGTGCCCTAAGTCATGGTGTGGGAAGAGCCATTCTCCTGGCCCCCAGTCGTGCTGGTTGGGGTCACTGGCCCGGTGTAGCAGCTGCTGGGATAAGCCCTCAACCGCAGATGTGGACACCGAGCCTCATCTTCACGGTGAGCATGTTTAAATCACCCCATGTCATGTCCTGCCTTTTAGGACAACCCTGGGGAACCACACTATAAGCAGAATATAGATTCATCCCCCCTGTGGCTAACCACGCTGACCACTGGGAAGCAGGCACCAGGTATCCGCAGGCCCTGTGCCACCTCAGCGGCGGGGGCAGGCGGTGGTATGGTCAGAGCTGTGGAGCCGGCCCCTTCAGTGCAGCAAATGCCTCATTCCTACCTGGAAGGGTATGTTCTAGGGAAAGTCCCTTGTCACTCTAGGTGACCCCACTCTCACTGGAGGTCCCAACACCACGGTCTTGGCTCCAGTCCTAGACACTGACCTACACAGTCCCACCTAAACCTTCTAATTTCCCTACATGCCTTTTACCCTAAGCAGTTTTCCCTCTTATACCCACCAAACCAATTTCCTTATCGTTTACGTTAATATAACTTTAAAAAGCTTCTGCGAGAGGTGATGTGAATGTACAAGTCATGTTTCAAGACCAGGTAAAAGGAGTCTTGGAGCAGAAAACCCAGGCCACACCAGGGTGGAAGGGGGTAAGAAAAACGAAGCCAGCTAGTCTGGGAGCTAGTGAGACTCCCAACACCTTCTGTTCCCCTGGGCCAGCCAGGTCTGGCCAAGCCACCCACTCCCAGTCAGCAGACACTGAGCACACCCCACCAGCAGGCTCAGTCAACTGAATTTGTAAAGAGCAGCTGCCTTTTTACTCCATTACCCCTGAGTGCTGGGCAGGCCAAGGCTGCTGAAAAGGCAAAACACGTGTTTTTCATAAAGTATTTGACCAAACCAGAATGTATCTCGATATCCAAGAAAATGGAAAAATTCGAGGCCATCTTTGGGAGCCTATGGTCCCCCAGCCTGTGAGCAGAATGTTTTCACATGGGGCACCTGGTTGCCTCAGTTGTTAAGTGTCTGCCTTCAGCTCAGGTCATGATCCCAGGATCCTGGGATCAAGCCCCGAGTCGGGCTCCCTGCTCGGCAGGAAGCCTGCTTCTCCCTCTCCCACTCCCCCTGCTTGTGTTCCCTCTCTCGCAGTGTCTGTCAAATAAATAAATAAAATCATAAAAGAAAAAGTTTTCACACGATGCCCAGGTCCATGACACCTATAGCGGCTGCTAGAGGGACTTCATCAAAGCAGCGGGCACTGCTGAGTAGATCTGTCAAGTTAAAGACTAAAGTCACAAGTGTGTGGAATGAGAGTCAAAGCTGGTACCAAGACCCCAGTATATTCACTCAAGGCCAATCAGACAGACCTGGGTTCAGTTTATGGCTCAGTGAGTTACTTTCTGACCTTAGGCACGTTACTTCCTTTCTCCGAATCTCAGTCTCATCTGAGAAACCACCCAGACTGCTGTATGGATTAAATTAGATAGTGTAGACGAAGCATCTGAAGAAAAAGATCTAATTAGAAATGGTAACATTTACTTAGTACCTGACACGAGGGAAAAAGGAAGATGAAGGTAGAAAGAAGTTTTTTTACTCATTCGTGGGAGGCCAGATGACACAGGGAAGCATGTCCAGCCCCGGGCCAGATGCCTGGGAGCCCAGGGGCAAGACATCGTAACTTCTCTAAGTCCCTGGTTCCACATCTGTAAAATCTAGGAAAGTACCACTTAGCCTGAAGGACGACCGCAAGGACTGAAGCCTTGTCCAGAAAGCTCAGCCCCGTGTCAGGCAGCTCACGCGGTGTCCAGTAAATGGGAGGCACTGAGGGGCTTCTGGGTTGGATCTGTTTTGAATCCCAGCTCTGCCCATTCCTAGCTGGGTGACCACAAATAAAAGTTAGCCTTTTCTGTGCTTCAGAGGTTTTATCTATATGATAGGGATAATAAAAGACCTACCTTAGAGGGCTGTTCCTAAATGAGTGAATGACTAAATGAATTAATATATTAAAGTGCCTGACACACAGTGACCACTTAAGTATTAGCTCTATTATTTAGCTAGTTTTTATTATTTAGTAATAACAGTTAATATTAAATATTTTATTTTACTTTTTAAGATTCTATTTATTTATTTATTTGAGAGAGAGAGAGAGAGAGAGAGAGAGACAGCTGACAGACAGCCGGAGAGGGAACACACAAGCAGGAGGAGTAGGACAGGGAAGAAGCAGGCTTCCTGCTGAGCTGGGAGCCAGATGCAGGGCTCCATCCCAGGACCCTGGGATCATGACCTGAGCCGAAGGCAGACGCTTAATGACTGAACCATCCGGGCATCCCAATTCAATATTTTAAAACTTGGACCACTGAACTCAAAACTCTTCTTGTTCTTTCTCTTTTTAAAAATTTTATTCTTAAGTAATCTCTACACCCAAAGTGGGCCTCGAACCCACAACCCTGCTCCCTGTCTGAGCCAGCCAGGTGGGCTTCTGCTGGTTCTCATATCGGGATGGCTATCAAATACCCAGGTTCTCCAGCCCCAGACTGAAAAGAGGCTCAGAAACAAAGGCTGTCCAGTCACAGGTCGAGAGCGAGTTCTACGTAGTTCCAAGTTTCCAGAGCCTTCTTCTTGGGCAGCCACCAGAAAAAGTCATGTATTTTTCAGCTGCTGATGAAGCGGATTAAGAAGTCCTTTTCCGCCACTGCACTCAAAAGCAACAGGCAACTTAATTTTTCATTATGCAGACTCCATCTCAGTGGCTCTCAAAGGCAGGTGATTTGTGCCCTGAGGAAATCTGGTAATGTCCGGAACCATTCTGGTTGCCATACTGAGCAGATACTACCGGCATTTAGTGAATAAAGCTGAGGGTGACTGCTAAGCATCCCACAAGGCATGAGATCGCCCCACCACCCCTCACAATAAAATTAATTATCCGGGGTGGGGTGGGGTGGTGTTGGCTGGCTCGGTGGGTGGAGCATGTGACACTTGATCTCAAGGTTCTGAGATTACTTAAAAAACAAAATCTTTAAAAGGCACCTGGGTGGCTCAGTCAGTTAATCGTCCAACTCTTGATTTGGCAAGGGTCACAATCTTAGGGTTGTGAGATCAAGCCTTGCATCAGGCTCTACACTGCGTGTGGAGCCTGCTTAAGATTCTCTCTCCGCCTCTGTGCCTCCCCACCTTCTTTCTATCTCTTTTCCACTCTCTAAAAAATAAAAAAATAAAATCTTTTTAAAAAAACTACCCAAGGAAACCGTGCCCTACAGGCAAGCTGCTTCTTGACAAAATAAGGGAGAGAGGACACAATACAACACCACGACTCTACGCTATGATGGCAGCCGGGTACAAATGACACGTGCACGTTAGCAAGAATTGCCTAGCAAATAAAAACGCAGAAGTGATTTCAGATGATGGTGTATGTGGACTATGCGCAGTATTAAAAAAAAAATTCTGCGTGAGTTGTTACTATGTTTAGGGGCCAGAGAAAAAGTGAGGGCCAGCACTAGGTGGAGGCAAGAATGACTCAAAGCTCCATCTCTCAGGTCTGACCATTTGCACCACTGATGGCCAGCCAGGAGTGACAGAGCTCCAAGCCCCTGTGACACAGGGAATACTCTGCTCTGAACCCAGGCAGATGAAGACAGTGAGGGAGGGAAAAGTAGTGCAAATGGT
This sequence comes from Enhydra lutris kenyoni, assembly GCF_002288905.1. Taxonomy (NCBI): domain Eukaryota; kingdom Metazoa; phylum Chordata; class Mammalia; order Carnivora; family Mustelidae; genus Enhydra; species Enhydra lutris. Next base: position 914,146 of record NW_019154089.1, read on the forward strand.
CTTTTCTGCAAATCCAAGCCCAGAGTGGAACAGCTTAAAAAAAGCTTATTCCAGAATCTCACCTGTCCTCTCTCCTGCCTCTCTCTAAACTCTTCTTCATCTCTAATTAGCAGCTACAGTGCTGGGTCTGGGGACCATACTGCCTCTACCTCCTACCCCTTCCTTATTCATCTTTCTCCTCCTCCCTCTCTAGAGCCCTCCATCTTCTAGCCACTGGATCTGCCCCCTCCTCAGAGCAAAGAGTATACAGGACTAAACCCACTTGTTGTGTCAGAAACCACAAGCTTCTCAATTCTGACAGGCCTGGCTGAAGTCTTCAAGATGCTGGCCCAGTCCCATGTTGAAACCTAGGGGCATTGCACAGAATTCCACGTAAACGCCATCTGGGTATCAGAAGATTCAAATGAATGACCAGGGATATGGGCTAAGAGATGCAAGAGGAAGGACAAAGGTTAAGAAGACTGAACAAAGAGAAACTGAGGCTAAGACAATAAAGGAGTATTCTGCAGACCCCTGAAGATGCAGGAGACCAGGGTGAAGCAGGAGGCCAAGAAGGAAGAAGAACCAAAGAGGCATCAAGTATGCCAAGGGTGGACCTCAGCCAGGTTCGAAGGCAGCAAGGGAGCAGAGGCCACGGCCACCGGCCACCTGTCCTGGAGGGGGCCCAGTGAAGCGGAGAGAGGCTCTCAAGTCGGAGCCAGGATTAGAGCGCCTGCTCCAGCACTTATTAGCTCGGACCTGGGCAAACTCTCTCCCTTAACAGGACCCACCTCACAGAGCTGCCATGCCAATGAAATGGTGGAGGAGATGCCGTGTTTAGCATCAGACCTGGCGCCCCGCAGAAACTCAGCCAGCAGCACCTCCTAGGGCCTCTCCCAGGATTCGATGTACAGGAGGAACGAGAACCTGAGGTGAAGCCTGAAGCAGAATGACTCACGAGACACCTGTGCAAGGAGACCATATCATGCGGGAAGGGGACGCTCGACCATTCGACAAACAGTAGGAACTGAGTAGTGAACCTAACATACACAGGCTCCTGCCATCAAGGAGCTTCTATCCCTGCAGGAGGAGAAAGGCAGCCAGGGAACACAAAAGAGTATGACGTGGGAAGGGAGATGAGAAGGGCAGGGACAGAGAAGGCCCAGCTGGGGTGGCACATTTAGGCAGAGGGCGAGGGGAAGCGGCTGGAAGGCTCTCCAACTAGGTGACTGTTAAGTATGGACCAAAAGAGGCCACAAAGTGTGTAGATTTCTGAGAAAAAGCAAAGGCCCTGGAGGGCAGCCCGAGAGGGGGGTCAGAGCGTGCAGAATGGCGCGGGCTCTGAGCGGGCCTTGCTAGCCCCTGGAAGGACTCTGGCTTTTACTGTCAGTGACCTGGGAAGCTCTCACGGGGTCTGGGCAGAAAACAGACAGCAGGGGCAGAAGCAAGAGGAGGGAGACCAGGTCTGCGGCCTTGACTGCAGAGGACTTAGGAGCTGCCCCAGTTGCCTCAGGCTTGTGGGAAGATGGGGCAGGACACTCAGCAACTGGCCCCTGAGGACTTCCTGTCTTCACGGGCCCTATCCACCCACAAGCAAAAATTCAGAAATTTATGTGGGCTGAAGGAGAGTACCAACTTCCTCATGTGCCATTAACTGTATAAGGACAATTACTTTATTCCTCATCACAGCCCCATAATCCCTATTTTACAGAGAAGGGAATGGAAGCCCAGGGAAGCAGAGAAACTCCACCCAGATTCCTAAGCAGTGTGGCTTTCTGTGGCACCATGCAGCGTCCTTGCTGGGACACTGTCATCTGATACCTGGCAAGAAAGGTTCTGAGCTGGACTTTATCTCTGCTGGAAAGGCTTCCCAGGGCAATGAAAGGGCCCGATAGGAGTTTCTGATGAAAAAAAAGCATAAAAAGCTCAAACAAGCCACACTGTAATTCCACACCCCAAGCCAATCAGCCAGAGATGCCAGACCGTTAAATTCCTTCCTCTTCCGTCCTCATGACGACTGATGACAGCAGTGGCAGACACCAAGAAGAGCATCCAGAAAGAGAAATAATGCCATTCTATCACCACCCTGCCCCCAGCTGCTGACCTTGGACTAAAGGAGAGGTGACGCTGAGTGTCTGGTTGGTTGGCCAATGACCCAGTAGGGCACTCCAGGAACAGGCACTCCCCCTCTGCATCTTTAAGTTACAAAGAACCATAATAAGGTCATTTTTCATTCCTGATTGACAGGCCTAGAAACCCGGTTCAAAGGCCAATTGGGCTTTTGAACTCCATGGGGACATCCCAAGGACTCTGCTAAAATAGAATATATTCATTTTTTTAAAAAAGATTCTATTTACCTGAGAAAGAGAGAGTGAAAGAGAGCATGAGTGGAGGGGAGGGGCAGAGGGAGAAGCAGACTCTGTGCAGAGCAGGGAGCCTAATGCAGGATTCGATCCCAGGACCTTGGGATCATGACCTGAGCCCGAGGCAAAAGCCTAACAGACTAAGCCACCTAGGTCTCCAAATCTATTTCATTTTAAATCAATACCTTGCCAGATATGACAGTCCTAACCCAGAAGAACATGTACAAAGCCCTGACATCTGGACTTCCAAGGTGAATAGCACGGGAAGGGGCTCCAAGGTCAAAGGACCTGGACAACTCACACAAATTCACAACCACCTTTCAAAACGGTGCTATTTCCACACATCCACCGCATATTTCCTGAGCACATACGATGTGGCAGCACGGCTCTGGGTGAGGCAGAGATGCAAGAGACAAAGACAAAAACCACTGTGAGGTTTCCAAGGGGAGGCAGGCATGCAAAGATCAGGGTGGTTAGGTAACCTGCCCAGTCCTGGTGTTAATAAGGGATTTGAATCCAGATTAATCATATTCCATATCTGCTACTAGGAAGCGGATATCCTGCTCTGAGCTACCACGTGTTGTGTTTGTTTTGTGGCGGATGGGGGGGGGGGTGGTGGCAGCGGGGAGATGGGAATGGGCTGCGAAGAAGGTACTGCCCTGAGGCGGTGTTTGAGAGGGGCTGTAGAACCTGCTTGACCACAGCACTAGGACAAAATAAAGAAAAATATTTAGCTTGGAATCGGGACTTACATCCAAGGTCAAACTCACTGACCCAGGGCCAGTAACTAAACCTCTCTGAGCTTCAGTTTGAGTTTCTCTAAAAAGAGGGGGTGAGCCTTGCAAGGGATGGCAAATGCCTTCATCTCATCCAGCAACTCAAACCTATTCACAGAGGCTGCCCAGGGCACTGGGGGTAAGGAGCATTCTGAGGCCACATCTGGGCGAAGCAGAAAGGGCCAGCAAGGGAGGTCTGCCAGGAGCCTGGAAGGGCGATTAATCTGGGTGATCCTCTGAGGACTTCCGCTGCTGCTGCTGCTGTGAGGTAGCTGAGGGGCTGTCATTTTATTTTGGTGACTGAATATTTAAAACTCTCTTTCACTACTTTCTAACCAACTCACAGAACCTTTCTTCAATAAGCAGATTTCCTAATATAAGACTGGAGATACTGCTGTGTTTAATTTTTCCCTTTAAACCATTCTGTAACTGTGGCATAGTCAGGAGAACCTAGAAGCAGCTGTGGCAGTTGAGACTGCCTCACCGGACAGGAGTCCACCCATCACCACGGAGACGGAAGATGCCCCCACCCCCAAACACACCATGCTGCAGTGTGGCTCTGCCTCTACCCAACCAAGCAGGGAAGTCTCCTTCCCCTTGAATCCTGGCTACACAGCCCCATGGCTTCGTGGACCAATTGGGTGTGAAGTGCTATTCTGAGCCTTCCAGGGTTTCCTTTTCATACAGCATCCCTAGTCTTACTTCATTAGGATCTATCTTCTCACATATCTAAGTGATTAGAGGTATATTCCCCCCTTTTCTTCTAGCAGGGTTGTGCTCCTTGCATTGTCTCTGTCTCCTCAGAGTCCCTTTTTTATCCGTTTTGGTCACCATCCATCATTTTGGAGCCTTCACTCGGGTCTCTGATGACCCTCTGCTGTTGGTTAATACTTAGGGCTGAGACTTCAGCCTATCACTCACAGCCTGAAGAGTCTTGACTAACCACCAGTGGTCAGAGTCTACACTAGGACAGCATCAGGGAGGCTGGCTGAATTCAGACACAGACGAGACAGAACACAAAAATGAGCTGAGTTCAGGGGTTGGGGTATGCTCGGAAAGCAGCTTGTCCAGGGGTGTGGCTGGAGCATGGGGCACTGGTAACACCTACCAGCGGTGGGACACACAGAGCAAGCTTCACAGGAGTGACATTCCGTGTCACCCCGAGGTGTGCAGGTTGGGCCAACTGGGAATGAGGGGTGTGGAGGGAAGGAAGTGGCATGGCAGGGAAGAGGCCCTACACGCGTCTAGATGCCGACGATGACACCCTGGGCTTGAAGTGGATGTGGTGACTGAGGAGACAGTTGGGGGTCTCGGAAGGGGGTGGACAGAGCTGGTCCACGGGGAGGGCTGGGGATGACATGAACTGTCAGCAGCAGAGTGCCATGTGGTGAAGCATCTGCCGAGATGGTGGCTGACGACTGCTCCGGCTCCGCATCCCCACACTTCTCCTCCGGACACGGAGCTTACTTTGCACAAACGGTCGTCATAGCCGCCACTTCCCAATCCTAACAGCCAAGCGCAGTGTCCGTCAACTAACGAATGGATAAAGAAAACGTGGTGTATCCTTAAAATGGAATATTATCTGGCGACACAAAGAAATGGAGGACTGACAGATGCTTACAGTACAGATGAACCTTGAACACGTTATACTAAGTGGAAGAAGCTCATCTTAAAAGGCCCACATAAGGGCTGTGGCATCTAGTGACGAGCACTGGGTGTTGTAGGATTCCATGTATAAGAAATGTCCAGAACAAGCAGATCTACAGAGATAAAACAGTTTAATGGAGGGGGAGGGTTAAGGAAATGGGAGCTACCGCTAAAGGATATGGGTATCTTTTGGGGTGATGAAATGTTGTGGAATTACAGTGATGATGCTCGTACAACTCTGACTATACTAAGAACTACTAGATCGTACACATGACACAGGTTAAGTATATGGTATGTGAATCATCTCTTAAAAAAGTTGTTACTAAAAAAGGTGGGGGGTGTCAACGAGGTCTAGTTCCCCTCCCATTGAATCCAGCCACCCTTATGACTTGCTTTGAATGAGAGAATATGGGTAAGCAATGCTGGGCCAGTTCTGGGTCTACCCAGGAAATGGCTGGCAAACTTTCACTCTCATCCTCTTGGAAATTAGCTGCCCTGTAGATACGCCAGGCTAGATCACAAACAACAGGTAGAGAGAGGCCGCATGGCGGAAACCAGGACCCCACTCATGTGAATGAGAACATCTTGGGTCATGCCAGCCCCAGCCAAGCTGAATTAAGCCAAGCCGAATTAAGTGACCGCAGGAGAGATCCCATAAATCCAACTCAGAGAGTCAGGAGAATAAATCATTGTTGTTTTAAGCCACGGAGTTTTGGGGTGCTATGCTATAGGATGGATAACTGACATACCACCTCTCCAAGCCCCGGGTTCCACCTCTGTGACATAGGACTAAAGCTACAGGGCTCTTGGGAAGGTCACATGAGGCTAACAGCAGGCACCAGCCTCAAGAAATACTAGTTGCTATAGTTATTATTAATAACTATCATCCTAGGAGTCCCTTGACATACTGCAAGTATACTCCCAGGGAGGCCCCATTGTCATAAGCACCTGGTACCTCCAATCCCAGGGTTTCCAAAAAACTGGTTTCCCAAGAAAAACAAAGCAATTTTTTCCTACAATTTCTGTAGTACAAAAAAATTAACTTGGAACCATAAACAGCCTAGGGTTCTGCTTAGATCAGCCATCCACCCAGGTACCTATCCATTCAACACACCTTTATTAAGTCCTTACTGATTACCAGACACTGACGAACAGCAGCTCAGAAGACTTTCCCACCCCTGAAACAGCAACAGTTACCATATAGGGGGCTGCTAACAGAATGGACTACACACTTGCACTTCAGCTAGAGATGGACCTGAAGTCATAGATAAAATCTAAACTCACCCGGAGAAAAAGGTGATAGGTACATATTCCGACCCAAACCCTCAGGATTCCCATCGGGAATCTGCCCCTTTTAGCAGGGTGATCTGGAGCACATCATTAGTCCCCTCTATGACTTCATGACTTCCCATAAAATGGGAATAACCTCACAGGACTGTTGCAAGGATTAAATGTTAATGTAAATAAAGCTCTCAGGAGTCCACTCGGCACACAACAAGCACTCGGGAAGAATTAGCATTTTTAAAAACTTGAAGGTACAGTAACACGGCAATTATTCTGCAAACCAAAAGGTCATAGAACAGTCCTAAAAGTCACCCAGACACCCAGCACAGTGCTTCTCAAGACATTTCCTTTCTACTGATACTTTTTGCAAAATACCAATCACCTGCCCTAATGTCGCAGCCATGTCCAATTGCTCTCAAAGTTCTTCACTGGTTACTCGCACTCACTACTTCTCACAGCTGTCCCCAGACTGGCACTTGTCTGCACAGGCAACTTTGAGTAGCACTGTTCTAGGACACAGGGACAACTCACAGGCCTGCTGAAAACTCAGCTCACAGGTTCAAGAGAATTACAAAAACACGGAAGTAAAGAAAATCAACCCAACAGCTGGGGCAAGAGGATGACTTGCGGGTCAACAAACAGAGAGAGAAAATAACCTCGACCGGCCAAATCTAAAAAAAAACAAAACCGGCTGCCAGAGCAAGGACCCACCTGGTACCTTCCCCACCAGTACTCCAGAAGGTCCCCTCGTGAAACACGTCGACCAGGAAGTCATCAGGCCCAGAGTGATAAGAGACATAGAGAAAGTAGGCAGAACTGACTCAGGCCTCCCAAGAAAGAAGTCCTTCTCAAGAATTAGAAACCACCCTAAGCAGTCACCAAGCCTTGAGAACATCAACCATGGCACACAAAGGGCTGAGTTCCTTCTCTACAAAGAAAACATGCAAAAATTTCCTTTGGTGACATGGGACTGTGCCCCGCACACACCCACATATACACACCCCATTCCCAGTACCTGTGGTTTTAGGAGGCTCCTGAGGTCCGCCTTGCCAGCCATACTGTGGGTATCCTTGATAGGGGTACCCCTGAGGAGGTGGGTAGGGTCCCCCCATAGGTCCTGGGTGGCAGCCCCCTGGTCCCATTGGTTGTGGTGGATAAGGTGGGTACGGGGCCGTCGGACCAGGGCCCGGATACGGTGGAGGGTTCCCTGGGTTCATCAGGGACCTGCTGAGTGTACCTAGGAGATAAATAACAAAAAATTATTTTCATCTAATCCATGGAAATCATTAGTAAAAAAATTTCAACTCAAGAGACCATTTATAAAACACCTTAAAGGTTACAAACCTCTCGTAAACCTTCAGATCTGCCCATTGTTTCTTTCTCACCATTTCCACAATTGACAGACAAGTATCTTCTGTATCTATTTACCTGCCTTCTGCCTGCCCTCCTCACTAGACTGCAGGCCTTGAAGGCAGGGACCAATCACCTGTGGGTCATCGCCACGATACTGGAGCTTAGCATACTGCCCAGTACAAGAACAGCATCTCTTTGTAATTCTCTGAAATGTCCAGAAATGTGACTGCATAGCTCTAGGAAGAAGACACCAAGTGTAACAGCACTAATTAGGAGTCAGATCAGTGGGGGCTAACCCAGCATGAGAAATTCTCCAAAAAAACAGCGCTGGGCCATGCTGGGATCTTCTAACAAACAACACTACTGCCGTGACCAACAAAGACCCACGGCTCTAAGCAGCTGAGCTGTGTGCTTGGTTCTCACTGGACAGAGGGCACTCAATCCAAGGTCCCAGGACTCTAGAGAGCTCACCAGGAACCCTCATATTTGTGTTTAATGACGCCTGTTCTTGGTGGTTTGCTTCTGTGAGGGAGGCCATTGCTTCCCAGCCCCCAAAGACTTGTTAACCATTCTTGACTGGCCTTGAAGGCACGGAGCCAGCACCTCCTCTCCATCATCTCTGCAACCCCCACAGTGCCTGACATGGCAATGACTTGACTAAGAGCATTACTGGGGAATGCAAAGTCCATACTTTGGATGAACGTGGCATCAGTACTCTTGCTACGTTGTACTGTTACCCATCTGGAGTACTAATATTTAACTCTTTATCTATTCGAGGATTTTCTATCCCCAACCAAACCCTAAGTTAATAGAAGCAAAACTCTCATAGTCAAATTCACTATTAATTCTTCTTTATAACAGTAATCAATAAATTTGTAAGTGACTATGTCTGTATATGAAGACAAAAATAACCATAAAATAAGGTTCCCTAGAAAAACCAGATTAAAGTATAGTGGACTTTGCAGTTTGCCCACACAACCACCATATCCCCTTCAAAATAGCGGTCAGGTATCCATCCATTCTTCCTTCTGTAACAGCTCCGGGATGAGCCCAGGGTAACCTAAGCCAACCCAGGCCACTCTTTCCCCCTTCGCATCAAGACTGGTAGAAGGTATCCAGGACTAAATCAATCACAAATGGCATTCCTTGGCCAATAGGACTGGTTCTGACGTAGTCCGGTAATTAAAAGCTAACACGCTCCTGACCTTCCCTTCCCCTTAACTCGAGTACACACACAGTCCAGTGAGGACACAGCCTGGAGCACTGCTGACAGCCCGTGTGCAGCCCTGAGGAAGCCAGCCCGAAGACGAAGAGGTGCTCCAGAAAAACAGAGCCGAATGGGGGTGCCTGGGTGGCTCAGTGGGTTAAGCCGCTGCCTTCGGCTCAGGTCATGATCCCAGGTCCTGGGTTCGAGCCCCACATCGGGCTTTCTGCTCAGCGGGGAGCCTGCTTCCTCCTCTCTCTCTGCATGACTCTCTGCCTGCTTGTGATCTCTCTCTGTCAAATAAATTAAAAAAAAAAAAAAAAGAAAGAAAAACAGAGCCGAAAAGGAAAGTATTCCAGGTGACTTTGTAATGGTTCATAAATCAGGCAGAAACCTAAGCCTAACCTCAACTACCTCTACAGAATTTCCAGTTCTGGGAACCTGTGGTAAGTAAGCTAATGGGCCCCTCTGAGTGACATTCCAGCAAGCACACAGTTACACAGTGCTGACCGTGCCTGGCGCTGTGCTAGGTAATGGGGGTACAGAGATAAATAGGGCTCAAGTGCATCCCTTGGGCACCTGGTTAAAAAAAGGCAAACATAAGGATAGTGAATTTTAGAAAAGGTGGTAAATAGACAGCTGGGGAGGAATAGGGGCTTAAACCCAGTAGGAGGTGAGAGGGTCACTTGAAGGAGGTGATTATAGAAACTTTAAAATACGGATTCAGAATGGCTTGAAGGTCTCTATTTTGACCACATCTGCATTCTGTCCCTCATGTTAGAGACTCACTTTTCCAGGGGCCTAATAGGGACTCAGAAAAAATTCGAGTTCTTTCCCTTCTCTCCTCTCGGCCAACAGGGCATCACACTCTGACCTGAGAACAGCCTTTCCCCTTACACTAACACGAAGGCTCATGGTGACTAACACTGCAATAATCACATGGTTCTGGGGACACGTACATAACCCCAAACCACTTCTGCATTTCCTCTCTTCTACCAAGAAGGCTGTGGAAAACCTAGTGAACCTGGTCTAAAACAGAAATAAAGGGGTGTCTGGGTGGCTCAGTGGGTTAAAGCCTCTGCCTTCGGCCCAGGTCATGATCCCAGGGTCCTGGGATCAAGCCCCGTGTTGGGCTCTCTGCTCAGCAGGGAGCCTGCTTCCCCCTCTCTCTCTGCCTGCCTCTCTGCCTACTTGTGATCTCAGTCTGTCAAATAAATAACATCTTTAAAAAAAATTAAAAGAAGAAAGAAATCAATCTCATTGACCCTCCCAGTCCCCAAATGGCCATTTCATTATTCACTTTTTAGGTCACAAAAGTAGAACACAACCATCATAAGTACGCTTTCCAGTAATTTCGTATATGGGGGGTGGGCGGCTCCTCTGAACTGAACTAATCCCATCAAAACTGTATTTTGTCTTGATTACTCCAAAAAGACCCTGTAGTCATGATCATTCTCACTCTAGCAAAATCTGGACCAAACTCTGTAGACATTGTCCTTAAGAACAGCGATCCATGAGAAGAAAAAAGAACAAAGTACACACAACTATTACAATAGACCGCAATATTTCATGACTTTTCTGGGTCCATTTACTTGCAGCTATTCTCCATTATCCTATGCTCTTCTCTCTCTGAAACCCTCAAAACTCTTCCAAATGTATGTGCCCTCTCTCCTTCTCCCTCAATATGTTTCCCCTTCAGTTTTGGTATGTACCTCTCTCCCTCTTCCTGGGGAATCACTTCATGTCTAGGGAGAAAAAAAAAATCCCAGGTGCTACTCACAGAGGCACTTATAAAGAACATAAACCAGTCGGGGCTCCAGCTGCCACACCTCCTGCCCTACTGTGTCCCTATGTTCCCAAGACACCCCGTCATCTTAAAGGGATAAAAATTTGGACCTATCTTCGTTTCCCTCTAAATAGAAAAAAAAAAATCTCAGTAGGAGAAGAGGGAAAGTCACAGAAACAGCATCTGTGCTGAGATCAAAGAACACGGAGCTGACATTTGCAAAGCACAACTTCACCTAGTGGGAATCAATCGGGAATCCCAAGTGTGCACAAAAGCCAACCCAAGTAAAAAAGATTACCTAACACTGACTCAGTCTAGTACAAACCATTTAATGTCATCAAAACACAAATGAGCGTTAAATTCAAGGTATGATACTTAACTCTGTACCATGAACATTTTCCCTTATAAATCTGCTCAGGTGAAATGCAAGCCCTGCTCTACCAGAGTGTGTTACACCGAGAGTCAAATGTAAACTGTTAATTGTACTATTAAAGACAAATCAGAGCTCCAAATGGGAGAGCTCAACTTAAGCAGCAGCCAAGATCCCGTAACGGACAGCAACGAACAATGCTAATCAATGATGCCCATCAGGACGGGCTCAAAGTCCCAGCACCAGCGGCCATTCATCATACAATGAGAAGAGCAGCAACTATGCTTTCAGAAAGTGCTCCTCCGACATAAGACCACTAGAAAGGACCTCAAAAAACGCAGAGACACAGGAAAGACCAATATTTTTCAAAGCTGTCGTTGTTCTTTAAATTACAAATGACAAGATACCTGGCAGCCTGGCATTTACCCTGAAGGGAGAACAGTGAAGAATTTTCCTCTGGAAAAACTAAGAAGTCCCCATGGAAGAAGTATTCCTGTTATCAGTATTTGAGGAGATGCCAAGAAATGACTCACCCAGTCGCCCCACAGCAAAGCCCGTGCACACAGAACTTCTGACTTTTTATTGCCTAATACATAAATGAATGGACAGAAATGATCAGACATTTGAGTAAAGTCTGCAACAAAAAACAGCAAAACAGAATAGGAAGAAAAAAATTAAATATCCAAAAGAAAAATAAATTATGGTACAGCTATATAGTAGTTCTTTTGAATTTTTAACTGGTATTTTTTTTTAAAGATTTTTACTTATTTATTTGACACAGAGAGAGATCACAAGTAGGCAGAAAGGCAGGCAGAGAGTGAGGGGGAAGCAGGCAGAGAGCCCAATGTGGGGCTCGATCCCAGGACCCCGAGATCATGACCTGAGCTGAAGGCAGAGGCTTAACCCACTGAGCCACCCAGGCACCCCTGAATTTTTAACTGTTTTTGAAGCATGATGTGGTATTAAGTATAAAAAAAATTTTTAGGGGGCACCTGGGTGGCTCAGTTCGTTAACTGTCCAACTCCTGATCAGGCCTCAATCTCGCAGTCATGTGTTCAAGCTCCTCGACAGGCTCCACGCTGGGCATGGACCTTACTGAAAAAATTTTTTTCTAAAGCTATATATTCAGCATGATCCCATTTTCTTCTTTTTTTCTCCAAAGATTTTATTTACTTATTTATTTGAGAGAGAAGCACAAGTGGTGGGGAGGGTGGAGGGACAGGGAGCAAGGGTCTCAATTCAGAACCCTGAGATCATGACCTAAGCTGCTCAACCTACTGAGCCACCCAGGAGCCTCAAACCCATTTTCTTTAAATATTCATAATTAAATTAATGTACAGAATGAAAAGGCCTACAAAAGACTCATATAGTAGTCACCTAATTGTATAGGAAGGCACCACTACAATTCATAAAGTAAAAATTAGGGGTGCCTGGGTGGCTCATTGGTCGGGCGTCTGCCTTCGGCTCAGGTCCCGCATCGGGCTCCCTACTCAGTGGGAAGCCTGCTTCTCCCTCTCCCACTCCCCCTGCTTGTGTTCCCTCTCTGGTTGTCTCTCTGTGTCAAATAAATGGATAAGTCTTGAAAGAAAAAACGAAGGAAGGAAGGAAGGAAGGAAGGAAGGTAGGAAGGAAGGAAGGAAGGAAAAATTAGTCTTTCTAAAACACAGTGCTGGATATTCTTGCAAAGGGGGAAAAAATGAACCCTGATCACCAACCTTATAAACAAAAAATAATTCACACTACAGCATGGGCCTATATATAAACACTACAACAATCAAGCTTTCACAAGTATATAATATATTCATGACTTTGGCACTATTTACCTTATGACCCAGCAACTCTGCTCTCAGATGTACAGCGAAGTGAAACGAGTGCATAAGAACATTCAAAGCTGTTTTATTTGTAATAGCCCCAAAGTGGAAACTGTCCAAATGTTTGTCCATAGCAAAACACACAGCTTATGGGCTATACAAGAGAAAACTGTCCACCAGTAAATAAAAAAACAATTACTACACACAACAGCGGGATGAATCTCACAGACGATGATGAGTAGAAGGAGCCAGATTCAACAGACTTCACACTGTACGATTCCATTTATATGAGGCTTGAGAACAGCCAAAAGGAATCTACAGATATTGACTGGAAGAGGCACAAAGGGAGGCTTCTGGGATGATGGAAATGTTCTACATCTTGAGCTGAGTCATGTTTACATGAATACTAGAAACTCACTGAGATGTACATTAAGATTTTCACACTTTAAGCTGCACAGCAACAGCAGACAGACAGAATGTGGCTAGGAGGAAAAAACAACATTTACAGTGGTTTTTCCTGGGTGCTGCAATTATGGGCAATTGTTATTTACTTATATTCTTCTGTATTTCCTAAAATTTCAAGAAGGGAACCTATACAGTCAAAAAAAATGTGGTTCTCTTAGTGCTTTTGGATATTTTCATGCTACTCACTTTTTTCTTGGCCACTAGCATGCCTCTGTAGACATCCTATCTACCCATTTGCAGCACCCTGATGTACCTTCCCACGGCTTATCTAACCCTTGTTGGTAACCTATTTTCTACCTGCTCTTCCCTGCTTTTTACAATAATTTCTGCAATTATGATTCTTTTCTCACAAGATATTTGGCTACTTAAGTTCTTTCAGTGTTTTTTGTTTTTTGTTTTTTTCTGCTTTAAACTAAGATGTCACTTGACTGAGTACCAGACATGGGGTTAAAAAAGAGAAAAGAAAGGGGCGCCTGGGTGGCTCAGTGGGTTAAGCCACTGCCTTCGGCTCAGGTCATGATCTCAGAGTCCTGGGATCGAGCCCCGCATCGGGCTCTCTGCTCTCTAGGGGAGCCTGCTTCCTCCTCTCTCTCTGCCTGCCTCTCTGCCTGCTTGTGATCTCTCTGTCAAATAAATAAATAAAATCTTTAAAAAAAAAAAAAAGAGAAAAGAAAAGAGAAAAGAAAAGAAAAGAAAATTCTCATGAATGCATGGAGACTTCCCCCACCTTGAAACTGTTCTTGTCGTCAAAGCCAGAAGTCATGCTTATCCTTCCATCCTTATGTATATTCCTTCGGAGTTTATAAAATTATCTTTAAAGTTTAAAAGCATGAGAGCAGATATTACTCTAAAAACCTCCCTCTGTGTCTTTTTTTTTTTTTTAAACTCCCTCATTAGCTGGCCTTTTAACAGTACCTTTGTGAAAAGATTTATATTGTAGGTCCCTCACTTTTCCTTGATTCTCATACCCATAATTTTGGGTATGGTTTGCTGGGCTAAAAAAAGCTTTAGAATTACTGGTTTTGTGTTGCTCTGTCCTCTTAGGTTTACAGTTTTCATTAAATTTTAGCACTGACGTGTTGGTTTATTCTGTTCACACAATCTTTTGTTCACTCCACAAATACTCCCAGAAGCACCCACTAGGAGCCAGCACCAGTGGTTCAAGGCACTATGGAGATAAAGGTAAGCAAGAGACAGCTTCTACTGGGACTCGTGAGAGAGGCAGACATTAACACCAGCAATTATGAAACCAAGCTGAGAGAGAGGAAGCACTCAGTACAGCAGACCTCAAGGTAGAGACAACAGATCAGGAAAGTCAAACAGAGCTTCTGGGAGGAAGTGACTATCACACTGAGAGTTGAGCATAAAGAGAAATCCAACTACTCATCCTTCACCCTCTGGTCAGATACAAAATTCTGTGAGAAAAACCTGAGCACACCAGAGTTGAAAGGGTTCAAAATGGCCTAAGCAGACAGAATGAGACCGGGCCAAGGGTCAGTTCGCAAAAGTCCCTGCTAAGAATAGACTTTTCAGGATCACGGCAGCTTCCTTTTGTGTGTGCACATGTTTAAAGATTTTATTTATTCATTTGTCAGAGAGAGAGAGAGAGAGATCATGAGTAGGGGGGAGTGGCAGACAGAGAGAGAAGCAGGCTGAGCCAGGAGTCCAACTCAGGACTCCATCCCAGGACCCTGGGATCATGACCAGAGCCAAAGGGAGACGTGTAACCAATGGAGCCGCCCAGGTGCCCCTGCAGCTTCCTTTTCTATACTTGTTACCTCTTGTAAAAGGATTCATGTAACCTTCCTTACATTTGCCTTTCTGATTCTATTGGCAAACCTCAGCATTTGTTTATTCCACAAAAAACAACATTCAATGATATGAAGGACAAGAGAACCTGGTCCCATGGATATGAGAGAACAAACCCTAGCTGGCTTGCTCTTGCCCTTCAGTACTGCTAATCATAAAAATAAAATGGTCATGGGACGCCTGGGTGGCTCAGTTGGTTAAGCAGCTGCCTTCGGCTCAGGTCATGATCCCAGCGTCCTGGGATCGAGTCCCGCATCGGGCTCCTTGCTCATCAGGGAGCCTGCTTCTCCCTCTGCCTCTGCCTGCCATTCTGTCTGCCTGTGCTTGCTCTCTCTCCCTCTCTCTCTGACAAATAAAAAAGAAAAAAAAATAAAATGGTCATTTCCACTTGTCTGTTATTGCATCAGATGGAAAATGTTGGAAGTTCTCCAAATTTCTAGGGTATAGTGAGGATAGCTTGGCTCTTCAGACTATACAAAATTCACTTTGGGTGGTCACCTGAATGAGTTCTGCAATTCTACCGGAACAGGCACAAGAAGCCTGCCTGAACGGCCCCCCTAGTCCGGGAAGTTGTGCCACACACATGCGCAACAAGCAGGGAGGAGAAGTAGCGGCCTCAACTCTGAGCCCCAAAGCTCCAGCCACAAGAATGAGCATTCGAGAACCATGCGCCCACACCTCAGAGGAACCTACTCCTGACCTGGCCTACGTGACACAGGAGACCTGGGGAATAGTAACCGGAGGGATTTGCCTTTTAAATACAGTAGTGACATGCCCAACCACAGAGCAACAGCAGGAAACCTCCGAGAGTTAACAATTATCACAACATGGGCAAGATCTTTGATTTTTGTAGCTTGCTCACCATTTCTAACACATTTTGCTGTGTTACCATTTCCTAAGCCGCTTTTTGTTGGGGGGCAAGCTCTAAGGACATAACTTGCAATGCTACTTCCACATTGTTGAAATACGGATTCTGGTGTTGACCTCCCAAATATTACCAGTCATCCCCTACCTCATTCAGGACCTTCTGCTTGACAGAGTTCTACTAGGTACTGGCTGTCCTCACAAAGTCGATGAGTGAATATTAGAGCATGTCTTTGGTATCAGTATTCTGGCTTGTGGCCTCTTTGTGGAGGACACAATGACACAGAGCCCAAAAATGGCACCTTTCACTGAACAAGGGCATCAAAATGCACGTGAAAGGAAAAAAAAAATAGTGTATCATCTGTCTCCAGAGGCCCTGTCCCAGAGTAATGAAGACCTTCATTCCTGACACACAAACTGCAAAGGAACCTAAAATCCTACCAACTATTTATTAATATGCTTTGCTAATGCCATTCAAGTAATTGTTTCAGGCCACCATCCCCAACATTAAGCTAACACAAAGATGTAAGCCCACTCAACTTGTCCTGATACATTAGGAGTAGTAAAGTCTGAAAAGTCATCCCACATTAATTATCCACAGTACTTCAACATTATTTGAAAATATGGGGGCGCCTGGGTGGCTCAGTGGGTTAAGCCTCTGCCTTCAGCTCAGGTCATGATCCCAGGTTCCTGGGATCGAGCCCCACATCGGGCTCTCTGCTTACCGGGGAGCCTGCTTCCCCCTTTCTCTCTCTGCCTGCCTCTCTGCCTACTTGTGATATCTGTGTCGAATAAATAAATAAAATATTTTTTAAAAATATGATTATAGTTGGGGCACCTGGGTGGCTCAGTCAGTTAAGCGGCCAACTCTTGGTTTCACTACAGGTCATGATCTCAGGGTCACGAGATTGAGCCCCAAGTAGGGCTCCGTGCTCAGTGTGCAGTCAGCTTGAGATTCTCTCTCCCTTTACCCTTGCTCGTCCCCTCCCCATCTCAGTCTCAGCAAAATAAAATCTTAAAAAAAAAAAAAGATGACTACAGCCAATCAATCTTGCCTCCTTCCAACATTAAACTCAGTGTGCAGATTTTAGTGTTCTTCCAGTCTTGGAGACTTTGAGGGAATCCCAAGAAGTTCTCTTCAAGAGAGGGTAACATACCCACCAAAACTGTTTGTATAGCTGCCTATAAAGAACCTCTTGCTGGATCCAGAGTTGTATAAAATCTAACATCTATAACATTTATTAAATGGTCCTTAAAAAAAATAATTGCTACATCAAAAGGTCTCTCAACAACTGAAATAGCCTACCTGAGCTGCCCAGGCATTGGTATTGCATTCCTCCCTAATGTTTGGAGGAAGAATCCCCTTTTTTTTTTAAGATTTATTTATTGAAAAAACGAGAGAGAGAGTGACAGAGACAGAGACAGAGAGAGAACGCACACATGAGCAGAGGGAGGGCCAGAAGGAAAAGCAGACTCCCAGCTAAGCAGGGAGCCCGATGTGGGGCTCAATCCAAGGACCCTGGGATCATGACCTGAGCTGAAGGCAGACACTTAACCGACTGAGCCACCCAAGCGCCCCGAAACAGCCTTTCTTTTTTACTTAGGGACCATCCTGTTTTTGTACATACTCTTCAAGGGAGGCATGTTGTTAAGTGAAACATTAAATAAATAAAAACACCCTATTCTTTGAACCAGCAATTCCACCTTTAGGATTTTATCTTACAGATAAACACTAGCTCTAGAATGCAAAAAAAAATTTTTTATACACACAATTTTAAACACTCTCCACAGATATTACAGCATTTGTTTATCACAGCTATATAACATATCACACACACAGGGACACACAAACACACACACACAAAATGTATAAAATCCCAAGGGGCCACCAATACAGGAATGGTTAAATAAACCATGGAACTTACAAGCCATGGCATTATAATTTGGCCCGTAAGAATGAGGTAGAATTATGTGTGCTGATATGGACAGGCGCCAACATCCTGAAAAAAGCAAATTGCAACAAAACACATTCTACTGCTCCATTTGAGTTGAAAAATAAAGTTCTATTTCTAAACCTGAATACATTACAGTTATATTAATGAATATAATTATTCATTTAATTGTATTTTACACACACACACACACACACACACACACACACACATTTCCACATATATTTAATAATGGAAGTTAAAACCCCTGCCGATCATCTTTGGGTAAAGTCTACCACATGGCTTTGGGGAGAAAATAATCCATTTCATAATATGTAGAAAGCCATGCTTCCAACAACTATCCAATGACCACTGAGAAAACATTGTTCTTGTCACCACCTGGAAAACCCCAGCTCGAGATCAGGATCAACTGTTACAAACAGTCTCATGGATTCCAGGACCACCTCAGCAAGGACCTCTTTTCCAGCCTTCATTAGTCACGTATGGTCCTCTGCAGAGACCACAGGCCTACCTGGATGTGGGACTTACTTCTGCCTTCAGCTTCTGGAAGGACTCCCTAATGGTGGACCTCAGCTTGTCTGACAGCTCCCTATAATGCCAGCAAATCCCGACCACCACCACCCTCCCCACACCACTGGGACCCGTATTTGGGGGAAAGACAGCCTCATCCATCCCCTCAGCTCAGGGACTCTGGTCAGTAACCCAGCTACAATGTTATCTGAGAGCCAGTGGGGAAGTGAAGGTTGGCTCCTCCTCAGAAAAAAAGGTTGGGGACCTCTGAATTACATCTAGTCACTGGGACATATGGGATAGCATTATAACTCCGGAACTTCAAACAGCCAGCCCTCAAAGTGACAATGGAGAGAAAATGAGGCCCAGCAAGAGGCAGCAGGGAAAAAGAAAGCAGCAGTGAACACAAGGGACAGAAAAAGGGAAGAAGGCTATTAACACAGAAAGTGAGTTGGGGACATGAAAGAAGAGGTTAGAGCACAGAGAGGAGGAGAAAGACCCAACTCTGCCCCCTGCCAAGTTGAGAGGATGCATTATAAAGGGACAGGTCCATCGCTCCCAACAAGCCTGACAAGGCCACTTCCCAGGCCAGGTCCCCCACCAGCACAGCCCCTGCAAGACTGGCTCCCCTGCCCCCTCCCAGAGCATTAGATTAGGCTTTGTGGGAAATTTGAAATCCTGATGGCTCAGAAAGAGGCCCCTACAGCTTAATATGGTGGCAATTTAAGTAAGCATTGCTGGTTCCTGCCAGCTCCCGGGCCAGCCAGGGCTCCGCTCTGCCATTAGCCTGCTCTCCTGACCCTCGGAGCAAAGGAGCAGCCCCATCAGCGCTGTGGGGGTGCCTCTTAATGGGCCAGAGGGAATATCATGTCACACGAGCCAGAGCCACTGCTGCCTACCATGTGCCCGTGTGGGCCACCCTAAGAGACCAGACCAGCCCCAAGCAGCAAGGTGTCTCCTCCTTTCTTCATCTTCACTGGACTTTTAGAGTGAAAGGCAATAAGCCCAACCAAGTTTCAAAAAAACAAATGCTAGGTAATTCCAGATTTCTGTCAGTAACATCCACAAAGAGCTATGATGTATGAGGAAGACAAGGGGCTCAAAGTAGTGGCGGGCACTGATGAGTTTAAAACAAAAACAAAAACAAAAAAACTGCAATCCACCCAGAAATAAACTCACACTTATATGGCCAATTAATCTACAACAAAGGAGGTGAGAATATACAATGGGGAAAAGACAGTCTCTTCAACAAACGGCGCTGGGAAAACTGGTCAGCCACATCCAAAAGAATGAAACTGGACCACTTTCTCAGCATACACAAAAATACTCAAAATGGATTCAAGATTTAAATGTGAGACCTGAAACCACGAAACTCCTAAAACAAAAACCATAGGTAGTGAATTCTTTGACACTGGTCATAGAAACATTTTTCTACATATGCTTCCTCAGGCAAGCCAAACAAAAGCAAAATTAAAGTATTGGTACTAAAGCAAAATAAGAAGCTTTTGCCGGTGAAAGAAACCATCAATAAAAACTACTAAAAAGGAAAAGATATTTGCAAATGATTGATCTGATAAGGGGTTAATATTCAAAATCCATAAATAATTTTAAAAAAATACACACTCACACACGCATATATGATCTTACACAACTCAACATCAGAAAAACAAATCCAATTAAAAAATGAGCAGAGGACCTAGAGACATTTTTCCAAAGACATACAGATGACCAACAGACACTTGAAGAGATGTCCAATGTTCCTCATTATCAGGAAAATGCAAATCATACCCACAATGACATAGCACCTTACACCCATCAGAAAGGCTACAGTTGAAGACAAGAAATAACAAAAAATAAACAGCAAAAAACAAAGACAAGAAATACCAAGTGTTGGTGAGGATGTGGGAAGGAGCCCTTGTGCATTGCTGGTGGGAATTCAAACTGGTGCACCACTCTGAAAACCAGTATGGAGTTTCCTTAAAAAGTTAAAAATAGAATTATCATATGATCCAGTAATTTCACCACTGGGTATTTACCCAAGGGAAACAAAACAACTAATTAAAAAAAGATACGCACCCTATGCTTATTGCAGCATTATTTACAATAGGCAAGATTCGGCTAGAGCCCCTTGTTGGCTTCATCTGTGGAACACGTGACTCTTGATCTTGGGGTTTTGAGTTGATATATGCTCCCCAAATGATCCTGCCCAAAGTCCCAATACCAAAAGCTGACTGGTAAAGCACTGTGGACAGCATTAAAAGTTTAATGTGTCATGGGTGCCTGGGTGGTTCGGTTGGTTAAGTGTCTGACTCTTTTTTAATTTATTTTTTATTTATTTGTCAGAGAGAGAGAGAGAGAGAGAGCGAGCGCGAGCGAGTGAGCGAGCACAGGCAGACAGAGTGGCAGGCAGAGGGAGAAGCAGGCTTCCCGCTGAGCATGGAGCCGGATGTGGGACTCGATCCCGGGACACCAGGATCATGACCTGAGCCGAAGGCAGCCGCCTAACCAACCGAGCCACCCAGGCGTCCCAAGTGTCTGACTCTTGATTTCAGCTCAGGTCTTGATCTCAGGGTTTTGAGTTCAAACCCCACATTGAGCTCCACGCTGGGTGTGGAGCTTACTTTAAAAAAATAAAATAAGGGGCACCTGGGTGGCTCAGTGGGTTAAAGCCTCTGCCTTCAGCTCAGCATCGGGCTCTCTGCTCAGCGGGGAGCCTGCTTCCCCCTCTCTGCCTGCCTCTCTGCCTACTTGTGATCTCTCTCTGTCAAATAAATAAATACAATCTTTAAAAAAATAAAATAAAATAAAATAAAATAAAAATTAATGTGGCAAAAGTCTAGCACCTCTTCCCAGGTCATCTTCTTCCCAAATAACTTTGTTGTTAATTGTTCCCCATCCCTATCTTTCTTTGAACAATGAGACCATGTGGTCTGATAGTTTTCAGTAATGATATATTTTCTGGGCCAACTCTCTGGGGATGACTAATGATTCTTTAGCATAAATCAGAGAACTAATGATAGGCATTGTGAATACAGCATTACTCCTCAGTGAGTAAATTCAGGTAGATCAAACTCTCCTCCCACCATGACTACCAAAACTGCCTTAAACCATTTAACTGAAAGGCTTCACAAAAATATAGGTGCACCTGGGTGGTTCAGTGGGTTAAAGCCTCTGCCTTCGGCTCAGGTCATGATCCCAGCACCCTGGGATCAAGCCCCGCATTGGGCTCTCTGCTCAGCAGGGAGCCTGCTTCCTCCTCTCTGTCTGCCTGCCTCTCTGTCTACTTGTGATCTCTATCGGTCAAATAAATAAAATTTTTTAAAAATATATATAAATCATCCCTTGTTTTTGGCAAAGTCATACTACAGAATTGCTCTCCATAAAGACTGAATTCAAACCACTTGTATGCCTGCTTTAGAAGTGAGGGCCCATCAAGTTTCCTAACTCAGGTTCTGAGGCCTAAATCAATACTAATATTCTACCCATGTCTCTTTAAAACCACACAAGAAATCATTCCAAGTTCATTTCCTTTTGAAGAGTCCTTTGTAAATAGTGCACAAAGTGGTGTGAACCTTTTTGGCTGGAGAGTCAACTCATGCCCAATCCCCTTGCTTCTGTACTGCTGTTTAATTGCTGACTCCCACTTTATAGCCAAGCCAATTAGTAGCCTTGGCCAAGTGCTGGGAGCTTGGAGGCCTGTAACTCTGTGCTGCCTGAGAAAAACAAGAAGCCTCTCCCATCAGAATTTTCCTCATGTGAAAACCATGCCAGAAGTCTAAGAGATGGAGACTGTAGTTCTGTCCAGTGACTGGGCACACCAAAGCATGTGAGTATCTGAATAGCAGGACCAGAGGACTGACACAGGATATGGGAATTTTAAGAGAGGACTATTTCATTCCTCATTTAATTTACGAAGCATTATTACCCACTTTTACTTCTGATGAGAATAACTAACTCCTTTAGAGCTGACAGGATATTGAGCAGAAAGCTCCAGAAAGCTCCACACCCGGCTAAGTTACTGGCTTACTCTAGGCACTCTCAGAGAACCAAAAAAGAGTGGGGAACCATCGAACTGATTTCCTTATGAAACATAAACCTGCATTTACCCTCAGGCCTCCAGGTGTTGATTATAGGCTTATCGATAATCCAATACTGCAGAAAAAGCCAACAAAACACCTTAGAGTCTGAATAAGGATTTCAAAAAAAATTTGAATATTCACCTCTTTTTTTATTTCATTACATCTCAAAATACACCATTCATCCAAGAATTAAAAGATTCAGCAGTGGCGGTATCATAGCCAATGAGGTTTATCTGAAGCACAATTATTGCTAATTGAAAAGATTCAGCTTTGGAAGAACTCAAATTTCATACACGCCTCTCATTAATTCTCCTTGGTACCTCTGCGAAGGGAGTTCTAACTATTATCCCGTTTCAAGGTCAAGGAATGTTTCTCTCCCAAGAAAGGACAGCCTGCCCGGAGGGCCTTGGGTGACAAATGGCAAGGCTAAGAATTCTCCTAGCTCAGTCTCTGGCTTGTACCAGCGACCCCCCCACCCCCCGCCTTACCTCTCACCTTGGCTCCTAGCCCCTTATGGGACAGTATTCCCGTTCCTTAACACAGAGCAGCCAGCCCTGGTGTGTATCATACTTAGGTTTAGGGAAACACATGAAAATATTTTTCCTGACATCATATTCTCTACCAGTGGGAAAACTTGTGTGGGTGGCATGGGTGAATGAAAGCAGAAAATTTCCCAAAACTCTTGGCCTACTTAATGGCCCTGACAACACATAGTTATAGTGTTTGGGGGGTGGGGGTGGGCTGTTTCTTTTCAAAGGAAGCATGATTAGTCAGCTGGTTCAAATACGTCCAAAGAGATTTAGAAAATGGTTAACAATCCTTTTTAAATGTGGCCGAGAAATCTAACCTTCAGAGATTCTAAATATTATAAGGACTCCTGCAAAGACCCTTAAAAATCATTATCACAAAAGCCCTACCACCTGTAGGAAAAACTCTTCAGTGAGTACTGTGTGGTAAATGCCCATTGCTCAGGTGACCTATCATAAAACTTATTTCACAGAGAATGGCCTCACTGATCTGAAGGGAAGGTCATTTTCCCTAAGTGCCACCCCCCTGGATTTGCTCTCCCTTGAGTAGTACTGTGCTGGTTTGGGCTGCACAAACCAGTTGCCGCCACCTTCCCAAGTTCTCTGCCGTTCCCTAAACTACCTTCTACTGTACAGGATCCCTAGAGGTCCAATTCTATTTTCTGCAGCAAACATAACACAAACTGGTGGGAAGGTTCAGCCATTTCACATTCTCCCAGAAAACAAATTGCTAAGGTTCAGTATAAAATGGAAAGCAGTGACTTTTTTTTTTTTTTAAGGTCACAGAATCAGCAAATTTCAGAGCTGGGAAAAAAAGCATAAATCAGCAAATCGTTACTCTTAAATAATCAAAATTTTTTGTTTCTTGGGAGGCCTGGGTGGCTCAGTCGGTTAACCGGCTGGCTCTTGATTTCCTCAGGTCATGATTTCAGGGTTGCAGGAACAAGCCCTCGCAAGGAACTCTGCCTGGAGCCTGCTTGAGAGTTTCCTCTCTCTTTCTCTCGCTCTCTGCCCCTCCCCGCCACTCACATGCCAGCATTCTCTCTTAAAAACAAAAACAAAAAAACTTGAGGGTGCCTGGATGGCACCCTCAGTTGAGCATCTGCCTTACGCTCAGGTCATGCCAGGTTCAAGGATTTAGACCTACAAGGGTTCCTTGCTGGGTGGGGAGCCTGCTTCTCCCTTCCCTGTGCCTGCTGCTCCCCCTGCTTGTGCTTCCCCTTCTTATGCTCTCTCAGTGTCAAATTAATTAATTAAATTTTTAAGAAAAATTGTTTCTCAGGAAAGTAAGACAAATGGCCAATTAACACTTAAACAGCCTTAAGCTGAGAAGCCCACAAGAGGAAGGGGGCATGTATGAAAGAGCACCTCTTAGTTCTGCAATTAACGAAAAACATGAGACTCCTTTCAGTTTCCCCAATGTTCCATTTCATGTTTTGGGCACGGATTATCCTTTAATAACTTTCCCCCATTAACTCTCCTACCAATCACTTGGCATTTGGGTTTCACTTTGGGGATAATTAGTGTTTTTAAGACACTGAAACCTCTGAAGGCCAAGTGCTGTGGACAATACAACCCCCGTGCTTAACGAGGAGGGCAAGCTCACAGGTAGACATTAAATCCGGTCAAAAGAGACAAGAGGAGCCCAAGACTAGCTCAGTCAGTAGAGGGGAAACTCTTGATCTGGGAGTTTTAAGTTCGAGCCCCACCTTTGGTACAGAAGTTACTTTAAAAAAAAAAAAAAAGGCAATAAGAAAATGAGCTGCAGTTGGGTGCTTCCTTTTCCTGACAAGGATTTTTTTAATTTAACACTGGCTGGAGTGGAGGCACCTGGCTGTCGGCGTCCTCTTTATATTTCATAAGCAGGGGTCGCAGAATCCCAACAGGCCAGAGTTCTAGGCGCTGTCACCTCTTTACCAGGCTGTCCCAGCAGCCTCCTCAGCTTCTCCCCATCCCAGGGTTCCCCTTACCCCAACCCACGATTCAGTGGCTCCCAAACCCTCAACCGGGCACTCAAGAGTTTTTTCCTAACCAGCCCTAACCTAATTCTCCGAAGTTTTTTTGTTGTTTGCTTGTTATTTTTCCCAAAACAGCCCTAGCCCTTGGTCTAGTCAGTCACCCAACAGTCTCGTCTTTCTTTCACCTCCTGCGCAAGGCTCACGGTCTCCTTCCGCGGAGGTCCTCTTTTCCTCTATTCTTCCATCCCCCAACCGCTGCGGGGAAATTAGTCCTCAACCCTCAGGATTCCACTCAGATTTCACCTACACCAACAGGTCCACTGGGATCCCAGTTACCCCCCTCTCAAGAATCAGGATTCCTTCACCTCCCCTAACACCTTCTCTGAACACCCCGACCTCTGCTCCCACCAGGGGGGCTCCCAAGCGGCCTCCCGGCCCCCGGCAGCGTCTCAGAAATCGCAGCCCAAGGCGAAGAGCTGCAGAAGCCTCCCGTACAAATCCCCCGGGACGGGGTGTGGCTGTCCCCGCTTGGAGCACGCCGAATCCCGGCATGGCGAGACCCGCTGAAATGCGGAGCCCCTTCAGACCACGGCCCAGTGGCCGGCCGGGCGGCGCAGGATCTCCACCCTCCCAGCCTCCAACAGCGGCGCGGCGACCCAGAACCGGACGAACAGCCGCCGGGCTCCTGGATGGGCTTTGCGCCGGCTCCCGGCCCCTCCCCGGGGGCTGCGAACACCGCATCCTAAGTCGGTCCGTCCCGTCCCGGTGCCTGCCGCCCTAATGGTGCTCTTTGGGGGGCTCGCGGGCGCGCCAAACCTCCGAAGGGCCCTGCCCGCGCCTTACCCGCTCCCCGGTTCCGGCCTGCGTCCGCCCCGACTCACCTCTCCTCTTCTCGAATCCGTAGGGCACTGGTTTGGTAGAGACCTGACCTGACCAGATGAGACCGCACCAGATGCACCGCACCTGCCACCGAGCGAGAGAGGAGCAGCGGCGAGTCTGACGTCACGGCGGCCCGGAGCGCGGGGAGCTCGGAGTCACCTGATCACCCCGGCAACGCGCGCGGGGCGGGGCGAGGCGGGGGGCGGTGTCACAGCACGAGCCCCACCCCCAACCCCACCCCCAGCCGGCCGGCCTCTGGGCGCCTCTGGGAGCGCTCCTGGTCGCTTGGCTTGGTGAGAACCGGAGGCGGGATCCGGGCTTTCCTGCTCCTGCCTCTGAGCTGGGGTGGACCTGAGACTCCCAACGGGCACTCGTTTCAGGTTGGATCAGTCGCGAAGACTCCAAATGATTATCCCTCTCCGCTAGGACAGGTGCCTGGCTGTCCCCGTTGTAACCCACTCAGGCTGGGTTCACTGTAGGCCTCTCCTCCTGGTGTCTTCTTGGTCTACACCCGCATAGTCCAGGATTCGTGAGCTGTACCTGAGAGGAGTGGGGCTATGGCTAACTGGATTGCTCTCTGGCAACTTTTCCTCATAAACGTCACAGCAAGTAGTGCAGCCTTTGCTAGAGAATGTAATAAAACCTCATTCTTTCAGGCGCAGGCCCAAGACTTCCTGTCCTAAAGGTCTTTTTCTGTTCCAGCAAGGAGAGAAATGACTGAAACACTCCCAGAGCAAAGTCGAGGAAAAACCTGCAAGTCATGTTTGCAAAGAATTTTTTGATACTCATTTTAGAAATTGATTTTTCTCTAATGTACTCCCCTTGCTTGCTACAGCCATAGGCATACACCTCTATGACTGGTGTAGACCATCAGCTTCAAAGTGAGAATTTAACATCCCATGGAGGTCCCAGTTTGAGAACCACTTTTTATCTCCTCCCTTGGCTTCTTGCTGATTGAATTTCATTTTAGTTTTACTCTCTTATTCCCTGCGCTGCTGTGGAGGTTTCATATATATTGTCCTTCCCTCTCAAACTATAGGATTTTAGACCTGTCAAAGAGAAAAACCATGGGTCCCAAAAGGTGTCACTTTGGCCAAGTCACCAAACCCAGGCTTTTTTTCTTTAAGATTTTTAAAGGGGCGCCTGGGTGGCTCAGTGGGTTAAGCCTCTGCCTTCGGCTCAGGTCATGATCTCCGGGTCCTAGGATCAAGCCCCGCATCGGGCTCTCTGCTCAGCAGGGAGCCTGCTCCCCCCACCCCCACTTGTGCTCTCTCTATATCAAATAAATAAGTAAAATCTTAAAAAAGATTTTTAAAAAGTTATTTATGATAGAGTGAGAGAGGGAACACAGCACAGGGGAGGTGAAGATGGAGAAGCAGGCTCCGAGCTGAGCAGAGAGCCTGATATGGGGCTTGATCCCAAGATGCTGGCTGGGATCATGCCCTGAGCTGAAGGCAGACGCTTAACGACTGAGCCACCCAGGCGCCCCAAACCCAGGCTTAATAACACAACGTAATTGCAGTTTCAACCTTTGCCAGAAA
Organism: Enhydra lutris kenyoni; assembly: GCF_002288905.1. NCBI lineage: Eukaryota > Metazoa > Chordata > Mammalia > Carnivora > Mustelidae > Enhydra > Enhydra lutris. Next base: position 941,303 of record NW_019154089.1, read on the forward strand.
TGTGGTCAGGAATTTCCTGATAAGCACCAATGAGGCAATCTGTCACGTGGAGCTCTCCATCCCTCAAAGGAAGGTGGGGTAATCTGCATTACAGGAATCCCGCTACTCTACCCCTAACAGAATATGCTTTCTCTTCTTTTGCTAATAACTTCCTTGCTCCAACCTCACTCCTACGTAAAAAACCTCTTCCATTTTGTGCAAATCCCCTCTACTAGGTAGATGGGATGCTGCCTGATTTAGGAATCATTTATTAAAGCCAATTAGACCTAAAAGATAAAGTTATTTTACAATCAGTTTCTAGTGAGCACCTTTTGGCGTTGCCCAGCTAACTGGCAATACCCAGCTGACTGAGACATTGTCTTTGAAGATCAGTTGATGAATAGTGTGTCTCATATCAAAGTACCACCTGTACTGTTTACTATTTACTTAATAGTTTAAAGTGATACTTTTTCTTTTATACATTTATTTTTAAAAGAAATGCATATAAATGGGAAAAAAGACAGTTGTGAGGGGCGCCTGGGTGGATCAGTCAGTTGATCAAATGCCTTCTGTTTGGGTCATGATCCCAGGGTCCTGGGATGGTGGAAACCCAAGTCCGGTTCCCTGCTCAGCAGGGAGTCTGCTTCTCCCTCTCCCTCTGCTGCTCCCTTTGCTTCTGCTCTCCCTCGCGTGCTCTCTCTCAAATAAATAAATAAAATATTTAAAGGGGGAAAAAAAGACCGTTGTGAAAGGTAGAGAAGAATCATGGCTTCAGACAAAGTATTAGCTCTACTAATAGAAGAGACTGAAAACACGACCCCAGGGTCCCAAGGGGCAGAGATGAGTGGGCAGGAAGATGCTGCGAGCAGGGCAGGGCAGGGAGAACTGGGTTGTATGGCAGATCTGAAGAGGGGAACTCCATGTGGAGGTGGGGTGTGTGCGGAATTGAGCTGGAATGAGGTTTGAGGGAAATGGTGGAGGGGAAACATGCTGAGAACCGAGACAGAGAGGGGATTGGAGAGAAAGGAGAAGCACCAGGGGTTTGGGGACAGAGGCCTGTTAGCCTCTGAGGAATGAAGGTCATTCAACAACACCTCAAAACCACATTTGGACCATCAGGGGCAAGATCCACCCTTTACAGAAACTAGTACAGAGGAACTGATGCAGAGATCATCTGTTCCTAAGTATACTCTGACAGCAAGACTTTTTGGCTAGAAAATTTTCCAGGCCTTTGGGAGCAAGCATATTCCATTGAGGTTCTAATGAGGGCAGGGCAAGGTGAGGAAGGGGGTATAAGGCAGGGATAAGCATCTTTAAAGGGAGGAAAGCTTCTCAGGCTAGTTGGGACAAATGGAGGCTGTGCTGGGGAAGAAGAGATGATGAGACACATTTTCAGTAAGGTCCCTGGCCACTCCCCTTTTACTGAGTGGGTAGGGATTGAGAGGGCTTAACTATCCAAAGAAAAACAGGGGTGCCTGTGTGGCTCAGTGGGTTAAAGCCTCTGCCTTCGGCCCAGGTCATGATCCCAGGGTCCTGGGATCGAGCCCCGCATCGGGCTCTCTGCTCAGCGGGGAGCCTGCTTCTTCCTCTCTCTCTCTCTCTGCCTGCCTCTCCGCCTACTTGTGATATCTCTCTCTGTCAAATAAGTAAATAAAATCTTAAAAAAAAAAAAAAGAAAAACAGAACATTTCCCACCTTCACATCCACCTCCACATCCATAGTAAAGGAGGGTTCTCATGTGAGTACAAACCCAGAGAATGTTGCTGGCAGCAGCCAAGAACCCAAGAGACATGGCCAGGTTATACATCCCATGTGGTTCTTTTCTAGAATTTGACCTCAAGGGCCAGAACTCAGCAGCCAGCCAGTGGTAGAAGTTGCTGGAGTTTCACCAGGTTTCTTCACACAACAGCGGCGAGTTGCCTTCCATTCCTGGAAATAAAGAAAAATGTCTGTGTAGAAGGCCCTGACAAAGCATATTTTCTGTAAAAGTTCCTTAGCCACAGAAGCTGCAGTGGATTTTCCACATACGTGACTTTGGGAGAACCAGCTAGGACTGCAGGGGTGGCACAGTACAGGTGTTGGGGAGCCTGGGATTCATCCATTTCACGAACGTGGCCAACTTACCCACTTTCTCTGAGCCTCAATCTTACCTACAAAATTGGGATAATAACACCTACCTCTTTTACTTTTTTTTTTTTTTTAAACACCTACCTCTTAAACTTTACAGGAAGTCTCAATGAAAGGAAGAATCCAGATTCATGATTTTTCACAAGGCCATTTTATCTCAGATTTTTTTTTAAGTAGGCTCTACGCCCAACATGGGGCATAAACTCACAAACCTAAGATTAAGCGTCACACGCTCTGTCCACTGAGCCAGCCAGGAGCCCCTTCACAAGGCCATTTTATTTTTTTTTTTCCCTGTAAAAAGGATTTATTTTAACATAGTTACAATGCCATTATCACATCCAACAGAATTAATTGTAACATGTTTTTGTACACTATTAGCAAGATACTTTACCATATAATTTACATGTATATTATATACATAAACTCTGTCTACGTCCCTGTCTGTGTAGACATTTGCCTGTAGAAAAGAAGATTCAAGAACTTGACCTGATTTGAATGTTGGAGGATTGTCACGTGGCAGAAAGTTTTAGATTTGTTGTGTTTATCCGTCCACAAGGCCATTTTAAAAACCATTATATTCTTAGGGGCGCCTGGGTGGCTCAGTCGGTTAGGTGGCTGGCTTCAGCTCTGGTCATGACCTCAGACTCCTGGGATGGAGCCCCATGTTGGGCTCCCTGATCAGCAGGGAGTCTGCTTCTCCCTCTCCTGTGCTCTCTCCCTCTCTCTCTTTCAAATAAATAAACAAATATTTTAAAAAATAAAAATAAAAACCATCGTATTTTCACTGGATCCCATTTGTTCACTCAACAACAATCTAATGAAAGAATGTTTCTTGGATGGCTAATGTGCACTCAAAGCTGTGATGGCCACGAAAGGAGAGGTGCTCCTTTAACAACTCCTCCAGGCAACTGCCTCCTGGTGGGAAAGTCAGGGAGCATGAGACCTGGTAAGGCCCCTGTGAAAATGAAGGCTCAACTATGTTGTCATGCTCTTTTGTATTCCCGGCATTCATGAAAGGGAGGCCACACCAGCTGCACAGGCTAAGGTGGGATGCATGAAAGGAAGGGTGTGGAGTGGAGCCTGGAAAGGCAGGATTTGGAGAAGTAGGAGAAAAGAGAGCATTCTCAGTATATATGTGCTGAGTGAGTAAATGAACGAATGACTAAACAAATAAGCAAAGATGGGGCGCCTGGGTGGCTCAGTGGGTTAAGTCTCTGCTTTCGGCTCAGGTCATGATCTCAGGGTCCTGGGATCAAGCCCCACATCGGGCTCTCTGCTCAACAGGAGCCTGCTTCTCCCTCCCTCTCTGCCTGCCTCTCTGCCTACCTGTGATCTCTCTTTCTCTGTCAAAATAAATAAAATCTTTAAAAAACAAAAAAAAAAAAAAAAGGAAAAAACCAAATAAGCAAAGACAATAAAATCAGAGAACAGTAGGCATAACTGTAAGACCTGCCTGAGTGGACTGTGGGAATTGTAGAGCTGTGAGGAACAAACTAAGAGACAGCACAGGTTGTAGAAGAACTCTGGAGATAGCAGAATCTTCTGGTAGGAGCATGGGGTCTAGAACTGGAATGACAGGGTTGCATTTAGACTCCATCACTTATTGGCCATGGGACTTGAGCAAGTTACTTGACTTCTCTGTGCTTTAATTTCCTCATCTAAAAAAAAATAGGGATAGCATTAATATCTACTTTAGAGCATCATTGTGAGGATTAACTGAGATAATGCATGTGAAAGCATAGTGCTAGCACCCTGTAAATGCTCTACACTGTGAGCTTTTAGTCTCAGCATTTGTTTTATTAAATGCTAAGAAGAGAGGCACCTGGGTGGCTTAGTTGTTAGGCATCTGCTGTCAGCTTGGGTCATGATCCCAGCATCCTGGGATTGACCCCCAAATCAGGCTCCCTGCTCAGGGGGGAGACTGCTTCTCCTTCTCCAGCTCCCCCATGCTTGTGTTCCCTCTCTCACTATCTATGTCATAAATAAACAAAATCTTTAAAAAAAAAAGGCTAAGAAGAATATAGATTCAATATGAAACCTATAGTGAAGCAGTGAAACTCCTGGGAATGGGAAATGGGAAAGGGAGGCAGTCTTTTTTTTTTTTTTTAACATATAATGTATTATTTGCCCCAGGGGTACAAGTCTGTGAATCATCAGGCTTACACACTTCACAGCACTCACCATAGCACATACCCTCCCCAATGTCCATCACCCAGCCACCCTATCCCTACCTCACCACCCCCCAACAACCCTCAGGTTGTTTCCTGAGATTAAGAGTCTCTTATGGTTTGTCTCCCTCCCTGGTCTCATCTTGTTTCATTTTTTCCCACCCTGCCACCCATGACCCCCCCGCCCTGCCTCTAAAATTCCTCATATCAGAGAGATCGTATGATAATTGTCTTTCTCTGATTGACCTATTTCGCTTAGCATAATACCCTCTAGTTCCATCCACATCATTGCAAATAGCAAGAGTTCGTGCTTTTTGATGGCTGCATAGTATTACTGTGTGTGTGTATGTACCACGTCTTCTTTATCTATTCATCTGTTGATGTACATCTAGGTTCTTTCCATAGTTTGGCTACTGTGAACATTGTTGCTGTAAACATTCGGGTGCATGTGCTCCTTCAGATCACTACGTTTGTAACTCTGGGGTTAATACCCAGTAGTGCAATTGCTGGGTCATAGGGTAGCTCAATTTTCAACTTTTTGAGGAACCTCCATGCTGTTTTCCAGAGTGGCTGCACCAGCTTGCATTCCCACCAACAGTGTAGGAGGGTTTCCCCTTTCTCCGCAAGGGAGGCAGTCTTTTGTTAAGAATCATTGGCAGCAGAGTTCAGGCTGGTCAGAAGGGAAAGGGGGGTCATGGCAAAGTTGCAGCCCCAAAGGGTCAAGAAGGGCTGACAAAGGACTGGAAATAAGCCTTCCTCAAAAAGAGAAAGCCTGCTACCATTTCCTCAGAGCTGTGTGGAATTGGAGCCTGGCACACAGAAGCACCCAGTAACTGTATTAAACAGCCTCCTCTAGATGCTGTGCAAGTTGAACATCTTTATGGAGCTCCCTGGCTCATTGGCAAACACTAGTGGAACTCTTCTAGGTAAAATCCAAAAAGTTTTATTTTATTTTATTTTTTAAAGATTTTATTTCTTTGACACAGAGAGAGCGCAAGCAAGGGGAGCAGCAGACAGAGGGAGAGGGAGAAACAGGCTCCCCACTGAGCAGGGAGCCCAATGCATGGCTCGATCCCAGGACCCTGGGACCATGACCTGAGCCGAAGGCAGATGTTTAACCGACTGAGCCACCCAGGAGCCTCAAGTCCAGAGAGTTTTAAAGCACTGGAGAAGTCCACTAAGACCTGGCCTCTGGCTTATTTCAGTGTCTTCTACTTACAGAAGCAGACAAATGAACACATGTGAAAACAAAGCCAATGAATGTGGCCAACACCAGCACTGACTTCAGCAGAGAATGACCGGATTCTTATTTTGTGTTAGGGTATTAAAGAAATGAAACAAACACTTATGCTTCTTCTTCTCTTTCTTAGTTCACTGCTCTGCCAGAGTCTAATGGAATTTGAGGTCCAGGTCAAGGAAGAAGAGGCAAACTCATCAGTTTGCCTCTGGCCATGGTTCAAGATTTTGGTTTTCATCTGAGCAATGAGTCTCACAGTTTTGTGCCTCTTTTCCTGATCTACATTTTCAGATTCTACTTTACTAGGCAGGAACATCTTCAACGTAATTGACTAAAATGTTATTAAAATTGGTATAAGAAAGAAGGAAAGAGATTTTATGTATTGGCTCATGAAACCAAAAATTCAAAGGTAAGTTTCAGGCATAGCTGGATCCAGTCACTCAGACGCTGTCACCAGGAATCTCCTCCCCTGCTTTCTCTGGCTCAGCTCTCTTTTCTCTGCATTCTCAAGTAGCGCCTCTGTCAGTTTCACAATTACATTCTCACAGTAAAAAGTCCCAGCAAACAAAAGGCATTCTCTTTCCCAACAGTCTTAAGAAAAGTTCCAGGTTTAGTGTTTACACTGGCTTTGGGTAACTTGGCTTTTTTCAGAATGGGGGGCTGGAGCCAAGAGATGTGACACTGTGAACCAACTCCAGAGGAGAGCTGGGGGTGAGGTTAGGCACCACCAAATCCTACAGTTGGAAGTGTGCAAGGAACACTTCAGGTTTCCCTAGGAAACCTGAAGTTTAGTTACCACAACTAGGAAGTGGATGCTAAACAAACAAAAAACACAGCTGACCCCTACATGCCACCAAAACCCAAACCATAAGCCTTTGGCACAAGTGAAACAACAGTCCAACAGGCTAATATTGAATCAGTTTGGGAGTCAGCCTATCTTCACCTGTATTTCCAGGGAAGTTGCATCCAACAGGGAACAAATTTCAGCACTCAGAGGTTGAGCCTTCTTGAGATCGTGGCATAAAACCAGCCATTGGTTTTACCTAAATGCACTCTCCTTTCTGGAAGTGTTCTTTCTGAGGAAAGTGCTTCAGGGAGCACTTAATGCTTTAAATGTTTGTACAGCACCTTGAGCTCTCAAGAAGCATCACATAAAGGCGTACGCTTTTAATTGTGACTTTTTGAAGCATTGATTCCTCAAGTGGCCTGGTATTCGGATAATGATCTTAGGACCCCAGTCCTGGAGAAAACCACATTTTTCTCTTAGGCAATGACGCAGGGGAGTATGGCCATAAAATTCCCATCAATAATGTTGAAGAATAGGGGCGCCTGGGTGGCTCAGTGGGTTGAGCCACTGCCTTCGGCTCAGGTCATGATCTCAGGGTCCTGGGATCGAGGCCTGCATCGGGCTCTCTGCTCAGCAGGGAGCCTGCTTCCTCCTCTCTCTCTGCCTGCCTCTCTGCCTGCTTGTGATCTCTCTCTGTCAAATAAATAAATAAAATCTTTAAAAAAAAAATAATGTTGAAGAATAGCCCCGAAATACTCAACCGTTATGTCCATTTGCATTTATATTTTTAAAAATGGGCCGATAATAATAATGAAGCACACGACATACGAGGCATAAGAACTAAGGACAAAATTAAATCCACGTATTCATTCAATACACTTGCTATGTGCCTACCATGTGCCAGGGACTATCCTAAACTTTGAGGGTGTAGAAATAAAAAAAAAATGGATTTAGAAAATCCTTGCTTATGGGTGCCTGGGTGGCTCAGTCACTAAGCGTCTGCCTTCGGCTCAGGTCATGATTGCAGGGTCCTGGGATCAAGCCCCGTATCGGGCTCCCTGCTTGGCAGGAAGCCTGGTTCTCCCTCTCCCACTCCCCCTGTTTGTGTTCCCTCTCTGGTGGTGTCTCTTGCTGTCCATTAAATAAAATCTTTAAAAAAAAAAAAAAAGAAAGAAATTCCTTGTTTATATGAAGCTTACATTTGCAATAGTGTGTACATTGTATACATCTTCCAGCTGCCTCTATTATTGACAGGAAATATACAGCAATAAACCAACCTGGCAAAGTCTCAGTGAATGCCATTCTCCTCTTCATAAGGATTAAAAGGAGTCTTCTGAGAGATGCAGACACCTGTTCAAGAGGCCACAGAAAATAAGTGGTAGAATCAGGACTGAAATTTGTATCTCCTTATCTGCCTCTAAACTACTATTCTCTCTTAGGGTGTGGATGGAGGGTGACAGAGAATGGTGGGGACTTTGGCAAACCAGAGACCAAGCTCTGTGCAAAGGGAGCCACTATTATTCAGCTCCCTCCATGTGTCACAGGGAAATGTGGCCCACGGCAGCTAGGTTTTCTGAGTTTCCAAGAGGAGCCTGCAATCAAAACTGATTTTTAAAACACCATGGAAGCCAAAAATAATCTGTCTGGGCATAATTCAGGCCCTGGGTCTGCCCCTCTATTAGAGGTCACAGTGTGGCCAGGAGCGTCCCTGGGGAGGTAAGACTCCAGAGAGCAGCTCCAAAACTCCGTGTATGGAGCAAGCTGCAAAAACAGCTGTGGCCCTTGCACAGTCTGTCTCAGGTTGATTTGATATGGCTAAGGTAGAAAAACGGTGGCTTGTTTACTAAAAAAAGCGAAGTCCTTAATGAAAGGGAAGTCTGAGGAAGCAGCTGGAACATTCCACCACCCCCCAGGCCCCAGCGTGGAGGAGGTTGGCATAGAACCATCCTATGGTGGGTTGACAGGCCACGCTTATCTGAAAGGGAAAATTTAACTTCAGGGCGGGCTTCGTGTTACATCTGAGGTCCTAATAATGATCATTATGCTGTCAGCACACAAGACGTGGTTCAAAATAATTCTCCTCCTAAAAGTCACATTCTACTCGCTTCCTGGCCCTCCTTCACCCCCTCAACCCCTCAGCCTCCCACACTCAGCAAGTCTTTCCTCTTCCCCATCCCATTTGCCAAGGGGTGACAGCCATGGGGCATACGGAGGTCTCCTCCCTGGGGTGGCCTGGGGCCAGAACAGAGTTGGTGACGAGGTCTCCTCCTGTCCTAGCTTTTGGGGGAAGGGAGGGAACCCAGAAGAGCTTCCACCTTTAAAAAACATTTGCACCATCAATAGAATGAAACTCTGCAAGACAATAGTTTTACTTACAAAGTGTAAAGGAATTCCCATCCTCCAGATCTTAAGATCAGAAAACCTCTGTTTACTACAAGAATTGTTTCAGAGAGGGAGTGAAATCTGGCACACGGAAAATCCCATTCCTGTCCGCTCTCAACATAGTAGCTTTGCAGCCATATGCCATTGAGTATGATGGTATCACAGCCAAACAGGACTACGCTGTGGCATTGGAGACAGATTTGCCACCTCAACCACCTCCTTCTGCTGCTGGAGGCAGGTGGCAGGGCTGTGAGATCCGCAGATCAGGCAAGGGCTCCCGGCTGGGACCTGACAACTCCGTTTGTGCTATGAGGCCCTGGGAGCCTTTTCTTTGGAAAGCACAGGAAGTAAGGACCTAGATTCTTTCTTTTCTTTTCTTTCTTTCAAAGATTTTATTATGAGAGACAGCGAGCAAGCCAGAGAGTGAGCAAGACCATGAGTAGGGGGGAGGGGTAGCAGGAGAAGCAGATTCCCCACCAAGCCAGAAGCCCAACCCCAGGCTTGGGCTCCATCCCAGGACCCCAGGACAATGACCATAAGCATGAGCCACCCAGGCGCCCCAGGACATACATACTTTCTGAACAGGACGAGTCGGAGAAAACTTGTACTGTGTCCCACTCCCTTGCTTGGAAGATCATTTAAGATGAAGAGAGAAAGTGACCTCTCCCCCTTGTGGGGACAGGGCAATGCTAGAATTCAAAAGGTCCAGAGGCCAGTGTTCCAGCCCAGGTTCCCCTGGCTTTGGGACCCAGAACAATTTACTAAACCTCTAGAGGCCTCATTTCCCTCATCTGTAAAATGGAAATAATGGGACCGAGCCCGCAAATCTGTAGTGAAGGTCAGGTGGTGCACAGAGGAGAAGCTGCTTTCTCTTCGCAGAACTTACATAGAGCTCTCCATGGCCTTCCTGAATCCCCACCATGCACCCCCCCATCTACACCCTAGGAGAGGGTGCATATGCAGACCTTTGCTTCAGCCTTGGCCCCAATCCTAGTTTCTGCGGCTCCCTGGACACGTCATCGGGAGTTTCATGTGACGACCAGGGTCACCCTCTTGCAATTCTTTAGCTGCCACAGTGGAGACACAAGCTACCTTTGCTCCCACTCCACCCCGAGCCTTATTTTGGACGCCACCTTTGCCTGAATTGCTGGACTGCTTTGGCCACATTCCAGACGAGAACGCACCTGCCCCACCTCCTGCTCCAGGCCTCTGGACAGCCCAGATGACAGCCCTGTAGGTATGGCGTCCACCAGAGCCAGAGTGGGAGTGGCCATCCACACTCTGTCCATATGCAGTTTCTCAGGCTCCGGTGTAAACCTGTTGTTCTGACTCCCTGAGACCAGGGCCTAGGGATCTTCAAGTAACAAGCCCAGCGAGGGAGCAGGTGCACATTAAAGTTAGCATCCATGGCCCCCTGGGGCCTCCAAGCATGAATCTCTTCCTCAACCTGTTTCTTGTCATCTGTCCTATTTAACTCATCATTCCCCAGGGAAGCCAGGCCTCCAAGCCAGAAGCCAGGTGGTCCCCCAGCTTCAGGACAGGCCCAATCACCTCTTAACAGATTTGGCCCTTCTCCCTGCCCTGCCTGCTCCTGCTCGGGCCTTCCCTGTGATCTCACTCCAGAACCAGTGGTCTTACTCATCACCTGACCATTCTGGAAGGCTTGATCTGAAATGTTAATTTAGGGATGCCTGCGGGGCTCAGTCAGTTAAGCCTCTGCCATCATCTCAGGTCACGATCCCAGGGTGCTGGGATCGAGTTCCACATCGGGCCACTTGCTCAGCCATGAGCCTGCTACTCCCTCTGCCTGCTGCTCCCCCTGCTTGTACTCTCTCTCTCCCCTTGACAAATAAATAATAAAAATTTTTTTTAAATAATAAAATCTTAAAAAAACACGAAATGCAAATTTGGCCCTAATATTCCCTTACATAAAATTCTTTAGGGTTTTTCCCTCCTCTGCAGGATTCAAAAGCCTGTCCCTACAGCCTCAGATCTCCTGCCATTTCCACTCCTACAGGGAAAACTCCAACTAGACTGACATTATGCTCAAGTCTTTGAACGTTCCATGGGGCTGCATGTCTTTGGGCTTCTGTAGACACAGCACCCTCCACCGGAATAGCCCCTCTCCTCTGCTACTTTTCCTTCAATCTCAACTGAAATGTCACCTCCTCCAAGAAGCCTTCCCAGTAGTGCTGAGTAATCCCTCCTTTATCTCCATACACTCCCCAAGTATATCTATACCCATGATCCTATTTTGCCTTTATTTGTTTCTGTGTTTCTGCCCTACTAGATCCATACAGGGCTGTGCATTTTATTCATTTTAAATTCCAAGCCTTTATCAGGGCTGATAAGGTCCTTCAAGATCTGGCTCCTGCCCACCTCTCCACTCTGTCTCCTACCACTCTCTGCCCCACCCACTTCACCCAGTCACACTGGCCTTTGGACTGTTGCTGAGGGCACCAAACTCCTTTCTGCTTCTGGCTCTTTGTTCCTGCAGTGACCCTTTCCTCGAATGCCCTCCCCTGGATCTTTCCATGGCTGGCTCCATATTGACATTCTGATCTCTGCTCTAGTATCATCTCCTCAAGAGTCCTTCCTTGACCAAACCATCAGAAGTAGTCTTCCTTCTCCATTTTTCTCTCTTATAATACCATGTTTTCTTCCTTTGGGGCACTTATCACAAGCTATAGCTATTTCTCATTCAAAATCAGCCTTATTGGGGCACCTGGGTGGCTCAGTTGGTTAAGAGTCTGCCTTCGGCTCAGGTCATGATCCCAGGGTCCTGGAATCGAGTCCTGCATCAGGCTCCCTGCTCAGTGGGGAGTCTGCTTCTCTCTCTCTCCCTCTGGCCCTCTATGCCACTCATGCGCTCTCTCTCTCTCAAATAAGTAAATAAAAGCTTAAAAAAAAATCAGCCTTGTGGAGGTATAATTTGCATAAATAAAAGGTGTACAGTTAGATGAGTTTTGACAAATACCCATATACCAGGGTGGCTCAGTTGATTAAGTGACTGCCTTAGGCTCAGGTCATGATCCTGGAGTCCCAGGATTGAGTTCTAGGATCAAGTCGGGCAGGGAGTCTGCTTCTCCCTCGGACCCTCCCCCAGCTCATGCTCTTTCTCTCTCATTCTCTCAAATAAATAAAATCTTTAAAAAAACACTATTTGTTAAAATCTTTTGCCATATTTTAATTTGGATGTTTGCCTTCTTATTGAGTTATATATTTCTCTGTATGTTGTAGATGCAAATTATTGTCAAAAACATGTATTGCAGAACTTTCTTCTATTCTGTGACTTACATTTTCATATTCTTAATGCTGTCTCCACCCTTTTTTATGATTATTTCTACCTGTGATCTAAGAAAACTCTGCCTATCCCAAGGTCATGTAGATTTTCTTCTATGCTTTCTTCTAGAAGTTTTATAGTTTTTCTTTATTAAATACTTAATTCTTTGATCTATTTCAAGTATGTTGTGAAGTAGGAATTGAGATCCCTTGGATATTTGGTTACTCCAGCATCCTTTGTTGAAAAAAAATCTATCCCTACAACCATAGTTATTTAAATTCTGTTCCCTTTTTTCGGGGTGCCTGGGTGGCTCAGTGGGTTAAGCCGCTGCCTTCGGCTCAGGTCATGATCTCGGGGTCCTGGGATCTAGTCCCGCATCGGGCTCTTTGCTCAGCAGGGAGCCTGCTTCCCTCTCTCCCTCTCTGCCTGCCTCTTTGTCTACTTGTGATCTCTCTCTGTCCAATAAATAAATAAAATCTTTAAAAAATAAATAAATAAATTCTGTTCCCTTTTTAAAATTATTATTTGTCTCTCCCACTAGACTATAGGCTCCATATATTTATTCTAATTTATTTTTTTTTAAAGATTGTATTTATTTATTTGACAGAGAGATCATAAGTAGGCAGAGAGGCAGGTGGGGGGGGAAGCAGACCCCCTGCTGAGCAGAGAGCCTGATGTGGGGCTCGACCCCAGGACCTTGGGATCACGACCCAAGTCAAAGGCAGAGGCTTAATGCACTGAGCCATCCAGGCACTCTATTTGTTCTAATTTAATCTGAGCTCTTTTCCACCTCTGCTACCTCCTTGCAAGGGGAGAAAGCAGAGAAAGAGCTTACTTGGAAGTCACTTCTAGAGCTGATTCTAGGGGCCAGGAGCAGGGAAGTGGGGAGAGCCCATGGGAAGGAAAGCAAGCCAGGACGTGGTGTGCTATGGAGCTGGTCACTGCTGGGGGGACCTGGGGCCTCCGCACCTCCACCCTGTATCAGAGAAGGGAGAAAATATCTACCAATCCAGCTCTGTTGGTCAGCGGTTACCCCAGCAGAATTAACCTCCCCAGACCTTCAGACCACGGTGCTCGAGCTCAGAGACAAGCCCTGGGCAGAAGGCAAGAGCCTCGGGGAGCAGCTAAGACAAGGGGTTTCACCTGCTCCAAACCGGATGCCAGGATGCCCGATGAGTAAAAGGTGGGTCAGGAGGATGAGAAGAGAGGGTCCCACGTTTCTGACACACAGTCATAACAAGTATTTATCGAGTGTCTCCTCTGTGCCAAGCATTGTGTTGAGCAGTGGAGACAGTCATCCAAAAACCAATCCCTCCCCTTAGGACGGAGACAGACAGCAACCAAGCCAGTGACTGATCTGCATTATACCAAGAAGAGGTCAGTGCCGGGAAGACAAACAAAACAGGGTAAGAGAATTGTGAAGGTGAGTGCTGGGATGGGAGTTATTTGCACCATCAGCAAGTTTCTTGAGAAACTGCTGGAGAGAGAGAGAGAGAGAGAGAGAAGAGACAGAGAGACAGAGCCATGTGGATACCTGAGGCAAGAACAATCCGGGCAAAAGGAGCCACAAGCGAAAAGCGTTTAGGGAGGACTAGCTTAGGGCATTAGAGAAAACAGGAGGTCACTGGGGCTGGAGCAGAGTGAGAGGCAGAGCCTCTAAGAGGTCAGGGAAAGCCTCAGAAATGAGTTTGAATTTTATTCTGACTGTGATGGGAAGCCACTGCAGGGCTTTAAGAAGAGTTATAAATTTGTCTTATTTATGACTTAAAAGTTATGTGAGATACCGTTACACATATGTTAGAATGGCTAGAATTTTTTTTTTTTAAGGGATGATAGCCAGGACTGGCACTTTGCAGAGGGAAGTCAGCTCTCCCACCACCTGCTGGGCCACCAGTGTGCAGAAGGGTTGGGCGGAGTCACAAAAAGATAGACTTAAACTTAACTGTGCAGCCCAGCAATCCCACCCCTAGGTATTCACCTAAGCGAAGTGAACCTTAGGTTCACATCCAAACCTGTACATCAATGTTTGCAACTTTATGTGCCATCACCAAACAGCGAAAATAGTTCACATGTTCTTCAGCTGGTGACGGCTAGCCTGTGGTCCATCTGGGTAAGGACACTCCTCAGCCACTAAAGGACATAGACTACTGAGAATACACGTGACAACCTAGATGGACCTCAAGGGAATTATGCTTCATGACAAAAATTCCATCTCCAAAGGCTGTATTCTCAAAAAAAGACTGTAGAGTTGGAGAACAGCTTAGTGGTCACCAGGGGACAGGGAGGTATGAAGAGAGAGTGGGTGTCCATACAAAGAGGTGGCAATGAGAGGGCACAGTGACCTTCCTTGGCTGTGGCTGTGGATACACAGATCCATACACAGGATTTCAGTGCACAGAACTATACACACATCCATGCACACAAATGACTGCAGGTTATAAAATGGTGAATGGAGAATAAGGCCTGCCACGTAATTAACAGTAATGTGCCAAGGTCAGTGTCCTGGTTCGGATATTTTCCTACAGCTCTCTGTAAGATGTCACCATTGCAGGAAGCTGGTTCCATGGTGCACAGGACTCTGATTTGTTTGCATCTTCCTGTGAATCTGTAATTATTTCAAACTTGTAAAAACTTAGAAACAAAACTCTGACAGGTGGGTAAAAAGTTCAAAAAGACTTTTTTTTTTTTTTTTAAATAGGGGACATTTGCAAATGGATGGGTAGTAGATGGCACTTGAGAATTGTGGTTGCCTTTCTCAGTGGGACATGCTTCTCAGTTGTCCTCACTCTTGGGTAATCCATGTGAAGCATTAGAGGGGCAGTGTCAAGGTCTACCACGTGCTTCCAGTGGTGCAGCAAATATATGCCTGTGTATATACATCATTTTAAAAGACAGCAAAATGGAAACAAATATTGAATGTAGGTAATAGGTTTATAGGTGTTCACTGTTTTATTCTTTAAACTTTATATTTGAACATTTTAGTAATAAGAAGTTGAAAGAAAAAAAAGGCATGAACTGTGGACAGGTACAACAATCTGGGTGAACCTCAAAACATCATGGTAAGGGGTGGCTGAGTCGTTAAGTGCCTGCCGTTGGCTCAGGTCATGATCCCAGGGTCCTGGGATCGAGTCCCAAATGGAGCTCCTTGCTCAGTGGGGAGCCTGCTTCTCCCTCTGCCTGCTGCTCCCCCTGCTTGTGCTCTCTCTCTTTCTCTCTGACAAATAAATAAATAAAATCTTTTTTAAAAGCGTGAAAGAACAACAAAGAAGTCCATCATGGTAAGTAGAGAAGCCAGATTCAAAAGGCTACCTACTGAAAGATTCCATTTTGTAGAAGTTAAAACTATAAGGACAGCGATGGGAACAGTGACTGCCAGTTGCTGGGGATGGGAGCAGGGGGGTGGCTGGTCACTAAAGAGCAAGAGCAAGAGAAAATTCAGGAGGTGATGAACATATTCTGTATTTTGATTGCGATGATGATGGTTACGTGACTCTGTTTGTCAAAACTCATAGACTTTGTGCTAAAAAAAAAAAAGGTGATTTTAACGCATGTAAATTATACCTGGAAAAAACAAAACAGAAGCAGAGGAAGTTATCACGTGTGGAACCATTAAAAAGCAAGCTACACGAGGGCAAGATCTTCTCTGTCCTGGACTTGTTCGTTGTGCTTATGACACAGTTGGCATCAACTAAGCAATGAATAAATATGAGCTCATATGTGCAGTGAGTTTTTTCCCTGGATAAAGCCCTTGCACCACAGGGACCAGGAGCTGGGCAGTGTGGTATGGCACAGGCTCGGCACAGGGTCACTGCCTGATGGGTGATGTGGCTTCATCTTACTCACATGGGCTTGACATTTCACTGTAGCATCACCAGGAGCACAGAGGTCCTTCAGTGTCCTGCGTGCTGGTGCTCTCTGGCTGGAGGGAGCTCTGTGGGCCATCTCAGGGACCAGCAACAACTCCAGGAAGTGACAAGTGGCTGCTCCAACAGAAGGGAGGTAAAGGAATTTCCCTTTCTCTTGAGACTTGTCAGTCAAAACCGAACTTCCTTCTCCGAACTAGCTCCTTTTAAAAAGAAGGAAGAACTTATCAATTCCCTTGGCAAGACTAACATGCTAAATAAACATGACACATTATTTTCCAACATAATAACAACTACCATTGAGCTTTCTCAGTGCCAGGGCCCTTTATGGTGCCATGTTACTCTTACAGCAATTGAATGTGATGGCTACTCCAGGAGCCCATTGTACAGATGAGTGAGCTGAGGTTCCGGGAGGTGAAGGGACTTGCCCTTGACCATATCCTGGGGTGCTCAGCCGGCTGACCCTGCACTTAGGTAAGTGGCCTTTCACAGAGAGCCCGTCCTCTTGAGCCCCCCAGCTGCCCAGGGGACAGCTTTCACGTAGAGTCACTGTGGGTTCTGCAGCACCATTTGGGCAGTGGAAGTCTCTTCCACTGGCCCAGAATGGCATGTTCTCCCTGCTGTGGGGTGAGTGGTTGCGTCTAGGTCAAATATGGAAGGCGAGGGGAGGAGTGGGGGTGAAGGAAGGGAAGGGCAGGGAAGAACATGCAGAAAACACCAGCTGCTTCTTCTAGCTTTGAAAAAACACAGGCATTAGGGAACACAGATTTTTATCACAGTTTGTCAGGACGGAAGAGGAGGGGGAAGAGCAGGCTGCAGAGTAAGAAAGGGCTTCTATCCAGACCTCAGCACTGGGTCTGAGGCCCAATGATAATGACAAGAAAGATGGTAATGGTGATGATAGTCACCAACACCGTGCCAGGTGCTGAGCTAAACCCTCCCTATGAGTGACCTCAGGTAGCTTTCCTATTATTTTCATTCCCACTACAAAATGGAGGCCCATGGGGCGCCTGGGTGGCTCAGTGGGTTAAAGCCTCTGCCTTCTGCTCAGGTCATGGTCTCAGGGTCCTGGGATGAGCCCTGCATCAGGCTCTCTGCTAGGCGGGGAGCCTGCTTCTCCCTCTCTCTGCCTGCCTCTCTGCCTACCTGTGATCTCTCTGTCAAATAAATAAATAAAATCTTAGAAAAGAAAAGAAAAAAAAAAAAGAAAGAAAGAAAAGAAAATGGAGGCCCAGAGAGTCCATACACAAACTCATAAACATATTTTCACATGTACAGATTCATATACATTGAACGAGGTCAGGAGGGACGCTCATGAAACTAACAATAGTAGTAACCCGAGAAGGGTGGTGAGTGTGACAAAGGGGGAAAGCTTAAGCTTCTTTTTGTATTGTGTAATATTTTTTACAATGGGAATGGTACCCGTGGGTGTGTACTTAAACAACAGCAAAAAAAAAAAAAAAAAAAAAAAGGTGGGAGGTTTTAAAGATCTAGTCCGAAGATCCCATAACTAATTTCGGGCAGGGTCTCTCAGAGGGCAGCTCTCAGTCCTTAACCCTCCACCCCCACTCGGCGCCACGCCTATCCACGAGAGCCCGCAGTTCTAGGCCCCCCACACCTGATGGTGCAGAGGGAGTAGGAAAGGACTTCTGAGCGGTGTCGCCTTTCCCTGGGCTTCCCTAGGGGTACTGCGCCAGGCTCGCGCGTCTTGGCCTCTGCGGAGCCAGTAGCTCGGGTTCCAGACCCAGGGCCCGCCCACTGTCACGGAGTGGACTCCCGGCCAATCAGACCGGGGTGATGCCACGCCAGAGATGAGAGTGGCAGGAAATCAAGGTCAAGGCCCCGGACACAATGGGGCCATTGTCGGTCTCCAGTCAGTTGACTTTCAAGCAGCAGTTCCCTATCCACCCGCGCTCCTTCTCAGCCCCGCCCCTTGCCAGGAAGTCACCTAAACCCACTGCCTCTTTTTTCGGCCCCCGCGGGAGGGCAGCCGCATTCCGAGTCCTACCCCAGACGGGGGAGCTTGGCCTCCCCCTGCATGGCCTGTTATGTCCACAAGGTGGCGACAGAACACCACACTTCCGAGGGCGGGAAGCAAGACCCGAGGCCAGCAGCTCAATCACGGATCAGGGCGTGGGGGACCGTGCCCTTCCGTTTTATCCACAAAACTAAGTGAGGCTATACTTTCCCTTCACCTTTTACTCTGAGGTCGCTGAGATCTGGAAACTCAGGGGCTTTTCTCTCAGCAAATGGCAAAATGGCTGTGGGCTGAAGCTCTTTTCCTTGATGGCGAGAAAACTGAGGGAAACCTCTTTGCTACGTAAATCACAGCAGGTGAAACTGACCGCCTCTAAGGCCTGGGTTCATCAGTTGGTTAATTGGTTGATTGACTGACAACCTCTTGCTGCCTCTCAGCCGCCCCGGGACTCTGTGGGTCCAGGCAGGCGGTTGTTTACCTTAAACGCGTGGCCTGCGCTCCAGGCCCTAGGGGCAGTGATGAGCAAAGCTAGCTTGTCTCTGCCCTCAAGAAGCACCCAGTCCTGAATGGGAGGGGAGACGGTGATCAAAGCTACACCTAGCACTGCAATAAGTGGACAGGGCAAGGGCCTGGCCTGAGCCATTCCCTCAGGAAGTGATTCGTGAGTTGGGATGGGAAGGGTGGGAATGAAGACCCCTTTCCTCCCAATCCCCTTAAAACAGCCCCTTCTTGGATTGATCCAATTACCCACTGGACCACCAGGCCCGTCCTAGGCCAGGCAAGTGGTTGGAAAGAGTAGATTAAAAACAAATGTACCCTTGGGCGCCTGGAGGACTCAGCTGGTTAAGCCTCTGCCTTCGCTCAGGTCTCGATCCTGGGGTCCGGGAATCAAGATCCAATCAGGCTCCCTGCTCAGTGGGGAGTCTGCTTCTCCCTCTGTGCCCCTCTCTCTCTGTGTCATGAATAAATAAATAAAATCTAAACAAACAAACAAACAAACATACCCCAACAACACAGGCTCCTTCTGAGATCCACTGCCCTTCCCTTGTGTCACTGGAGGACGGCCCCACACCATGTCAGATTCCCAACCCCAGACCTGAGGAAGGAGGAAGAGCCTTTCAGGGAGGTGATCTGGGAAGGCCTTCCACAGAGTCAGAAGGGCCTATGAGGGGGGAGCCTGGGCAGTGTGCTAGCATGAGGCCAGCATCCCTGGCTGCCATGGGGAGTCTGGCAGCCCCTCTGCACAGTGGGCAACAGGGGGAGCCAAGGGCTCCAACCACCCTCACACAGCAGCCACTGGCACATCGTGAGAGCTGAGAGCGTGGACTCTGGGGGCCTAGCCCACCTGTCTCACCAGCTTTGGCCAATTACCTAACCTAAACTTCAGTCTCCCTGTCTATAACACGGGGGCAATAAGAATGGCACCAACCCTCCTAGAATGGTTTTGAGGATTGAGGGAGATAATATGGGAACTCTCCTGGCCCACAGTGGGCACTTAATAAACACAGGCATTATTGTTATCCACTTTTTCATGAGCCCCTTTATCACAAGGTTATGCCAGTTGGGAAACCAGGAACGTGTGACCCAGAGAGGTTAAGTAGCTAGCTTCCAGTCTCAGGATCCAAACCCAGGTTCCTTTGACGCCAAAGCCTGTGTTCTTGGGAGGTGGGGGAGGGGTTCTCCAGGGCCCCAGGCATGGTGGGGTCAGAGCAGGAAGCAATGGGGAGGCAGGGCGAGAACCCCCAGGGCAGGTGGGTGCTGAGGCTACCTCCAGAACCCTGGCATGCCGTCCTGCCAGCCCTAGCCACAGATCTCTGCTCAACTCTGCCCCCAGGATTTGTGGTGCCCCCTCCCTCACCCACTTTGGCCCGTTGGGTTGGGCCCTTTCCCTTTTCTCTTTTTCCGGGCCAAGTGCAGTAATCTCAACTAACAAAAGTGACCATGGCTACTCTGACGTGCGTGTGACACTGATGCTGGCCAGGCTGGGCCCAGCCCGTGGGCCAAGCGGAGCTCAGGCCCCTTCCCACGTGCCAGGCCGCATGGACTGTGCCACTTGGGCCCTTCCCCATGAAGCACCCGAGCAGCCCTTGCTTTGGAGACACGTGCCAAGTGTGTTACAAGCACAATGAGCAAGGATAAGACAGATAAGATCTTGGCGTCCTGTGTGTTTTAAACAACTGTAGGGCTGGGGGCATTGAGGGTGGGGGAGCGGTAGAAACTTCTTGAGCCCAGCCTGCTCCGGCCCCCGCCCGCCCAGCTCTGGAAGGGTGGGCCAGGACCTGGGGCAGAACTGGGCTCAAGATAAGCAGAGCCCAAAAAAATAAAATTAAAATAAAATAAAATAAAATAAAATAAATAAGCGGAGGCCAGATAGGCCTCAGAGCGCAGAAGATGCTGCCCTGTGAGGCCTTGTGTTTGGGGTTAGTGGGCGTGGTAGGGCAAGAGCGGTGTTGGTCCAGCTTCATCTACCCTCTAGAGGTTTTGAAGTTGGTCAGACCACATGTGAGTCCTGACACTGGCACTTAGAAACTGTGTAGCTTTGGGAGGTCACTGAACTCTTCTGAGCCTCAGTGGTCTTGTCTGTAAAATGGGGTTCATTAAATGCTCACAAGGTTTGTGAGGATTTAAAAGGAATGAATGGCAAATGATCTGATCTTCTTTGTTGTGGCTGCTGTGGTGGCTCCCATCACCGTTGTTGATGATGGCTTGGAGATAAGGCCACCCAGAGTCGGACAGTTTGGCTGGCCCCCAGACTGGGGGGGGGGGGTGGTCAGCTAGGTGAGTTTTCCTCCCCGCCCAGTCTTCTGATAAGGACACCAGGTCCTTGAGCCTGATGCAGGAAGCTCAGAGGTCCTGCAGAGGGGAGTCACACCCCCCAACTCACCCCAGCCTCCCTCCCCTACTTACTCCAGCCAGCCTGTGAGGTGGGTAGGGACCCATTCTTCTGAGGCAGCCTAATCTCTCTTCTCTCTCACTGATTCTTTAACTTTTGCCAGCTTCTGGGGTTGAGGGATTAAGAGGGGAGAAGGAGGGAGCTGGTGGGGGGACAGAGAAAGTTCTCCAATCTATAAAGAGGGAAGGGGCCGTTTCTGTCTTTTTAATCTCAGGCAGAAATTGGTGACATTAGGTAGCGTAGTTAAGACACCTGTCCCCACAACCTGCAATCCACTTACGGAAAGGGCTGCTTTCAAATCATGACACTGTTAATAAAAGAATAGAATCTTCCACAAGGAAATAAAAATTATTAACTGAAAGCAGAGTCTGCAGTCCAGTTGGCCGACCAACACCCCATTTCCAGGGCTGGGGTCTGTGGCTTCATGTCCTTGTCTCTGTCCTCCCTTCCAAGCTCCCCTGAGAGCAGGCCACGGCTGGACTGGTGGAGGGCTGCAGTGCTGGCTTGCGCTTAGGTTGGGACTGAAGTCCTGCCCTTTGGCCCTTTCTAGAAATATCAGCCTGAGCAGGGGCCTCTTGAGAACCTGCTCATGCCCAAGTCCTGTTTTTCAGGCAGGATCTTTAGGCTCCTCCTGCAGGTGGGGCTTCTGACTCTATTCCCATTCCTCTCCTCTCCATCCCTACCCAGTTCCCCCCCAGAATCTGGAGAGGGAAAACTCTGGGCCTCCAGAGCCTTCTGAGGGTCTGGAGGAATCTCAGAGGACCTGGGAGCCCGAACTCCAGCTGGCCGACGTGAGGAACAGTTAAGCTCTGGGGAGTGGGGGTGGGGAGTGGGGGAAGTTGGACCAGTGTGTGGAGCCTCTGGAACTTGCCGATCTGAGGATCGATTACGCTGAAATGTTCCCGGTCCGGTTCACAGCAATGTCCGTGGGGAGACTGTGGGAAGGTGTCTGTCTGTCCCAGGTTCCTCAGGCTTGGAAACCCACAAGCCCTGCCTTCTGTGATTTCTGGCCTGCCCACTCACAGCCCTCTCCTCTTGCCTCTGCCCACCTCATCCCCATTTCTTGGCAGCCTCAAAGGACTTAAGCTTCCCTGGTCCTTGCTCCTATGATCTGCCCACCCCCACTGGTGATCACTTTGGTCTCAGTAATTTAATTCCTGCTCTTTCTTTAGGACCCCCCTCCAGGACACCCTCCTGACCCTTCCCTGTCCCAGGCTGGGCTGGCCGGCTGTCCCCGTCTTCTAGCATGCCTGCTATCTCCGGAGTAGTGCTTTGTAAAGTACCTGTTCCCTCTCACCACTGCCATTTGCCTGAGGTCAGGGCTGGTGCCACTGCTGGGCCTGTGGAGGGGGCTCCATTGGACTGGGTCAGTGAGTGGTGATCAACCTCATTCGGGCTTTAGGAGTTCACAGTTCATTGTGCATGTGGGGGTGATAGCCAGGGTGACTCTGGCCTCTCCCCAAAATCCTGGATTTCAGGTTCCCTTTCTCTTCCCCTCAACCCTCACTCACCCCTCCCCACTGTCCTAGTAAGGGGTGAGGAGGTGGTGCAGCAAAGTGGACCATGGGGCCACATGCCCACTGAGGCGGTCTGCCGCAGCTTTCCTCTTCTGTAAAATGGATCATCCAGCACCCTCTTTGTGTCACTTTAAGGACTGAATGTAATAATCCCCAGAAAGAGCTCCTTCCCTCCCAGTGGCAACTCTGGACCAGGGGCAATTCTCTTTCCCAAAGGTTCGTGATCCCTTCTGGGGAGGGGAGAGCACCCTAAGTGCGGCAGTTCTGTACCCCTCATGCCCAGCCTACCCCCTCTGTAGGGCCACACCTTCCCCCTTTGCAGAAGCCAGGGCAGCTCTGGGACACGTGGCAGGGGAGTCCAGGCATGCTCCTGGTCACAAGGGACAAACAAGTGGGTTCCGTGGTAGGTTCTGACCTTATGGGTGAGTCCCCAATCTCATGAATGCCTGCCTGACAGGGGCCAGGGTCTAGGAAATCACTATCTGGGCTCAAGGTTTGGGGCAGAATCAGTTAGCCCAAGCAGCAGGGGAGCTCAGCCACCAGAAATATGGATGAGCCGCCACCTCCCTGCCATGATATCTGGAGGCCTCTTTGCCTACCATCAGGCCACAGTCCCCAAGATCAGAAAGACAACCTGTGTGGAGGCCGCCAGCAAGGCCTCCTCTCCACTGCCCCTCCCTCCCCCAGCTCAGGGCCTTAGGGGATGGTAGTAGGAGGGATGGAAGGTACGAACCCTGGAGACAAACAGGCATCTGTTTTAATCCTAACTATCCGAGTGAGATCTGGGGTTAGTGACTTCATTTCTCTGAGCCTCAGTTTCCTAAGCTGTGAAATGGGAAGAACGACAGCACATGTCTCTTAGAAAGTTCTAAGGACTGAATGGGAAAATTCACATAATTCATTCAGCTCAGAGTGCACACACTAAGAGAATAATAAATGGTGGTATTACTCTTATTATTATGTGTGTCCCTAGCATCTACCCAGGAGACTTTAATGTTGTCCAACCTAAGAGAGTCAGAAACTGCTGAACATTTATAATACCTTGAAGAGGAGCTTGGTTACCTGAAGTGAGTGGAGAGGGCCTACCAGGCTCTAAAGCAGGGGCACTCTCCTTTTCTGTACCCACCCCATGCTGGGAGCCCCTGGTGGTCCTGCTGTTGTCTTTACCTCTTCCATGTTCAAAAGCTCATGGAGGCCTTGGTGCATTTTCTGCATGTGGGAAACTCTTCTATAAAATGCTCAGCTGGGCAGCTCTGCCACCACGAGCCAGGGGCCCTGGTCTGAAGGCCACAGGGCACTATGTTGGCTCTAGAGTGGGCTGGGATGCAGGCCTGGCCAGAAAAATGATCACAGGGATACCACCTTTGCTCGGTGCCACACTTCTGCCTTTGCAACAGGGAGTCTCCAGCTTTTCTTGCCAGGGTGACGACTCGTGGACAATGACACCAGCAGCACAAGGGGCCCCTTGCCCTCTACTGGGAGGCCTTAGCTTTGTAGCCACTGTGAATTTGGAGCAGCTGACAGAGTGGAGGCTGAGAGACCCGCTTCCCTAATGGCCTGCACCACGAAGGAAAGCAGGGACATCAAGTATCCCCCGAGGTCCCAGGCTTTGGCCTCACAACAAGCAGCAGCACAGGGGGTTACACCTGCCCCCGAAGACACACACATTGGGCTCATCCACATCTGTAAAGACAAAAGGAAGCAAAATGCAGAGGACACAACTGCCTGAGGGTCTAGGCCCCCCTCAGGTACTAGAGGTTGCTGCTGGCTAGCCTGCCCCTGTGGCATTGTGGGTGTCAGCTGAGGGACCCTGGCATTCCCAGTCAAGCTCCCCTGAGTAGACCAAGGAGGATGAGAGAGAGGCTATGCCCAAGGATGTAAGTTGGTTGGTGGCCCTGGCCACATAGGTGTCCCTTAAGGCTGAGGCCCAAGTCAAGCTCCCCACAGTGGACAGCACCCATCCCCAGTCACCAGCCATGGGTGGCACTAGGATCCCCACTGCCATTCAGTGGGGGCAGAGGGATCCTCAGCCTTCTTTGAGCCAGTTTGGAGGTGGGACGAGCCACAGAGGGGCTGCCTCTGGCCTCTTTGTTGTGGTAGTGGGGTTCCCAGGGGGGCCCCCTGGCTCTCTGGGCAGTGCAGTCCTGACCCGGAGGCATGGTAGCCTGTACCACCCCGACGCAGCCCAGAATGTGGAGTGGAACGTGGGGTTCTTTTATTAAATGCCCCAAACCCAGCTCCTCATATGGAGATCAGGAGGCTGGGACCCGGCAGCCCCACACCCTGGAGCCCCCCCTACTGGCCTGGAAACTTGAGTCAGTGGCCATGTGGGGCCCCAAGTGGCCAAGGAAAGGTGCCTGGCATCCTCAGAGACCAAGCTGTGTGCAAGGGCTGGGAGGTTCCCTGGGTTTGGGGGTGAGGGTCAGGGTATAGGGAAGAGCCTTCTAGAAGCTCTGGGATCATGTTTCAGGAGAAAGGTGAGCACCATACCTGATTCTGCCAGGTCTATGTCCCATTCCGGCACCTCCTACTGCCCTTCCCACTTAGAATTCCTCCTGACCCTCTTTACATGTGTTTAAAGGAGCCTGTGATTCTCTTGATCATGGTTTGTAATTCTCTACTTGATAGTCTATCTCCCCTATGGACTGTGAGTTTAGGAGGTGGTACTACTAGGATGGCTGACCAACAAGAATCAGAATACAGACTGACAGGCACAGCCTGGCACTCCTACTGTGCAAATCAGGGCTCAATGGCAAGATGTGAAACCAGAGCTTATGTGCGGATTGGGACATCCCTTAATCTTTTATTCCTACTTTGAGGGTTGCAGAAAGCTCCACATCAAACCAAACTGAACCAAAATGTGAGTGACTGACTAGCAGGCAAGTAGAGAGGTACTATTTCAGGGACACCTGGGTAGCTCAGTCCTTTAAGCTACAGACTCTTCCCCACCATTCCTGGTCTCCAGCCCTGTGTGGAGTCAGCCTGATACTCTCTCTCCCTCTGCCCTTCCCCCTCCTAAATAAATAAACAAATAGGAGGTACTGCTTCAAAGACTTCCTTTGAAATGAAACACAAACTTGACTTTCTTTCATTCAGTGATAAAAATATTTACTCAAAATGGATGCAGGCTAGTGAGTGGACACCGAGAGGATAAACACACACACACACACACACACACACACACACACACACAAACACGTTTGCCAACTCTGGCGGGCCTGACATGTTCTGATAAAGGCTGACTTGGGTCCCAAAGAATGGACTCCTTTTCTATGTAAACAGCGTCTCATCCAGAGGAAAGATCCAGGGGCGCCTGGTTGGCTCAATCGGTGGTGCCTACAACTCTTGATCTTAGGGTTGTGAGTTCGGTCCCCACACCGGGAGCAGAGATTAAAATCTTTAGGGGAAAAAATAAAAGACTAAAGATCCCCAGCAGTGCCAAGGTCCAGGTCGTGTGGGGGGGGTTGGGGGAGAGGGAGGTCCTGATCCATGGGGGGGGGGGGGGGGGTGTCTCAGGCTGCAGCCCACAGACTTACCAAAATATGGTCTTCACCACTGGCTGTCCCATAGGGGAGTCGACGTGTGCAACTGTAAACCCACTTTTTGGTTTTGTTTTCCTAAAGCCAAATGCGGCCGCTTCGGGAGGTGACAGCAGCCGGGCTGGCGTCTATCTGGGAGGTCGGCTCGGGCGGCGCAGGTTGAGGCCCGCTCCAACAGGTGCAGGTGCGCTGCGTGCGCGCCCGCCGGCCTCGCGCGAGGTCCCTCACCCGCACCCGGGCGGCCGGAACCCCAGGGCTCAGAGACCCTCCTGCGCACTGCCCGCGGCCGCTTCGGAGGGCCCGGGAGAACGCGGGGAGCCGAGCTGCGTCCTCCCTCGTTCCCCTCTCAAATGCCAGCGTCCTCCATTTGCTGCGCCCAGGGTGCGGCCTACTCAGTCACCGGCCCGGCAATCCGGGCGGCCGCGAGAGCAGAGCCGGGGCTGCCAAGAGCGCGGCGGAGGGGCGGGAAGGGAGCGCGGGGTGTTTGCCCGGCAAAGCCCGGTGGCGCGCTGAGTCGGGCGCGCTGGCTGCCCCGCCACCTGTGAGGGCGCCCGGCGGCTGCGCCCGGCCTAGCCCTGGGGCCCCCAGAGCGGCCAAACGGGCCAGAAGGCGGGGCTGGACGTAGCGGCCGGGCCAGGCTGCGGCAGCGGCGGCGGCAAAGGCGGTCCTGGCGGGCGCGCCTTTTCCGGCCCGGCCTCCCGGAGGGCAGCGCCCGCGCGCCCGGCGCTCCGAGAGCCGGCGGGCACCCTACTCGCCCCCTGGCGGCGCCGGGGACTCGCCGGGCGCCACCGCTGCCACCGCCGCGGAATGAGCTGTCCACAGCAGCACTGGGCGCCGCCCGAGGTCCCGCAAGAATCTGTCCCGGGGCTGCGAACCCGGAGGCAAGCCGAAATTGGAGGAATGGAGGAAAGATGGGAAACGCGGCATCTATGAGGTTTGGGGGGTTTCCCCTTGGATCCACGTCCTCGATATTCCGCGTGGGCTTCTCCACCAGCATGATGATCGACTTCCAGGGACCTCATCCCCTACTAGTTCCCCCCTCCCCCTCACCCAGTCTCTCTGGAAACTAAAAGCCACTCTCTGGTTCTTAGTCATTTTGGGAAAGCTCCCCACATCTCCTCTCCTTCTGCAGTGACCTGTCCATGGCAGTAACCTTGGTGGACTTAGCCACACCAGGACTTACCACACTCAGACCTTTCCGCAGGTGGAGAGCTCTGAGGCGATGCTAAGAGGTTATCAGAAAGATCAGAATTCCATGTGGCCCCCAGTGCCCCTTGGGAGCCTAGCACTGCCCTAGGTTTTGTGGGAGATTAAAGTCCTTGCCCTCTAGGTACTTCCAATCTCAGAAGTCAAAGATACTCAGGAGACTATTGGCACAGCAAGTGGCCTCGCCGCATGAGCTCAGGGGAGGGTGTGGTGGGGATGGGCCAGAGTGTGAGCACTAGAGCCATGAGAATTTGCTGAATGGGCCGGATTTGGAAGGAGAGAGAGGGAGGAAGAGAGAGGACAGACAGTCCTGGTCCAATCTAGAGTGGAGGACTGGTGTGGGAGAGTTGGGGTGGCCAATCCCAGAGGCCCTTAGAGGTTGGCTTCTGCAATGGGAAAGACAGAGGGAGAAGGAAGATCTGGAAGCTGGACGCCCTTCTGGGAAGCAATAGCAAAGTCTTGCTCTGAGGTGGTGGCTGAGTGAGGAAGTTTGCCACCTGCAGTTCTGAGGGGCATGCGTGCAACTAGGAAAGCAAGGCAGTTGGGCCATACACTACTCTCTGCACCCCACCCCACCCCCAAAAGCTTGGGTTAGATGCAGAGGTGTTTGTCAGGAAGGAGGAAGCTCAGATTATGGAAGGGAGAGAGACAGCTGTGCCTAGGTCCAAAGTCCAAAAAATAAAAAAAGAAAAAGAAAAAAGAAAAAGAGTGAGAGGAAGCAGGACGGTGGAGTAGCGCTGGGAGGAGCAGCAGGCTGCCTCCTTGGGGAGGAGGAAGCTCGAGGGCAAGAGCCTGTCTGAGCGGCCAGCAGAGGGCGCAGGGGCCCTAGAACCTCCAACCCACTAGAGCAGGCTGTCCTGGACAATCAGGCTGCTGTGTGTGGTTTCTCCCCTTTTTCCCATTCCACTTTCT
Source organism: Enhydra lutris kenyoni (assembly GCF_002288905.1). NCBI lineage: Eukaryota > Metazoa > Chordata > Mammalia > Carnivora > Mustelidae > Enhydra > Enhydra lutris. The sequence goes on from NW_019154089.1 coordinate 969,174, forward strand.
TACTGAATTCATCTAAGGTAATTGGGAAGACCCCTTCTGCCCAGTCTCAGGTTTTGTACAGAAGATGTGGTGAACCCAAAAATGAAACTTGCAGGCCTTACTTTGACCTCCAGCCCAAATCTGCCCAGGTCTTAGGGCAGCTGTTATATACTGCCTCATTTTTAACTTAGAAAAGCCATCTTTCTGGCAGTTGGAGACAGACAGACCATTGGGTCTTGTCTCAGTAGTGTGACTTCCCACTTAGCCTTGGCTTCCACAAAGGCCTGTCTGTACCTGGGATCCTGGCTGTTTCGTGGTGGCCTCTCAACCTAACTCTGAGACAGGCTCTCAGGAGGCCATGGGGTCAACCTGGCAGAAGAGACTGAAGAGCCTGGACATTCGGGCACTGGCTACGCTGGGACTTCTACGGGGAAGACTGAGGCTGTCAGGTGATGAGCCAGGAGAGTCAGGCGCTGGCTGTCCAGAGCCAGTAACCACAAAGAGGGCTCTGGGTAATGGGACTCCCCCACAGCCCTGAAGTCAGGTAGGGCAGGCTCTATGATGCCCCTCAGGTGTGGCAGCCCAGGAGGAGGGAGAGGGAGAGGGCAAGCACTGTCACCAAATCCTGCCACAGTGAGGGCTTTGGCAGGTCACTCCACAGGAGAGGGTCCAAGGAAGCACCATTTGGAAGAAGGGCCAGGGTCAGAAGTCTTCTAACAGTGGGGTAGGGTTCTGGGGTGTGTGCAGAACTGGGCTGAGGAGGGGAAGGGTCCTGGCCTAGCAGGGACCACGCAGGTGCTTCTTTGCCAGTGCTCCCTTGCCTAGGCCAGGTTTCCTTCCCTTTGTGGTCAAACCACAGCTAAAGGAGAGCTTCCATTTACTCATGCTCTGCTTGAGTTCCTCCAGGGCCAGCTACCCTCCACTTTCCCCTGTTCCACCAGGAAGCCTGTTGGAAACAGGGAGAAGCATTCCTAATTTCCTCATGGATGATGCTGACGTGAGTGTGCCTGAAGGTGGGCCCATCCCATGGCGTCTGCTGCCATTACTCCCTCCACCTCTGCTGGAATAGGTCCCATTACGGAACGTGGTCTCTCAGCCCCCTTGCCCTGCCACTCCTTTTTGACATTCATAAACACAGTGATCAATTTCTAAGTCCTTACCACGTGCCATGCACTGTGGTAGGCACAGTGGGTGCATGACCTCATTTGTTCCTCTTAGTAGCTCCAAGGCCCAACGTCCCTGTTCTTTGGTTCCGGTTTCCAATCCCAGCCAGGCACAAGGGGTTGAAGTCTGTTCCCTGAGCTGATATAGAGGACACAGTCCAGCCTTGGCGTCACTCACCGTGTGGTGGCTCAGTAAATATTAATTAACTGTGAGGACAAGCTGCACTTTGACTCATCTCTGGCTAATTAAATAAACCTGCCATGTAAATCAGCAGTGGGGATAAAGAGATATTAGGCTGTCTTGAAAAGAAATTGGGCTGAGGGACAGATGGCCTCCAAGCAGAGATCTACCTTGGCCTGCTCTGGCTTTCTTTTGTGTTCTTTGAAGCTAGGGCCAGCGTGGTGGGAATGAGGAGTAACCTACTTCTCAGAGAAAGCCTCACCCCCGACATCCTGGAGAACAGGGAGGAGGGAGGCAGGCCCACGGTGACTGAGCATTCTCTCGGGAGCCCAGACAGAGCTGTCCAGGCCTCCCCACTCCTCTCCCACTCCATCTTCATCCCCGAGGCATCACGTCCCAGGGGTCCTAGTAGGCTGGAGGAGACCTGGGGCTCAGGAAAGACATACTGTGAACGCCCCTTCCATTAGTACCTGGCAGTTTGGGACTGGTGGGACTGGCAGTCACCTCACTGGGCTCTGCTTCCTTCTGCTCCTTCCTACAGAAAATGAGCCATGGCAATGTCCCAGATTCTCTGGAGGCCTGGCTCCCACTCTGACCAACCTAGGACAGGCCACTTAACCTCACCAGGCCTGGACTCGACGTTGTCAAATAGGGAAATAGCAAAGTCAATCGGGGGGGGGCGGTTGCTGTGCACAAAGTAAGGGCTCAGGATGTGGTGACTATTTGATGATGATGATGATGATTGTATCTGGTTCATAACAGCCAACTGTATCCCCCAGTACCACTGGGCTATCTTGAGATACAGTCAGGGTAGCTACTGTGTTTGAGCCTTAAGCTGTTACTTTGAAGGTGGCTATGCTTTATATGGAAAAAGAGAGAATATCATTTCAAAATAATGCCATGATGTGAACATGTAAGGATAAAATGACATAAGGTAGGGGCAAGGGCAAGGGTGCAGGGAGTGTGTGAGCTTCAGAGGAAGAAGGGAACAGTGTGCCCTCTCCCCTCACCTGCCCTCCCCCCTTCCCTCATCTCCCCTCCCAGTCCCTCCCTGCAGCCACATGTGAGCCCTCAACCCTCAGGGCCCATGTCCCTCCTCCTCTCCTGGCTTGTGTTTCCAGCACTAGCATGGCTCTGAAGGTTAGGGCCAACCATGGGGCCTGTGGTTCATTCAAGCTGATCCCCATGCTGTCCTCTACTAGGGGGAGCTACACCCATCACCATGGGAGTTCTACAGGGTCCCCTAGAACTGCCAAGCAGGTACAAGACAAACATCTACACTCAACGCACTGGAACAGATCAAATGTGGTTCTCAAAAGCTCAGACTTGCAAGCTTTGGAGAAGGCCCAGGTTTGGCTCCTTTTAACTCCAAACAAATTCTTGTGGGATGTTGCAATTACTTGTGACAATCCCTCTCCCTGCCTGGGACTTTGATTTCAGAATTAGACATGTAAAACTGGGTGGCTTGCTGGGCCTTGAGCAACTTGGGGGGTAGGGTGGGGGATGGCGAAGGAAAAGTCTTTGCAGCATATTGCATTTGAAAGAAAGATCTCAAGGAATCAGATACTGTAGTTGTTTGTGTTACCAGAACTTTTTCAGCCACTGTGGCAGATTTCCTGTCCCTGAAATTGGTTCACTGTGCTGGAGTGGCTCATTCTGTCCTTTGAAATACAAATGTCTAGGAATCATTCTCTGTAATAGTCCTCATGTTAGAGTAACTTTCCGAACACTGTGACAAATTCTGCAGTCCTTACCCTGAAATCTTATCCCAGGGTTAAGCAGCAAATGAAGATCTGTCAAGGCAACAGAGGATATTTTCATGGTAACTGGGGCTGACCTGACCTCTCCTTCAGGAAGCAGGAGTTGGTGATGCAGAGAGAGCCAAGCGGACATAGAAACAAGAGAGGAGCATGGCTGGGCAAAGCGTGTCTGGAGTCGGGGCCCTGTGGCCTTTCTCAGTACTTAGTACATGGGCGAACTGCCAATGTCTTCGTGTTGCTATTGTACATGCCCTTCAGGCAAGTCTTAACCCTGGACCCCATGTTGGGCTGCTCTTTTCCTACTTTCCAGCCACCCCCCGCCCCAGCCTGAAGGCCTACACAACTTTAGTTCTGGCTCCTTTGGCTTTTCTTTCATAGTGGCAACAACAACTGCTGGATACCACTGTCCCTGAAAGGGTTTCAGGCAGAAGGGCCTTCTTTGCTTCACCCCTAGGCTTTTGATCAGGTCAGCTTCACCTAGCAGCCTGCCTCTTTAGGCTGGTGCACAGGACAGAAATCAGGGACCAAAAGTGGCCAGGAATTCCTAGATGCTCTGTGGAGTCCAGGCTGATGTGCAGAGTCACATGTTGGTACCTGCTGGCAGATCTGGGGTCATAAACTCTTGCCATTAGTGTGGGTATCTGGCATAGGAAGATACCTGTATTCCCTCAAATACCATATGAGCTCTCCTCTCCTTCCATCCATCTTGTCAGGATGAAGCTTAGAAATTACATGCAACAGTATGAAAAGAGAGGTCAGAATGAGAGGTTGTGTTTCAGGCCAACCAGATTCCCAGGGAAATCCAACCAAAGGAAACATCAAGCTGTCTTCCTCTGGATTAGCAGCATATTAGTTCCCAAGGGAGCAAGATGAGAAGGGAGATTCTGGGAATGGGATGTAAAGGCAGGGAGTAAAGGAGACAGGACAATCCCCCTGGAGTTCTTTTGAGTCCCAGAAAGATAAAGCTTGGAATGCCTGAGCAAAAGCAAATGCCCACTGCTTCACTCATATCTGAATGGGAAGAGGGAGTGAATAAGCTAGGATCATGGGACATGGCAGTAAAAGGATCTGGTGGCTCAGGGCACCGGCTAAGGGATGCTGAGGGGACTGCAGGAGTCAGCAGGAGAAAGAATGTCTCCCCCAGAGGACTTTAAGAACATAGCTGAGACATTCTGTTTCTGGATGAGAAGACTCAATGTTATAAAGATACCAACTCTCTCCAACTTAATTTATATGATAAAATAAAATCCCAACAATTCCTAATAGGACTTGTTAAATGAAACTTGATAAGCTGATTACAAAGTACATCTAGAAGGATAAAATATGTACAAATAATAAAACAATTTGGGGGGAAAAACAAAGGGGAAGTATAGACTATATCAAAACATACTCTGTTGGCTTACTGAATTTAAAATAAGAAAAAGAAAAGAAAAAAATACTCAAAAATTACAACTGAAATGGTGTGCTACTGGTCCAAGGAATATGGAAAAAGCTCAGTGCAGTGGAACAGAGAATCCAGAAACAGTCACATATAATCATGGGAATTTTGAATATGATAAGAGTAGTATTTCAAGTCACTGGGGAGAGGATGGCCTATATAATTCCAGGCAGCATATGACCCTCTGGAAAAAAAAAATTAGATTCCTAACTCACACCATATATGAAAACAAATTCCAGATGGATTAAAGGACTAACATAGAAACATAACTATAAAAGAAATACAAGAAAGTATGTTTATTATCTAAGGATAGGGAAAGCTTATTTGAAGACCATAAAATACCAAGGCATAAAGGAGAGGACTGATATATTTGCTCATAATGAAAAGCCTCTGTATGACCCCAGGAAGCCTCTGTATGACCCCAGAAAGCATTCAGGTTAGAAGGACAGTCAGCTGGACTGAGGAGTGGCTTGTTCTGCCCAGGAATGGACTGAGAGACCAGATGGGCCTTTCGGGCCTGTCTTTTCCCTCACGATCCTTTCTCCAGAGTCCGGGTTTGGGAGGAAGCAAATAAACACCAGAGGATGGCTACTCCCTATTGTTCATCATCCCTAGGGCCCTATAATCAAGAGATAATTCAAGAATTCAAGTCACAGTTATTAAGAGCTAGCTTAAAATGAGTGGGTTAAGGGGAGCAGCATACAGGAGAGGAGGTGATGAAGCAGGACAGGAGGTCCTCTCTGGCAGACATCATGGTGTCAGTCCTTAGGCTCATCTTACACAAAGTGGCTGTGGCTCATGCAGCCTCACTTTCCCTGCACAGAGAGCCTTTTTGGAAGGGCACGCTGAGAAAGTGTCATCTCATGTGGGCTTTAATCAGCTCCATGAGATCCCTCAGCTCTGTGGTGATCAGGGCAGTCTTTGGAGGATGGCCCCTGCCCAGATCCCTACTAGCAGTGATGATGGATATGTCTATGTCCGTGGACGAGCTGGGTGGCCTTGCATGGTCTGATGGATCCAGGTCAGAGGCCTGTGTCCTGCAGACTTGACTATTTCATATTTGGAGGACAAGGCCTCTGAAGCAAAGTGACACTTTTATCCCATGGAGCCTTCTTCAGCCAATTCACTCTAAGGGGATCAGGCTCTACTCGTGGGGGAGCCCAAGGGCTCTGCTGCTCTCAGTCTATACTGCCCCTTATGACCTGACTCTGAGCTCAGAGCATGTCTGCCTGATTCTGGTAGGAGGACAGCCAAGTCTTCGGAAACCTCTGCTGCATTCTGATGCCATCCAGTAAGCTGGGTTGAGCACATGGACCTGAGGTTTGAGAAGAAGGGGAAAAGTCTCAGCAGGGAGGCAGATGCCATTTTCTAACATGAACAAGAAACTGCAACAAAGAATGAAGGGTATTAAGAAAAGCAGGAGATGGTATCAGGACTGTCTAGAATGGGGGCATAGGCTCAATGATAGAATCATATTCCAAAAGCATCAAACAATCTCACAGGCCCCAAGTAGGCTTTCAGACATATTGTTCAGGATTTGTAGGGCAAGGAGTAAGGAGCAAGTAAGCACAGCTGGAAATATGACCAAGGAACCTGACCCCTAAAAAAAAGGATGCCACAGGGGTAGGAAGCCACTGGTCTCCAGGAAGTTAAAAAAGTTAAAAAATAGACTATGGGCCTTAGATTCAAAAGGAAAGGAAACAACTCCATACCAGTGCATAACCTATGGCTGGGTAGTGACTGTGTATCAAACTTTTGAATGACAGTAATGTGACGAGACTCCTGCATCTCCTACCACTACGATCACCAAAAAATGCCCTGAGAAGCACCCAACCCTGCCTTCCACTTCTGAGATGACACCGGATCAGACCTCCATGTGGCACAAAATACGGCAGTTTAGAGTGCCTTAGAATACTATAACCAAATTTCAGGGAAAAGTTATTCAGCTAGCTCAAAACCCCCCCACTTCCCAAATGGATATGCTGGGCTCCAACCGGCCAACACAGGTCCAACACAGAGGGTAGCTCTCCTACCTCAAAGCCTCAGCAACCCTTCCAGGCCCTTCTCACTGACAGTCCTGTCAATCAGCCAGGCTAAGCTGTTTAGAGAACCCCAGAGGAGGGTTCTCTTTCCATTCTCAGAGCAGGACCAGTGATTCTGAACCTCTTTGGGCCATGACTTCCCTTAAGAGTTCTGAAGAAAACTATGGATCCTCTTCTTAGAAAAATGTACATTGCACATGCAGGTATAACTTCGTAAAAAATTTCAGGAGTTATACAGACCCCCGCCCCCAAAAACTCCAGCTTAAGAACTTCTGCCAAAGGCAAATCACTCCTTTTCTTACGCAAGAGCTGTTTCCCAGGGCTGATTAACTGCTATCTTAGATGTCCAACAGGTGAATTAATATTCAGCATTGACCTCTAGTCATCCCACACCCTTGGCAGATGGCAGAGTCTCTGTGGCCAGAAGGAAGCAGAGCCCCTAGACAGAGACCACATTTTGTTTTTCAAAAAAGCACTCTTATCCACCACTGCCAGAAAACCTCAAACACCCTAGGTCTAGAACAGAGGCCTTAAATAACAGACCCAAATAAATCTGGTCCGGTATACAACTAGCATCACAGCAGCTGTGAAGACAGAGCTATAGCCCGATCCTCCTTGGACTGGCAGGAGAAAGGTAGGCGGGTAGTCATGTCCCTAGGCTGAAATGGAAAGGGGTCAGAATGGGTGTGCTTTCCTTTAAGCTCAATGCAGAGGGGCTATTCATTCTAGAGCCATCTGCTCTTTTCATGGCTCCTCTGCCTGGAACGTGGAGGCTTCTGTTGACTACTCAAGTTCCACATTTCTCTCTCCTTTTCCAGTAACAACCACAACAGCACATGACAACAAGACAAAGATAATGAGAGCATGTACTGAACATTAGTCTGTGCAAGAACTGTGCTATAAGCTCTTGACATAAATTCCTTCATTCAGTCTTCTCAACAATCAGATGAGGGAGGCCCTCTTATCCTATTTACAGATGAGGAAATTGAGACTAAGAGAGATTAAATAGCATCGCTTAAGGCACAGAGCTAGTGAGTGACAGCAGTGAGACTGATTTCAAACCTCATACTTTTTTTTTTTCCCCAAGTAGGCTCCACGCCCAGCATGTAGCCCAGCATGACCCAAACTCACAACCCTGAGATCAAGACCTGAGCTGAGATCAAGAGTTGGACACTTAACTAACCAAGCCACCCAGGCACCCCTCAGACCTAATATTTTAATCCCTACCTCCATGTTCCTTCCCAAAAGACTGGGACTCAGACAAAGGCCTTGGAAATCCTCCAGAGTACCAGTCTGGTCTCCTAAGTCCTTGCTTTCCCCTCCCTATCCTCTGCCCATCATGCAGCAGCCTGGTTCCCATCAGGGACTCACTTCATGGAATGAAGTGGCTGGAAACCCTCAAACTCCATCTCCTATCTCTGTCTGACTTAACTATGACTGTATGACTCCACCACCTGGAGCCGAAATTTATTTTAAACTCAGCTGAGCTCAGGAGCTTCATTTCCTCCTCAGGTTTAGAATCAAGGAGGAAAGCTCTTTTCTGCTTCTTCCCTGTGGAGTTGGGGGGTGGGGAGTGTTTGTCACCACTCCCATCTTGAAGACTGGGGGGAGGGCTAGGTAGAGAGTAGAAGAGCTGGGATTCAGTGAAATGTCACCAGTGATGATGGTGCTCTATAGAGGCCATACTCTTCTAGATATCTCCTACCCCGCAGCATTTGGAAACAGCATACATCACCTCTGAGATAGTCTCCTTCCTTCCCTCAATTAGTAGGTTCCAGGGAGAGCAAGTGTCTAGCTCACCAAGTGAAAAGCCCAGATGAATGTGGCCAAGGGGTCCCCAAGGACATGCTGAGTGGCTTGAGCCCCAACTAATGATGCTTTGGGGAGCTTCTGGGGGCAGAGTGGGCATTAAGGTATCTGTCCTTACCCCAGAGCTTCATCTAGAGATGAAATAGCTCAGGAGAGGAGATACCGAGCCCCCTACAGAAGTGGGAGGTACAGGATGCTAAGAAGGTTTGGCAGCAGGCAGAGAAAATCATCTCATATTCAGGGCCCCTGTCCTATGCCACCTGTGGGCCAGTGGCAAGATAAAACAGAATGACAATACTTGCATTCAGAGTGGATGAGGAAGTCAGCCCCAAAGGCAGAGCTGACTTTCAGTAGTGGCCTGTGCTCACTGGAGTCCAGTCATTGAGCTAAAAGGTTTCTTGAGTGTCTGCTGTGTGCCAGACTCATTCTAACGCTGGGGATGCCTTTGTGAGTCCCGCCCTCATGGCATTAGCCGGTCAACAGAAAAAGACAGGAAAGTCCATCTTGGACAGTGATAGGTGTTAGGAAGAAAAACAGAGCAGTGAGGGAGAGTGCACTTCGGTTTGGGTTGTCAGAGGAGACCCCCTTGAAACAAGAACACACCAGCAGAGGCCTGACGAGGAGAAGGGCCAGCTGTGTGGGGATGTGGAGGGAAGCACGTTCTAGGCAGAGGGAAGAGCAAAGCCAAAGACCCTTAGGTGACCATGGGCTCCACAAGTTCACGGTAGAAGAAGATGACCCCATGGCTTAAGAGAAGTGAACAAGGAGGGAAAAGGAAGAGACAGAGCTGGAGAGTTAGGCAGGGGCCGGCTCATAAGAACCTCGAAACCATATTTTTAAGTAGGCTGCTGTGTGCAGAATGGATTGCAGGGGAGAGAATGGCAGTAAGGAGACCAGCGAGGGGGCAGTTAGGTGAGAAGATGGGTGACCACGTAATCTGTCATCCAAACCAGGACACTTGTGTAGGTGAGCAGGGGTGCTACCAACAATTCATCAGGGACAACAGGCATAGCCAGGCCTTGCCATTGCCCTAACTCTCTCGCCAGGACTGTCACAGGAAGTTCAGCAGTTTTTAGCAGTTCTGCTCTGACACTCAGATCCCAGCCCTAGGAGAACGAATCACTTTTCTCTTCAGCCCCAGGCTCCTGGCCTGGTGCCTCGTGCCTGAACATTTGGTTTCTGTCTAGAGGCCATGGGTTACAGTCGCAGCACATGCATGGACTGTGCCCTTTTCCTGTGCATCCCGGTGCGCTCTGGGTGACAACCAACAGTACACAGATGAGAGAACCAAGAGGAGAGAGGGCCGCCTGGGGGCTCAGTCGGCCAAGTGTCTGACTCTTGATCTCGGCTCAGATCTTGTTCTCAGGGTTGTGAGTGAGGAAGGTGAGGGCTCCAAGCTGGGCATGGAGCCTACTTTAAAAAAGGAGAAAAAAGAAAAAAGAAAAAACAAATAGGGGAGATGTGGCCATCCCTTCCAGAGGTGGTGTCAAAGGGATGGAAGCCAGAGAGGGATGGACATGCTCTAAGGGCCAGCACAGGGAATCTTTACTTGGCCCTCAGCCAGGGTGGGGTCGGGGGGGTGGGGGAGACAGGGGTGTGAAGCAGGTGAGAGGGCTGCAAGCTTTTACCAGATTCTCAAAGACTCAAAAAACCATAGAGAACCTTGCTTGAGAGAACAGCGGCTCTCATACCTCAGTGTGCCTTATGGTCGCCTGGTGGGCTCCTTACAATAGGGATCACTGGGCCCCTGAAGAGCAAAGTTAAGGTTCTGATTCAGTTCATTCCTGAGTTAGGCCCAGGAATTTGCATTTCTCTTCTCTTTTTTAAAAAAGATTTTATTTATTTATTTGACAGAGAGAGATAGACAGCAGAGAAGGAACACAAGCAGGGGGAGTGGGAGAGGGAAAAGCAGGCTTCTAATAATTTCTAAGGGAATGCTCATGCTCTTTGTCCAGGGGCCACACTTGAAGAATCACTACTATAGAGGATACAAAACACACGAGGGGTTCCAATTTAAATTGTGAACTTCTCTTTTCAGACAAGAGTTCTAACAGATGCCACAAGCCATCTAAACCACCCTAAGTCCCCAGGAATTTCATATTTTATTTTTGGAAGAGGCCCCTGGAGAGTGACAGCCTCTGGACCTCCCCTTAGAGGTCAGGAAGCATCTGGAAAATAGCATTTTAGAGGATACAGGAAAGTGCCTTCAGAAACATAAAAAGCCCAAGCACGACTCTGAGCTAGAAACTACAGGACTAGCCCCGGCTGATCCAATTACTGGTGAACAGTGAGGTTTTGGGAATCTGGGCAGACCCGGATCCTTTCCTAAACACTGCCTCCTGATCCTTTTTGAACCTATATCTGAAGCCAGATGGGCCCAGATAGGAGGTCCACTGTGAGCAGGACAGGGTGTCTGCTGGAGACTATAACCTGGGAAACGGAAAGAAATCAACAACTCCACTAGACAGAATTCAGGGGCTTCATTCACAGAGCTCTTTGATCAAGTCATTGTGGTGAGGGCAGGAAGAGGCAGGAATAGTATTTAGGACTGTGCTAACTTTCAAAAAGCATAGTGGAGAGAGAGGCCTGGAAAGGCTATTGCCAGCTTTCCTCAGCCCTGCTCTGAGTAAGTCATTCCCCCCTGAAAGGGGAGGGGGAAATGAAAATGTGGATTCATTCATGAATCAACCTTCAGAACAGGAAGGGTGGCTTTTGAGCTATACAGGGAACATGAGCTTTGCCATCCAGCTAAGTACATCCTGAGGTGAGGCAACATCAAAGTCAGGGAGACTCTACAATTTAGAAGAGGAGGCAGAACCTTAGAGGGAAAACAATATGCTAGAGTGACTGAGACCAAGGGTGTGCTCCAGCATCAGGCTGCCAGGACTTGTGACTTGAATTCTGTGTGGCCCTGGACATGTTATTTAATCTCTCCATGCCTCAGTTTCCCTCTTATGTAAAATGGGAGTAAATAATAGTGCCTATCTCATAGGGTTGTATTAAGAATTAAATAAAGTAATCTAGATAAAACACTTAGCTTAGTAAAGTAGTGGGCTTGGAAAAACTTATGATGGTAGCAGTACAGGCCCACCCTTAGTGTCACTGCCAGAGACAAAAAAACCAGAGGCAGGTTAGATCTGCTGCCAGTTTTCCCAGGAGGATGACAAGGAAACTCACGCTCCTTTGGGGAAGGTCTAAGTTGTGAGCTGGGTATGAAAAGAGAGTCAGGATCCTGAGGACTGGGGTGGGGGGGTGATTAAGTGGGTAACACCATGGGCTTTAAGGGGGGGATATTCTGCTCTTTTAAACACTGCAACATTCACTGACTCTGTTTTGTGACATTTCCTCTAGGCCAACTTAACTGTCAAATGGCCCAAATTGAACAAATCAAAATAAATAAAAATCATTGTTGAAGAGAACTGGGACAACCTTACTGAAGAGACGCTGGAGATCTGCGCTCTGAGGGCAGAATCCCCATTTTCAGGAAAAAGAAAAAGTGACTCCTCCCGCTGGAGTTCCAGAAGTGTGGGGGATGGTGCTGAAGTGAAAGCAGTGGTGTTGTATGCCGGCCCTGAGGTTAGCTAGCAGTCAAGCACTGAAAAGGAGATCTCTTCTTTCCTCTGATCCTGAATGAGCAGAACCTCTTTCAAATCCTGTACTCTCAATCAGAAAATCCTGTCTGCTTAGAAAGAAACTGTTACTGGAACTAGGAACAAAGAGATTTACAAAACCACGCAAAACAGCCGAAGTAAAATGACATACCACATGGTTAAATAAAAGTTAACATCTTTTAGAGGTGGTGGTGGGAAGAGTTTGTCAATTACATCACTTGAGAAAACAAAGAGCTAAATAAAAATGACAAAGAGTTCTGTTGAACATGAGGGGCCCTTTTCTTGAGGGGTCTCCCTCTGTGGCAGTACAAGCCTTGTCCTGTTGTCAGACCTACTCCACATCTGTCCCCACCCCCACCCCCCACCCCCAGCCCTGCAGAACTTCACTACTTGCTCTTCAAAATGACCATCCACTGGGCATATTTTATCATAGTCCCATCTGGAGTTTTTAAAAGAGTAAGGTCACAGACAGGGAGGAAGGGGCTTCTGAATTTTCCTTCCCTTATACTTACTGCAAATCCTGGCTAGAATTTGCACCTCAAGCTCCTATAATTAGTTATATCCCTTTGAAATCAGGATCCAACAGTTAGACTGATTCTACCTTGGGCCCAGAAGGGAATCTGGTCTCCTTTTCTATAAGTACCCACCTGTTCTGTGGGTGCTTCCCAAACTAGAGGCCCAGCAGAATGTAGGGAAAACTTTATTTGCACTCCACCTACCTCCTCCAAACAGTGACACCCTCAGCTTTAAGTTTTCATAAGCAAAGTATTTTTACTGGAGTGGTGGCTGTCAGATGTAGAAGCTAGTCCAACAGCTAGTCTGATGTTCTTTACAAAGAAGGGCTACTTTAGCAAGAAAAAAAACAGTAACAACAATAGCAAAACCTTCTCAGGATTCACCCAGGAAAGTCTAGAACTGTAATACTATGATCTTGAGATATTTTTATAGCCATTTATCAGTTTTTAGAATACAACCACTGTCACATACATTTAAATACACTGAAAAATTCTCTATGGTGTGACTTTTTTTTTTTTTTTTAAAGATTTTATTTGACACAGATCACAAGTAGGCAGAGAGGCAGAGGGAGAGAGAGGAGGAAGCAGGCTCCCCGCTGAGCAGAGAGCCAGATTCGGGGCTCCATCCCAGGACCCTGAGACCATGACCTGAGCCGAAGGCAGAGGCTTCACCCACTGAGCCACCCAGGCGCCCCACTATGGTGTGACTTTTGCAGGAACCTTGTCGCTGTAACTACTTGCTCCAAGCCTCCTTCTATCCAGCCTGAACGTAAATGAAAGCGTCAGCAAAGGTAAAATGAGGAGAAAGCAGAAATAATACTTCTAACTATACTCCTAAAGGCTGGGGAAAATGTCAGACACCTAAGGCCTCCACTGGTTTTTGAATGAGAGGACAAAACTAGGATTTTTTTTGGTCCAATAATCTGACCTTCTATAAGAAGACCTCATAAAAACTATTCTGAAGGATCACACCTGGGCCACATTTTCATTGGTAACTTCACTCTCTACCACTCTGCTCACCAGAAAAGCAGTTCTGAAAGGATCTTTAAGCACAGCCTCTATTTTCTACATAAGATTCTCTTCATGTTTTGTCATGTACTCTTTGGTAAGTCTTCCACTACCCTAAATCAACTTCAAATTTAAAACGACAGAAGACTAAAAACCCTTCCATGGGAAAGGAGCATGATGTATGAAAAAAGTTCTTCTTTTTTCTTCAATTGTGATGGGCTAGGTTAACCATCATACCACGAGAGAATTTTATAAAACTGACTCAGGGCACCTGGGTGGCTCAGTCAGTTAAGTGTCTGCCTTCAGCTTAGGTCATGATTCCAGGGTCCTGGGACTGAGCTCCATGTCTGGGCTCCCTGCTCTTTGGGGAATCTGCTTCTCTCATTCCTTCTCCCTTGGCCTCTGCTTCTGTACTATCTTTCTTTCTCAAATAAAAAAAATCTTAAAAAAAAAAAACTACTCAAAAAGGCAAGTCATTCACATAAAGTCTTTAGAAATAAGTAAATGTGTTTTAAAGACATTCGTTTACTTTTTTAAAGATTTATTTATTTGAGAGAGGGAGAAAGAGACAGGGAGAAAGGGAACACAAGCAGGAGGGAATGGGGGAAGGTGAAGCACGCTCCCCACTGTGCTCTGGGGCTCAATCCCAGGACCCTGAATTACAACCTGAACCAAAGGCAGATGCTTAATGATTGAGCCACCCAGGCGCCCCAATAAATGTGTTTTAAAATAAAATAGAAAATAGAGTTTTCCGGTGTGAGAAAACACACTTAAAGCTTACAGCCAATTAATGATCAGGCAACTATACCTGTTACTGAGTCCTAAAAAGGGTTTCCATCTATCAGGGAAAAAAAAAAAAAATGCAAGAACAACCAGATTCCCCCCCAAAGACACTGAAACAAAAGACTGATCTGTTTATATAGTCACATGAAAAATAAACATCTTTATTTTTTTGCCTACTTTATTTCATTTTTTCAAATAAAATTTAAATCTGTACAAAGTATACTGTTACAGTATATATTTTGTAAGAATCAATGCCTAAAAGAATCACAATACTTCAATAAGCAGTACAGCAGACCTCGCTAGTTTCAGCTTTGATATTGAACAAACTCAAGCCGGCTGATGCACAACACATTTGCTTGGTTTCCACATGGTGAGTTCCCAGCACTGAGATGGGAGAACATGACAGCAAGTATGGTTATATTACAGCCCGACACACTGCGCTTCTTCATGTGATAATAACTGCACATATTTAATACAGAATGCTCAAATTTACTTTTTAAATTGCATTTGCTTACTTCTTAGTTGGCAAAATTCAGCATTCTTAATGGGGTCCCCAAACAGTGCAAATTAATGATATTCTACTGTATAATTGGCACATTTCCAATAAGGATTAACTTGTAAACTCAAAGAATATCACAACTTTGTCCTAAATTTTAACTAATATACATCTGGTCCATTTTAACCAAAGTCAGTTTGGAAAGATATTAAAGAACAATTCTATTTTTGAAAGGATACTGTTTTGACCATTCTTTAGAGAAGTAAATTTTTAAATTGTCATTAAAATGTTTTACTATAAAAATTTTACAAACTTGATTAGAAATTTCAAGATTATGATTCACAGCAGACAAATACAAACTTTATATTCCAACAATACCTACTCTTAGACTTTCAAACAGAGCACAACCATGTCAGCCGTGTTAACTAAAATTCTGAACGGTGTACTAAATTTATAAGTGGTGCTGGGTCTAGCAAGTGTAAATACACAGTATATTTTAATGAAAAGAATTGTCTTCTTTATACTTTATTTGTTTTCCCATAAGGAAACATTAATGTTTACATTCTTTAATAAAGTTAATCTTACATCAGAATATAACTTAATACTGTCAGCAACAGGGA
Organism: Enhydra lutris kenyoni; assembly: GCF_002288905.1. Taxonomy (NCBI): domain Eukaryota; kingdom Metazoa; phylum Chordata; class Mammalia; order Carnivora; family Mustelidae; genus Enhydra; species Enhydra lutris. The sequence continues at coordinate 984,579 of NW_019154089.1, forward strand.
CCACACACAGTAAATAAGAAGCACATTTAAAATAAGTCTGAATTCACATAGATTAACATTTGTTGGTTAATAAAATATCGACAGTATTACAATCTTACAATATTTACAGTAAGAAAAATCTAGAGTAATATATACCTTTCACAGCAGGATTCCTTTTTTTTTTTTTTAATTATTTCTTCCAGTTTGGGATTGTGTATACATGAAAAGCTCAAATAAAGCAACTCTGCAATATAATCTTAAAATAATGGCTACTGGGGGGAAATTCTATCACAACCATTGAAAATAATGGTGACTTTTCACGGAGTCTGTGGCATCTGAGAACCCAGTTAATTAACCAAAGTCTTGCCCCAACCAGCCTCAGTTACCCAGATTAAAGCTGCAGAACTCCGGCCTTCCCTGACTGCTGAAAACCCAACAGATTTTCTCAACATGCTATAAGAAAAGAGGGAACTAGGTTTCAATTCACACCTCGTGGCTGGAAGGCTCCGGCCAGTGCATATTCTCCAACAGTCTAAAAGGGCCCATTTCACCTCCAAAGCATCACAAGAGTTCCCCTCTAACGACAGGGCACTTTGATATGGAGCTTACTCATTCCTCAACTCTTGTGCATTAAGATAAGGCATGAACGTGGCCCATATAATACACACCAGCATCTTACTTGGGACCAGGGCAAAGAAACAGACTAATGCAGTTTGCACTGAGGTCAACAGGGAAAATGGGAAGCGATGCAATTTCCAATTAGAATGGCAAGAAGAAGACCCACATCCCTAAACTGGAATTTGGCCAGGGCCTCAGAGTTAGCACCCCCTCTCTGAGTACCACAAGCGATTAGGATGTGTGCTCTGGGCCTCCTCTGAGAGAGCATCTACAGTAAGTAATACCATGTGGGACATTAGTTCAGTGATGACTCCCAAGAAAACAGATACAATTCTTGAATCTGGGGCTGTCCACAGCACCTGAGGTCACTCATCTGAGCTGTGACCTGTCCCAACCCTGCTTACTTTAAGAGATCTGATGGGCACAGAGCACTCAGGGATATGGCTGCTGGCTACTTTGGACTCTAGATCTCACAGGTAATCAACAGGTATCTGGGATTGAATTAGCAAACTGTACCATAGCTCCTTAAACAGACACTGTCAGGTTTGAAATCATGTCAAGCATGAATCTTCACTGTCAGGTCAGAAATCAAAGTGGGTATCTTCCCACATCAGCCAAGGTTATTTTGTTAAAAACCTTAGAGGAGTTGGACAGTTTTTCATGTTCCAAGTGATTAGTTTACTTATTTCAGTCAAGCTGGATTGACAAACCAGACTGATCTATTTAGTTAGCTTTGTTTTTTTTGATTCTTATGTATGTGTTTAACCCAAAGCTGTTGTATTTGGGCTAAATACTCTGACAGAGAAAATTCAAACAACAAAAGTTTTCAGCAAACTTCTGTGGTATATTGTTTTTGGAAGTCAATGCAAGATCTAAAGGTATTTCTACCCAACAAAGTCTGTTTAAGTGTTTAATGTTATTTCCTTTTTGGTCCTATACAGAATGCTATGACTTCTATATAGGTCTGAATGCTGCTCCATGTAGATTCCTTCTGTATATCTAAAAATATATACTTTTCAGTAGTTCAATACATGGTTAATCTTCCCACAGAGGAAGATTTTTGTAATCACAAGTTGCAAAGTAGAAAAAAAATCTCCTTTCTAAGAAAGGAAATATACTTTCCTATTATACACTTTTGAAGAAGCCCAAAGGCATGCACCAAAAATCATTATGAAAACTAATACATGCACTAAAATGGTGTAGAGTTAGGACTTAAAGTGCTGATTTCTCAATTTTTAAATTTGGAGAAGACATTTTGTCAGTCGTTGACTCAAAAATCTCCCCCCACCCCACCCACCCCACTCCATGGCATCAAGAGAGAAGTAAAAAGTATGCATAAATCTTTAAACTATTCTTTACATAGGGGAAAGGACAGATACAATAACTATCCTATTTATAAACTGGATTCCCAGTTTTAAATAAAACCAATATTTACTGGTAAAAATTGTCAAAGCTAATACATCCAAACAAATGTTACTAGTAAATAATGTTCTACATAGAGAATAATTTACTTTGGTTTTATGTACCTTCTCACAAATAATACTGGTGTCCCATACATCACCAAACTGATGTGTTCCAGCAAAGTTGTAAGGCAAATCTTTTTTCCCAGTGACATCTTTTTTCCTAATAGACAAAACTAAAATCTTTTGGTGAGGAAGGGGTTAAGATAATGGCTAACCCCGTGGCATCCTGAGCATTGTGGTTTATCAAACTCTACCCTCCTAGAAGCTGTCAGGCACCCTGACCCCTGCCTTGAACCAGGAATGGCTCCCACGTCTAAAGATGCCCTGACTCCTTATAAATAGCTCTCAGAACATTGCTTCTTTTTTCCTTCTGTCTGGATGTCTAACAAAGCTGGTTGCAATGTCACATTTTGCTAGTAGGGGCCACCATCTAACAATAATTCCAATCTGAAATGTTTTAAGCCAATAGTTAATTCTTAATTTTATCAATTAATTGCATTAAAATTTTCTCTACAGAGTTTATACTTAGAGCAGAGATCCTTATCTTGGGTTTCAGATGTGTGATGCCCCTGAGGTTGCATGTAAAAATTATCTGTGTATGTGCATTTTTTTTTTTCCTGGGGAGAGGGTCCATCACTTTCATCAGATTATCAAAGGTTTCTGTGAAGAAAGGGGTTACAAGGACTTAGAGGGATACCCGTAATTCATTTTATATTAGGGTTGGGAAATGGGGGCAGAAAACTAAAAATGGCCTCAGAAAAAAGGGGCCAAATTGCTGATCTTTTCCCTTTATTCAAATTTGGGAAATAAGTGCTTCAACCTAAGAAAAATAATTAATTAAGCTGATTAAACTCCATTAAAAAATAATCAAAGCCACTTTCTAAAATATTTTCATTTTCCATATATGGTAAGTTTAGTCTCCAAGAAGAGGTTTGGAGACTGAATTTTTCTCTTTTCCCTAAGGAAATTCATAAACACAATGCTGATCATTATCCACATTTGAAGATCTGACAACCTAAAACTTAAGACAACTCTAATACTATAGCCTTTATGATTTTGAGTAAAGGATTATCTAGAGTCAAATACACATTTGTCAATCTTCATTCCCCAAAATTGGTCCATAGTTAGACAACTATTGGGCACAATTCCACTAGATAAACCTAAAATTTGAACAATGGAAGTTTAACTTTCTATCCCAACTGAAAACAAAACCACAAGGTTCTACAATAAAGTCCAGCCACAAACATTCACACTATGTCATAGAGGACTTACCCATTTCAATACATCACTGAATTTTCAACAGAATTTATAAACATGAGATCGAGAATGACTACCAAAACATGCTAAGAAGAGCATGTCAAGAATTAAAACACCACCCTGTGCGCACCCCCCCCAATCGAGAAACACACTCAGGCATTCCAAAAATAAACCAGATCCTAAAGAGAGGCCTCTCACTCGTTAAAGTATGACGCGCCCAAAAGGATACAGGGAAGGGACTATAAAATGAAATAATAGCGTACAAAAATTAATTTTAGCCAAAACACATTCTATTGACAAAACTATCGACCTTTTTTTGTTTTTTTTGGGTTTTTTTTTTTTCAATTTCGAACACTGTGTTGCACAATCTCACTAAGACAAAAAATATGTTCACAGGTATACATTTTGTTCTCCTATTCTTCCTAGAGCACATCTTGAGGTTATAAGAATGCTTCTAGTTAAAATAAAGTCTCTTATCCCTTGCTGCCCTCCCCCCCTCAAAAAGTGAGTGAACCTTGAATTCCAAAAAGGAATATTCATTTAATGTAATTATTTCAATATCAGTTATATCACATAGACCATGATGAAACTCTATGAGCATTATGGAAAACTACATAAAAGAGGGAGCTGCCACTTGCCACCCACTTAGCTTCCAGCTTTTTAAGCCACTACCCAGCTAGACTCAGATCTCATTGACTTCAGTGAAAATAAATCAACACTCCAAAACCAGGCCATCTCAGGCTGGAAGCTGGAACTCAAAGACATCGTTTCATATACATATATATATATTTTTTTCTACCCTAAGCTTTCACTTTGTCTATTCAAATAGTTTAATAAAGCTCACATTTACAAAGGATTATATTGGCAAATAAAGGCCCATATTAAAAACTTTTATCAAAACAAATTTTTGTTCTACATAGCTAACACTAAGAAATATTTTCTTGGACTTATAAAGCATATTTAATTGCATATAAGTTTTGCTTTGGGTGGGATATTGAAATAATTCTGTAAGAAATTAGAAAAGACTAGAAACAAAAGTGAAAGTGACTAGTCTTAACTTTCAAAAAATCAAGTGCAAAGATAAATAGTGCAAATAATGAAAACTAGAAATTTTATAGGCAACTTTACATCTTTCCTGCTTTTGTACTTTTACATATTGATAACTCTATAAACCCTAACAACTGTATGCAGCATGGAAATGGGCTATCATTTATCTCCATTGACTAGACTCGAGGAATCCTTTTGAAGGCAGTCATTTAAATCACTGGTTCTTGACTAGATTTGGGAATTCATTTTTTAAAAATAATTCCTAAGGGAGAGGCTATTTAAGAAGGCTTTGCACAGATTTAAACAAGTTACAGAATGTAATTGTATCATAATTTAAAATTGACAGGATGGGAAAAGCATACTAAATGCTAATTCTAAAAAATAAATTATAATAATTTTATTGTTAATGAGCTTGGCATTTGTGAAAAAAAAAAAAAAAAAAAAAAAAAAAAAAAAGTAACTTTCCAGATACAAAATAGAACCTCTTTTTTTACCCAAGAAATTTTATCACTAATATATACAGATTTGGGTAAAAAGTCCATGTTAAACTAAAAAGGAGTCCAAATATATTTGAATTATGTAATTAAAAAAACAAAATGTAATAGTAATTCTTCATCTTAATTAAAAATGTTCCTAGGATATTGGGAACAGAAATCTAGACACTACCAGTTCACCCTACGAAGAACATAAGAACTTCCAAGATATATTAAATTATATTATTACCTGCCACTAATGAACACTTGGGAATTCCACAATTTTAAAGTAACAGAGAAAATGGGAATACAAACAGAAATTTGAGTTTGGGGAGGTATGTTGTCTAATTTCAGAAATATAGTATTACCGAGGGTCACAAAGTCCACAGTCTTAAATATTGGGAATGCAAATGTAAAAGATACCTAAAATTGCAGTTTAGTGTTTTTACCTGGTTTACTCTCCTCTTGTAAGAAATTAATGTGGACCAAAGGCTCAAGGTTCTGTAAAATGAAGGTATGATATGGATTTTGTGAACTAAGGACCATTTTGAAAAGTAAAGCTAAACTACACTGTAACATGAGCCCAGGAAAATAATCTGTATAATAAATATTTCTGATAGTTTAAAAATAAGTGAAAAAGTTTGAAATTTTCTTATCTTCTTTTCCTCAAAATAGTAAGTCCCCAGTACCAACAGGCTTTGACCAGAAAAGCTGTCATTTCACTATTGTGCTACTTAATTTGTCCAGAAAAGCAAACATCCTACACCTGAAAGCAGATTTGTGCAATGCATCATCATCATCATATCTAGCTACAGACCAACAGCTTTCTCATAACCAACAAGGGACCCATTTTCTCCGGCTTTACTGAAACTTCATTAGTGAAGATCAACTTCATTGTCGTTAGCAAACAACGCTCATTTAAGACTCCACCTTAGTATCTTTTCCTACCTAAAATTTCTCCCATTTTACCACCAGACCATTCCCTTATCTAACTCTCACACTTCAAATCATGAACACATTGAACAGTTCCCTTTCTGCTCTCAAATTTCCAAACCATAATAAATCTCACCCCCCAGTAACTTACCTAAAATACACATACTTCTTACTCTCTTCAATACATAAATTTTTTTAAACAATTTCAATGCCCTTCAGATTGCCAGCTTAAGACTATGGGGAAAATAGCACTCAGAAAAAACTGCCCAATTACCTCATTATACAGAACTCTTTCTGGGATCAGTTAGCCATGTTCTAAGGCAGGAGCCAGCAATTTCTTTACTTCCCTCTTAAAGGGGTAAGTTTGAGTGTCACTGGCAGGCCTATGGTAAGGAAAAGAATAAAGAAGGAGAGCAAAACAAGGAAAAAGGAGAATGGGAGAAAAAAAAGCCAAACATATATGGTAGGGATGTAGGTCAAACGCCACCAACTACCTACACTGGAAATTGCCAATCCATTCCAGCTGAATGGGTGCTTGACCCAATCCCAACATGTGTCTAATAATTCATTACCTGATGCTCATTACTGGTTGAGCTAGTCAAGGTGAATACATAAGTCACCTGTCCCATAAGTTTGCTACTTCACAATAAGGACATCCTAAGTCCTCTAAGGATCCTTCTGTTTTAATGCAGCTTAGACTAAAACACACTGTTAAGAAGAGTACTTCCATGATTCTCAAAATTCCAGAATATAAAGGTTTGGTCCTTGAACTTGGAGGCCTCTCAAATTATTAAAGTGCACCCTAAATCAAGAAAATTAAACTTTTAGCTTAATTTTTTCCTATGAAATGTTACAAAAATTTTAATAAGCAAACTGCTAATAGTCATCAAAACAAAGCATGCTTTCATGAAAATTCAAAAATCTTGCAATTCCAAAATGAGTAAAATATTTCTGGTCCTTAAGAATTAATTTTATTTTACATAGAGGATCACCACCATGTTTCTACCTATCAAACAAGACAATTTTCCACAAAAGCAAAGCACATCAGGGGGAAAAAAGAAAAGAAAAGAAAAGAAAAAAAAAACAAATATCAAACGTAATATGGGGACAAAATAAAAATACATAAGTAACTATGAAACTTTTTTAAGAAAAATGTTTCTAACAAATGACCTTTGCCATACTCAGCTTTCCTAGAGACATAAATTGCCTAGACCACTCAACATCAAAACTTGGTAGTCAGTTTAGCAGCTGTAAGATGACAAACTGTTGGCTTGAATCAATCATATTGTTTACTTTTCACTTGGTTGTTTTTGCATTATGAAATTCTACCTGACATGATAATGCTAGTTTAGATGATCCTCACTTAACCCATAATAATGAAATTTGTTTGAAAAGAGCCTGTCAAATGGCTTAGGCCTTAAATTCAGGTTTTTAGGATAAAATAACTCCCCAAATATTAAAATCAGGTTTTCTTAAAAATATGTTGCAAATTCTCTATGGTAATTAATGCAGCTGGGTGAAAAGAGTAATTTTAATAGCAGTGATCATTTTAGTTTTATAGTGTACTCTATTACAAATGGTCTAAATTCAGTTAACTTGCAATTAAAAAACCCAGAAATATTATAATTTATGATTTAGAAATGGGTAAATTTTAACAGAAAACACAAATAACTTGTGAATTTGCTTACATAAGCAATTCCAATAAATTCTTTCCTATTCATTCCACTCTCACGAAAAAATATTTCTCTCTCCAAATTAAGATACTCAGATTTAAAGATATTCAACTATAAATGTTATACTCAGAGTTATCACCAATTGTTCCAAACCTAAGTTGCTGAAGATTTCCCCCCCTTTTAAGCATCCTTTTATATAGAAAGCAGGATCTCATTCTGATATTGAAAAAACTCAGAAAAGGGAAAAAAGTCATTAGATTTGGTATCTCATTTTTTTAAATGGGGAAAAATATTAAAAGTATGTTCACTTACAAAGAAAATGAATTGTGGAGCTATGAAAACAACTACAGCAACAATTTCAGAAATCTCCATTCTAAAATCATGTGGTAATCTGTGTGTGTATGTGTGTGTGTGTGTGTGTGTGTGTGTGTGTGTGTGTAAAATATGAAAAAATGAGTGGGAATATTGAAGAAAAGAGGGCGAACCATGCGTGGGAGACAGAAGTAATAATCATGCCCATGGTGGGTTCACCACAGCTGGCATATACTCAAAATGTCATAAAAGAAAAATATGTTTAGAAAGTTTCAACAGTGCCAAATGCAAAATGTTACAGCACAGCAACAATGAATGAGATAATCCCCACAAACATCAAGTTCCATATGAAAACAGGAAGAAAAAAATCGACATATGCATCTTCTTTAATATACCAAATCTTAATTGACTTAAAGATCATATAAAGTGCTTGGGCCATGGTTACCCACCCAGATTCGCATTATCAACAGACTTATCTCTTCCCCTCCCTTCCACCCAAATTTAGTAGTGTTCCTGCAGAAAAAGGATAGCATTCCTGTATTAATAAGAATAAGAAATGAAAACAGTGAGTACAACTGATATAGATCCATTGACTTTTATTACAAATGTACTTGATCACTTGGCTTCAAAAAGTTTAAAATCAATACCCTATTTTCTGTATGCCAGTACAAAGCAAACTGTTTTACAAATTAAATACCTAAAAATTTGACAAAAATATTAAAATTTGATGAAAAACAATTATAAAAATCCTTAATCTCTCTCTCTTCAAAAAAGGAGGCAGTCTTCCCAGTCCTATTATACAATATTAATAATATTCACCATTTTTAGAATAGGTAGCTAAATTATATTTTTCTGTTAGCATACAAAACTCTTAGACTAATAGATTTCATTTGTATATGCTCCAGTTAAGTTTGTGAATGCCATCTGATTGCAATATAATCAACTATCTTTAATTGAGTCCTAATTTACACTTATTTAATAATTTGCATAGTTTAAAAGGGATAAAGGTTATTCTACAACTAATTATCATAGGCTATTACAGTGCTATTTTTCAAGGCAATAAGTATTTGCTCCCAAATGAAATTATCTGTCTTCTTTAGGCAGGGGTTAAAATTACTAGCAGCTTTCTCCATTACCTGAAAAGTCAAATTGGAATAGTTATCCATCTCTAGATGTGAAGACCTAAAAAAACATAACAATATATTTTCCACTTTGAGTCAAATTTCAACCCCTGCATGGGACTAGAAAGTGAGACTTTCAAGGTTTTTATTTCCCTGTTGGTTTTGGTTTCTACTCTCCATGGCTTTTAGGAAGCTGGGAAAGTTTGTCTTTCCTGACTCACATTGTCTCTCCTTTCCATTTGGCAAATATTCATCTACCTTCAATCTGTATCTAGTAGAGGAAAAGCCGACATGGCTTTTCTTATGAACTTCCTTTGTTGTCAAAGGCATGTATAATGATTTCTACAGTTCTGGTTAGTTAACTTTAGCTCCCTCTGTGGCTGGATGACTGCTGCTTCTAACATCAGCATGATAAATAGGAGGCACAAATAAAAAATAGCTTAAAAAAAGATTTGGTGATTTAAAAGAAAAAAAAAACAAACAAACAACACCAAACACACACACATATATGGGCATTTCAAATCTGGTGGCTGATCTCTGGATTAAATTACTTGACAGTGTCTCTCATTTTAAAGAACGTAAATATTGCAATGCATTTCAAGTTTTCTTTTATACTTAGGCAAATAATATAGTTTAACCAAGCTCTTGGACCTTAATCGTAAGACAAAGCAGATCATTAAAAATAAGGCATACTTATCAGGAATTAAGTTTTGTTTGCTTGTTTTGGCACATTTGATCATACTGTCTTCTAGGAATAACACATATGGTCAAATATACCATCTCCTTTTTCATTTCAGCACAAACAGGGTTTACCAAATAGTAAAATAAAAACAAGGAAAAACTCCAACATAAAACACTGAGATATAGAACCTTGGTAAAGTACCGAGCACCTGGGAGGAAGGGCCAGTAAAGGATGAAACAGTAGAGGGAAGGGAAGGTTGGAAGGGTGCTTGGGGAGGTAAAGTAAGATGCAAAAAAGAGCATCTTTACAGACACTTAGTCTTTTCTAAGATCACCTCTCAAGTCTTAAAAGATTTGCATGTGGATTTTTTTAAACCCACTGACCATAAATCAGACACTGGTTTCAAAATCTTAGTAAGATTGTGTTTAACTGTTATAGTGTAAAGATAGTTGCACAATATATGTGCTTATTGATCCGGTAGGATTCCAAGCAGAATCTGAAGTCTGTAGGTAAGAAAGGCTTCACTTTAGGTAACTCTGACCCTAAAGAAAACCTCATGAAAGAACTCGCATCTCAAAGAAAGGACACTTTGCCTAAGTTTGCTGTGTTTTTGTTGACTTGCACTACTTATTGCTGGCTACTATGAAACACTGATCTAGGAGTACTCCAACAACCTGTAGTACAAGGCTTAACTTTTAAGAAGCTATAGTAAACAAGAGACAAAATCAAAGCAATTCTCTTTCCTAACTAGTAACAGCACAGAGAATGCAGTCTTTTCCATATCACAGTAAAAGTACAGTGAACAAAACAGCTCAACAAACCTTAAGACAAAAAAGTGCAGGTTATTAATGTTTACATGCAGTTGATAAGCATTCCAAATGTCACATTATGCACTGTAAAAGCTCAACTTTACTATATGGAAATAAGAAAAATGCACCTTGGGGGAAGGGGAAAAGCAATTTAATCATTTCCAGTGATTTTTGTAAGTAAAGAAATTCCTAACTATTGTACGGTCACCTCATATTTAACATCGTATGAATATTAAAAGCAAACAATTTAATGGGAAAATGCACAGTACAATGGAAATAGCTTGTTATTCAACACATACAGTAGATCTCAAAAACAAAGACAACACACTCAACCAGGGAGCTTAAAATATCAAATCAAAACCCAAAGAACCAGCAGAAGAAAAAAAAAATCCTTCAAAAAGACCAGTTTCACCTTCCTAGGCCAATGCTTTACAATGTGAGAAGCACTGATACCTTCCAGCTCCTACAGGTGGTGTCTTCTACATACAGCAGTAAGATCTATATGGCTGGATTGCCAAGAAACAATTCCATTCCCAGAACTCTCTCTGTCAGACAAGATCCTTTTTTTTTTTTTTTAAACCAAAATACTTTCTACAGAATTCCAAACCAAAATGTACTGTTTAAGGCATCTTTTTTTTTTATAACATTTTCTCTTCACTCAAAGATGATAGTCATGCAGCAGTTTAATGATAAAAATATATTAATATTTTACTATACAGCAGCAAGAAGTTAGTTGTCAATTAAAAGCACACGAACATCTTTAAATGAAATCCTGTAAAGACTATCGTTACAAACAATTTCAGTTTGGAGGACACCAACTTGGTAAAGTGCTCTCCTAAGCTTTGCATTTTCATACCCTACACCTTGAATTATAGGAGTTATAGAACATACTTTTGATAGAAGGCTTGTACACTTGGGGAACACAAATACATTTAGCATATAATGTAGCCAGTAATAACTAGCACCACAGCTACATGGAAATCCTTTACACATACCAACTTGGCTTTCACTTTTAAAATGAAACTCAGAATCCATGGCTCAGTAGGATAACTATAATTGTGTTGCTCTGCTTTTTAACAGGTCTACATAAGTTAATAGCACTGGCAAAAATCAAAGAACAGCTTCAGACCTCTTACTAGTTTAGGAGACAGTGCTAGTGACCACAAATAGACTCGCTACCTGATGTCCAAGTACAGGTTCACTGGAAATTGCTGCACGTTAGTTTTTAAAATCTTTCTACACATAATAAAAAAAATATATTATGAACGATACATCTCATATACACAATAATGACAAAACACCTACTCAGTCAAAGCAAACAGATGCAGAAAAATATTATGGGAGATTTCCTTTATCTTTCTTTCTCTTTTTCCTTTTACTATTTGAATAACTTTGGTTCCAACCGTAAAAATCACAACTTAGCAAATTTCATTTAAATGCCTTTTTTAATAATTTCTTCATGTTCACAGAAGTTTCACTGACCATTTTTATATGTTTAAGGTCCAGATGCAATGCATATTGTATAAAAGAGAGCACTTATTGTTTACCTTGCATGAATTAAACCTACGTACCTTTAACTCTACAAACTTCTGCATAACATTTAGACAAAGCTCAGACACACAGCATGCCTAGCCCTCATATATATACACATCTCTAATCACAGGTATATAGGGTGTCAAATATACTATAATAACCTCCATGTAAGGTTTGAAATTTGGTAACAAAATGAGAAAAACTAAAAATATTATTTTACGTGTTCTAAAATATCTCTTTTTTGTGCTAAAGTCAAATGTTAGCTCAACATGAAAAGGACTTTTATATAATTCAGCAATATTATAATCTTGACCATTTTGCAAACACTTTTAATAATAATAGCTTAAACGTGTACAAAAGTTCTTGGTTAATTAGGGAAATAAACACTCAGTTCTTTATATTTTTTAATCAAGTAGGAAACACAGTTCATATAATGTTATTACTTTTTGTATTTTTTTTGTTTTTTGTTTTTAGCAGCTGCTTACTGTTTTATATGGTGGATAAAGTGGACAACATCCAGCGATGGGTGGCAAGTCAGGAAGAGAAACTGTCAGTTGGTGGAGGTTCTGTGGGTGGTGCTCCCTTGGAGTTAACAGTTATTTCTTTTTTTTTTTTTTTTTTTTTTTTTACTTTTTTTCTTTTTATTTTCTCTCTTTCTTTACAGTATATTTTCTGTGTGTGGCTGTGTGTGTGTGTGTATGCATGTGTGTGTGGGTGTTTTTTTTTTTTTTTCCATTCAGTTTGATCAATCTTCTTCCCCTTCTTCCTCACCCTGCAGCAACAGGGTGGCAGCGGCAGTCTCCTCCTGCTGCTGCTGCTGCTGCTGGTGGAGCTGCTCACAGGCAGCTCGCTTCTCCCTCTGCTTCTCTTGAATCTTCTTCATCTCCTCCGAGTACTTGCAAAAGGTGTGTCCGAACTTGGCCCACACCTTGTAGGGCACGGTGATGGAGTTGCGGTAGGTGGGCTTCACCTCGCTCACTCGCATAAACACGCCGTACTTGTTGGAGCCCACATCGAAGAAGAAGCGCTTGTTGTCCACAGTCAAGGAGGTGCCCTCGGGCAGCTCGGCCGGCTCCTCCTCCACTCCGTAGTCATCGATGAGCTTGGCCAGAGCGTCGCGGAACTCGATGAGCCCCTGTGCGGGCAGCGCAATGGTCTGGCCCTGCGTGGAGCCCAGGCCGGGCCCCCGGTTGACCGTCTGGCGGATGCGCAGGAAGCGGCCGCGCTGGTTCTCCTTGAGATCCATGTAGTACTTGCGGTTCTCGCGCACCAGGAACTCGCTCTTGAGCGCCCGGCGCGGCTCGTCCTGCGCCTGGGCCAGGTCGGGCGGCTGGCTGGGGCCCAGCTGCGCGTAGTGCTCGATGAAGTCGCCCAGGTAGTCGCGGAACTCCACGGCCACTGACATGGACAGAGTGAGGCGGCTCTTGTTGCCGCCCGCGCCCACCTCAGCGATCTTCAGGAAGCGGCCCTTGGCGTTCTGCTTCACGTCCAGGTAGAAGCGCTTGTTCTGGATGTCCACCCGCTTGGAGGCCAGCTCCTGCGTCTCGTGCTGCAGCCCCCCCGGGGCCCCGCCGCCGCCGCCGCCACTGCCGCCGCCGCCCCCGCCGCCACCACCTCCCCCGCCGGAGCCCGAGCCCGAGCCTGGGTGCCCCAGGGAGCCGCCCGAGCCCAGCGCCGCACCGCCCTGCTCGCTGCCGCTGTCTCGGTCCGCCATGATGCTGCGCTCCGCCGCCGCGCCGCCGCCGCCGCCTGCCGCTCCGCCCGCCGCCTCAGTCGCCTCAGCCGCCGCTGCTTTCCCTCCCCGGCTCCGCCTGCTGCCGCCGCAACCCCCACAGCCAGTCAGCCACTCTCGCGAGATCTGCGGGAGAGACGAGACCCGGTAACAGGGCACTGACTCCCCAGTACAGTAGCAGGGCGCCCTACTGTACGCGCCCACCCGCCCGCCAGCACGTGACATGCGCCCCGTCCCTGATGCCAGCCCCCTGCCCGCCCGCCCGCCAGGCGGCGCCCACCTGCCGGCCCTCACCCCACACCCCTGGCTTGGGGGGGGGAACGCGCCGCGTCGCAGCTGCTGCCGCCACCACCACTGTGGCTGTCGCTGTTGGCCAGACCCTGAGCGGCCTCGGCCCAGGGAGTTGGGGGACCAGGGGTTAGAAGGGGACTGCCATACTAAGCACAGGGATCAGGCCTGAGCTTTGCTTTCCAGTGACCCCAAAGAGAGGATGTGGGGGAAGGGCCTGTGAAAGGCAAGTGAGCCCGCAGCAGACAGGGGACACCAAGTCACGGCCACCCACCCCTGTGGGCCCCAGCCAGACTCAAACCCAAACCCAGACAGGCCCACCCACTGCCTGGTTGGGCTGTCTCCTACCGCAGAGCCCTGGCCGCAGAGGCGGGCAAAGAACAGGAGAGATGGTGCGGCGGTAACCCTTAGCGCAGAAGGGGCTGCCTGGGATGAGGACGGGGCGCCGGCAGCAGTGGCGCGGAGCAGCAGACACCTAGCCCGTCCCTCCCCTCACTCCCGCCGCTCCCCCTCCCCGCGCACGGCAGCGGCTCTGGCCTCAGATGATCCCGCTCCCCCCTCCCCCCAACCGCAGCCCCGCACAGTCGGGCGGGCGGGCGGGCGGGCGGGCGCACTCACCGGCGGGGGGGAGCCGAGCAGAGGACGGCAGTCGCACCAGGGCCGGGGTGCCCGCAGTGCCTGTTCGCGTTGGCTCTGCCCCCCCCCCCCCCCCCAGCAACAATCAAAAAGAAACCCCACACTCACCCAAAAACCATCAACCAGCCCCCTTTGGGACCACAACTACCCGCCTGCCTCCCCCTCCTCCTTCCGAGATTTGGGGAAGGGGGGCACCCTGCTCAAGGCTGAGCCCAACCTGGGTTGCCGGCCAGCTCTGCGGATGAACCAGGCCCCGCCGAGGCTTCAGCCCCCGACCCACTCTTGTTCCCCCACTGGAAGGACCCAGAATGGAGGAGAAAACCAAGCAAGATTTAGGAAATTCACGAGCTAAAAATGTCAGGAATTTCCTGGGAAACGCAGTTCCTTACGGGTTTCATTAACGCAGGTTCGCTCGCCTGTTTTACCCCTCCTCCCAAAAACTCTTATTAAAGTGTCAAGGAGAGCCCCCACCTCTCAAAAAGTAAAACATTAAGTGATTAATGGTTTTTAGGTGACAGCTAGGTTACCAACCACGAATTAACCAATGAATCTTTGGACAGTGACTGCTAAAGGGGGTGTCTGGTCTCGGAAAGGGGCTCAGAAATAAGTGAATTCCATCTTTCTAGATCTAAGGCATAATCTGGGGCCTGTTTCCTTTCTCCTAGATATACAGCAAATGCTCATACCCCTCCCTGCAGTCTGTAGTTCTAACAGTTGAGGGAAAGCTAAGGCCTATCTCCAGGGGAACCCCAGCGGATCCCCCTTACACTCTCCTTATCACCTTCTGCACCGGGCTCAGGGGATACAGACCTCACAGCCTTACTCCTGGCTTTCTCAAGCATGGATTGTTGCCTTCATCCTTAGAACAGTGTGTCTGTCCCATTTGTGGGCTCCATTCCCACTGAACATCCCTCAACCCCCAAAGTAAGGAGTCTTGCCTCCCTCATTCAGCCCCAGAGACAGCTGAGTACATAGCTGCGCAAGCTTCCTGGAAAACGAAGGAGTAGATCAAGTAATGATCAAGAAACCCAGACCCTTCTAGTACATAAGCCTTGTCAATGACTGAGCCCTCAAAGCCTCCTAATATATCCTTTCATCACCTAGGCAAACCTGCCTGCGAAGTATTCACAGCTTCCCTTTTCTCTTAGCAAAGGTCCCATTCTACCCATATTAGCTCCTTTAGTTCTGGGTTGATGTTTGCTACTTCCCGCTAAAGAGCAAGAAACAGGGCAAAGCACGATGGCTACCAAAGAGCAAACTGGAGTAGTCCTGTGGGAACCAGCCCCAGAACCACCCACCTGTCCAGTAGTCCCTGAAGTGATTCCCTGAGGGGGAGGCCCATTCTGAGAGACAGAAATCTGGACTTTGGGCCACATAAAAAAACTTCTTAGTTGCTGGGGGCGGAGGGGCATCCTCCGGATTCACGTAGTACCCTTTTAGTGCTGATTTTTCTGAACTCCCTCCCTTGTCCCCAAGTCTGCAGGGAATGGGAGAGAAGAACTATTGGCGAACTTCCGACTGCGCAAAATTTCAAGTGAGAAAGAGCAGTGGCTCCTCCAGGCTCACATAGTAGCGATCAGGACCCTGGATAGACCCTGTCCCCAAACTGGGACAGAAAGGCTTAGTGGCAGGGTCTCCACACAGAGCAGGGCGGGGTATTACATTTCCAACTGTAAAATGAGGCTAAGATCTGTATAAGTCTGATCTACAAGAGCTCCTGCTCTTCTTCTGGGGTTTACCTTGCGCAGAACCAAGCCCTTGCCCCTTCAAGAGAGTTCACAGCAGCAAGAAGCCCAATGGGACTGCGAAGAAGGGACACGCGCCTCCCATTCTTCCACACTAATGACTGCTCCCTCCAGGACAGAAAACTACGGTTTAAAACTGCTCGTCTTCTTGGAACAACTTTAGAGTCTAAATTTCTTGCTCTCTGTCCCCAATATTTATATCCAGGGGTTCTGAAACGGTTTGAGTTTGGGAACACCCTGATTTTCTTAAAAGGTATCTGTCACCAGAAACTGAGTTCTTAGTTCCCCAGCGCAGAGGCAACTGATGAAGTTTCTAGACAAAGCACAAGTTAAATATCATTTGCATGCTTACACTGGGAATTTTAAGCCCAAATCAGCAAACAACTGAGACCTGGACCTCTCCACATAATATGCACTTACTTATGTTACACTATTTGTTATATATGTATAAAATTTTTGTCATTATATATTACCAGTTTCTCTCCTATTTTACAAATGTATCTAAAAGATAAAAAAAGTTAACAATGGCTTTTCCAAAATAATTCAATGGTAAATTGGATATTTAGTACATTTTCACTACTCAAAAAGTTAATTTCAGGATAAGCCTGTAACTGTGGGGCTTTGGTCGGACTGGGGAAGGCATGGTGGTGAAAGGCGGCTTTCCTTAGGCTACAGAATACAGTAGTCTTAACAGTCTGGGAGGAATGAATATTGACTCAGTGTAAAGCCTTAAAAAGTTTAGAACCTTAAAAAGAATTTCAAAGTTAGATTTGTATCCTAACATTGAAACTCCATTAGGAAATCTGTAGATTTGAAAAGTTTAGAACCTTAAAAAGAATTTCAAAATTAGATTTGGATCCTAACATTGAAACTCCATGAGAAAATCTATAGATTTGAAAAGACTTCTAGCCATTTGCTAATTACTTAAATAATATACTTGGAAAATGAAAAGTCAGTTCTAATGTCTAGCTTTTTGAATTTGTTATTTTGAAACAAACAGTTGTAAAATTAAACTGATGATTTCAATACAATGTAGAAAAGGCAAATGGTAAACGAAATATATTAACATGCAGCAAAATATAGGTATTAACTAAAAATCATCAAATAATATTCTATTTCTACTCAAAGTTTGCTTACTTTAAAAAACCTGATAAATATCTTTAGATTTCTTGTGCTCTTTTATTAATACTACACACATTTTGAAGAGAACAGAGATTGCTTTATTTTTAATCCCACTATCTCTATGTCGTTAACAAACTCTTACTAACAAAAAATTGTTCATAAGTGAAACAAACATTAGGCAGAACAAAAAGGAAAAAAGCCTCAGTCTTCCTCAGCCTTAACTACGGGTGATTCTGGTGATTCTGAAATAATCTAATTCAGCTTTAGTCTTTAAAAGTAAAAATTAACACATACGTATAAAATAAACTTGGAGGGGGAGAATCTACCTCTGGGTAATAAACCCTTTAGATTATGGAGTTCCCAACAGAAACAATATGCTGATTAATACCACAGATTTCTAAAATAAAAGAGAATATTAGAAATTGTGTTGTCAAGTACTACTTAGGGTAAATACCTGTCTTAAACTAGACAATTATCTTCAATACTCAAATCATTAAAACTAACTGGAATGTTGTACTGCAAGGGTTTAAAGTGGAGGAATTACCCATTTCTTCTCAGGGCTATCTATCAGAAAAATGAAGGGTAAAGTAAATGTTAACGTTTAACAACAACAAAGACAAATAGTAATAGTATTTCATCAATCATTTTTTAAAAAAGCATTATCGTCCTCCTATAGCTCACCTAATCTTTGAAATTATGCCTCTCCAATGCTATTTTAATGTTTAAAGATATGAATTAAACATTCAAAATCTGAAGAGAATCCTCGCACTTCACAAAATGTTTTCATCTTAAGCATTTGCAAAAGAGTTAAATAAACGTAGCACACATTCTAAATTCGATCAAAGATTCTGAGAACCCGACATTTTATGTACCCAAAAGGCCCAAACAGAACCGATGCAAATGTCAATAGCTCACTCTCTTCCGGCTGATACTTAAAAGGTTTTACTAGTACCCAAAGGAATGAAATCAGCAACTCTCCACACTCTAGTCAACACTCCAATTTTCAAAGCCGCAATTCGCAAACGTCAGTTTGGGTTGGAAGCAGTAGGGGTCTTGAAGTAATAAAAAAAAATTCCTTTTCTCCTCTGACAGTCTACCAAAAGATGTCAAACCAAATTCCGTCTATTGTAAAGCACTGGGACCTCCCTTCCAAGGACACGGGACACAAACATAGACACCAATGCCAAAAAGCTCTCCAAAAGCACCTGGCCCGACAGAACGAATTGGAACCCTTAAGAGGGTCCCTCACAGACAGCGGAAATGAAGGTGGCATTAATTCAGGGGTAGACAGCAAGGAGCCAAAGAAAGTTGCCCTAGCCGGACTTGGGCCTTCTCTACCCAAGTTCGGAAACAAAGCAGATGTATTTGTGGAGGTCCCTTCTACAGACATTTCAAACCGCCTCCGGAGCCCACTGTCACTCAAAGGGAAGACCCTCCAGCTTCGCATCCGTTCCTTTTGCCCCCAAACGAAAGCAGAGGAGACTGTTGAGCTGACCTAGCTCCGAAAATGCCTTGTTCGGACCACCCATCCTTGGGCCTGCCTTCATCTGCGATGTCAGCACCAATGTATTATTTTTTATTTTTACAACGCATCCTGGGCGAGTGTATGCATTGCGGGGGTGGGGGTTGAACAGAGAAGAGGAGGGGTTGGTAGTGAAGCCTAGAACCCTCCTTCCTCTCCCCTCCTGCCAGGGTTGCTGTGCAGGGAGTGTCGGCCACATTTGGCGCACTGTCCCAGGCCCGGGGCGAAGGTGGCCAGGGGAAATGGGGCTTAGGGATTGCTAAGCAAACGTCACCATTGGTGGTCTACAAGCGTCTGCGGAGGTAGGATTGTCTTTTTTTTTTTTTTTTTTTTTAAGGGGCGTGTGATTTTGTTCTTTTTTGGAGGTGGGAGTTCGTTCGTTCGTTCGTGCGCTACGGGGGTGGGGGGGAATGTTGCTGCACTGCCAGAGTCCCTGGAGGGAGGGTGCGAGGATGTCTACGATGGTACAGTAATTATTCCTGGGGTATACGAGCGCAATTAAAGGGGACGGGGTGGGCGGCACCTCGAGTTGTGGCAGTGCCAGCAGGGAAGGTCGCGAGGGGCTTACCCGGGCGGGCGGGCGCTGTCCTGCCGCAGGTGAGGGAGGGCGCGGGCTGGAGGGAGGGAAGGCGCGCGCTAGGCAGGCGCTAGGCTGGCGCGAGGAAAGGGGGAGGGGGGGAGGAGGGCGCGCGCGCGCACACCTGTCCTGGACAGCGGCGCGAGCCGAGCGGCGCCTCAGTCGGGCTCTGCCGGCTGAGGAGGAAGGAGGGCGGGCTGGCGGGCGGGGGCGGGACGCCGAGGGGAGGAGGAGGAGGCGGCTCGGATGGCTGGCTCGGCTCTCGCTCGTTCTCCCTCCCGCGGGCAAGTCCGGCTCACACCCTGCTTCTCCCGCTCACTCACAGCCCCCTTGGCTCTCCCTCCTCCTCCTCCTTCCCCTGCGGGATCCGCTCGCCGCCGCCGCAGACGGCAAGTCGTGGCAGCCAGACGTCGGCGCGTAACCCGGCGCTACGTGCGTGACTCCGAGCGACGTCAGCGCGCGCTCCGCGTTACCCACCATCTCTCCCCCATCCTCCCCCCGTGGCTCGCGCCCTCCGCCCTCGCGTCCCTCCGTTTCAGTTGCCGCGGCGGCGGGCGCGGAGCGCGCTCCCTCCGCCCCCCTCTTGCGCGTGCGCGCGCCTTCTCCGCCGTTGGCGCGTCAACAGCCCACGGCCCAGGCCTTGAGGCGCGTCTGAGGAGGGGGCTGCCTGTGGCCTCTTTGCCCGCACTTCCTCCACTCACCGCCCGTGGCGCCCCTAGGAGGACTTACTCTCGTTAGGCTTTGAAGGCTGGAGCTAGGCTCAGGCGGGGCTAGAACCCCGTAGGGCCTGCATCAGCTCCAACTTAGGGCCCTCAGCGTCGTTATCGGTGCAGCTACCACTCTGTCACCCTCTCCACCCGCCCTCGTTCCGCCCGCAAGTCTCAGGAGGCAATAGGCCTTTCATCTTCCGGGAGGGTCTCACCTTGGCCTTCGGACGCCCGCGGAGAGGGCTAGAAGGGCAGAATTAGCATAAAGAAGAAAGAGCGAGACCACATTCGGGCTTTAGCCCCAGGAATCCTTGACAGGAAGCGTGGGGTTGGTGCCCAGTCTCCCACGCAGTGTAGGTGAAACTGGGCCCCTTCGAGGGACTGTGACTAAGGACAAAGCCCTGATAAATATTATTTATGCGTCCTTGGGCTGAGAGGAGAAAAGTGTAAGAGGCGAGTTAATTTTCATAAATTGCTACGCGAGGGCGAAATGCAGAACTATAAAATTTGTCCTTTAAGAGTTTTCTTGAAATCTTAACAAGTTTGACAAGATTTTTGGTGTACGGTAACTTTTTCCTCACTTTGTACGCTGTCACATCTCCATCCTGTCACATTGCATACGTGGAAGATGGATCAATTAAAAATTATTAGCTGCAAATAAATAGAAAGCTGCCTTACCATCTTTATCATTATTTAAATAGGTCTCAGAGAAGTCAGCCTGTAGTTTAGGAAAATTTAGTCACTGTCCTAACTTATTTAACTGAGTATATTTTATTTTGAAGTTACCTTCCAATATACAGTAAAATATGCCTTTATTAGGCAACATTAGACTTTTAAACTCACTAATTATTAGGACCAGACTTTTTTAAAAAATATTTATTTGACAAAGATCACAAGTAGGCAGAGAGGCAGACAGAGAGAGAGAGAGAGAGAAGCAGGCTCTTGGCTGAGCAGAGAGCCTGATGCGGGACTCGATTCTAGGACCCTGAGATCATGACCTGAGCCGAAGGCAACGGCTTAACCCACTGAGCCACCCAGGCGCCCAGGACCAGACTTTTTTAGGAAGTTTATCTAGTTAAGCCTCTGAGGCAAGTAGGAGTGAGTTGAAATTAACCCCATTTTGTGGATGAGAAAATCGAGTTACAAAAATAAAAGTCGGTTGTTCAGAATTGCAAGGAGTCTGTCACCGACAAAGGGAAACACCTTAGGTCTATTATTGCTTACTTTATCCACTAAGCCAGAAATCCTTCCATCGTTTACTTCCGGGTGTCTTTGGATGCCGTCCTTCTCCTCCTCCTCTTCCCCTCTGTATTTTAGGCAGTGCCTAATGTCTGAAACAAATTTGGGAGGTATTCCTGGAGACCCCAATTCACAGAGGACTCTAAAAGGTTTGAGGTTGGAATTTTCTGCCATAGGAAACTACAGCTGAGCAATAAGTTATTGTGGAACAGTTCAGATTCCGTACTAACTGCAAAATGTTTATTAATCCCTAGTTAGAGGTAAGAAAATTTTTGAGACAGTTTAATGAATGATGGGTCATTTCTTTTGAATTGCTTCTTTATTCACCTCATCTTTAGGTGGCAGCACTACTATATAAATATCCTTAAAACTACAGTCTTCTGCAACTTGATATCCTAGAAGAGTGTTTTGTCCTAAATGCATCCCGCTCTGTTGTGGAGATTAGACATATGAAATCATCCCCGAGAATTAGAATACTTAGGAAGTTCCAGAGGAGGAAGAACAGAAAGCCTTTCAAAAGAGGTTAATACATGGAGTTACTGAAAGAAAATATTTGAAAGGTTTTAAAAAGCTTTTTCTTTTTCTAGCTGTATGAGGAGCAAGTAGCATCTTTACTCTAAACTTAATCTTGTACTGAACCAGCACAAGATAACCTTCCAAAGCAAACCATACTTTATCAATACTGCATATTAAGAATTTTTGTAAATTCTTGCTTATTATTAAACTTGCTAGTTGTATTGTTGCCAGTATTCTAACTACAATTTTATTTTATTTTTTAAGTTCTACCCCCAACATGGGACTTGAACTCATGACCCCCCAAATTTAGATTTGCATGCTCTACAGATTGAGCCAGCCAGGCACCCCTAACTATTTTAAAATTGGGGTGCAGTTTTCTTCATTAAACCGGATCAGACTTGTGAAGATCCCGAATAACAACCTATCATTAACCTTTGTGGAAGAGAAGAACTCCTCCTGGCTCCTTTTCTCATTTCGTAAATTGTTCATATACAGACTAAACCACCATTGCTCAAACTCAGAGAAGTGATAATACAAGCTCAACTACATATAAACTGATAGCAACTTACAGTTATTCTATATCTTAATTTCTGCCACAGTGTTTGAGGGCAATAAATTGTGATGTATGGGGACTATTTGGATCGAGTATTCTCTTAGTAGAACTTTGTCATAATTTTGTATATTTACAGTCATTCTTCCTGTACCCCCTTTATCTAAGCAACCAAACAAAATTGGATTTACATGCATTTCAAAATAGAGTGTGTTAGATTTACAGTATAAACAAAATTACCAAAGGATGTAGAAGTATGACCATCAGGAATGGGAAATCAAATTATTTCTGGGTAGAGGATGAAATATTAATAAAGTCTTTCTTGATGGCTTCCATCTTTCTCAGGTCAAACTTGGAGAGTCTCATGCAAATTGGTAGAGCTCAAACTCAGCAGTATTATGCTGAGATTTTTAAGCTCTCTGGTGCCAGCAAATCATGCAGCCTGGGGGCCTTTGCTCCAAACTTCTGCCAACTCCATTTTGGCAGTAAACTGTTCTGTTGAACAAAGTTTGCACGTGTTTGGGGTGTGAAGTGGTTCCTCAGGCATTTATCTGGTTTTATTCCAGTTTGGGGACTTGAAGACAAGAGTCAGAAGCATGAGACTTGTAGAGTTCATATGTGCCCTGACAGATTGTTAGTGATCTTGAATTTCCACCTAAATAAGGGCAGCTTTTTCTTTGTTGGTGTAGGGTTTTTTGGTTTGTTTGTTTGTTTGTTTGTTTGTTTTTGAAGTGGACCGTTTAGTTTACTCCTTAAATGCTAACATGATATTGAACCAGTTCTCAAAAGCAGGTAAGCAGAACTCTCTCTGTTGAGGGTACAGGGCTGTGGCAAATCACTCCTCATCCTCCTACCTACAATACAACCACACACCACTTGAGAGCAAAGAGGCCAGTAATTATTTAAACTTGATCTCACTGTCATATATAACTAGGAGCCTTTGCTATCTTTTTTGCTATTGGTTGTCTGGTTTTATCTTTTTTATCTACTTTTTCCCATCCTGGAGTCATTGGTTAACAGTACTTGGCCCAGTTATATGTGCTTATTTGTATTATTTCAGGAGGTCCCTCTTCCTGGGGGAAACATATGCTTTCTTAATTTCCATTATTTTTTCAAATAATCCTAGGAGAAAATCCTTGCATAATCTGAGGTAACAGTTTGAAAGCTATTAAAATGTTATTGGAATATTTTCTTTTTTTTTTTTTCATTTTCTTCTTCCTGGTTTAAGAGTAATGGAAAGAAAAAAGTGCAAAAGTAAAAATTACATATGTTGAAATGATACTATTACTTTTAACCATGATCAATGGAATGTTAATTTGTAAGATACAGTATGGTAACTTGAAAATGATAAGTTATTTTTGATACTTTTGGCAAGTGTGGCCTAAATTCCTATTTGTACCTTTCCCAAGTCAAAACTGACCTGTAGATAAGGTTAGAAAGAAAGAAAGAAATCTGGGCCTTTCTTTCTTTCTTTTTTTTTTTTTTTAAAGATTTTATTTATTTATTTGACAGACAGAAATCACAAGTAGGTGGAGAGGCAGGCAGAGAGAGAGAGGAGGAAGCAGGCTCCCCGCTGAGCAGAGAGCCTAATGAGGGGCTAGATCCCAGGACCCTGGGATCATGACCTGAGCCGAAGGCAGAGGCTTTAACCCACTGAGCCACCCAGGCACCCCATCTGGGCCTTTTTAAAGAGTGAATCTAACTGGACTGAAAGTACTATTGAATGTTGTTGAACATTTTATGGTGACCCCAAAACTCTTTTGTTTGCTTACTTTAAAATATAAATGTATTGTAATTTTACTACCTGGAGCAAGACTAAATACACGCTTGCATAGGTGGGTGTACACATACAACCAGATTGCTCTGCCCTCTGAAGCTAATTTAGACCATTTTTATAACCAAATGCAGTAGCACTTTGTGATTAGATGATCAGTTGGTTTCTTTCAGTGGTGAGTGAAATATGTCAGGGGAAAAATCAAGATAATCCTCCAAGGGATAAATACAAAGTAAGTTCTTTCTTTAATATTTTGTGCTCTATTTGTATCTTTAAATATTTTTATTTTTATCTTTAAGTATACTTTTACATATACTTGTCTAAATACTGAAAATTATTATACTTATCTTTATAATTAATTATTATTAAATAATAATTATACTTTTTTAAAGTATACTTTTAAGTATACTTTTCTTCTTGTCTAAATACTGACAATTAATTACTAAATGTAAATGTAATGTAATCTGGCAAGTGTGTGTATAGAGAAGAAATGGTTTTATTTATTTATTTACTTTCAAAGTTTCTTTTTTTTAGTAATCTCTACACCCAACATGGGGCTCAAACTCACAACCCCAAGATCAAGAGTTACATGCTCTTCCAACTGAGTCAGCCAGGTACCCCAAGAAGTGTTTTTAAATTACTATTTTGGAATTCTATTTATATGTATATATATTACACAAACGTATTACAGCTGATGTTTAGATGGCATTTTATTTATTAATTTTTTTGCCTTGAATTTCCTTTTGGAAAGTAAGTATTACCTGCTATATCAGAACTAGTTCTTAGGACCTATCACTGTTTATTAGTCAGGCTTATTTTCTTAAATCATTTATTGAACAATATGTACCGATTGCCTCTTTGCCAACCATTGTTCCAGATGCTTAAACATAACCAAGACCCTGTTCCCATCGAGTTTCCAGTTTCGTAAGACAGATAATAAACAAATATATAATATAACGCTGTATAGTGATAAGAGCTAAAAAGAAAAAATGCAGTAAAGGGGCAAGAGTTCACTGTGTGATTGTGTGTGTGCATGCCTCCCACCTGACATTTTAAATAGAGTGATCAAGCAATCCTCCTTGAGGAAGTAACTTTTGAGCAGAAACCTGAAATAGTCGTCATGAGAATATTTAGGGAGATGTTCTAGTCATCATGAAAAATTTATGCCACATAAAGTCACCCAGCTATAATTCAGATAACATCCCATGTGGTAACTATGTATACATCTTCTTCCTTCTTTTTTTTTTTTTTTAAAGATTTTATTTATTTATTTGACAGACAGAGATCACAAGTAGGCAGAGAGAGAGGAGGAAGTAGACTCCCTATGGAGCAGAGAGCCGGATGCGGGGCTCAATCCCAGGACTCTGGGATCATGACCTGAGCCGAAGGCAGAGGCTTTAACCCGCTGAGCCACCCAGGTGCCCCCATCTTCTTCCTTCTTAAGAGAAAAACTCATCCAGTTTTCTGGGTACACATTAGGTTTTCAGAAATGTTTATCATTTAATATCATTATTGTTCTGTATTTCCCATGCTTATTATCCCATTATTTAATAAAGTAAGATTTATGGTAGACAAAGCTTCAGAATTCCTTATCTGCAATTCTAAGTTCCAAAACATTTTTTTCCTATATTTTTGGTGTAAAAACTGATCTGAACTGACATGACTCTATTTAAAGTCTTCATTATTCCATTTGGTGTTACTGTTGATGCATTTCATTATGGAAATATGTGTTTGATTAGAAGTCACTGCCCAGGACAACACAGGCCACATAAAATATAGATAGCATAATATGTTACACTCTTAAAATATATTAAAAAATTAATTCAGAAACCTATCTGGCCCCAAGGATTTTGGATAAAGGATTTTATATCTACCAGATTTCTTCTTGATTCTCTGATTAAATACCACTATTGATGTTAATCTTTAGATATCTTTTATTCAAAGTGTAATATTTATATAATGCTCTTATTATGTACCTGGCACTATGTAAACACTCTATATATTAGCTCATAAAATCCTTACTACAGCCTTATGAGTAAGTTTTATTTTCCTCGTTTTACAAATGAGAAAACCGAGGTGCAGCCAGATTAAGGAAACTGCCAAAATCACATAGCTACTAAGTGACAGAGCTAAGAATTGAACCTAGACAATATTCCTTCCTAGCTTGCATTCTTTGCCAATAAACTAACTCTCCCTCTCCCTATCCTTCCTCCACTCTGCTTTGGAAAAGTTCTAAATATCAGCCCTTTCCAAGAACATGGGTTTTTACTTATACTCTGAAATATCAGACATCAAAATTTTACATTTTCTTTACAAATATTCAGTAATTTTTTTCATTTTATTTGCTCCTGGTATTTCAGCCATTTCTGTTCTCAACTGAGATCACGGGTTTACTTATCCTTATTCTCAGTCTGATAGGTTTTCATGTTAACCTTATCTTTCACCATCCTTTTCTTCACTGAATATCCTTACATAATTATGAGGCACCTCCCTTATTATGGCCTTGTCAGATGTCAGATCACATTTAAAAAATTGCATTTCGTTTACTGAGAAGTACCACCTGCTAAATAAAGCTCTGACACTGATTTGTAGGTTTCTTGCACTCAATGAATTACATAACTGCTTCAGATAACTATATTCTAGGCATATTAAATTCACATTTTTGAATTGGAACTGACTTGGTTTTCATTAGTGTGTCCTCAGGTAAGAATTCTCCATACGCAATTAGAAACTGAGATCGCTTTTGTATTGATTCATTGATTGATTGCAAGATTGAGTATATTTTGTGAAGTTGAGCAAAGACTTTTGTAACTGTATAACATAGGTAGGGTCAGTTTGAGTATGTATATTATATTGAACTTTCCAAGTATCTATTCTTGAGCATCCCAGAAATCCATTGTGAGACATTAAACAAGTCACTTCAGTTGTTCTCTGTGAAAATTAATGTGTTGCCCTTGAATACAAAGATGAAGCTTCTGACACACACTCAGTAAAGTATTATCTTTTGTGTAATGTTGATAGACTTGTTCTGAGCCAAACATAATTTCTCAGGAGTCAACGGCTCATGTTTGCTAAATTTAGGGGTGTAGTTCATGGCCACCAGAGCCAAAAAGGAATTAAACCCATCAATTTTACCTCATTAATATCCTGTTGAACCAACTGAGCCAACAACTCAGTTATTAAATTGCTGAGAAGGAAAAAAGGGACTAAATACATATATATGTTCATTGAGATTTGTTATAAAGTACATCCGTTTATTATATGAAAAACTGAGGGCTTTGTCAAGGATTACCTTTTTGCCTCTGTCTCCTGGGAGATAAAGAAGATGACATTTTCTCCTACGACCGTGTTTGGGAGACATAGCTTTTCTCTAACTAGTTCCTCTGCAATATCCTATATTAGATAATACCCAATACAAAAACTTTGAGGTACACCATTAATATTTGCCAAAGTGTAACAATGTCTTAGGGGTAAAAATTTCATATTTGGAATTCAATTCAAGTGAATATAAATATACTTTAATGAATTCAAGTGATGAATAACTGTTTTAGCTCTTCTGCTTTTCCTAACCTTTAGTTAGGAGATCCCTAATCTATTCATTTAGTGTGGCAGTCAAGATCATAGTCAGGGTAATCCAATCTTTCAGATTCAAAACTCTGCTTTCAGATTCCTAACTGTGATTTTGGGCAAATTACTTCATCTCTATAGGTCCATTTCCTCATTTATCAAACAAGGATGATAATGCCAGCAGCCACACAGGTATATTATGAGGATTAATTAGTTAATTCATAAAAAGCACTTACAGGAGGATCTGGCACATAGTAAGTACTCAATAAATGTGAACTCCCACCCACATGACATTAACTTTTCTTGCCCTCTCTCAAGAACTGAGCCAAGTTGTCTCTCCCCACCCCTCTTCTTTTCTTCAGATTTGAAGTTCACAGGCCTTGGCCTAAGATTAAAATTGTCCTCTTCCTGAGGTGCTTGGGTGGCTCAGTTAAGCAGATGCCTTTGGCTCAGATCATGATCCCAGAGTCCTGGGATCGAGGCTCACATGGCGGGGGCGGGGGGGGGGGGGTCCCTGCCCAGCAGGGAGTCTGCTTCTCCTACTGCCTCTTCCCCCTACTCGTGTTCTCTCTCTAATAAATAAAATCTTAAAAACGAAACTCTCCTCTTCTTCACCACCAGATTCATCAACTGCATTGTTCTTAAAAACCTTCAAGGATTCTTTCCTTTTCTTGGGTTTGGACCATTATACTTGCTTTCTCAATCTGAATTCCCTTTTATGGCTTCTCTAAGTAGTATGTCTTTCATATACACTTGAAAGGTATTTCCTCATTACTACTGTATCAGTTCTTTGCAAGTAAGGACTATGTCTCAGTTACTCTATTACTCCAGTACTTCCCCCTCCCTGCTGCATAATTTATGCTAAAGAAAAGTTTGTTGAATAAAAAAATCAATTCATTTAGTCTATTTTTTTTCCTATTTTATCCTGGGTATTCTATTCTGAACCTTCAGTTTTCCTGAAAATTCTCTTGCTCTTTTTATCTCTGAAAATTTTAAGTTCACCTGGTGACGCTGAGATCCCATTCCAGATCATCAGTTTTCTGACTGACCGGTAAGAGGTTCATTTTGCCACATAATCCATAAGTTAGAAAATTCCCATTTAATTCACCTAGATTTAACTTCACTTATAATCTCTTGGCTCTAGCTAGGCTAATCATTCTCTTTAAAAGCTATCCAAATCTTTGAGAGAGGGGTTCTATTTTGCAGAACTCTTTGTCTCATTACTTATTTAAAGATAGGGCCATACTACTTTCAGTTTCTTTACATGCAGAATAAGCATCAGCTCAGGGTGCCTGGCTGGCTGGGTTGTTAGAGCATGTGACTCTTGATCTCAGGGTTGTAAGTTCGAGTAGAGATTACTTTTTAAAAAAACGTAAAAATCTTAAAAAGAAGAAGTTATCAGCTCTCTCTCACTTGGAGTAGGTCAGAATGAACTAGATCAATCTCTTAACATTTTTCTTTTTAGTATATACAAAAGACCTATGTAACACATATATTAGCTATAAATCTTGATAATATCATGAACTACCCAATCAAGAACTAGAACATTTCCCAGTAATTTGTATCTACCTCTGCCTGGACTCCTCCTCTATCTCTTCCCCCATCCTCAAGGGTAATCAGTATCCTGAATTTTATCCTTATCTTTTCATTGCAGTTTTCTTTTTATAATTTATTTTTATGACAAATGTATCTATGCTAAAACAATATGTTGTTTGACCTCTGTGTTTTTTAGCTTTAGATAAATGCCACAAGAATGGGGGAATATAGTTGCAAATGTCTTATCAGATAAAGGGCTAATATTCAAAATCTATACAGAACTTTTCAGACTCAACACCCAAAGAACAAATAATCCAATCAAGAAATGGACAGAAGACATGAACAGATAATTCCACAAAGACATCCAGAAGGCCAACAGACACATGAAAAAGTGCTCAACATCATTCGGCATCAGGAAAATACAAATCAAAACCACAATGAGATACCACCTCACACCAGTCAGAATGGCTAAAATTAACAAGTCAGGAAACAACAGATGTTGGTGAGGATACAGAGAAAGGGGAACCCTCTTCCACTATTGGTGGGAATGCAAGCTGGTGCAACCACTCTGGAAAACAGTATGGAGGTTCTTCTAAAAGTTGAAAATAGATCTACCCTACAACCCAGCAACTGCACTAATAGGGATTTACCCCAAAGATACAAATGTAGTGATCCAAAGGGGCACTTGCACCCCAATGTTTATAGCAACAATGTCCACAATAGCCACACTATGGAAAGAGCCCAGATGTCCATCATCAGATGAGTGGATAAAGAAGATGTAGTGTGTATGTATGTATGTGTATATGTGTAAATATATAATATATAATATATGGATATATAATATATATAATGGATATATA
Source organism: Enhydra lutris kenyoni (assembly GCF_002288905.1). NCBI lineage: Eukaryota > Metazoa > Chordata > Mammalia > Carnivora > Mustelidae > Enhydra > Enhydra lutris. The sequence goes on from NW_019154089.1 coordinate 1,014,850, forward strand.
TTGGATATATATAATAGAATATTACTCAGCCATCAAAAATAAAACCTTGCCATTTACAATGATGTGGATGGAACTAGAGGGTATTGTGCTAAGGAAAATAAGTCAATCAGAGAAAGACAACTATATGATCTCACTCATATGTGGAATTTAAGAAACAAAACAGAGGAGCATAGGGGACGGGAGGGAAAAATGAAACAAGATGAAACCAGAGAGGGAGACAAACCATAAGAGACTCTTAATCATAGGAAACAAACTGAGGGTTGCTAGGGGTGGGGGATGGAGTAACTGGGTGATGGACACTAAGGATGGCAAGCGATTTAAAGAGCACTGGGTGTAAGACTGATGAATCACTTAATTCTACCCCTGAAACTAATAATACACTATATGTTAATTAATTGAATTTAAATAAATGAAAGAAAAATGCTGTCTTCCAATATATATTTTTCTGAGATTTGCCCTTTATACTCAACACTATGTTGCCCAGATTCATTCATGTTGTTGTATATAATGATTATTGATTTTTAATACCATATATCATTCTATTGCATGAACATATTACAATTTACTCTCCTGTTGATAAATAGTTGTGTTTTTACTAGGCTTTTAAAAATTATAAACATCACTGCTATAAAAATTCTTATATATGCCTACTTGTGACACATGCAAAGTGTTTTTCTCAGTTGTATACCTAGGAGTAGGATTGCTGGGTTGGGGAGTATACAGATATTCAAATTTGTAAGGTTATTAATGCCAAATAGTTTTCAATTCTCTCACAGTTTACAAGAATTCTACTTACTGTCAATATTTGGTATTATTATATGTAACTTTTGTCAATCTAGTGGGGGTAAAATGTATATATCTGCTTTTATATGACGGAGGAAGGAGTCAGCTTTACTTAAAGCTTTTTAAACTTCCTCTTCCTTTCTATATTAAAAGCTTGTAGCCTCTTTTGACATTATTGTGCCTGGGAGTTCCTTTGAGAGAAAGCATTTATTTGTGAGATAGTTTCTGCTAATGGTATAGAAACTGCGATGGGATAGAGGCTGCTAACTGGGTAGTTTGCATGTTGCTTTTGAGTTGATTTTGCATGCACAAACTAAAATTTCTTGCTAATGTTCTATAGAAATGGAAATTACATTCTTTAATATTGGCCCATCACAAATTAATCTGATCTTGAGTTTACACCTATATGCAAAACTATTTTAAACAAAAACTTTCTTCAATCTGTTGATCCTGGAGTATTTTCACAGAATCAAGATTTGTAAAGATATCTTTGTGTATTTCTTTGTATTTTAATTGTACCAAAGAGATCCAACTTATTTTCTTTTGATGTGGTTATATTTACATGATATAACACAAATTAATCTCTCAAAGGAATTTTAAAACTCCAAATGATCATCTTACTGCTGTTACCCACTGAGCTGATCTCCATACGTCAGACAGGGGAATGAGTCCAAACAGAGGGTGCTGCTATACTGTGCCCTAAAATGTCCTTTTTTTTTTAATTGAAAAAGCCATTTGTATATAAACAGTACTCATCAGTAACTAAAAACATATGGAGATGAAAAAAGAGAATTCAAGACAAATGGCAATATATGTACATTTTAAAGAAGAACTTATATAGCCCCTTGTGTTTATTGTCTTTAAAAACAAATACCAGTTTTGTCATTTGTGTATTTTTTTTCTTGCCTTTGAATGAAAGATTTTTGAAGGGAGGGACTATGTATTTGTTTTATGTTTCTTATGTTTCTTTATTATATTGTTAAATATAGTGTCATATCCTGAAGGGAATTCAGAATATTAATTGAGCGCAAAAGTCCCCGCTGTACCATTAATATTTGTTGACTAACAAAATGACTGAGTGAATATTCATGACCAAACCATAAGAAAGCTGCAGTTGACTTTCTTTCCTATGGTACAGTAGCTATTATTGGAAATAATCATTCATCAGGGGGAATACATTTATGCCAGGTGACTGTTTTTTCAACTTATTTATATAGCTAATGCTGTAGTTAGCCAAATTGCTATCAGCCATTGGTTTCTTTTAAAGCCAAGTGTTAAGCTTCATTTCCTCATTCCCATGATGCCAGATACTCACTTTCTGTACTGATCAGGGTACATCTGATCTGTAAGTAAGATGTACTGCTTACTGTAGTAAGTAAGTAAGACTTACTTACTGTAAGTAAGTACTGTTGCTTACTTACTGCTGAAGTAAGACTGACTTCCTGCTAAAGCTCTCTCTAAGTGAGGACTTTTTCTGTATATCATGCGGCATACGTGAGCTTTTCATTGTTTTTTTGTTTCTTTGCTTATTTTGTTTTGTTTTGTTTTGCTTTGCTTTTGTTATCTTGTAAGTGGTGATCTATGAGATGGGGCAAATCTAGAGGTAAGTCTTTACTTCGCACATGGATTGCAACATGACAACACCCTCCCTGCTGCAGGCAGCTTCCAAGATGGCCTTCAATGATTCCTGCCTTCTGGTGTTCACACCCTTGTGTATTTTCCTCCCACATTCTCCGTGGGTTGGTTTGTATAAGCAACAGAATGTGGCAGAAGTAGTGGTTGGGCACTTAAAACATTACGTTCTAAAAGACTTTAAGAACCCAGAGACCACAGGCCAGATTAGAACCTCAACTAGTTGTATAAGGCATTTTTTCTGAGACTGGGAAGTTCCAACCCGGATCCTGAGCCAAAAAGGCCCCAGACTTTCTTAGATCTAGAAAAGTAAGAGACAGAAAAACTTGTATATGTAAATAGAAGTAAGTAGGAATTTCACAAAAAGACAGTGGGGAAGAAGGAGAGCTCCTAATGAAAAGAAATGAAATACAGACAGAGGCTACCACGTGGCTGAACCTTAAAAAATTACTAAGTCAAAGAAGCCAGTCACAAAAGACCAGATAGTGTATGATTCTATTTGTATGTGATGTCCAGAATAGGCAGGTCTATAGATACAAGAGAGTTGCCTAGAGCTGCAGCAGTGGGGGTGCAGGGAGCTTGGGGTATGATAGCTCGGTTCAGGGTTTCTTTTGGAAGTAATGAAAATGTTTTAACATTGATTGTGGTAATAACTGCAAACCTTTGTAAATATACTAAAGCCATTCAACTGTATACTTTGAATGGGTCAGTCGTATGGTATATGAATTATGTCTCAAGAAAGCTGTTTTTAAAAAAAAAACTGGCTTCTGTCTCGGTTTTCTATCTCATCACTTCCATCCCCCTGGAGGAAGCCAGCTGCTGTGTCTTGAGGACACTTAGACAACCCACTCATGGAAAGGCTTATATGGCAAGGAAATTTGTGAATCAGGTTTGCCAGTTAATTTGAAGTTTCCTAATTTGAGTGGTATTAGGTATATTTAATATATTTATTTTTTAAAGACTTATTTATTTATTTTAGAGAGAGAGAGATAGCAGGGAGAGGGTAGAAGGAGAGAGAGAGAGAGTCCTCAAGCAGACTCCTTGCTGAGCGTGGAGCTGATTGTGGGGCTTGATCCCAGGACCCCAAGTTCATGACCTGAGCTGAAATAAAGAATTGGCCACTTAACCAACTGAGCCACTCAGGCGCCCCATGGCGTATTTAATATGTTTAAAGGCATTTATAAGAGGATAATAAGAAATATAAGCATGAACTCTATACTCAATGACATTAGGAGATCTTTTTAACCCCAAGTTATAGTATGTGAAGGCTAAAAAGTGGATGGGGAAATGAATGACTTAGGAAGTCAGAGAATGGTAAAACGTAGGAACTACAGAGGAAGTAACAGGCACATCAGTAACAGGCACACAGATTTGTCCCACAGAACCTGAGAAAGTCACGGGAACTGGAGGGGTGAAGAATATATGCAGGCATACCTCGGAGATACTGTGGGTTTGCCTCCAGACTGCTGCATTAAAATGAGCATCCCAATACTTTCTTAACCAGTGCCTGTAAAAGTAATGTATGTCCTATATTGTAAGTGTGTAGTAGCATTATGTCTAAAAAACAAACAATGTGCGTATCTTAACTTAAAAATTACTTGATTTCTGGAAAATGCTAACCATCATCGGAGGCTTCAGGAAGTCATAATCAGTGATTACTGGCCACCGTAACAAATATAATAAGGAAAAACTTTTGAAATATTGCAAAAATTACCAAAACGTGGTACAGAGAGGTGAAGTGAGCAAATGCTATTGGAAAAATTGTGCTGATAAAACTGTTCAACACAGGGTTGCCACAACCCTTTGATTTGTGAAAAACACAGTATTTGTGAAGCACAATAAAACAAAATACAATGTATCTGGGTTCTATCTGATTCTTGTACAGAATTTATCTGTACAAGAACCAGATAGAACCCAGATACTCACCCCCCCATTCTCACCCCAAGTAGTCAGACGTTCCCTCTCCCTCTTCAGGCAGGAGAAGGAAGTCATCTTCTCCAGAAAAACTGAATTAAGGGAGGCTTTGGACTTTGGTCTATCAGGCTCTGAGGACTGGGTATGAAAACAAGGGCATGGTATGAAGACATAAAAGTCTGTATCCTCAACAGGACATTCTGCTCTTTTCCCTACCCAGCTCCAGAAAGCTTGCAGCCAGACTTTCGATCTCTAGATAGGAAATAGAAGGATTTTTCTCCAGAAAACTGAGCTAATAGAAAATATATATACTAAGAATTCCTAATTTTACAAAAAGCCAGCTTCATAGTATAATAGAATTCATAACATATCCGGAGTATAACCACTTCTCCCTACCTTTATTTACTACCATCCTGGGGATTGCTGCTACCATTCCTTACTTGGATTCTGGCAGCATTTTCCTATCTGCTCACCTACTTTCCTACCTTTACCCCTGGAGCTAATTTTCATCCTAGCAGTCAGAAGAAATCTTTTTATAATGGATGTGAGATCATGCCACTTTTCTATTCAAAACCTTCTAGTGATTACAGATCTCAATCAGAATAAAAACCAAAGTTCTTACCATGGCTTACAGGTCATACATGATCTGTCTTCTCTGCCCTCTGCCTCTCTAACCTTGTGTTCTTCTAGTTTCCATTTTCTTACTCTATGCCTGCCACATTGGCATCCCTGAAAATACGGGCTCTCTCCCATTTCAGGGCCTTCGTATTTGCTTTTTTCTCTACTTCTTTCCCCAGACATTCTCTTGGCTAGCCCCACTTCTTTAGGTCTTGCTCAAAAATAATCTTAACTGGAGCGCCTTGGTGGCTCACTGGGTTAAGCGTCTGCCTTTGGCTTAGGTCATGATCCCGGGGTCTTGGGATGGAGTTCCGCGTCAAGCCCCACATTGAGCCTCGCATGGGGCTCCCTGCTCAACGGGGAGTCTGCTTCTCCCTCTCCCTTTGCCCCTTCCCCTGCTTGTGCACTCTCCCTCTGTCAAATAAATAAGTAAAATATATTTTTTAAAAAGGTAATCTTAACAAAGAGCCTTCCCTGGTCACCCTATATTAAATAGCATCCTTTTTATCATCATCTTAATTTGCTTTATTTGCATCATAGCATATAACTAAAGATGTTATATATTCATTTGTTTAATTATTTGTTGTATATCTACCTTGACTAAAATGTAAGGTGTTGCCAGCAAAACTTTTTCCATTTGTGCTCACTGCCATATCTTCAGCACCTGGTACAAAGTAGATGCATACTGAAAATTTTTTGGCTGAATGAATCAATCAATAAGTCACTCAAGGGGCACCTGGGTGGCTCAGTCAGTTAAGCATCTGCCTTCGGCTCAGGTCATGATCCCAGGGTCCTGGGACTGGGCCCCGCTTTGGGCTCCCTGCTTTTCTGGAAGACTGCTTCTCTCTCTCCTACTCCCCCTGCTTGTGTTCCCTCTTTCGCTGTGTCTCTCTCTGTCAAATAAATAAATAAAATCTCTAAACAAATAAAAGTAAAAAAAAAAATCACTCAAAAGTGATGGCAATATGCTTTTTCTCTTTTGATTTGTTAATATGGTTAGTTATCACAATAAATTCCCTGATGTTGAACTATTCTTGTTTTCCTGATGTGATCATACTTAGTCTGGTGTTTAATTTTTTAAAAATGCTTCTGAATTTTATTTGGCTGTATTTTAGTTAATATTTTCTCAGTAGCTGTTTAAAAATTGTAGCTTTGTCAGATTTTGTTCTTGTATTTACTTTGGATTGAAACAAATGTATATCTTTTTTCCCCCCTCAAGGCAGCCTAGACTTATTTTGCAAACAAAGGAGAGAAGAGTTTGTTCCAATTTATAGAACCAGGACTATTTCAGCCCATATTTTCCACTGTCTGAGCCTGAGGTTCCTCTCAACTTTCTTTTAATGTATTTCTTTCTTTCTTTCTTTTAAAAGACTTTATTTATTTATTTATTTATTGAGAGGGTGAGAGCACATGAGCAGGGAGAGGGGTAGAGGAGGAAAGGGGGAGGGAGGAGGAAAGGGAGAGAATCTCAAGCAGATTGCATACAGAGCCCAGCAAGGGGCTGAATCTCACAACCCTCAGATCATGACCTGGGCCAAAATCAAGAGTTGGTTGCTAAAAGGGACTGAGCAACCCAAACACCCCTGAGGTTCCTCTCCACTTAATTCACATTTCCTGATCTGTCCATGAAAGATAGTGAAAACTTCCCTGAAAAGAAGTTTCTCTCTCTTAGAAGATTCTGGCCTTCCCATTTGCTTAGTTAGAAAAAGTCTTCTAGCTAACCATCAACTATAGAGAACAAACTGGTGGCTTCCAGTGGGTGGATGGTGGGTGGGTGGGGAATGGGTGAAATAGGTGAAGGGGATGAAGTGTTCACTTATTGTGATGAGCACTGAATATGGAATTGTTGAATCACTATGTTATACACCTGAAACTAATATAACACTGTAAGTTAATCATACTGGAAATTAAAAATAAAAAAGAGGAAATAGTCTTTCTAGGACCTTAGGTTTCCTCTCCTCAAAATCTTTCTCGGGGCACCTGATTGGCTCAGTCGTTTGAGCAGCTGCCTTCAGCTCAGGTCATGATCCCAGGGTTCTGGGATTGAGTCCCATATCGGACTCCCTGCCCTGTCTGCTTCTCCCTTTGCCTCTCTGCCTGCTGTTCTCTTTCGTTCTGAGAATAACTAAATAAAAGTTTAAAAAAAAATCTTTCTCTGGGATGAAGTTTCTGGGAGAAGGGCCTCTGGTTTGAGGCTTTGACCCTCTCTTTTTTTTTTTTTTTTTAAGATTTTATTTATTTATTTGACAGACAGAGATCACAAGTAGGCGGAGAGGCAGGCAGAGAGAGAGAGGAGGAAGCAGGCTCCCTGCTGAGCAGAGAGCCCGATGCGGGGCTTGTTCCCAGGACCCTGGGATCATGACCTGAGCCGAAGGCAGAGGCTTTAACCCACTGAGCCACCCAGGCGCCCCGAGGCTTTGACCCTCTCTTAATCAGAATGTTGACTATAATTTAACTTCATTAAAAGATTTTATTTATTTATTTTAGAGAGAGAGAGAGCATGTATACATGAGTGGGGGGAGGAGCAGAGGGAGAAACAGAGAACATTAAGGTGACTCTGTGCTGAGTGCAGAGCCCTATGAAGGGCTCAATCTCACGACCCTGAGATCATGACTTGAGCCAAAAACAATAGTCTGACACTCAACCAGCTGAGTCACCCAGACACACATGGGTGACAGAAGATCTTGATTCATACACAGGTAAGTTTGTGTATGAAATAATGCACAAACTCTGACATCTTAACTATTAAGGGTACAAGGCGACACGGTGTACACCGAGAACTATTACTCTAGACTAATCATCTTGTTCTTGTCTTAGTCAGAGCTCTTGTGCTGTTAACTCACACTGTATTATTTTTTCTAATATATTACTTTTATATAATCTTTTTTTAAGACTTTATTTATTTATTTGACAGAGATCACAAGTAGGCAGAGAGGCAGGCAGAGAGAGAGGAGGAAGCAGGCCTCCCGCTGAGCAGAGAGCCTGATGTGGGGCTCGATCCCAGGACCCTGGGACCATGACCTGAGCCGAAGGCAGAGGCTTTAACCCACTGAGCCACCCAGGTGCCCCCTTGTTACTTTTATATAATCTTAAAATGTATCACAAGATTGGGAAGTGTTATTGAAAGTTTTACAGCTATATAATGCAATCCCAACCAGAAGAGAAATTTCTTTGCATCAAGTAGGCAATCGATAAGTATTTGTAAATGAAGGAATTAAAAGATACACTGGTGATGGGGAAATACCATAAGAAATAGTTTCCAGATAATTATAGCAGAAATTTAACAGGTCTATTAAGGAAAAAAAAATAGAATCTTCCTATTATTAAATTTGCTACACTCTTGTGTTCCTACAGTGTTTTACTCACATTTTTATTATTGCACTTACAATGTTGGATTATAATTTATCTTTAAAAATAACTGTCTCCTTTTCCAAACTCTGAACAGCTAGAGCACAGCATCTGAATCTTATTCCTTCTTATAATCCTGGGACACATAGTAGGCATCCAATTAATGTGTGGAAAGAATAAATGACAGTTGATTTTTGGATGAAGTATTATTTTTATTCCCTGCCAAAAAAGATATATCTCCATACTCCTTTGTTCTTGAATATATTTTAACTCAGTTTTCCTTCCAATATAACTATAGTAGAAGCAATGGGTAAGGCTGGCTGATTATTTTAGGCTAAGAGGCACAGAAGAGTATAGTTTGGTGGATAACTGCTCTGAAGTCGAGTCACCAGTTAAGACTTTAGTAGTAGTAATCTTATTCACTTGGAAAGTGTTATTGGATGTTTTACAGCTATATCACTCAATCCCAACCAGTGAGAAATTTCTTTGTCTGCATCAAGTAGGCAATCAATAAATATTTATAAATGAAGAAATGAATAACATGGTGGCAATAACATGTGTGGCTCAGTCGGTTAAGTGTCCAACTCTTGATCTCAGTTCAGGTCTTGATCTCAGGGTCTTGAGTTCAAACCCCGAATTGGGCTCCATGGTGGGTGTGGAGCCTACTTAAAACAAAACAAAACAAAACAAAACAAAACAAAACAAAACAAAAAGAGATATTACTCTCCTCTGTCACTAATAGACAAGATAATTAGAATGCTATTACATCAATCTGAGTGTGAGGGCATAAGAATCTAATGAAAAGTAATAGAGAAGAAAAGAGGAAACACATTCTCTCTCTACTTTTTTATTACTTTGGTTTTGTTTTCTGATCTTAAAGTAATGCCTTGATTTTCAACAAGCATTCCAAAATGACTCAATGGGGGAAAAGAATAGTCTTTTCAACAAATGGTGCTGGAACAATTAAATATGCACATGTAAAAAAACAACGTTGGATCCCTACCTCACATCATATGCAAAAACTAATTCAAAATGAATCAAAGTGGGGCACCTGGGTAGTGCAGTCAGTTAAGCATCCAACTCTTGGTTTTGGCTCAGGTCGTGATCTCAGGGTGGTGAGATCAGGTCCCATGTTGGGCTGCACTCTGAGCACAGAGCCTGCTTAAAGACTCTCTTCCTCTCCCTCTGCCCCTCCCCCTGCTCTCACTCTCTCTCTCAAGTAAATAAATAAATAAATAAATAAATAAATAATCTTTTTAAAAAATGGACAAAGAACTTGAATAGACATTTCTCCAAATGATATATACAAATGGGCAACAAGAACATGACAAGATGCTCAACATTATTAGTCATTAGGGAAAGGTGCATCAAAACCAAGATGAGATACTACTTCACTTTCGCTGGGGTGATCAGTGAACGACAGCAGCAAATTAAAAAGGAGGGGGGCAACCTGACTGACTCAATGTGTAAGTCTTGATCTCTGGGTCATGATTTCAAGCCCCATGTGGGGTATAGAGATTACTTAAATGAATACAAAAATAATTTAAAACAACAGTAACAAAATAACAAGTGTTAATGAAGATGTGAAGGCATTGGAACTTTTCTACATTGCTGATGGAAAGGTCAGTGGGTGAAGTCTATTATGGAAAACAGTTTGGCAGATCCTGAAGAAGTTAAATATAGAATTACATATGACCTGGTAATTCTGCTCCTGGATATATATCCAAAATACAGAAAACAGAAGTTCAAACAAAGACTTGTACATGAAAGTTCAAAGCAGCCAAAAGGTAAAAACAACCCAAATGTCCACCAACAGATGAACTGATAAACAAAATATCTATCCATATGAAATATTACTCAGTCATAAAAAGGAATATGATACTAATATATACTACAACATGGATGTAGCTTGAGGACACTACGCTAAGTGAAAGAAGCTGAGCACAAGAGGCCAAATGTTGCAGGATTCTATTTATATGAACTGTCTAAAAAAGGCAGATCTGAATACTGAGGCAAGTCAATCCCTGTGGCCCAATAGAGTCTCTTCCCAGGGACAAAGGGAAGGAGGGATTAGGAAATGATTGCTTGGGGCCCCTGGGTGTGCCCAGGTGGGCCCAGGGTGGGCTCTTGATCATCTAACTGTTGGCTTTGGCTTAGGCGTGATTTCAGGGTTGTGGGATTGAGACCCATATTGGGCTCTGCACTCAGCGCAGAGTCTGCTCATGCTCCCTCTCACATAAATAAATAAAATATTATTTTTTAAAAAGGAAATGAGGGGTGCCTGGGTGGCTCAGTCAATTAAGCATCTGCTTGCGGAGCAGGTCATGATCCCAGGGTCCCGGGATCAAGTCCCACATTGAGCTCCCTGCTCAGCAGGAAGCCGGCTTCTCCCTCTCCCACTGACCTCCACTCGTGCTTGCTCTCTCTCTGGTGAACTCTCTCTCTCTCAAATAAATAAAATCTAAAAAGAAAAAAAATTACAGCGGGCACGTATTGCATGGAGCACTGGGTATGGTGCATAAACAATGAATTCTGTTACACTGAAAAGAAAAAAAAATGTCTGCTTAGTGGGTACAAGATTCTGAATTGAATGATGTTGATTTTTGTACAACATCATAAATGTACTTAATACCATTGAATTGTATATTTTTTAAAAAGAAATTATTTATTTATTTGTCAGAGAGAGCACACACAAGTGGGGGGAGAAGCAGGCTCCCCACTGAGCAAGGAACCCCATTCAGGACTCCATCCCAGCACCCCCGAGCCAAAGGCAAACGTTCAAACAACTGAGCCACACAGATGTCCCTGAATTGTACATTTTAAAAGGTTAAATGGTAAATTGTATGTTATATATATTTTACCACAATAAGAAAAAGTAACACCTTACCGTATGACCCAGGAATTTCAATTTTAGGAATCCACCCAGAGGAAATAATGGGCTGGATATAAAGATATAGTAAAAAAAATATGTCCAGTTGGGACTGTTCAGAAGTAGAGAGTTGACCTAATAAATTATGATGATACCTCCATAAAATGGAATACTGTGAAGTTATTAAAAATCATATTGGATAATACTTTATGTACCTGGGGGAATGTTCTGGATAATATGTCTAACAAACAGAAACACAGATCACAGAACAGATATAATGATCATCTTTTTTTAAAAAAGATTTCATATATTTGAGAGAGAGAGTGTGTGTGTAGGGAGGGGTAAAGAGGAAGGGAGAGGGACCAGCAGACTCTGCGCAAAGCCTGATGTGGGGCTGGGTGTGGGACACTATCCCAGGATCCTGAGATCATGACCTGAATTGAAACCAAGAGTCAGACGTTTAACCACCTGAGCCACCCAGGTGCCCCTATAATGATCATCTTTTCAACAAGATAAAAACCACTGCAAAGGGTCTAGAAGTACATGCACAAAAAGGTTAGCTGTGGTTATTTTTGGCTGCTGAGGTTATAGGTGAATTTTCATACACTTCCTTTAATTCCATATGTTTTGTACTTTGAAACTGAGTTAGTTTTGTAACTTGAAAAGAATAAACAATGCATGTTATTTACAGTAAGGAAACTATCCCAGGATCATTATAAAAATCTAGAAAAATAATATTTAAGGAAGAAAATGAAAAGTACCTAGCATCCAACTACTTAATGAGAAATACTATAATTGTTTGGCATGTTTTCTTTAAAACGTATTAGTGCTTACACCTGCACTCACTTTGTGTGTGTGTGTGTGTGTGAATTAGCAAATCATATATAAAATATATTAATTACTTCGTTACTATACATTAATACTATAAATTAATATTCAATATAAAAGGACTGCATGACCTTTGTAAACGTGGTTAGAGAAGTACTTTATAAAAGTCTACTGGTTCCACAATCCTAAATAGTTACTTGTTGAATACTTTCAACAACTATTAATATTGATATTGTTTCAGAAAGTTTTGATCATAAACAAATATCATACATACACATACATGTATATATACTTTGTTTTACCTAAATTGGATCATAATACTTATACTGTTCTGAAATGTAGATTATTTAATAATACATCTTAGAAATATTTTCATATTGTTATATGTAAATCTATCTTTCTCTCTTTAGTAGTATCAGGGTTTCACATAGAATAAATTGTCCATAATATATTTAACCAGTCTTCTAATGGTAGACTTTATGTTAATTCCAAGATTTTTCTGGTGCCTGTGAGAACAATGGTAAGAGAGCCCACCTGAGGGGCACCTGGGTGGCTCAGTCGTTAAGTGCCCTTCGGCTCAGGTCATGATCCTGGGGTCCTGGGATTTGAGTCCTGCATCAGTCTCCCTGCTTGGGGAAAGCCTGCTACTCCCTCTCCCACTCTCCCTGCTTGTGTTCCCTCTCTCAAATAAATAAATAGAAAAATAAATAAATGAATACAGAGAGCTCATCTGCTTATCTATCTCTGCATGCTTATCATGGTATTTCTCTAGATGCCTATGACGTTCTAAAGGAAGAAATGATAAGGCTTAGTGACAGGTTGGTCAGAAGCTTGATTTGATCAATTCAACCAAGAGTTGAATTGGGCATCAATTCCCACTAACCAAATTTACAAAACCAAATTATAATCCAGGGCCATTACATTAAATCTTACGGAGGTGTATCTGTTTGAGAAGAGAAATTTATTGTCCAGAGGACCCCTTTTCTTGGTTACAAATTCTCCTATAACCAGAAAATCACTTCAAGAATTGGATATTTTAAAATAAGGTTAAATGAACTAAAGGGATTTTTTTTCCCAAGCTGGGAAGGATTTGAGTCATGCTTCTTCACTGAACTCTCTACCTGTCACACAGATTGCAAGGCTCACACCCTCTGGTGTTCTTAGTGCTGGAGGCATGTTGGTGAATTCTTACTTATCTGCTCTACTTTTTTAAACAACTCTGTAATGAACTTGCCCTTATTACTTGTGATATCAATTTTCATCCTTTCGAGCTCCAGCTTATTTTGCACTTGTGGTCCCCGGTCCACTGGTTTGTTTCTTTAGATGAAATATTTGTGCAGTGTTCATACCAGATAGCTCTTTTCCTTTCTGGAGTTCTTTCAGCTTCCAGAAGGGCTGGGTGAGGATGAAGAGCAACAGTCCTCCTTCTTCTTCTCTTTTGTAACCAGTTCTTCCTTCACTTCACCCCAAATGGAGAAATCAGTTAAGTAGAACCATCAGGCTTCCTATCCTCTCAGTGGTGACTTGGAGAAGGAAAAGTAGTTTTAGCTTCTAGGGGCTCTTGGCCCAAATTTCTAGAAGAATGGTAGTGGAAAAGGGGGGAGCTATTTCGGTCATGAGTAATTTCTCCAAGGCAAAACCCATAAATATTAAACGCCAATTTTGTGGTGGTAAATGCCACCAAATTGAATTGCTTTTAAAACTACCCATAACCCTGGCAAATATAATTTCAGCTTCTTCTCACACTGTGGTATCCTTTTACTTACACCATACTTTGACAGAGAAAGAATGGAACAAGCTTCATTTTGATTCATGAATGTTGTTTTTATTCTAAATGCCCCATGTGAGGGGAATGCAAATGGGACACAAGATATATGCAAATTCACTTGCATACCCAGAGAAGGCAAATGAGGCTTAGTTCTTAGATTCCTTGATCAGGCTCCCTGGGTGAGAAGGCTAAGGAAAGAGGTGTCTGTAACTGAATTACAGAGAACGTCATGTTTGAGAAGGGAGAGGAGAGATGTTGGCTGCCATACAGCTCCCAGCATTCCAGAACCTGCATATAAAAGTGAGTGCAGCTGCCAAGCCAAGGGAAGGAGCTCAATGAAAGAACGGCCTTCACTGGCATGAGGGCGCCCAGGGCACAGAATGCATACAGCAGGATAAAACGGAGTCTCCCACTTTTCTGCTTTAGGTCTTGACCTCAAGTCCTCATATGAGTTTTTAAACTACTGTCTCTTCCTGTTTCTCTCTCTCTTTTACAGCCCAGGCAGGACTAAGCTGTTGTGGATTAGGCACAAAATTCAAAGGGTGCCCAAATCCCCAGCCATCCAAATAAATAATGTTTTAATGCAATGTTCTTTAAAACTTCAAAATCAGTGCAGAAAATCCACAATGAATAAAATGTCAGCATTTTCAGTGAAGACAGAAATCTATCTTGCTGATTCTACCTACCCTGTCTCAGTCACTTCACCCTGAACCCGACCCTGGTTCCAATAAAACTTTATTTGTAAAGCTGGTGGCTGGCTGTAGTTTGCCGATTTGATTTTTTAAACTATTGCATTACAATATTATTCATTGGATCGCTGAGTTTTGGGGGACACCTCTTCAATTTGGTGCCCAAGGGGATGTGTCACTCAGTTTATCCTAGCTCTGGCTCTGTTTCAGCCCCTCCTTTTTGCCTTTTTTTTTAAAAGATTTTATTTATTTATTTGACAGAGAGAGAGAGAGATCACAAGTAGGCAGAGAGGCAGGCAGAGAGAGAGGGGGAAGCAGGCAGAGAACCTGATGCGGAGCTTGATCCCGGGACCCTGAGATCATGACCTGAGATGAAGGCAGAGGCTTAAACCACTGAGCCATCCAGGTGGCCCTAGTTTTTGCTTTTTTAACCTTATAATGATTCTGTTTGTGAACATGCTCCCTTCTGAATTTGGCTTAATTTGAGAACTGGAAATACGTAGAAGGGACTGGTTTGTACAGAAAACCTTCTTTTTCGCCTTCTTTCTCTGAGATCAGTTCCCTGGGAGGACATTCTTAATTGTCCTTTCCTGTCCTCTTGTGGCCTTACTTTTCTTTTCCAGGCAGTGGTTCTGAAATTTCTTGATCCTAGCTATGTTTTGTCATCTGTGGTCTCTAGAAGCACCTCAATTCCCGTACTGATTTCAGGCAGAGAGGGTAGCAGAGAGGGTATTTTGCTCTTCTTGTCATAGAGGTTCTTATACTTGACTCATGTCCACGCACAAGGTGGCTAAGGTGGCTACGGAAAAATAGATGTTGTGTTCACACCACTACAGAGCCACATCAGATTACTCCTGAAGTATGTGACTCCTGTGCTGCATTTATAAAAAAATAATTTATCAATAGTCTTTACTTTAGGTTACCTTAGAATTTATGTTCTGTTCTAGGTCTGGATTGCAGTGGACTAATATCACACGTTTTTAAAAATTATGTACATTCAACTCTATAGAACCACAGAGAAGGAGGAAAGGAGAGAAAGGGAAGAGAGAGATTCCAGGTTTTGAAGGAACATTCTCCCGACCGAGGACACATCACAGAGCAAGTGTGAGAAGGGAGACGAGAACCTGCTGTGTCTTTATAAAATGGTGTCTGTAGAACTGTACTTGAGGAGCAAGTCTCAGGAATTGTGGAGTAACCTGCCTAGTCTCCTTCCCAGCCCGCATCCTCCCATGAGATGGCTGTTCCACCACGTGGGGATGAATGATCTTTTGCTATTGTGTTTTGTAAGTCTGTTTTCCAATTGATCCGTGCATTTGAATTCTCTTCGTTCAACGCAACTGACCTTCTCTGAAAGAAAACGTGAGGTCACAGCTATCACACAATGTTGCATTTAACCTTTTCTCCTCAGAGCTGGCGGGGGGCGCTAGTTAGGACCGTGGGTGGTTAGGACTTGGTAGCTGAGTGACCTTGGATCAACTACTTTGCGTCGGTTGTTTTTTCTCATCCGTAAGACGGGGATGATAACACGGACCGCATAGGGCTACCAGGGAGATTATGAAGGAGTATAGGTAAGGCGCTTATCCCAGCACCGGGCACTTAGTAGGTGGTCAGTAAATATGAGCTATGATTGCAGTAGGTCTGCGGTGGCATGGCTGCGTGATGAGCCTGCAGTGTGAGGAGTCGCCCCTAAATAATGACCTCAGACTGTGATGGTAAGAGCCAGTTAGGCTTCCTTCTAGCAGACATCTGGTCAGCGTGTGGTTCCAGTTAGGTATGAGTTTTATTCGTAATAATATGTTTGGTAGGGGTGGCTGAGTTGGTTGTACGTTGAACGTCTGGTTGAACGTCTGGCTCTTGATCTCAGCTCAGTCTTGATCTTAGGGTCATGAGATTGGGCTCTGTGTTGGAGCCTACTTAAAATAGTAATAGTAATAGTAACAAATAGTAATAGTAATAAGTTTGGTAAATTTACAGATCTGAACAATTCCTGACTTCTAAGGACCACAAAGAGAATATGATAAACTTAGAGCATGTTAAGAAATAGACTTAAGTGAAGTTTGGGTTCCTTTTTAATTTCCACTAATAGTTAACAGTCCCTTGTTCTTATTTCTAGGTGTTCATAGGACATAATCTCCCTCCCACCCTAAATAAGCTTGTTTTGCCTGTTTGAAACACCAGCTCTGGTACTGATGCCCACAGGTTTTAGGAGGTTGGCAAAACCTACAAGAGGAGTTTTTTTTTCCTATTTTCTGGTTGGTGTTCAGTCCTCATTCTATCAGATTTCTTAGGGGAAGGGTCCCATGACCCTTGCAAGTATTTTATATCTCTAACCTCTTGGCAAAAACTAGCAGAGAAAGATAGAGATAGGAAGATAGAAAGATAAAGATAGCACAGAAAGAAAGAGAATCGTAATGACATTGCGCACATTGCCTTTCCCAGTCATGGGTTTCTCTGGTAGTTAGCTTTGCAGCCTGAAGCCGAAAATTCCCCCACCTTCTACCACTCTTTTCTAAACACTACTTAATATAATTAAAATTGCTTTCTCTAGACCAGAGGATGGCAAACTGGCCTACAGGCCTGCCACCTGTTTTCGTAAATAAAGTTTTATTGGAACACAGCCTTGCTCATTTGTTTACCTGCTGTGTGTGGTTGCTTTCCTGCCACAGCAGCAGAGTTGGGTCCCTGCAATGAAGATCACATGACCCACAGGTCTAAAGCATTCATTGTTTGGGGCTTTAAGAAAAAAGTTATGGACCCACTGTTCTAGAGGATCCCAAGTTTTCAGCTTTGTATTAGTTATCTATTGCTGAATCACAAATTACTCTCAAAAATAGTAGCTTATGACAACATATTTAGCATCTCACAGTTTTTGTGGGTCAAGAATTCAGGAGTGGTTGGGGCACCCGTGTGGCTCTGTAGGCTAAGTGTCTGCCTTCAGCTTAGGTCATGATCTCAGGTTCCTAGGATGGAGCCCTGCGTCAGGCTCCCTGTTCAGTGGGGAGGCGGCTTCTCCCTCTCCTCCACTTGTGCTCCATCTCACTATCTCTGTCTCTATCTTTGTCTCTCTCTCTCTCAAATAAATAAATAAAATCTTAAAAAAAAAAAGAATTCAGCAGTGGCTTAATTGGGTCATTCTGACTCAGAGTCTCTCCTGAATTTGTAGTCAAGACCTTGGCTCGGGCTCCAGTTATTTGAAGGATTGACAGGAGCTGAGGGATCCACTTCCAAGATGGTTTCCCTCACACTGCTCTTAGTAGAAGTCATTACTTCCTTGCCAGCTGTTGCCAAGAAGTTTCAGTTTCTCACCACATGGACCTCTCCATGGGACTACTTGAATGTCCCCACAACATAGCAACTGGCTTCCTCTCACCAAGTGATCTGAATAAGAGCGAAGAGGAGGCTGTAACATCTTTTATGATCTAATCTCAGAAGTCACACACACTTACTTATGCCATACTCTGTTTTTTAGAAGGAAGTCACCAAGTTTTGGTCCACACTCAAAGAGAGAAGAATTAAGCTTCACCTTTTAAGGAAAAGTGTATCAAAAAACTTATGGACAAATGGTAAAACCACCAAGCTTAATTCCAAACCATTTTTAAGGTTTTTTGTTTTGTTTTTAAGTCCTATGACCGGAGGTGACAAACTTTTTCTGTAAAGGGACAGTTAGTACATATTTTTGGCTCTGGGCCATATGGTCTCAGTTGCAAGTACTCAGCTCTGTATCAGGAAAGCAGCCATAGGCAATCATAAATGAATGGCCGTAGCTGGCTTCCAAAAACATTTTATTTACAAAAATGGGCAAGGAGTTTGGATTATGCTTCACAAAGCAGAGTTTGCCAACCCCTAGTCCAGAAGATTTTCCTCCTTTCTTATATATTTTTTTAAAAGTAGGCTCCACATCCAACGTGGGGCTTGAACTCACAACCCTGAGATTAAGAGTTACATGCTCTACCAGGTACCCCTGGAAGATTATTTTTCAAGAACATAAATCAAAGAGTTGAGTCTCACAGAAGACACAAAATTTGAAGCCAGAGACATGTGCATCCTTGACCTTTCCCAAACAGGTAGTATGCTCCTCCAGGATAAGACATGCTTTGTACATCTTTTCATGCTCCTTTATCATTTAATAAGGTTCTAGGCAGGCAGTTGCTATTTAATTATTGGTTGTTATTTATTTATTTATTTTAGAGAGAGAGAGAGAGAGAGAGAAGGGGGGGTAGTCTTCAAGCAGATTCCCTGTTGAACTCAGAGCCGGATGAGGGCTAAAATGAGGTTAATCTCACAACCCAGGAGATCATGACCTGAACTGAAATCAAGAGTCAGCTATTTAACTGACTGAGACACCCAGACACCCCAATTATTTGTTATTTATTGAGTTGATAATATTTCATCATATGAGTATGCTATAATATTGAACCAACTTTTCGAGTCTTTGTTAGTACAAATAATCTATAATAAGCACATATATCAATATATATCAATATATATATATATATATATATATATATATATATATACACATACACATACATACATACACATGAGTATATTCTAGGACAGATTCCTAGAAGTATAATTGTCAAAGATCATGTGTACTCTGTGACAAAAAAGAGTTTCAAAACAGAGTTAATTTACTTCACATAGTATACATACAGTATTTCGGGATCAAAAAGGATATAAAGTGCCTTGAACTTTCTTTACAGACTTGTAGTCACTGTGCGATTTTTAAAAAATATTTTATATATTTATTTAGAGAGAGTGAGCAGGGGGTGGGGCAGAGGCAGAGGGAGAGAGAGAATCTCGAACAGACTCTGTGCTGAGCTTAGAGCCCAATGTGAGGCTTGATCTCATGACCCTAAGATTGTGATCCGAACCGAAATGAAGAAATTGGATGCTCAACTGACTGAGCCACCCAGGCACCTCAAAGAGTCATTCTTGATTAAAAGAATTATTGTTGGGGGTTGCCTGGATGTCTCAGTGGGTTGAGTGTCCCACTCTTGATTTCGGCTTGGGTCATGATCTTGGGGTGAGAGATTGAGCCCCTTATTTGGCTCTGCCCTCAGTAAAGAGTTTGCTTGAGATTCTCTAACCCCCTCTGCCCTTCACCCTGCTTGTGTGCTCTCTCTCTAAAATAAATAAATAAATCTTAAAAAAAAAAGAAAAACAATTACTGTGGGCATGAGGGAAGAAAGGGAATGGAATGTACTAGGTACTTACTATCAGATTCTTTCCTCATGCTTCTGGTTCAAATAGATGTTATTTTCTCTTTCACAGATGAGGAAACATGCTCAGAGGATTTATTGGCTTTCTGGTCAAAAGCTAGTAAGCTGTGATCAGAATTGACCTGAATCAGGGTTTTCCTAACTCCAAAGCTCTTTCTCCTACATGATGCTGCCTCCCAATGTGCTCAGAATGCATTGCTATTCTCAAGATAGAAACATACAAGATGGGATGCCTGGGTGGCTCAGTCAGTTAAGCATCTGCCTTCCACTCAGGTTATGATCCTGGGGTCCCAGGATCGAGCCCCACGTCAGGCTCCCTGCTCAGCGGAGAGCCTGCTTCTTCCCCTGCCTGCTGCTCCCCCTGCTTGTGCTTGCTGGTGCTTTCTCTCTCTGACAAACAAATAAATAATCTTAAAACAAAACAAATAAACAAAATCATATAAAACTTCAGGGCACTGATTTCCCTAGACTGGCTTTGTGACACTAAGGAATTTCAGGAAAATTTTAGTCATTCCTCTGTTTTGCTCTGAGAAGAAAAGAGTACCAGCTGTTTCCTCAGAAAGCAGACCTTCCAGCAGGTGAAAGGAACCTAGCAGAAGAGCTAGATGAGATAACACAAATAATTACTTTGACCTAGAGTTGAAAGGAACCAGGTGATTTAATTTAGCCACATTCTTGGTCATTATGCTAATTAGAGGAAATAAAAAGGAAAGAGAAGGCAAAAGAAAGGATAGGGATGATGATTAGGGGGATAACCAAGAAGAATAAAACTAGTTGTTATTTATGGTTTCAATGAGGCAAAAATCAAAACTGAAATTTATTTTCCATGCCATCTTTATATTTGACTTTAGAGGAGACGATCTATTTTACTGTATTTCAGTTTTTCCACCCAATAAATAATAGAAAACAACTTTGTGACTCTAATGATGACTTTTCTTCCTGTCCCAGCAGATACCCCCTGGATTGTATTTCTTCCTAATCCATGATATCATCAGGTGGATGAACATATAAATTATAAATTAGGGTAGAACTTCACTCATTTGGATTCTAATAATTCAGATGTATAATAAAAATCACCTACCATAGGTTGTGCTGAAATTTAAATCACTGGAAATATAGATTTAAAAAAAGACAATGCCGTCACTGGAAAAAAAACAACAAATGGGGATATTCAGCTCATGTAAGGAAATCAGTTACTTGTGAGCAATTTAACACCTATTTCATATTTGTTACCTCAGTCTGAATTCAAAACAACAAAAAAAGTTGTTTTTATTCAGTAAGTAAACTCTTGTTTATATGACATTAAATAACAACTGGATTAATCCCTAAGGGAATACTATATAGCCTTCAATCAGTTTTTTTGGAACTTAGAAAGTAAGAGACTGAAGAGTAATTTTTGGAAAGAAGGATTATGCCACAAGGAAGTAGAGAATTAGGGTCTAGAAAATTCTTGGAATTGACACGTAAGAGGTTTTTTGGTGACATCCAGAGGTTAGTTTTGGTAGTGTGATATGAAAGGATGTGAAATTTCAGAGATCTAGAGATGATAAAGTAATAAGGAAATGGACGCTTCCAGAGAATATCCATTCCAAATACCTGTCAGAGAAATAAGGAGAAAACAGGAACAATGGGGGAAGGGCAGGAAGTGCAGTGAAGATTTTGCCAAAAAGTGGGACTTCTGCATGATTGAACGCAGGGAAAGAAGGCCGTATTGGAAAGGGGTGGGAAGAAATAGGATTAAAAAGCTGGGTAGAAAAAGAAAAAATCAGGTTTTGCGAGATAAAAACAAATTCTGCTCTTTGAAAGAAAGTCTCAGAAAAGGAAAAGACAAGTTACCCACTGGCAAGAACCACTTTAAAAGTATATATCTGGGGGTGCCCAGCTGGCACAGTCGGTTAAGCGACCGACTCTTTCTTTGGGCTCAGGTCGTCATCTTGGAGTTGTGAGATCGAGACCCGTGTCTGCTCTGCGTTCAACACAGAGTCTGCTTAGGACTCTCTCTCCTTCTCCCTGTTCCCCTCCCCTCTGCGCATGCTCTCTCTAAACTAAATACATAAATCTTAAAAACAAACAAACACATAACTGATGAAAGATTGGTAACCTGAACAGGTAAACAATTCTCTAAACTCAATAATAAGAAAACAAATAATCCAAGAGAGAAAAACGGGCAAAACTTTGGGACACTTTACAAAAGAGGACAGACAGATGACAAATAAGTACATGAAGACATGCTTGACATTTTCAGTCCTTAGGAAAGGGCAAATTAAAATAACAATGAGATATCCCCACACACCTAGAAGAACAGTTTAAATTAATACAACAGGAATTATAACAACTGCTAATGTCAAGTGCTGGTGAGGATATGCAGTACAGCTGGAGCTCTTACCCTCTGCTGGTGGGAATGGAATGTGAGACAGCCACTTCGGGGAACAGTTTGGCAATTTCCTATAAAGTTAGACTTGCATTCACTTTATGATTTAACAATCCCACTCCTAGGTATTTATCCAAGAGAAATGAAGAATTGTGCCCACGCAAAAACCTTGCTGGTAGTACTTGTAACAGCTTTGTCCGTGTTTTCCAAAAACTGAAAACAAAGCATGGTACACCCATACAATGGAATACCATTCGGCAATAAAAAGAAACCAACTACTGATACACACAACGACGTAAATCACTCTGAAAAGCATTATGTTGTCTACGGCCATACCACCCTGAACGCGCCCGATCTCGTCTGAAAAGCATTATGTTCTGTGAAAGGAGCCAGACTGAAAAGGCTACCTACTGTATGATTCCATTTATGTGATATTTGGAAAAGGAAAAAAGTATAGAGACAGAAATCCAATCAGCAGTTGCCAGGGGTCTGAGGGCAAGAGGGGTAGAAAGAGGTACAAGGGAACTTTGTAAGACGGTAGAAATACCATATATTTGGATTGTTGTAAGGGTTACATGCCTATATAAGTCTGTCAAAATTCATAGAGCTACACACATTAAAAGGGTGAATTTTGCTATATATAAAGTATACCTCAATCAACTTAAAATTTTTTTTACGGGGCTGGATAGAGAATATTTCCTTGACAAAAGTAGGAACACTTGAGCATGTAGGTTTTTTTCTTGCTTTAAAGTTTTGCATGCATGTTTACTCTACCAAGGCGTCTCCCTTTACCTTATTTCCTGAATATCTCCTTATTCTCCTTGCGGTTTCAGGAAAGCGTGACTTCCCCCTGGAAAGCTTTCCCTGACTCCACAGACCAGGTTAATTTTTCTTGCTCTGTGCTCCTAATAGCACTCTTATCTAATCCCTTGGCAGGGTGGGTCAGACTACTATAACTGCATATTGAATCGTCTTTCTCCCCTTTTATGCTCTAAGCTTCGTGAGAGCACGAATAGCATCCTTCTTACTTAACTATAGTATCCTTGCATTTAGCAGAGCCAGAAGACTATTTGTTGAATGAATGGGGACAAAGCAGAAAGTTTGGAATGGCTCGATGAGAAATTGAACATAAATTGAGAAGGGATGACAAAGTGTGTAAGTTATCCCCCCAGGACCCCCAGATCCTGACCTCTAACCTATGTTCCACCAGTATATTGTCCCTGTAATGTCTTCGCATGGGTGTCCTACTGTTGCTTTAGCTCTAATAGCTCTAATATTTCTAAGCAAGAGTAATTTCCCCCTTCCTCAATTTCATTCAAATGGAATTCTTTTCCCAATTACTCTATTTCTGAAAGTAGGATCTCTTATACACTTTTGAAGGAGAACCTTAGAATATCTTTAAGTTTTCTTTGCATTTGCTCTCTTATCTAATTTGATATAGAAATGTGTAATTCCTTCTTTTAAGATGTTTCTCATTCTCATTGACTTTTCATTCCCAGTGATGTTCTTATAGGGCCCGATCTGGGCAAGAGAGGCAGGCAGCAAACTAGGAAACACATATTCAAATATGTAATTATGACTTGTGATAAGTACACGAAGGAACAGAGTGCTTTTATACAATTATGAGATGGGAAGGACCTAATCTCTCTAGGTGGCAAAGGGAAACTTCTTTGAGAATATCATTTAAGATTATTACATTTCAGCTAAGGAGAGACAGCCAGCAAGAGGAAGAATAGAAAGAACACCATACTAAATTGAAGGAAAATAACGTGCCTAGGGTTTGAGGTGGGAAAGAAACTGGTGTTCAGTCATAGCCTGTTCCCAAAGCTGAGAGAGGATGATGGTAGCTGAAGGGCAGTGAGCAATGGGCAAGAGCAGCACGGGGGAGACTCGGGAAGCACGCGGGGACCGGATCCTGCTGAGCTTTGTAGGCTACCGCAGAGGATTTGGGTATTAGTCTTTCTACTGTGAAGCTACCAAAGGATTTTAATCAAGGGAATAACATAATCCAAAAAGTAATGCTAAGCAAGAAAATCGTTACACACAACAGCATCTCCAAATAAGCATTGATTGTAAACAAGATTAACAGTGATATTAAAGCCTAACTTGAGAAGATGTTGAAACTAAAATACTAGATAACAGTGAAGAACAAGATGGGAGGGAGGATGATTAGAGATAAAGCTTTCAAAGGCTTTTTTTTTCTTAAAAAGATTTTATTTACTTATTTGACAGAGAGAGAGAGAGAAAGAGAGAGAGAGGACAGAGCACCATGTGGGGCTCAATCCCAGGAGCCTGAGATCAGAGCCTGAACCGGTGGGCAGATGCTTAACTCACTGAGCCACCCAGGCACCCCATCTAAGACTTTTCCTTATTCAAGGAAGACACTAGATAAATTAACTTTAGACTTTGTAATATACATGTTTAAAATGTAAGGATAGGGGCTCCTGGGAGGCTCAGTGGGTTAAAGCCTCTGCCTTCGGCTCAGGTCGTGATCCCAGGGTCCTGGGATCGAGCCCCAAGTCGGGCTCTCTGCTCTGCAGGAAGCCTGCTTCCTCCCCCCTCTCTCTCTCTGCCTGCCTCTCTGCCTACTTGTGATGTCTCTCTCTCTCTGTCAAATAAATAAAATCTTAAAAAAATAAAATAAAATGTAAGGATAATTGCCAAAACGATAAAGACATAATATGAAGACTCTAAAACAATAAGGGTAAAGAAAGAATAAGGAAAACTAGATCAATCCATTAGAAGGAATATGAGGTGGGAAAAAAGAATCAGAGAAATAGCATTGTCATTTAGAAAAAAATATCAGAATTGCTGTAATAAGTCCAAATATGTCAGTAATTTCAACATATAAATAGATGAAACTTGTCACTTAAAAGCCAGAACTGCTTATACTAGATAATAGTGCAAAAAATGTAGCGAGGGGTGCCTGGGTAGCTCAGTGGGTTAAGCCTCTGCCTTCAGCTCAGGTCATGATCTCAGGGTCCTGGGCTTGAGCCCCACATTGGGCTCTCTGCTCAGCAGGGAGCCTACTTCTCCCTCTCTCTCTGCCTGCTTAATTGTGATCTCTCTCTCTCTCTCTCTCTGTGTCAAATGAATAAATAAAATCTTTTAAAAATGTAGCAATATACTATTTACTATAGACACAGCTAGAACATAAGCCAATGAATGGGAAAATATTACTCCAAAAGATGTCAGTATGATAATATTAATGCCAGACAAAATATCCTTTAAAGTGACAAATATGGTGAAGAGTGAAGATTTTATTTTATTTTAAAAATATTTTATTTCTTTTTTTGACAGAGAGAAAAAACAGGAGGAGAGGGAGAGGAAGAAACAGACACCCCACTGAGCAGGAAGCCCAACAGGGGGCTCCATCCCAGGGCCCTGGGATCATGACCCGAGCCAAGGCAGATGCTTAACCTGCTGAGCCACTCACGGGCCCCTGGGAGGTTAATTTTTACCTACATTTCCTACAGAAACAGAAAAAATGGACAAAATATTACTAAGAATATAGGAGATACAAATAAGACAATTAACAAACTTGATTTAATGGAGATAACCAGAATCCTTCACCTAAAAGAGAGTGAACCTATAAAAAGAGAGAACCTATAAAATTTTACTGCAAAGCCAATCTCAAGAAGTAACAGAAGAGTTGATATCATACAGACTACTTTTTTTTTTTTAACCATAATATAGCGAAACTAGAGATGAACAACACAAAGCTCCATGCCACAATAGAATGACTTTTAGTTTCTGCCATCAGCAGTTAGGTGGATGGCCCTGCTGTAGTGTTGTTTACTGAGATGGGAAGGTCTGGAGGAGGAAGGTTTCTAAACTGGATGGAAATGAAAGTTGAAGCAATGATGAGGAAGGTTTCTAAGCTGGATGGAAATGAAGTTGAAGCAATGATGGAGTAAGTTCAGGGATGTCTAGCCAACCTAATGTAATGAGGTGTTGGGACAGTTATACCTCAACTGATTCACCAGCCATAGATGTAATCTGTCTGGTGTGACCACACTTCTTTTCAAAGAGCCCTCTTTCTATTTTGGGATTTTTGTAAATTTGAGTTTGAAAACCACCTACTTACATTAATATTGCCAATTAATTGGTTATGCTGCCACCTTGTGGTACAGTTTAGGATAGCAGATGTCTTTTCATTAGACGAACTCCTGCACCCTTTCTTTAAATTAAAGCAAGCAAGGGTTGGAAAACCATTGGTGTCATTGTTCAGAATACCATCACTCCTATGTCTACATGATGAATTATTTCCCATATTCTGAATGTTAGCATTGCCTTTACATTAAACTGTTAATACTGCAAAAGATTAGAACATAAAAAGCTTAATGCATGAAAATTATACAAACAGCCAATATTTGCTGCATGCTTACTATGTGCTAGGCACAATCGTAAGTTCTTTACATACACATCTCATTTAATACAACAACCCTGTGAATGCTGTTATGCTTACTTGAAGAAACTGGGGTATAGAAAATAGGTAATTGACTCAAGCCTACATAGATAGTAGATAACAGAGTTGAGATTTCAAAATAGGTAATAAGACTCTGCAACTCTTAAGTTTAAGTACTATAAACATGGTTTAAATCAGGAAAATTTTTAAATAATCTAAATATTTAACAACAAGGAAATGGCTCAAAAACTCTAGAGTGCAATTTGATAGAATGTTTGCAGATTTTTTAAAAAAATATATTTTACTTATTTATTTGTCAGAGAGAGAGTATGTGCACAAGCAAGGAGGGGAGAGGCGGAGGGAGAGGGAGAAGCAAACTCCCTCCTGAGCGGGGAGCCCGATGTGGGACTTGATCCCAGGATCCTGGGACCATGACCTGAGCCAAAGGCAGACGCTTAACCCACTGAGCCACCCAGGCATCCCATTCACAGACATTTTAAGAGATATTCAGAGATTATGTAATAACATGAGAGACTATTTGTAATATGAAAAATCCAGCCAATGTTATTCATACTATATTAGTTATAATCAATATGTGACACTCTAGCATGTGTTTTGATTTTTTAAGATTTAAAAACTTACTTGGAAATAACTTCAAACTTACAGGAAGTAGCAAAAATAAATGTAGTACAAGGAACACTTTTATACCCCTCACAAAGATCCACTTATTGTTATCATTTAATCCCATTTGCTTTATCCTTTATTCTCTCTCTCACCACACACACACACACACACACACACACACACACACACAATGTTTTTTATGGAATCATTTGAAGTAAGTTATATACATTATAGTTTTTTGCCCCTAAATACTTCATTATAGATTTCTGAAGAACAGGGTTTGCTATGTAGTTGTTTACTTCATAAGTTAGCGTGGGTATAATACTTCATCCAATTTACTGCCCATATTCCAAATTTTTTAGTTGATCTAGTAAGTTCCTTGTAGGTTTTTCCCCCTCCAGTGTAGGTTCAATTTTAGGGTCAGGTGGAGCATTTAGTTGTCATATCTCCTAAATCTGGAAGATTTACCAGGCTTTCTTTGTCCTTTTTTGACATTGCCATTTTTGAAGTACATAATTCCTCCACACTTTTTGGAAAATAGAACATTTTTTGTTTACATTGATTATTAGGGAAATTATGATTATATTGAGTTTATATGTTTCTAGCAGGAATATTGTGTAGATGCTGTCCTAACCTCTTGGTATTACATCGGGAGGTGAATGGTGTTCATCTGTCCCTTGTAGGGGATATTAATTTTGATCACCCAGCCAAGGTGGTACTTGATTTCCCCACAGTATGATTATCTTTTCTTTTTCTTTCTTTCAACTACCAAAAAGTTGGGGAAGGGGGTAAGATGGTTTAAGACCATGTAAATGTCCTATTCTTTATTCTTCACCCAATATTTCTTCTAGGTTTAGTATCTTTTTTTTTTTAAGGATTTATCCATTCACTCCAGAGAGAGAGAAAGAGAGAGAGCATGCCCATGAGTGGGGGGAGGGACAGAGAGAGAGGGAGAGAAATCCCCAACCAGACTCCCTGCTGAGCAATAGGGGACTCAATCCCCCAATAGGGGACTCAATCCAGATCTAAGATCATGACCTGAGCCCAAATCAAGAGTCAGAGGCTCAACTGACTGAGCCACCCAGGCAGGCCAAGAGTTAGCATCTTTGATGGCTCTTGCTGCATCCAATCTTTATCATGAACATTGCAAAATGATGATTTTCCAATGTGCACCCTGTCCATATATACCAGTTATCCCCCACAGGGCTTCTTTATGATTTTCATGAGCCCTATGCTCTTCTTTGCCTCGTGGGCCCCTTTTTCCATAAAAATTTGTTTAAATTGCATTTTATGACTGTGTTTGTAAAAGAAGATTGTGATCCAGGCCGGATTTATTGTTACGACAATTATTTTTCTTTTGATATCTTTTGTTTGTTTTTAGTAGGGTCCACGCCCAGCGTGAACCCCAACATGGGGCTTGAACTCACAACTCTGAGAACAGGACCTGAGCTGATATCAGGAGTAGGGACGCTTCACCAACTGAACCACCCAGGTGCCCCAGTCTTTGATTCCTTTTAAAAGAAATAAAAATTAAAACACTTTTGTGGGCTTTTAAAAGCAACCTAGGCTTTGGGGTGCCTGGCTGGTTCGTCCGTAGAGCATGCAACTCTTGATCTCTGGGTTTTGAGGTCAAACCCCATGATGGGCATGGAGCCAACTTAAAAAAATAAGTATCAAGGGCTTTAGACACTGTGGTTAAAGGATACGTTGGCTCTGGGCTCTTGGCATTCTAAGTAAGAGACCTCCCTTTTCCCTCATTTATCTATTTATCATCTATCTATTAGTAATGTAGGCTCCTAGATTGTTATTTTTAAATAGTTTCTAATTCATTACTATTTTTACTTAGTTTGGTGCTTAAATTGTCCCAGATTTGGCCAATGGGAGCCTCTTCAAATTAGCCCCCAAGTCCTCACAACACACTCCCATCATCTTTTTGCACTTATTTTCTGGCATAATAAGATGTTCTAGGTTCCAATTGATCCTACCTTGCCCCATCCCTAGAATTAGCCATTTTTTGAAGGAGTCAAGGTTCTCTTGAGTGGGGAATGGTATTGGAAACCAAGATCTGGGCACTAAGCATGCTCATTGCTATTGGGTTGTATTGCTTCTTGGAACTTTGAACAGCCAGAGTTGGGAGGCACAGACATGCAAATACACATACACATATACATGGGCACATACATAAGCACATATGTACACATACATATTCATATTTTAGAAATCATGAGTTCACACCAATTGCCTTAATTCCAACCCATCTCCGCAGAATTCTTTCTTGCCTTCCCCCATTCCATACTTCCATGCTCCTCCTCTCGTGAGAAACTTGCCTTCCAAGAGTGGCAACACATTTACTCATTTGCTCAATACTGGATTACATCTAAAATAGTTTCAGAATGCTTTGTCCATCCCAGGACAATGAACAACCCTACTAAAGAGACTTCAGGATTTGTTTGCACTTTTTTCTCTCTACCCCCCTTCAAAACTTAGGATATATTGTGTTCATAAATTCCTTGGATTAGTTCATTCTGTTTAATTTTTTCCCCATTCAGTGGGGGCATAGTACTCATTTGAAATAAATTACATTCATTTGTTTCATTTGGCTTTGGCATTAGTTTTGTCTTCCCTTCTTATTGATTTGATTTTTGAATATATAAGATATTAACATGCTTTCAAAAGTCAAAACTATACAAAAAGTTACACTCAGAGAAGGATGACTCCCTTCTGTGTCCCGTCCATTCATTCCTGAACCCTTACTCCTTGTGGGAAACACACTTCACTGACTTCTAGTTTATCCCTCCTGTGTTTTTTTTGGTTTTGTTTGTTTGTTTGTTTGTTTTGTAAAGGTAATGGGTAATTTCTCAATGATCTTTTTTTCCTTATACAAAAGGTAGCATATTATATGTGCTCTTTTGCTTGTTGCCTTTTTGGGAAAGTTTTGTTTGTTTGTGTGTTTGAGGCGGGTGGGGAGAGAGCAGGGACAGGAGCAGAGGGGGAGGGACAAACAGGCTCTGTGCCTGTGAAGAGCCCAACGCAGGGCTAGATCTTACAAACCTGAGATCAGGGTGGAAATTAAGAGTTGGATGCTTATCTAATGAGCCACCCAGATGCCCCTACGTGTTGCTTTTTGCATTTAATGCATCCTGGAAATCATTCCAGATCAGTTCACAGAGAGTGTCCTCATTCTTCTTCACAGCTGCATAGTACTCCAATGTATGAATGTACTATTGCTTTGAAATTATTTAGGTCCTTCACTTATTTAGGTCATTTCCAATATTTTGAAATTACAAAAAATGCTGCAATGTTCATGTGCATTTTTATATTCTTGTTCATTCTTGTTCTTGTTTTATATTCTTGTTCATCATATTTTAATACTATTGGAGTTGTACTTCAGGATAAATTTCTACAAGTGGGATTTCTATGTTAAAGGGGAAATTTGTATGTGGTTTTGCCATGTTCTCCCCCAGCAATCTATGAGAACATCTGTTTTCTTATATCCTTACCAACTGAGTGTCTTGTCAGATTTTTTTTTGCCAACATAATGAATGAGAAATGATATCTCAATATGCTTCAGTAATTTAGTTATCTCTTGTTATCTACATCATTTTATGTGTTTAAAACCATCATTATGTATTTCTTTGTGAATTTTCTGTTCATACCTCATGCCTATTTTTCTATAGTATTTTTGGTCTTCCTTTTCTCCACTGTTAGAAGGTTTTTAAGAAGTAAATTTAAAATTATAGCCCTTTCCCTGTGATACATATTGGGAATATTAAATCCCATTTTGTCATTTGTCTTTTGACTTTGCTTATAGTGTTTTGTCATATAAAACATTTTTATGAGGGTGCCTCAGTGGCTCAGTGGGGTAAGCCTCTGCTTTCAGCTCAGGTCATGATCTCAGGGTCCTGGGACTGAGCCCCACACTAGGCTCTCTGCTCAGCAGAGAGTCTGCTTCTCCATCTCACTCTCCCTCTGTGCTCTCCTCCCTGCCTCTCTCTCTCTCAAATACATAAATAAATCATGAAAGAAAAGAAAAAAAGAAAAGTGGAGACAACTAATTCAAGAAGTTTTGCTATGAATGGAAACAAGAAAAGGGAACAATGGATGAAGGGACTATGGAGACAAAGAAGTTTTTTTCTTTTTTAATAGGTGATATGAAGGCATTTTGTGAACTGATGGGAATGAGTCAAAAGATGGGGAAAAATTGATGATGTAGCAGAATAAAAAGATAATTGAGTGAGTCCTTGAAAGGGCAAGAAAGAGGGTCCGGAACACAACTGGCAGCGTTGGCTTTTGACAGGGACAGGAACAGTTGTTCCAGTGTGAGAGAAGAAAGGCAGAGAGTGTGAGCCTTGCTATGGAGAGACTGGGGTACTTGGTAGTGGGAAGAAGGGGAAAGGCCTCTCAGTTTTCTTTCTTCTACCACAACATAGCTGAGGTCATCAACACAAAAGCTATGCCTACTATTACCTATAAGGTGCGTAAAGGAAGTAAGCTATAGTCTCTTGATAGTCTTGCCTAAGATATGCTTTTAGTTATCTCTTGCCTTTTAGCAAACGACTTCCAGACTTACGGGGCTTAGAACAATTGATTATTTCTCACCATTCTGTGAATTGACTCGGTGGATCCTGTTGTGTTGGTTGAGGCACTGAGAATGGTAGGAATGTCCCAGATGGCCTCACCCTCATGGCTGACAGTTGGTAATGGCCTTGTTTTTCCTGCCTGTGGGCCTCTCCACACAGAGGCTTAAGCTTCCTCATGTCATGGCAGCCTCAAGCGAGAAGCACTTCCTACATGTTGAACTGCTTGGCTGTTTGGAAGGCATTCAATATTGGGGAGTTTTCAGCTTCTGGAGTCACATTTTTAAATTTACCCTTAAAATCTATAGCTGGGAAGCCGTATCCATATTTTGTCTTGCTAATTAAAACTGTCTGATAATAATTCTTTTTTTAGATTAATTTATTTATTATAGAGAGTGTGAGCGAGAGAAAGAGCGTGCAAGTAGGGGAAGGGGCAGACGGAGAGAATCTCCAGGCAGAATCCCCACTGAGCTTGGAGCACAGGGCTGGATCCCACTACCCATGAATGGTCGGACACTTAAAGGGCTGAGCCACCCAGGTGCCCCACGAATTCTTAACACTAGCAACAACACCTGAGATTTTTCTTAGACCCAGAAAAGAGGCAAAGCTTCATTTCTCTTTTGGTGACTTGCATTTCTTTTTCCAGGTAGAAAACTGCCACCTGTCACCAAGATTCCTCTTATTTTTCCATGCACATGACAGATTTATCCTGAATGCAAAATGTTAAAGTCCCATTTTCCCCCCATACTAGTTACAGAATTTTTTGGATGACTTGTCATATACAAAAAATAAGGGGAGCATTGAAAGAATGATTGCACGTAGGGGAAATGAAGAGCTCTTGCTTCTGACTTCATGGATTGAAACATAGTCAATGTGAAATTAGACTCAAAGCTTTGTGTTCCAGAGAGAATGGTGAAAAGGAAAGGTGAAAAAGTTGTACGTTCATGAGTAAGAAACAGGGGAGACAGGAAAGTATGAAAGAGAGCTAACTGATAGACATTTTAAAAATGTATCTTCTGGGAAGAGCCACTTGGCCCCTCTAGGTTTCCAATAAAAAAACAAGCAAACCCTGAATTGTATACATTAAAATTCATTTTAAAGGGCATTCTGCTTTTCCCTGGACATATCACAAAATTGCAAACTGAAAAATACCTGAAGCTCCACTGAAAACATGTCATTTTGGTGAGGAAGTGATCGATAGGGAAGAGAGCCCATGTGAGACTACAGACATTGTAAATCTATGCCTGTACTGTTATGTTTACTAGAAATCATGGTTCTGACTTGGAAAACTTTACCTCTTTCTGGAATGTATAGCACTTTCTCTACTTTTGCCTGCAAAATATCCTTTCAAGACCTTGTGAACTTCTTTCACATTTCAGGTCCCCTGCAGGGCATGTCCAATAAAACTTTCCACAATGATGGAAATCTTTATTTTCCCTGTTTAAAATAGTAATCTGTAGTCACATATGGTGACTGAGCACTTGAAATGTGGTTAGAGCAAGTGAGGAACAGAATTTAACATTTTATTTAGTTTTAATTGCTTACAGTCAATTTTTAAAGAGCCACATGTGGGGAGTAGCTACCATGTTGGACAGGAAAGCCTGGGTGTCTCACTTGTTGATTGCAAAATTCTGCTCACCTCTTTTTTTCTCAGAATCTGAAAAAACTGAACTGCAATATCATAATTCAGTAGAAGATATTGCCCTATCATAATTTTTATTCCTAGTAATTTGATTAATGTCTCTATTCCTCATTGGATCACAAGCTCTTAGGGGTGAAGACTAAGTTTGTTTTTTCTCACTTTTATGTTATACTTAGCACATAGTCCAGTAGCTGGAATATAAGAGATATTCAATAAATAAATTAGCCCATGAATGAATTTAAAAGCATCCATATATCTTTGGTATAAATGATGCTTCCACTACCTACTGTGTGTGTGTGTGTGTGTGTGTGTGTGTGTGTGTGTGTGTGTGTGTGAGTGAAAGAGAGAGACAGAGACACACACAGAGACACAGAGTCAGAGAGAGGTTTCTAGAGAAGGATCTAAAGAAGTGACCAGAAGACCAAGGCCAGCTCATTACAGAGTTAGAATTGGCTACAGAGTACTTTGGAATCAGAAAATTGGCTTTTTTAATAACAAGACTCTTTTTAAGCATTCACTATATGCCAGACAATATCCAAAGTACTTTACATGAAGTATCTTATGTCATCCTAAGATGACCCTGTGGAGTGAGTACTGTTATTAACCCCATTTACAGATGGCACAGAGGAAAAGAGG
Source organism: Enhydra lutris kenyoni (assembly GCF_002288905.1). Taxonomy (NCBI): domain Eukaryota; kingdom Metazoa; phylum Chordata; class Mammalia; order Carnivora; family Mustelidae; genus Enhydra; species Enhydra lutris. The sequence continues at coordinate 1,048,779 of NW_019154089.1, forward strand.
AGTCACTTACCAAGGTAAGTAGCAGAACAAGCATTCAAACGCAAGCTGTCTGACTTCAGAGCCTACCTTCTCAACCACAGTGCTGTATTGCTTTCTGTTTGATTGTGTCCATATGGTGATAGAAGCTTAGTGACCTCAAATGTCTGCATCAAGCTTTTGTCTAAATTTAAGCCTCAGTAAGCCAGTGTCTCCTGGAGGTTTAGGCCTCTTTCCAGTGGTGCAGGTGGAAGGAGGTGGAGATAGTAGAACCGAGAATAATAGGATATGAAAATCTGCCCAGGATTTCTTTTCTAAGCAAACAAACAAATATTTTTACTTTTAGTTCTTTTTTTTTTTTTTTTTTTTTGCCTTTTACATAGTCAAGGGGAAATAAATGCTTTTCTTTAATAAAACAAAGCACAAAATAATCAACCTCACCCCTCCAAATCCCTGTTCTAATAAGAAAGATCAATGAAAGCTTGAAACCTCAGAGTTACTGCAGCCCGACTGTGAATTCTAGTTCTATTTAGCTTACCCTCCACCCCTTCCCTCAACTCTATCACCTACTTAGTGCTCCATACATCATCCATAGTTGATATTTCTACTTAGTTGTTTAATTGTTTCCTATAAGGACAGCTCCTCTTGCTGTATTAATTATACTCTTGGTGCCCCACTCCAGCCATTTCCACATACCATCCCACCCCCCACCAGATTCACTCTCCCCCCTGCCCAGCCCTGCTCTGAACCATGTAGGACCAACCTCGGTGGGCTATCACCTCTGGCTTCAGGTGGGCTCAGCAGAAGCTTGGCATAGGGGTAGGAAGAAGAAGAAGAAAGAAATGGGGGACTTCTTCTCTCTCCTTTTCCCCTACTTCGGTGGTCTTGTCCTCGCTGCCAACAACACCCCCCATTTTGTTCCAGCACTCCCTGGGATCCTGGAACCCTCTCCTCACCTTGCCCCTGCATGTCTAGGGAAGGGAAGGTTTCCACAAACTCTGCCTTGACCTACCTGCTGTTTCTTTCTTTCTTTTCTTTTCTTTTTTTAACGATTTTGGTTATTTATGACAGAGAGGGATAGTAAGAGAGGGAACACAAGCACAGGGGAGCAGTAGAGAGAGAAGCAGGCTCCCTGGGGCTCGATCCAAGGACACTGGGATCATGACCTGACCAGAAGGTAGATGCTTAATGACTGAGTCACCCAGAGGCCCCATACTTGTTTTTTCTTTTAACTCTGCCCACATCCTTGTAAATAGTCCCTTTAGTAAATTATTTTCAGTAAACTGTTTCAAGTAGAATATTATTTCCTGGTTGGGATCCTGCTCGATCTATTTCCCCCTTGGTAGTCTTTCAAATTTCTTAAAGGCATGGAGGAAGCCTGGATTTCCGAATAGGTGTAAGATTAAATAGGCTTCAGGTGGACTGTCCCACAGATTGGATCATGAGATTTTATCCCTCTGTTTCCAACCCCGTTCAGCGGAGAGAGACTCTGAATATGATGGACAGGCGAATCCTGTTATAGGTATCAGAGATAGCTCATCTGCCTTTTTTACAGCTTGATGAAATGAACTCAAGATTATTCACTGCCCTGGGACTGATCATCCAGGAACCTTGTGATTACTAAATGGGTTTCCTAGGTAACTTGATCCAGAAAAAGGTATACCTTGGAGGGTGGACACCAGCATTCCAGACCCGAAAAAGGATAGTCTTCTCTTATATTCATCATATTGTCATTTTTACAGAGGGAAAGAAAAAAGAATACAGTTTTCCATCTTTCCCTTTCCACAAACATACTACCCTTTTACTTTCTGGCTTGCATTTCTCAAATATGTATCTTCTGCTGTTTGTTCTGTGTTGTTTACAGCTTGAGTTTTATGTTAAAATGAAGATTCCTGTTATCCAAATCTATAAGCTAATCCGTTTGTCTACTTGGACACTATCTACATCCCTGTCTTCATTTCGGTTATAATACAAGGATCGCTTTTCCTGTCAAAGAGCAGCACTACCCCCGCCATGCCCATCTTCTCTTGTCTTCTGAAGGACCTCCCTCTTCACTTATGCCCTTTCTCCCACAACAATGTCTTCCTTCTTACTGGAACAGTCCCATCAGCGTATAAGCATCCTCTAGCATCTCCTGTTTTGGTGAAAACATTCCCTTGACTCCACATCCCCCTCCAATTAGTGCTTCATTTCTCTGCTTGTCTGCCCAGCAAAACTTTTTGAAAAAGTTGTTTTTACTGGCTGCCACCACTTCCTTACCTTTCATTGACTCCATCCTGGCTTCCTTCCAGGAAGCCATCACTCCACTGAAAAAACTGTAGTCAAGGTCACAAGTGAACTCCACGTTGGTGAATTCTACTGCTCTCTCTCATCCTCAGTCTCTGATAAACACTGGACACAGTTGCCCAGCCTGTCTTTAGAATACTTTTTCACTTGGCTTCCATGGCACCATACTCTCAGTCTCCTTTCCTGACTCTTCCTCTATTCAATCGCTAAATGTTGGGTTGCTCCAGGGCTGAGTTCTAGACTAACGCTACCCCCATGTGGCTAGTGTGAAATAAGATTTGCTGTCAGCATAAAATGCACTCTGAATTTCACAGACTTAATGTGAAAAAAAGTATATAAAATATCTCATTAAAATTTATTCTATCGGTTGAAATAATATTTCGCATATATTTGTGGGTTTTTTTTTTTAAGAGAGAGAGAGAGCGGGTGGGGGAGGGGCAGGGTGAGAAAGAGAGAGAGAGAGAGAGAGAGAGAGAGAGAATCTCAAGCATATTCCACACCCAATGCAAAGCCTCATGCAGGGGTCGATCCCATGACCCAAAGGTCATGACTAGAGCCCAATTAAGAGTCAGACGAACAACTGACTGAGCCACTCAGGCACCCCAGGATATATTGGGTTATTAAAATTCATGTCATCTGTTTTCTTTACTTTTTAAATAGGCTATAAGAAAATTCAAAATTATATAGTATCTGACATATATTTCTATCAGACAGTAGTTCAAGATCATTTTCCCAACCAGATTTCTCATTTCATCATTATCCAGTTCCATAGCTTTACATAACATCTATATGTTGACTCCCCAGTTCAAACCTTTAACTCTGACCTCTGGTTTGAGGACTTAACTGTGCAGCTTAACTGTGCAGCTGATACTTCCATCTGAATGTCTAATAGGTATCTGAGATGTTTGCATGTCAAAACTGGAATCTTCTGTTCCCTCCAGCCCCATTACGTTACTTGCTAAGTTTCCCATCTCGATCTGTCCAGTTACTCAAGCCAAAATTTGAGTCATCCTCAATCACTTCATTTTCTGTACTCACTTCACCCCATCTTCTAGCAAGCCTTGTTGGTTCTACCTTCAAATTACATTTTGAATTCCACCCATTTTTCATCTCCTCTGCCACTACCCCAGTCTAAGCCACTGTCACCTCCTACCCACAGTACTATAACAGCTTACTAACTGCTCTCTTTGCTTCCACTCTTGTGATCATTACAGTCTCTGCCCCACATCTGAGACTGATCTCTTTGTACATAAACCAGACCATGCCATTCCCCTTACTTATGCCCCCCGGTGACTTCCCATTGTACTCAGAATAAAATCCAACCTATCATAGGTTGACAAGGCTCAGCCTACGTCTTATCCCTACCGATATCCCTAACCTCGTTCCATGCCACACTTTCCCCTTGCTATAACAATTTCCAACGCTGCTGGCCTTCCTTCCATACTTTGATCATGTTGAGTTTGTTATTTTCTCGGGCCCTCTGTATGGTGTTCTTCCCTCTGCCTCAAAAGCCCTGCTCCTTGAGCTCTGTATGATAACCCCTCTTCCTCCTTCAGATCTCAGCTCAAATAAATACTACCTTCTTAGAGAGACCCCTGCAAGTGGTAATCTGTCCAAGTCACTTCCAATCTAGTCATACTCACAACCTCTCTCTTCCTCTTTTCTTTCTCTTCCTAAATTGTTTCATGTCATGTTTCCTTTTTAGCGTCTATCCCCCTTTAAGAGTCTAAGCATCTCAAGAGCAGGGATTTCCTGTGTTAAATGGATTTTTTAAGAGAAGGAATGAAAGAAACTTTTTTGGGAACTTCATATGGGAATGAATAATGTGGAATGTTTAAGAAACTAAGGCCCAGCTTAAGGAGATGATGCATTAGGCCATAATAGGTATTAACCCCTTAGTGGAATTGAACTTGTCATTTTTAGCAGACATTGAGGACCTAGCATTTGCATGGCAAAATTCTTTCTGCCCTCAGAATTGGGAGAGCTGAAAGAATGGTGGGTCACTGAGCCTGAGAGGTAAAGAAGAAGGTGACCTTACAGGATAAAATTGTGTGTGTGTTTGCAGAGGGGGCAGGGAGAGGTCAAGGGCAAGTGCTAGCTCCTGACTTACACTTTACCTAGATTTTAGCTCTAACTAAAAGGAACCATGACAATTATTTCTTTAGCATCTGGGCCAGTGTGGATAGTAGGTTTTCAATAAATGCTTTCTGGGAGAATGAATAAATGAGCTTGTGAATTGGAAAGAAAATTCAGGAAAGGTAAAGTCTTAACATTTCTGACCTAGAAATTATGAGACAGAGACAAGGTTGCTTTGGACACTCTAAGGCACACTAGCCTGAGGATTTAGGAATAAAAGAACACTTTCTTCTCCTCATCCTACTTCACTCCCCCAGAGTCGAATCAACCTCAGAGTTCCTGTTGACCTCAGGAGAGGATTCCAAATACACAAATCAGGAAAACAGAGGGAGGCAAATTTTCGAATGTTAACCAGTAAGAACGTGCAGCTTGAGGACATCTCATTTTCCCCCCAATCTCAATTAGATATACTCGGACATATGAAAGAAAACCACTGATGGTGTGAAATGCGAACATATTATTCGACTGTGATGATATAAACCTGATAGTCTCTGTCCAGATGATACCTCTGCTGTGATCTATTTTAGGCAGCTTCTGGATTTGAATCTAAAAGTGATCTCTGGAAAAGAGATAATAATTTGGACTCACATAGCACTTTTCATATAAAGGTCTCCAAGCACTTTACAAAGAAATAAGTATTATTATCCCAGATGGAAGAACTCGGACAGAGGGATTGCTGCCCTTTTCATCAAATTGGACAGTGGAAACCCTTGGACTCCTGACATAGCCCCCAGCTAGAAATGATTGAATCATGCCCTCTCTTCATTGGGAACTGGGCCTATCCATGATGTGACTTCCTATAAATTCATACATGCACAAATGCATAGATATATACATACATATATAAAGTAGAACATCAGGCTCTACTCTTAAGAATTTTAGCATATGTTCGAAACAACTGAAAATGGGTAGTTTTAAAACTGCTGAGTCGGGGGTAAAGTCTACCTACCTAAAATAAGAAAAGTGGTCAGTCTAGGTGGACTAATAATAGCTAACATGAGCCAGGCATTGTTTTAAGTAGGCTACACATATTATTATATTTAAGACTCAAACAATTGTAATGTTGTTACACTCTACCTATTTCATTTTATAGTTGAGGCAACTGAGACACAGAGAAGTGAAGTAACTTGGCCAAAATGTCAGTTTAGCAAGTGGCAGAGCTGGAATTCTGACCTGAGCCCATCGTCCACATGCTTGGCCGGGAACTCTATGCTGGGTACTGTAAAGCATGTTGCATGAATTGTCTCACTGAATCCTCACCAAACCCCTAAAAGGTAGATACACCGTTGCCCCAGTATCACTGGGGGAATGAAACCAAGGCTGTAAAGGTGAAGCGACCTGCTCAAGCTCACGTTCTAGAAGGAGCAGAGCCAGGATTTTGAACCATGGTTGGAACAGCACCAGGCAAGGAGTTGGGCTGTTCATTCTGTTTCTGTCACTAACTAGGCTGTGTGACCTTGAGCAAATCAAATCATCTCTATGGCCTCTGTCTACTCTGTGAAAGGAGGACATCGGACCACATTGACGCCAAAGTTCTTTCCAGTGCTAATACTCTCAGATTCTCAATATCTGTTTTCTACTTAGTCCCTTGTTTGAAAATCCTTGGAGGAAAAGAAATTAACCACACAGAACCTGGGAGTGACTCTGGGAGCCAAATTTAGAAAACAGATCTCAAAAAGAGAAAAAAAGTTTACAGAAATGTATTAAGAAAACGAGACTATCCTGTCGTGTTGATCTTGACTGGTGAGACTCGGTGACTACATCAAGGTTGTACATGTCTCCTTGATGAGCCAGTTCTCCTGGTCATAGTGACTCGTGTGACCTGGTCTATTGGCCATTTCTGGCCACTGAACTGACTGAAGCTGGAAGGAGCCCATCTTGTGTAGGAGGGATCTGGAAGAAGAAGCCAAGCTTTTCATGTGGGTGTTCTATCTTGAATTCAGAATGTCTATACCATTCTGTCTACTTCTGTTTTTATTCTCAGTGATTATTATATAGTGACACAGCCTACTGTTACCATGAACCAGTTTTTTCACAATCTGGTGGGGAGCCATGCTATAGTCAACAGGTCTGGCTTTCTGTTTCTCCGTGTTATTCTATTCAAAAGTGTGAGCTTGACCCAAAGGAAATGTATTTATTATCTTAAAGACATATCTATATTCCCATGTTCATTGCAGTGTTGTTCACAATAGCCATGGTATTGAAACAACCCAAGTGTCCATCAGTGAACAAATGGATAAAGATGGGCTATATCTCACCCCACAAAATTATTATTATTCTGCCTTCAAAAAGAAGAAGATGCTGCCATTTGCAACACCATGGGTGAACCTGGAGGGCATTACGCTAGGTGAAACGAGCCAGACAAAGACAAAAACTGCATGGTGTCCTTTACGTGTGGAATCTTAAAACAAAACAAACCAAGTCAAAATAAAACAATGAAATAAAATGAAATTCAAGTCAGACTCATAGAAACAGAATAGAATGGTAGCTGCCCAGAGCTGGGAAGTGGGGAAGAGGGGGAGAGATTGGTAAATGGGTACAAACTTTCAGTTATAAAATGAATAAACTCTTAGGATCTAATGTATACATGGCAACTATAGTTGCTCACACTGTATTGTATAATTACAATGTGTTAATAGAATGAAACTTAAATATTCTTACCCCCCCAAAAATGGAAATATATGAGGTGGTGGATGTGTCAGTTAACTTGATTATAGGTATCCTTTTATAATGTATATGCGTATCAAACTATTGCCTTGTACACTTAAAATATCTTACAGTTTTGGGGAAGAGCAAGATGGTGGAGGAGGAGGAGACCTAAATATCATCGGGTCCCAGGAATTCAGCTAGATAGTTATCAAACCATTCTGAACACCTACAAACACAACAGGAGAGAGAAGAGAAGACAAGCAGCAATTCTAGGAACAGAAAATCGACCACTTTCCAGAAGGTAAGACGTGCAAAGAAGTGACGCCGAGGCGATGGGAAGATAGACTATGGTGGGGGCGGGGGGGCGGGGGAGGCGCTGGCTCCGGGCAAGCAGCTGAGCACAAAACGGAACTTTTAGAAGTCGGCTCCACTGAGGGGTGTGGCTCCAGAGGCTAAGGGGGGGGAGGAGGTGGAGCCCTCACAGGAACAGTGTGGTCTCAGGATCCGCGGGGTCACAAAAAAACTGGGGGTGCCTAGGTGTGACAGAGATCCCAAGTATCAGAGCGGTGAAGCTGGCTGTAGAGATGGAGCTGAGAAGTGGACTTTCAGCTCAGGGTTACCTTAAACCATGATCTGGGGCACAGTTGGGCCATTGCTTTTCAAAAAGGGACCTCACCTGCAGCAAATCCTGGGAGACTCACTTTCCTCCTCCAGGAGGGGTGGCGTGGGACCGTGCTGTAGCAATCTGCTGGGTGTGGAGACTCCAAACGGGACTGTGTGCCAGAGACAGAAACGCTTGGTCACAGGCCAGGTGAGCTCGGAGCTCGGCTGGAGAACAGGGAGACAGGAGTGATGGAGCGCTTTTCTCCAAGGGCGCACCGAGCAGTGGGGCCCTGAGCTCTCAGCTCCTCTGGGCGGGAGATTGGGAGGCCGCCATTTTCATTCCCATCCTCCAGAGCTCTATGGAAAGCGTTCAGGGAACAAAATCTCCCAAGAGTGAACCCAAGCAGGCTACTTAGCCTGGCCCCTGGCAAGAGTGGTGCAATTCCACCTCGGGCAAAGACATTTGAGAATCACTGCAACAAGCCCCTCCCACAGAAGATCAGGAAGAACATCCAGCCAAGACCAAGTTCACTGATCAATGAGAACCACAGAACTTCAGAGCAAGGGGAAAGCAACACATATAATTCACGACTTTTCCCCCATGATCCTTTAGTCTTTCAAAGTTAAATTTTTTTAATTTTATTTTTTTCTTATTCTATTTTTTAAAATTTTTCCTCTTTTCTATTTTAACATTTTAAACTATTTTATTTTATCAATACCTTTTAAGAATCTTTTAAAATTTTCATTGTTATACTCATATTCTATCCCTTTGTTGTATTTAACCTTATTTTCTATATACATATAGTTTTTTTTTTTTCTTTAAAATTTTGGCACATGGGGCACCTGGCTGGCTCAGTGGGTTAAAGCCCCTGCCTTCAGCTCAGGTCATGATCTCAGGGTCCTGGGATTGAGACCCGCATTGTGGGGGGGGTTCTCTGCTAAGCAGGGAGCCTGCTTTCTTCCTCTCTTTCTGCCTGCTTCTCTGCCTACTTGTGATCTCTGTCTGTCAAATAAATAAATAAAATCTTTAAAAAAAATTTGTGGGATACAATTTCTTCTAATAGATCAAAATATACCCTAAATCTAGCACATGGCTTTGTTCTAGTTTCCAGCCTGATCACAGTCTTTCCTCTTTTTTTTCCTTTTCCTTTTTCAACCAACTCCTTATCTTATCAATTCCTTTTTTAGAATCTTTTAAAATTTTCATCTTTACAGTCATATTCCATCCCTTCATTGTGTTTACATGAATAGCCAGAGGAATGTTGAAAAAGAAAACCAAAGTCAGCAGCATCACAATTCCAGACTTCAAGCTCTATAACAAAGCTGTAATTATCAAGACAGTATGGTACTGGCACAAAAACAGACACATAGATCAATGGAACATAATAGAGAGTCCAGAAATGGACCCTCAACTCTATGGTCAACTCATCTTCAACAAAGCAGGAAAGAATGTCCAATGGAAAAAAGACAGTCTCTTCAACAAATGGTGTTGGGGAAATTGGACAGCCACATGCAGAAGGATGAAACTGGACCATTTCCTTAGACTACACACAAAAATAGACTCAAAATGGATGAAAGATCTCAATGTGAGACAGGAATCCATCAAAATCCTTGAGGAGAATGTAGGCAGCAACCTCTTTGACCTCAGCTGCAGCAAATTCTTCCTAGAAATATCACCAAAAGCAAGGGAAGCAAGGACAAAAATGAACTGTTATGACTTCATCAAGATCAAAACTTTTGCACAGCAAAGGAAACTGTCAACAAAACCAAAAGACAACTGACAGAATGGGAGAAGATATTTGCAAATAACATATCAGATAAAGGGCTAGTAGCCAAAATTTATAAACAACTTATCAAACTCAACACCCAAAGAACAAAAATCCAACCAAGAAATGGGCAGAAGACATGAACAGACATTTCTGCAAAGAAGACATACAGAAGGCCAACAGACACATAAAAAGTGCTCCACATCACTTGGCATCAGGGAAATACAAATCAAAAACCACAGTGAGATATCACCTCATACCAGTCAGAATGGCTAAAATTAACAAGTCAGGAAACAACAGGTGTTGGCGAGGATGCGGAGAAAGGGGAGCCCTCCTGCACTATTGGTGGGAATGCAGGCTAGTGCAGCCACTCTGGAAAACAGTATGGAGGTTCCTCAAAAAGTTGAAAATAGAGCTACCCTATGACCCAGCAATCGCACTACTGGGTATTTACCCTAAAGATACAAATATAGTAACCCAAATGTTTACAGCAGCAATGTCCACAATAGCCAAACTATGGAAAGAACCTAGATGCCCATCAGCAGATGAATAGATAAAGAAGATGTGGTATTATATATACAATGGAATACTATGCAACCATCAAAAGACATGAAATCTTGCCATTTACAGCGATGTGAATGGAACTAGAGGGTATTATGCTGAGCGAAATAAGTCAATCAAAGAAAGACAATTATCATATGATCTCCCTGATATGAGGAAGTTGAGAGGCAATGTGGGGGATTTGGGGGGTAGGGAAGGAAAAAATGAAACAAGATGGGATTGGGAGGGAGACAAACCATAATAGATTCTTAATCTCACGAAACAAACTGAGGGTTGCTGGGGTGGTGGTGGGGGGGATAGGGTGGCTGGGTTATGAACATTGGGAAGGGTATGTGCTATGGGGAGTGCTGTGAATTGTGTAAGTCTGATGATTCACAGACCTGTACCCCTGGGGTAAATAATACATTATATGTTTATAAATAAATAAATAAATAAATATGTAAATATCTTACAGTTTTGTCAATTATACCTCCCTAAAGCTGAGAAAATAAAGATAAATGAAAGAGAGAGAAAAAACAAACAAACCAAAAAAAACCTTCCAAATGTGTGAGCTTGAGTTTGTGATAAACCTTGGCCCAGCCCTTGGCTTTGTGATCTTGGGAAAATCACTTAAATTCTCTCAGTGTCTCAATTTTCCTCATCTTTTTGTAAAGTGATACTTACACCCCTTGGTCTCCGGTGGCATATATTTCAAATAGTCTGCCACTGGTGGAAATGGTTGGGTGAGATTAGAGCCATCTCAGGTGACCACGTGGTGAGGGAGAGGGTTGGTGTGGTGGCGCACACAAAGCAGGTGTTTTGGCCATGGACAAGCCTGCATGGCAATCCCAACTCTGCCTGTCATTTGGGTGAGTTATTAAATCTCCAGAAGTCTCTCCAATTTGTAAAATGCAGCGTTGTTGAGATACAGATATATAAACATAAGCTCCTGACAGACAGTAGGCCATTAATAATGGTGGCTATCATTATTTTTTATCAATTACTGAATCACAATGAATAGTTAGCAGGTTCAGAATATGAAGGTTTATTTTCTAAAACATGCCTACTCATTCACTTTGATCCCTAGGGAAGAGCCAATACAGAATTGGGTTATCCAGCTAGGAAATTAAATCCCATGTTTCTCTATACTGAATGTTTGGGGCTAATACCAGAAGCTTATCCTCATTACACATCACACCTTGAGAATAGCTGGACAGGTACTTCTCTTCCCCTCAGAAGTCTCTGCATTAAGTCCCCACTCCTCTGACCACAGGAATTCTGGTAGTCTGTTGGGATCTCAAAATTTATCCGTTCTAAAGAGGGTAAAATTATCATGCACTAATTCACAATGCTTTTTAGCATGAGAATCTCATTTTTTTAAAAAAGATTTTATTTATTTGACAGAGAGAGGTAACACAAGCAGAGGAGCGGGAGAGGGAGAAGCAGGCTTCCTGCTGAGCAGGGAGCCCAATGCGGGGCTCGAACCCAGGACCCCAGGATCGTGACCTGAGCAGAAGGCAGATGCTCAATGACTGAGCTACACAGGCACCCAGAGAATCTCATTTAAAGGTAAAAATAATTTAAAGGAATCCCAAAAAGTAACAGTTCTATTTTAAGTAGCTTTTGATTGAGAACATACTTGATAAAAATTTAGCAATGGTGAGAAGTTAGAGGATCCTCCCAAACATTTTTTTTTTTTTTTTGAGTAGGTAGTATACAAACCTGATAGAAAATGCAGAAGGTACCAAAGGGAATAGTCCTTGCACTCCATGCCTCGGTCACTCAGTGTCCTTCCCAGAGCCAAGTGTTGTTGAAACACTGTGTCTGCTGTGTCCTTTCAAAGGTCATCTATGCTTTACAAATACTTACATATTTATCACTTAAAAAAAGACAAAAATAACAGATCTTTCCACTGTTCTTCATACTTATCAATGTCTTGTTATACTTTAAACAGGGTACGTGAAAAAAAGAGAGAAGAATGTGCATTTTTATTCATCACAGTGGCATCTGCTATTGAAAAGTTAGATTGCATTTATTAATATACCAAAAGTCCAAGTGTACATCAATTACAGAGCACCTAGAGATTCTCAGCTCTAAGTTTGGAAACCAGTAGTATAAGAAAGTTATCGATAATATTCAACATTAATTTTGGCCCCTACTTTGCATCAGGCATTGTTCTCAGCATTTTATACTTGTTATCTCACATAATCCACATCCTTCAAATCCTTCTCTTTCAGCTTAAATGTTATCTCCTTAGAGAAGCTTTCTATGATCCAAGGATACCTTCCCTCTTCCCTTTCCATTATTCCCTATCATTTCATCCTATTTCCTTCAGGAGATGAACCACTCTATGTAATTAGTTACCTATCTATCTGCTTGTTTACTGTTGTCTTCCCAACAGTACGTGTTTTACAAGCAAGGACAGAATCAGCTTGGCTCCTTGCACTATATCCAGTGGCCGGTACCATGTCTCAGAGGAGCCATTCATTGGATATTTATTAAATACATCATGAGCAAAAACCAACTTGACGAAGCAGACCCTATTATTATTTCTGTTATACAAATGAGGAAACCGAGGCCCAGAGACAAAAACAAGCTCATTCCAAAGTTAGTAAATGACAAAATTGGTTTGAAACCCAGCTCTGCTTGACCCCAGAGCCCAAGCTCTTTACCACCATTCTGTTGTCAGAAATGGAAGACTGAGTACAGTCCTGGATGTGTGTGATCTTGAATAAGTCACTTTTCCTCCCTTGGACTGTTTGCTCCACTGGAAAAGGAGAGGGTGGAATTAGCAATATTCCTCACAGAGGTGTTCTGTGATGTAGGAGATTGTGATCCATGAAAACGTAAAGGGGGACATTGAAGGGACCAAGAAGATTGGCCAGATGCCTGTAAGAGAGATAGATGACTTTTGATTCTTTTCTTCCTTCCCTCCTTTCCTCATGGAAGATTTGCTGATCTTTATTCTATGGCAGGCACTGTGTCAGACATCCCTTTGGATAGGGCTCCAAAGACTAATAGGACATGGTCCCTGCTGTTAAGGGACCTGGCCTGATGGGTCTAATGCAGACCCACTAACAGCTGCTTTTAGTGTAGGTCAGTGCCATAATAGTAACATGTATGAGGCACGTGGTTACATGGAAGAGGAAGGGATTAATTCCATCATGTCATATGTACAGTGCTCGGAATGGAACTGGATGTAAGGAAGGGAGGGATGAGGTGTAATGCTGAGCTGGGCCTTGGGGGAAGGAATAGTCTTCCAGATGGACAAGGCTAAGGTGAGGCTTCTGGACCCAGGAGACATTACAGGCAGAAACACAGGCACATTGTGCTGGATTCCTAGGGTAGGGGGTTGGCTCCCACGGTGCAGAGCTGGTTAGGTAGAGGGAGCCCAGACTCTTCAGCCTGGAATTGACTCCTGAGAGCAGAGGCGTGGCCAACTCATATTTACATTTTATTTTTAGCAAGATGACTCTGACTGTGGTAGGACAGGAGGAGGCTGATGAGGCCAACAGTGGGGAAACTGGTTAGGAGGTTTTGCAGTGGTTCAGGTGAGAGATGATGAGCACTTGGAACCTAAGGCATTCACAGCAGGGTGGGAGAGGAGCTAGATACATCGGAGATTTTTTTAAAAGGTAGAACAGAAGGACTTGGTGATTGATTGGATGAGGGAGAATAAGAGGAGACTAAGGGACTTATTGGAATGGATCAGGTGGCCAAATACAAAACACTGCCATGAACAATTATAGGGAATTTGGAGTGGGGTGGGAGAAATAATGCTGTTGTCTTTGTATATATTAAGTTTGAGGTGGCTCTTAGACAGCCAGCAGGAAAGGTATAGCTGTGTTCTTCCTTTACAGAATAGCAGTCCAAGCCTGAGCCAGACATCCCTGGGCCCATTTCCTGCTGGGCCCAGGCAGGGATAAAATTCTCCAAGACCTGAGTAGAATTCCTGAGCTCCACATCCTTCAAGGATATAAGCTGGAAATTGAAAACTCCCTAGATCCTTATTGATAGGAGGAGAACAGATTGTGGATTTGCTTTTTAAAATGGGACGTTGGCTCCAGTAGATCGAGCTCTCTTGTCCCTTGCAAGGACCAGACTTTAAAACAAAAGAAACCATTTCTTCTGGAGCAGCCTCTGGCCCTGACAGACTCTGGCTCTCGAGTTGGCTCCCAAGAAGCCCCCACTTGCTTTAGGGAACAGCTTTTCTAAAGAAGGTGAGGTTGTACGGCGTGTAGCCTGTCCAGCCTGGCCGCTGCTGAAAGCCCAGAGTCTTGGGCACTGGACCCTCGCCCAGTTTCAATGGGCGTCCTCAATGCCGAGAAAAGACTTCACGTAGCCCTAACTCTTTCCAAAATGACGCGTCTGGAACCCTTCTCCACCTCAACTCGGATCCCTAGAGCTCACTAGGCGGTGGCAGGGCCGAACACGTGGGCCCCATTAGGGGCCGGCCTCTAAGGTCCTCCCGGGGAAGGGGGTAATCTAGGAGGCGTAAGGCTCGCCCGCCACACCGAGCGTGGTAATCTCCCCGGCTGCTCCAGCCCCTGGCCAAAGGCAGGGACACGCCCTGTGCCCCACTCCCACGTTCATAGGACGGTGCCAGGATCTCTTTTCTCTACTCCGCCCTCTCCTCCCGCACTGTCCCACTGTCCTGCCCATAAATCGCAAGAGCAAAGGTAGCACGATTCCTGCGGGCCGCGACACCGGGCGCTAAAGCAGTGCAGTCCCGAGCTTCCCCTGCAGAAGCCGCGCTCCTCACTTGGTCCGGGGGTAGAGGGGGCGCGAGAGAGCAAGTGGGCGGGCGTCCTATTCTCCGCATCCTCCTCCAGGTCCTGGCGCGCAGGGTGGGAGCGCCGCGCCGCTCCGCGCTGCGCATCGCGGCCGGCTCGCCGCCTGCCCCCTGCCCTAGCTGGGCCGCCTCCCCCGGCTGCCGGTGGAGGGCTACGAGGCGCTAACGTTACGCTGTTTCCGGTTTTCTAGCGGGCTCTGTTTCCCCTCCCAAGGCGGCGGCGGCGGAGCGGCAGAGCCCCCCAAATGGCCTGGCCAGATGCGGCAGGTTTGCTGCTCAGCGCTGTCGCCGCCGCCACTGGAGAAGGCTCGGTGCAGCAGCTACAGCGACAGCAGCAGCAGCAGCAGCAGCAGCAGCAGCGAGAGGAGCAGCAGCAGCAGCAGCCGCAGCAGCAGCAGCGAGAGCAGCAGCAGCAACAGCCGCAGCAGCAGCAGCGAGAGCAGCAGCAGGAGCAGCAGCAGCAGCATCTCCTCCCGTCCCGCTGCGCCCCCAGAGCCGCGGCCGCCGCAACAGCCGCAGCCCCGCAGCCCCGCAGCCCCGAGAGCCGCCGCCCGCTCTCGAGCCGCAGCCGCCGGCGGCATGAGGCGCGACCCGGCCCCCGGCTTCTCCATGCTGCTCTTCGGTGTGTCGCTCGCCTGCTACTCGCCTAGCCTCAAGTCGGTGCAGGACCAGGCGTACAAGGCACCGGTGGTGGTGGAGGGCAAGGTACAGGGGCTGGCTCCGGCCAGCGGCTCCAGCTCCAACAGCACCCGCGAGCCACCCAGCTCGAGTCGGGTGGCACTGGTGAAGGTGCTGGACAAGTGGCCGCTCCGGAGCGGGGGGCTGCAGCGCGAGCAGGTGATTAGCGTGGGCTCCTGTGCGCCGCTCGAAAGGAACCAGCGCTACATCTTTTTCCTGGAGCCCACTGAGCAGCCCTTAGTCTTTAAGACGGCCTTTGCCCCTATCGACACCAACGGCAAAAACCTCAAGAAAGAGGTGGGCAAGATCCTGTGCACTGACTGCGGTGAGTCGCCCCCTCCCTCTCTGCTGGAGAAAGGGGGGAGGGGCGAGGTGGTGGAGAATGGGGGTGGGGCAGGGAGGTGCTGCAGGTGCCCAGGCCTGGCAGCGCCCGGCTGCTGGGGGTGGGGGGTGGGGCCGCCCCTGGGCAGGGCACCTGGCGCGGATGGGTGAGGGGGTGGGGGTTGGGGAGATGGAGGATCAGGCTCAAAGTGTGCCAGGGGTGGGGGGCGGGGGAAGGCGCTGGCCTGTGCCAGCAGCGATCTGCGGCTGATGTATAGCATGTAGAGCTGGAAAGCTGCCATCATAGCCCAGTAGCGGCAGGAAAAACGGCGAAGTCCGGGTGGTGCCGGCCCGAGGCTCGGTGAGTCAGGAGTGACCCTCGGAGGCCTTGCCGGCTCTGCTCCCATGGGCCTGCCTCGCTCCGACTGGCCAGGGTCTGCAGGAGCAGCTGGGCAGACTCCCAGGTCGTGAAGGCCTCCGCTTACAAGTTCTCCTAGGGAATGACGGCCCCCGCCCCCTCCTTCCTCTCCGGGGCTCCGGTTCTGCTCATCCCCACCGCTGGCGCAGGCAGAGTTGGACTTTTTCTGCTACTGTTTTCCGTCCTCCATGTGGCTCGGGGTGTTTTTTCCTTCGTGATTGCCTGTCTTTGCTAAGCGGTTAGACCAGTCTTCTCTTACCCTCCAGGACCGGGAAGCGGACACCTCTTTTGGCCGTTTCTGGGAGATTTGACTAGGTCTGTTGAAAGGGATGACAATGAAATAGAGTAACTTACTTCTGCTGAATGCCGTAAGCTCAGGCTCTGACATCTTACTGGCAGGATGTGTGGACTGCATCTGCCGTCTTCATGATGTTGGGGCTGCACGGGAATGCAGGCGCTCAGAAACACCACAAGTGTGTAGATCTCTGTAGCCGAGAGTGGAGGTCTCCCATGTTCAAAGTCAAAGAAGTATCTGTTTAAGAGCTTTTGTTTCTCCTCCCCGAACGCACTTACTTCTCAGTGAGATATTTCAAACCAAATCACCCCCATACTGGAGTATTTGGTGCTGGTTGGTCTTGGGCTTATGCCTGTTGGGGCTTCTTTTTGTCCCGTCTCAGGCTAAATTGGGTGCTTGCTGTGTGACTCTGGGCTGTGTAATCACTGAATTATGACAGATGTCCCGGAGGTCATCGAAGTTGGCATGTTTACCAGGTTACCAATTGGGTCTATATAGGCTTTGAGAAGCAAAGAATGTGGAACAGCTCATGGGAAGTTTTGCTGCCCTCCCCTTTTTAGATCAATGCCTTTTTGCGTTTTGGAAGCCTTCCTCCTCTCTACCCCTCCCCCACCCCTGTCCTTCAAGAGACAAAATTTTAATTTAGTAGTAGTGGTTGCGAATCCAGGCATTATGTTAAACTGTGGCCACTTGAATCAGAAGAATCTTGAAGTATCTTAATGAGGAGGGAGAAACTTGGGTGGTAAGAGTGATTTCTCTCTCTGACATTGTTCTGAGGAATACTGTTGACTGCTCCTTCATGTTGGTTTTATGCTCTTCCCTGTTTTATGATGACAAGTCGAGAACAGTTAAGAATTTCTGATTTTTTTATTCTGTTAAGTATTTTATGTGAGATCCCATAGGGAGCTGTGGAACTGTATTGTGCAGCGGGAAATAGATAGTAAAAACATTTATTGAACCTTGTCCAAGGACAGCTTCTGTTTTGGTTCTCGGTGAGTTGCTCCCGCGTATGCACAGTGCACATCACTACATAATCCCTGGTCTGGTCCACTGAGACCCAATGGTCTTTGTCAGATAATCCCCTGTCTTCCTCCACCTACTTTCCCCCTTCCCTCCTTTGCAATTATACCTTGTTTGTCTTGGTGAGAGTTGAGGAGTTGAAGAGTTGAATGTGGAGATCATGAGAGATGTGGGGGTCAGAGATATTTTCTACTTTCAGGTTATGATCACCTCATTTGATGGAAGTGGCATGAGTGGGTCTAGTTCTCAGAAAGTGCCCAAAGAGATCCCTTCTGAAGAGAAGGCCATCCCACGCTGTAAATTGTCAAGAGACAGAAACAAGCATGGAAGTAAATAAACACTTCAGAATGCAAACAATTTGGCTTTGAGTTGATAGCGCCTAAGTCGGTGTCAGTTTGTGGAGGGGGGAGCTTTATATAAGGGGATTCGAAATTAAAGGACATATTTGTGAGAGGAAATTTGTGGAACTGGGAATTATATGCCAGAAGAGCATAAACTGCATTTTCTTATTTTCTACCATGGGGTTAAGGAAAACACGCCCTGGTGATGGTATATTAAATAAGGAAACAAAATCATCCTAACTAACCACAACACCTTCCTTGTGCTCAGCAGGAAATAACTAACAAATTCATTTTCTGTTTTCTATCTCTAAAGAAAGCCCTCTGGGCCACAGGGTCATTGGGAACATTTTCTCCTTGGAGCAGATTTGCCCATTGCAAAATAGGGAAACTGGCACTCAGAAACTGTCATCATGCCCGTTATATTGAGCAACTGTGGTTGAATTGTTACTTTGTTTAGCCAGTTTCAGCTCTGAATGTGTCTGGATTCAGAGAGCTGTGTTTCCTGGGGAGATCATCTAGAAAGGTGTCTTAGGGTGGGTTAGTACTTTGGGACAATGTATCCTATGGAGGGATATTGAGTTTAAAAGTTAGCACATGTCTCAGTAGCATCAATGAGGGGTCATGCTAGACCCTTTGTAGAAGGTCCTCACGAATGGCTAATTTCACTGCTATTGTGTAATATTGATTTGAAGCCTGTGAAGTCTGGCTGGGATAACAATATCTGTCAGAGGGGTATTTTTATAGATCTCATGTGTATCATTCATCCAAAATTACTACCTCTGGTGGTAAAGAGTTGAGTAAAATCTTTGCATTTCTAAAAAGCTTGCATACAGGGAGGTGTTTTCTGTGCCTTTTGTGGAGAGGAAAAAGAGAAAGCAGTCTTCAGGATTAGCAACTCTGTACAATGCTATAAAAGCATCCTGTTCTGCAACCAGTCCTGCATTTTTAAAGATGGTTGCACATATTTTGGTATAATCACACCCTATCTTGTTGCTTTCCTATATATATGGTTTTAAGCTGTTTCCTTGTTGCATAGACACAGCAGATAGCTTAAGAAAAAAAAAAAAGATCATTCTTCCTTTGGGACTTTCTGATTTACAGTTTTCTTCCAATGTATAGTGTTCTTTGTTGTTAAAGATGGAAAAGGTGTATTCCCCCGGGGCGGGGGGTTGGGGTGGTGGTGGTGGTGGTGGCTTTACATCCTTTAGGATAGTTTTATTTAATTTGACAACCAGAATCACATATTAGAGGAAGGTGGTTCACAAAATTCAGCATAGCAAAAGCGACTGCATATTTTTAAAATGCTGTTTATTTAAAGAATCTTTTCTTCCCCCGCCAGCTGGAAAGCCAGCTGTGCTGCAGCTTAAAGATGGGAAAGTGAAACTAGTCTAGAAACTGACCATTCCTAGCTGTGAGGACGAGGCTTGGCTATAGATTTAGGGGTAGAATTACCATGATAATATCATTAATTCTCTTGGTGCCTCCTTTCCTCAGCCGATTGCAATTCTTGGGGGCGGGAACCATATCTTATCTTTGAGGTCTTTTTCCTACCTCTCCAGCCTCCCCCCCACCATGTTGGTACTGTGTCTGATGTGTACAGGGACTCTCAAGTGTCTTTTGAAAGGATGAAGTCAAGTGAAGTTAAAAAAGCAAGCCTCCCGATTAATACTAAAACAATCTTAACTCTCGGATCTGTGACACCAAGTCTTAGTTCTGAAAAGCTGAGTTTGATGATAGCCTTTACCTGTCGCTATGGGAACCTTTTTTCCAAAGGAGTCGTTATCAACTAGAGTACTTAACCACAATGTGTTTAATCATTGCGCTGATTAGTGTTAATGGGATTTGAGCCACGGAGACTAAAGGTCTTGCTGGAGAGGACCCTCTTTTTTTTTTTTTTGGAGAGTAGATTACCACTCCCTCACCCTCAAAACAAAAATAAAAATAAAACAACTCTCCATTTGAATTAACAAATATTTTGGGAGCTAGAGAGGATGGTATATTAACTAACTAGGTGACTAACTTCTTGGTCCCAATCCTCTTTTCCATTTTTCATCATCTAGGACGTTTTCATTCTATTTCCTAATAGCAAATGCACCGTTAGGGTTTTTTTTTTTCCCCTTTCTAAAATTGTATTTACTTTTCTGAATGTGTAATATATTTATATGCCTCAATCCAGAAAGTGCATATGAATATACGGTCAAAAGTCTCCCTCTCACTCCTGTGCTCAGCTACCTAATCCGTAAGGCAATTGAAAAATAACATATTCTTGAAATGTGTATTTCTCTAAAAGCAAAACGTTTGTCAAAGTAGTCTTAGGTTTTTCTCTTAACAGACAGAGAGTGTTCATTTTGCCATTAAGTCAATTTTATGGTAAATTCTTCCCCAGGCAATACATATATATACATATATATGTATGTGTATGTATATATTTGTATAGGCACGTACATATGTATGTATCTATCTATACATAAGTATATATTTGACTTAACCCAAGATCTTAATCACTACCCTACCTCACAAATGTAACCCTAGGCTCAAGAATGAAAATACCAAGGTGTTTTTCAGATACTTTGCCATTAAGAAGTTTTGTGTGACAGGAAATTTTGGGAGGAGTCTTCACTGGGATGCCCAAGAGAGAAATGCAATGATTTGTCCCTGAGCTTAGGGCAGCCCCTCTGCCCGTACCACGATTCTTACTGTTTCACTCTCTCAATAAGCTCACAGCAGAATCCACGAGGAAAATCACATGTTTCCATATGTGCAAAGAGAAAACCCCACAGTGCGTGATTGCTTTGATTTTCATTTAGAAGGCAAACCCAAAGACTTCAGTTGCTGATGAAGAGTTTGATTTTGACTGACTGTATTCCTATAGGCTGGTATTCTAGGGGGAATTATCCACTTGAATCTTGCTTTGAGGTACGTTTAAGGTAACGGATTTGAATTTAAGGTAACGGATTTGAATGCAGTGTTAAAATTTCAGAGTGTCAGGGAATTGCCACTTGAATACTGAGGGGAAAAAAAAGGCAACAGTGGAAAATTTTAACCCTCTAAATCCTGGTGGTTTAGTGGCATCTGGCAATTTTGCCCACTGATTTGGAAAAGGAATGACAATATCAGTGAAGTTTTTCCCTGTGTCATCTTCAACAACTGGTTCTGGGTTCTTTCTTTTGAAGGCCTGACGTGGTGGTGGTATAATTTGAGCCAAAGGTAAGAGAAATTTCCCTCCAGATTTTGAGTTTGGATGCATGCGTATGAAATGGGGATTTTTGTCTTACTCGTTTCTAGGAATTAACCCTCCTTTCCCACTCACTTACTGGAATTAGTATATAGAAATAAAGTGAGTTTATGAATTTCAAGAGATGATATAGGGAACGCTTTAGTAAACTGAGGAAAGTAGGTGAATTGGCTGGTGGAAGTGTTGAATTGTGATAGGTTTGTGAACATAGATTCTTATTTTTTAAAATATTTTATTTATTTATTTGACAGAGGGGAAAAGAGAAAGAAAGAGAAAAAACAAGCAGGGGAGGAGCGGAGGGAGAGGGAGAAGGAGGTTCCCTGCTCCATGTGGGATATTGGGATCATGACCTGAGCCGGAGGCAGATGCTTAACCAACTGAACCACCCAGGCGTGCCCCTAGACGCCTTTAAAAACAACAGTGCACCCAGGTGAATCTTGGTGAACTAGAGCTTGGTGGAAGGCTGTAGGAACCCTAGCAAACGTGGAGGCTGATTAAAAGGCGTTAGGATGACCTGCGAGAGGACATCCTGTACTCAGGCAAAGAGCTGGGAAGCTTCTGCCAATCTGGGATCAAAAGACAGAGATTCACATTGACAGAGAGCATTTGTTGTTAATCAGCTGTGATATTTTTCGATAATTATGAAATGAGGTTAAGTTAAGGAACCTTCTTTCTCTGGCTAGCTGTGTTTGGCCAAGTGTGGCATATGAGCTCCATTCTACAGCAACGTTCCCTTCCCACTCTGTGCTCTGAGTGATCTCCAGGTAGCCTCTCCAGGGACCTTCTCTGGGACAGAGCCGGTTAGTTCCTCCCTGTGCCTCTGCTCAGGACCTGCTTGTGCAGCTGGCCTCCAGGGCTGAGCTGGATATGGTTAATACTCCATTTACCCTTGCAGATGTTTCCAGAGTGGCAGAGCGTCCAGGAGGTTTCCGTCTTCCACTAGCAACACAGACCCCCAAGATGTGGTGTTTGAGTTGCTTTTTATCCTGCCTCCAGAAACAAAATCTTTAATGCTCCTCTTTTGCTCTCACAGATTTCCTGCCTTGTGCTGATGACATTGGCTTCCCCCGCTTCTCTTTCCCTCCGTGATCTGTTTATTCAGACTGAGGATCTTTGTCCTTTAGGCTAGGATGTTTTACTTGGTCTTGATCTTGATATCGTTCCAGCTAACAAAAGCCAAACTGGGCTAACATTCCTCCGGACTGAGTGAGAGGAAAAGTCACTGCAAGGCTGAATACCTGGTCCAGTCCCTGGGAGAGTCAGGACGTCATTAATTCGATTACGACCATGATGCCTTTTGGTGTCCCTGAAGTCGTGTTATTAAAAGAGCTTTGCTTCAAGTCCATCTTTCAAATGTTTGCTTCCACAAATAATTCAATGTAGGTGCTCTGCTTCAAGAACAAGGTGTTTCGGGTAGTTGTATCAGACACAGTCCCTCTCATCAAACAATTTACAATCTGGAGGTACAAAGGAAGAGTGGCACTTCAATCCAGAATGTGCTAACTGCCATGAGACACACCAGCAGGGGACTTTGGGGAGCAGGGGAAGCCTCTCAGAGGAAAAGAATATCATATTTAGAGGATTAAAGGAGAAGTAGTTAGAGATGGGATTCTAATACTCAGAGATAGTTGAGGTAGAGGTGGTTTAGAGATAGAGAGGGATGAAATGATTGATTAAATTGATTGCATGGGGAGAGAGCCACTTTCTCTTCTGCAGAGGGGTATACTTAAAGTATACAAAATAACCAGAATGACAGGGAGAACTGGGTAAGGAGTCTGGAGAGGAAGATGAGGGTAATATTTTCGACTGTCTCGAATGCTAGGCTGATGACTTTATTTGTAATTCTGTAAGTAGTATTTGAAGGCTTATGTTAAAAGCAATTCAGTAACGTTTTGTAGTTACTGGTGGATGGGTCTTGCACATATTTTGTTAAATTTATCCCAAAGTATTTCATGTTTTCCTGATGCTACCGTAAAGGGTATTTTTGTTTAGTTTTGCTTGCCAGTTATTAATTGTTAGCATATAGAAATGTAATTTATAAAGCACTGATTATGTATCCTGTGACCTTAAGACATTTGCTTGTTAGTTCTAGTAATTGTTTTTGGTAGATCTCTTAGGATTTTTTTCTATGACTAAGTTGTCAGTGAAAAAAAAGACAGTTTTCCTTTTCCTGTTTGCCTTTTTTCTTTTTTGCCTTTTCTTTTTTCTTTTTCTTTCCTTATTGCACTGGCTAGGACTGCCAAGGACAGTGTTGATTAGAGTGGTGAGGACAAACATCCTTGTTCTACTCATGGTGGAAAGGATTCAGACTTTCACTATTAAATACAACATTAGCTGAAGGTTTTTCATAGATGCCCTTCCTTAAAAAAATTTAAAAAGTCTATTTAGTGTGTGTAATGACCAAGAATTTGGGCTCTACAGCCAAATGCGCCTGGATTTGGAAACCATCCTCTACATTTTCTAGCTGAGTGATGTTGGGCAAATTACTTTCTGAGTCTTAGTTTCCTATAAAATGGGGATAATGATAGAACACTTAATAGGATAGCTGTTCCTATTAAATGAGGTAATACATGTAGAATGATTAACATAGGGCCCCAATAATAAATGTTTAAAATAGTTACTTATTAACAAAATCTGACTAGACCAATGTGAGCAGGAAGCCTAGTAAGTGAAAATTTTAAGTTCTAGAAGTGGACTGAAGGCAGGCAAGGGGAAGATTTTCACCAACCACTCTATTTTTAACCCATATGTTCCGATTTATCTCCACTTGAGAGCCTCTGGGCTGGGCTGGTGGGGGTGGTGATGAGAAGGGCGTGGGTTATGTGTGTGGTTTCAATGTAGGGAAGTTCATGTGAGTTTAGGGTCTGAATGCTGGTCCTGTGGAAGTCCCAAGTAGGCTATCATTCTTCATGTATACATGAGTCTCTGTTGGTCAGTATTCTGAGAAGCCCACAAGTAGATACTGCTGCTCTGTTTCACAAATGGGATGACTAAGATCCATACTCCAAGTTTTCTTAGGAGGAGCTGCTCAAAGTCCCTGGAAAATAGCTGGAAATGTCCATCTCTCTTTTTCTTCCTTCCTTCCTTTTCTTTTCTTTCTCTTTCTTTCCTCTCTCTCTCTCCCTCTCTCTCTTCTTCCCTCCTTCCTTCCTTCTTTCATCTTTCTCTCTCTTTTTTTTTTTCCCAAAGAAAGCAGGTCCCCGGTTCAACCTGCTTTGATTTGGGGGTTTCCAACTCTGGGGATAGGTTCACACTGCATCATTCATATTCTTTCTTTGTTTCTACATTGGGTTGGTGTGGATCTCATGGCTGACCAGGGACAGAGGGGTACAGATGTGGGCATATAACAGGTGGCATTTTTGGAGTTTGTGGGACTGAATTTTAATTTTACGTAATTGATTGATGTGTGGAACCTGATGAAAGTATGAATCTTTGCTCCTTAAATGTTTGTAGGACAGAGGCTCTTTGCTTTGGCTTCTTCCTCTAAATATTTGTTGGGTATTATTAACCCTCAGATTCTGAGCTTGCCACATATCCCCAAGCTCAAGTTCTCCTGTTATTTTCTCATTCTTAGAGTCTTAGTATCTATGGCCAGTACCACGTATATGACACTTATCATTTAATGCCATGCATTGTTAATTACCTTTTGATGGGTCAGGTCAGTATCTTATCTCCTTCCCCTGACTGGAAGATCTTTGGAGGGCAGTAACTTAACATATGATGAAGTAAATATTTGAGTAATGGCTATTGCCGAGAAAGAAGGGAGAGTGGGTCTTTTTGCTTTCTCTACTGCCCACTTTGGCCGTAGATAAATTTCAAGTTTCCGCAGATGACAGCCTAGACTAAGGGACTAGAGCAACCATAGAAAGTATCCTCAGACATTTTGATAATAGGCAGAATTTGGCTTCTCTGTCATGTTTCTGTTCAGTTCTTTTCCCCCTTGATAGTTCATAGCGTTTTGTGGGTAATTCTTCTCTTTTCTTGAATTTTAGAATTTTGACTGGGTGGTTTCCCTCACACATGTTAATATTTTGGCTTGCGTTTCCTTTCCGTCTTTTGGTTAGTTGGCATTCTGCAAACGATTCTTCAGTTTCACTTTGCCGTGGGAGTTTTTAGGATGTTCCCTGTTCGGCTTTCTCCCTGGAGTGTCCAGTTGGACGTGGTTACTTGGAGCTGCTCGTGCTGCAGGCTGAATACCTTGAGACGGAAGACGTATGGCTGGTCGTCATCTGTAGTAAGCGGAGACCGCAAGTTAGGCGTTGTTGTACCTCTTTGCCTCGTAGGCAGCTTGAGCGCTTCTGGAAGCCAGGACTGGTTCTTACATTGTGGTGTTATTTCCTCAGAGGGTGGGGAGGGGGATCCTAGTGTTTCTTCATGTCTCTCTTTGGCATGTTCATCCTCTACCATATCACTGAAATGAGGCATTGTCTTCCATCTGCTTGGCTAATATATTGGGTAAGGGTTAGGGTGGCTTTCAAGGGGAGGTGCTCCTCTAGCTCAGAGTGCCTAAGGACCACCCGTCACCGCTTTGCACAAGGCCATGGCACACAACTCCCTGGAGTCAGTCCCTTCCATTCGTGCCTGTGGCCAGAAGTATAATCTCAGTACAGGGCCTCACTACAGCTCCTTAGGCCGGTGATGAACTTGACAAACACTGCGCCATTGAGGACTCTCTTTTGGAGGAGCTTTGTGTGGTTTTGGAGAGGAGAGTTTATTTACCAGTCAGGACTGAACAGGTAGATTAAGGAGATCTGACATGTCTGACTTCCTGTCTCTGAATGAGAGAAAGAACGGCAGGCCTGCCTCCGGTGTAGCTTTCCCAGGATGGTCATTGGTTGGTTGGATGTCAGGGAACGAAATAATAAAAAGAAGAATTTTTTTTTAAAAGGAAGAAATGAATCTCGGACCACAATGCGATCCAACTGTCCAGAGTGAAGCTAAGGCCCACAAGCGAAGAGTTTCTTTCAAAGGGCACTGGGGCTTCCAAAGGCAGCCTCTCTGACTGCTCACTCTTAGTTGGTTTCCTTTTCATCGTTCATTCATGTGGATTTCCTTCTGAGAACCTCTCACCTGGGGTTTCCAACTCTCCTACCTTGCCCTTCTGTGCTCCCTACTTAGGTCTGCTGTCATACTTGCTTTTTTGTCATCATCGTAATAGCTGGTCCTCAGTCTCTATTCCCCCAAACCAGAGAATTTGCCAGAAATTTCTAGTGCAACCTTTCCAACCCTTCCTCAGACTTTAGGTCTGATGGACCTAGTGGAAAGATAATGAACAAGGCCTGGGACAGGGACCTTAGAGGCTAGAACCACTTATGACAAAGCTGGCTGAGCTCCTCTCAGGTCCAGTTCTTTTAGGTAAAACATTTAGCCACCATCTCCCTCCCCAAGAAAGCCTCTCCCATATTCCAGGTTTCATCTGCAAAAGGGAGTGCTTTCTCCAAAAAGGCTAGTAACATTCACGAGGCCCCCTAGTGACGTGCATGTTAAATTGTCTTGGCCAAGTACTGGTTTTTGGATGGCACTTCCCAGAGCTCGGCCCAAGTGATTCAGGCCATTACTGGGAAGATCCTAGGATGTGGAGGCAGGTGGAATCATACTCTGGGCCAAGCAAAACATTACCACTTCTGAGAGAAGCTTCTTGCTACTGGGAAAGAATCTAACTTGTAAGTTGAATGGAGGCACATGGATGGCCCCCAGATTGGGAGGGAGCTTCCTGTCTTTGTTTCTCATTATGCAAATTATCTGAGTAGGTTTTTGCTGTGCGTGGTGTGCGCTCATCTAACAGGGCAAGTGGGAGCTGGAGCTGAGACTAGTTCCCTCGGGAATATTGTTTTCACCTCTGCCAGTGCCCCCCCACACCAGCTTTTACTTTGCCCACACTGGTTGTGGGCTCCTTGCTTCTTGTGTGTGGTGGCACAGCCTCAGGGCCTCTGGCGAATGAGCCTTAGGCCCGGAGCTTGTTGTACAGAGTAAGGATTAAAGGCATTGGTTTTAGATTCGTCTGTTAAGGGATCATGTCAAGTGGATAGAAGGTCCCAGAGGTTTGATGGTCTTCACTAGGCCAAGCTCACAAACTATATTTTTTTAAAGTAGGTACACAATTTTACTTTTCTCATCTCTGAAGTTAGATAATAGCCTAGTCATAGCCTAGTCATTCTAGAGGAAGAGTGCGTGTTGTCATTATTATTATTGGATTTTATATGAGAGAGAGAGAGAGCATGCGCAAGTGGGAGGAGGGGCAGAGGAAGAGGGAGAAGCAGACTTCCCACTGAGCAGAGACACCCCCCCACCCCTCCCACCCCCGCCTCAAGCCTGGGGCTTGATCCCAGTACCCGGAGATCAAGACCCGAGCCAAGATCAGACTTGTCACCCGCTGAGCCACCCAGGCCCTCTGGTGCATGTTGTCATCAGATGAGGAAAGTAGAGAGGCACAATAGTGCTTCTCTGGCCCTGTGTCTCAGAGGGTGATCCTCTGTGAGCGCTACTCTTTATTCTGTGGGTCAAAGATTCCTTTTTTTGGAAGACTTTGTGACTGACAACTGTGAGTTTGGGGAAGGGGTCGTGGCTGGATTGCCGTGGACCCGTTCACCCTTAAAGACTGAGGCTGCGCTGTGTCTCCTGCCTGTGGTTCCTCCAGTGATGTGTGAGTTCTCTTTGGTTCTTTCCCCTCCCATTTCCTTCTGTCGTTCTGTCACTGGCTCTTCTTTTGACCCCTTGGAAAGGGCACAGTGCCTAAGGGGCTGTCCTTGGTTCTCTTCTTTTGATGCAGGGAGTCCGTGCTGAAGGTTCAACCATGTACGGCATCCTGGTTAAGAGGCCATGCTCTGGGGGCACCTGGGTGGCTCCGTGGGTTAAAGCCTCTGCCTTCGGCTCGGGTCATGATCTCAGGGACCGGGGATCGAGCCCCACATCGGGTTCTCTGCTTGGCAGGGAGCCTGCTTCCCCTCTCTCTCTCTGACTGCCTCTCTGCCTACTTGTGATCTCTGTCTGTCAAATAAATAAAAATCTTAAAAAAAAAAAAAAAAAAGAGGCCATGCTCTGGAGCGGACTCTGAAGGGTAGACCTCCAGCTCTATGACTTTGGGCAAATTTATTAACCTCCTTTTGCTTCAGCTTCCCCAGCCATAAAATGGGGCTAATAAGAATACTTGACCTCATGGGGTAAGGTTTCAGGGAACTCCTCACGTAAAGTGCTCCGAAAAGTGCCCACTTGGAGGAGAAAATGGCAGGCTAGCTGGAATTCCCATTAGTGACATGTCTGTTGTTGTGGAAAGAAAATGGCTTTTCATTTTCATCCTGATATTTGTTAAAATCCTGGCTCTGTTCCTCACAAGCTCTGGGGACTAGGGAAGGTCACTTGATCTTTCTGAGTCCTCCCATTTCCAGCTGCCTGGGGCACATTGTTTCAGGCCTCTGTCGCTGCCTGATGAAGCACCCCAAAATGCGGTGGCTTCAGACAGCAACAGTTCTTTGTCATTATCTCTCACAGTCCCGGGGATTGACTGGGCTCAGCTAGGAGGTTAGTATCTTTCTTGTCCTTTTGGTCACAGGGTGGCTAAGCAGTCAGACGGTAGCTGGGACTGGGTCACTTCAAAGCTTCCTCTTGACCTGTCTAGAAGTTGTTGCTGGCTCTTCTCATCTGGGAGCTTAGCTGGGGTTAAGGGCCAAGGACTTTGCCTGGGAGGATCCTGAGAGGGGGCCAGGAAAATGCTGAGTTGTCTTTTATGATCTAGCCTCAGAAGTCATTTCTACCACATTCTGTTTGTGAGAAGAGAGTTAGTTACTAAGCCCTGACCAGGTTCAAGGGGAGCAGACTTAGACTACTTCTTGGTGGAGGGATTGTCGAAGACTTTGTGGATATGTTTTGAAACCAGTACAGTCTGCTTTCTTTTTTTCTTTACCTTTTATGATTTATTTGAGAGAGAGAGACAGAGACAGAGGGACAAAGGGAGAGGGGGAGGGAAGAGAATATCCTAAGCAGATTCTGCCCTGAGCGTGATCTCATGACCTAGAGACCACGACCTGCGCCAAACCAAGAGTTGGAGGCTTAACTGACTGAGCCACCCAGGCGCCCCTACAGTGTGCTTTCTGGTCACAAACTATTGATATGAAAAATACACTCATCCTCACCCCAAATCTTACTCCTCCAAAAAAGGCTCATCTATGCTGGCACCAGGCTCAGGCCTGGGGCTAGGGTCTCACCCTCTAAATCAGGTGTAGGTGCCAATGGGGCCTCTCTAAGTCAGTTCCTTGGGTGCAACAACTTGAGCCTTGTTCCTCTTGACTTGAAGAAGTGAATTATAGAAACAAGTTCTCTGACTACCCTCCCCGCACCTGTCTACTGTCACACAATGCCGGACTAGATGTAGAGGAATTGCTAAAAATGCCCCCTTTTTAAAAATTGGTAATACGTAAACATTGTGGAGGACTTGAATTTTGAGATAATTTTAAGCTTACAGGAAAGTTGCAAAAATGGTACAAAGACACTCCTTTGCCCAGTTTCCCCAAATTATGCAACCACGTGAACTTATCAAAACCAGAAAATGAATAATAGTATTGATGTAATACTATTAACTAATCTATAGACCTTATTCACGTTTGGCCAGTTGTCTTACTAATGGCCTTTTCCCAGTCCAGGGTCCAATCTAGAATCTCCTATCACCTTCAGCTGTCATGTAGATATTCTAGCTGAGGTAGATATTCCCATTTAGAAAGAGGGAGAATTCCCATTTAGAAAGGGGGATAAAGAAGATACGATCCATATACACAATGTCCACTGGTACATTTCACAGTTCTGAGATCCAGCCCGGCATGTGAATAGACTCACGTCTGGGAACGATTCTCCACTATTCTTGGTTTGATCCTATGGGCTCCACGTTTTGCCCTCTAAATTCGCCTTCCTTTTCCCTGAAATACGGCCTGGGTCTGCAAGCTAAGGACTCGTCTCAGTGTTCTGTGTTCTTTCAGGTGATGGTCAGTCAGGTGCAGCCCCAAGAGGAAACCCAGAAAAGGCACCAAAAACAAAGGTTACTAGAGTCACTGGTCCTAGAGAAGGGGTCACCACATGCTGCACAGGGTCAAGAGAACTTGCCACATTTCGGTCAGATGGCACAAGACGGAAGAGCACAGACAGCATTAGGCCCGAGACCTTATTGGGATTTCCTTGGGAAGAGAGAGCCATGGCAGGATGAATTGTTGAGGACTGGCTAGTGTGAAGAATTCTGGTGGTCTCTAAGCTATAGGGGTGGTTGGTGCCTGCCTGCCTGGCCCCTGGTCCTGGGATGATTAAGGGGCAGACAGAAGAGGGACGGCTCTGCATTGGTTATTGCATATCAAAGGCTTGCTCTTGATTGAGTGCTTTGCTATCTCTAAGAAGTGGCTAGCCCTGATGGTGCAGTCTCTCCAGACAGAAAGAGTTTTTCAGATGTCCAGACATCCTATTACATAGAAAAGGAAAACTCTATAGAGTACACTCAGCCAGCTTCCTACTTATAGATGTTTGGGGACCCAAAAGGCTTTTCATTTTGTAGTGTTTGGTCCCGGCTAGTACACTTCTTTTTAAAAATGTGCAGTTTGCCTATGAATCTTACTGGAGTTCACTACTTTAGATGAAAGTCACACTCTCAGATTTTAGCAAGCTAAGCTCTTCTCTGCCTTGAACTCCCTGTGGGCTGCTGTGAGATGACACCCTCAGATTAGTGGAATTCCTGTTCTTGAATGGAAAGGACCTGGGAGGAGTGTCCTTAAGATCCTTAGAGGGCCTTTTGTCTAGATCAAAGGTTCTTTGAGACGTTGCCTTTTGTCCTATGCTGTATAGGACACCCCGGTCTTCAGTAGTGACATTGATCTAGACTTCCAAACCACTGGGAACCTCAAAATCCATCATCTTTGGTTCCTTTCTTACCTTCATCCCCTATGTTCAGTACGTTGTCAAGCTCATGACAGTTTTTGCTACTGCAAAGTTTCTTCAATCCACTTCTTTCCGTTCACGATGCTCTAGTTGGGTACTTATATGTCGCCTAGACTATCACAGTCACTGCTAAATGGAATTCCCCATTTTCAGAGTCTCTGCTCTCCTCTATCACCTCTCCTGGAATTCGCTTTCTAAAACAAAGTAATTACGTTTGCCCAAAACAGAAGTCTTCATTAGCTTCTTACTGCTTAGAGAATAAAGTGCAAATGCCTTCACGTGACATGTGGGGCCTTCCACAGTTTGACCCCGCCTGTCTTTAAGCCTGCAGCCCACTCTGCTACTCTTACTCTTTGCTGCAGCCAGGATGGACTGTTCTGAAAATTTAGGAAACATTTTACATTTTTCTTCCTTAGCGCTTCTATACATTCTGTTTCTTTGGCTTGGTATGCTTTTCCTTTCTTTCTCAGTCAGGTGCTAGCCTCCTCATCCTTCACAGTTCAGCTCAGATCCCATTTCTCCTCAAGGCTTTTTCTGATCCCCTCAGTCTGAATGAATCATGGCATCCTTTATGTTTCCATAGCCGTTCATAGCTCTTCCGTAATCACACTTGTCTGTTCTATCATTTAGTGTAGTCAGATCTGGAAGCAGTGCATGTGTGTGGTCCCTAGACTATGAGCTTCTTGAGTGTGAGATGGAACTGCAGCAAAGGCTGTCTCTGTCTCTGACTTATTATTATCTTTTTGTGTGTGCCTTAGTTAAGTTAGATGGCTACCAACTGTCTGATGACTTGAAGAGAGAATGAATTTTACTTTAGGATTAGAACTGGCTATTAGGGAAAAGAAGGCCATCTGCACCCCAGTGTTCATAGCAGCAATGTCCACAATTGCCAAATTTTGGAAAGAGCCAAAATGCCTTTCAACAGACGAATGGATAAAGAAGATATGGTCCATATGCACAAAGGAATATTACTCAGCCATCAGAAAGGATGAATACCTACCATTTGCATAAACATGGACAGGTCTGGAGTGACCTATGCCAAGTGAAATAAGCCAAGCAAAGAAAATCAATTATCATATGGTTTCACTTACTTGTGGAACATAAGGAATAACATGGAGGACATTATGAGAAGGAAAGGAAAAGTAAATTGGGGGAAATCAGAGCGGGGAGACGAAGCATGAGAGACTGTGGACTCTGAGAAACAAACTGAGGGTTTTGGAGGGGATGGATTGAGGGATTGGTAGGGCCTGGTGGTGGGTATTAAGGAGGGCATGGATTGCATGGAGCACTGGGTGTGGTGCATAAACAATGAATCTTGGATCACCGAAAAAATAAAATTAAAAAAAAAAAAAAAAAAGAACTGGCCAGTAGAATAAGCATCTGGTTCCTGGAAGGAGATTGGCCTGGGTGTATTATACATTGGCAGAGATATACAAGGCGGTAAATTGAGGCAGCCACTTCAGATGCAAATAGGGGTTGGTTTAGTTAGAGTGCTATGCCGGACTCTTGGCTGTTCTTGTTGCTGCTATTGATAACAATTAAAAAAAAAATCTCTGATGTGTGGCCTAGAGTCTGTGTTTTATTAGCCTCTGTGGAAAACGCCTTGATTGTTGGGGGTACTAATTACTAAGCACCTGAGATTGTTCAGAAATAGGAGAATATGGTTCTTTTGTATGCCAGCGTATGCCATGGTACTTGGGATGTTATAGGATCTCAATAAATATTACTTGAGGCGAAGAGTGAGTGGAGAAGTGACTTCTCCTCAGTGACTCTAGGGTACCTGCATGTGCCATTCCCAAGGATCCCCGCTTGGAGAGCCAGTTCAAAGTTGGCCAAAGTTAAGAGAAGGCTCAGTCCTCCCAAGTGATTTATTCAGGGTCCTTGTGATCCTCAGAGCTTTCTGCACTGCCACGGACGAGTGGGGGACACTGGGGCATTCAGATATAGACATAAGCAATCGGTGGCAAGTGAATGGCAGAACTGTGATCAAAATCAGGCGGTCAGAAGGGACAGGAGCTTCTTTTAGGCGGCCAAGAGGAGAGTCTGGGCTGTGTCCTTAGTCCAGGAAGAGGAGACTGTTCAGGCATTGTCAGCTGTTTAGTGGTTGTTTTGCTTTTAAATGATGAAAGCCCTTCCTGGAAATCAGTGTTACTGGGCCCAGTCTCAGCCCACTGCTTTCCCCATGACCTTGTGCAGCCTATGCTTAAACCCTGGGCTTTGTCTTGAGCTGACAAATGCTGGGTTCTCCCTTGGCTGTGAGAACTGGGGTGGAGGGAGTGTTACAAGCCAACTAGGTAAGTGGCATGGCATCAAAATAGAGCCTGCATGGGTTTCTAGCTTTTCTTGGGAAATTTTAGCAAAATCCCAGACTGAGGGACAATCTGGACGTCTGCAGTGCAGAATTTCTCCCTGGAAGCTGGACTTCCCTGTCTGCTATTCCGGGTATCAAATCCGAGCAGCCTCGCTAAGTCTGTGATTGTGGTAATTGGATGGGAGGGGTTGGGGCAATTTAGGAAGATGATGGGGGCCTGACCTCTTCCTGCCTTTGAGATCCACAAAGGGAAGGGAAATGGGGAAAATGATAAATAGTTGATCAGAAAATGGGGAGTGCCCCTCCTAAATTAGGACAGCTGGCTCAGTGATACAAATGTTTTGCTGCCAATGGCCCTCACGACCAGATGCTGTGAAGACGGAAGTTCAACTCTGGCTTTGGGCAGCTCTCTCCACACAGGGAGGTCAGTGTAACCTTTTCTCTGCCCTTGCCCAGCTGTGGGTTCCTCTGAGGAAGTCTCAAGGGTCTGGAGAGAGGGGACTCATTGGGTCCAGGTTACTGGATTCCAGGGGAGGGGTAGTTCCAGTTGACAGGGGCCTCAGGGCATGTGGGTTTTTCTGCTTGACTTTTGGCTTGTCCTTGGAGACTCTGCTGGCCTGTTTTCAGGAGGACTGGCTCAAGGTGACCTGCCTCTGTTCCCTAGATAGGAGAGTTGGCCTGCTTGGTCTCTCCCTATCCCCGAGAAGCTGATTTTGCTACAGGACTGGGTGAACCATATGGCAGCCCAGATTACAGGGATTGTTGGCGTTTGTCAACAGAGAGAGCAGGCTTTTTGGCTCTAGCAGATTCCCCAGGTAGGGTTCCCACACCATCTGTGAGCACAGCATATAGGATCAACCCAATGGGTATACAGTCCCATGCTCATCCACTCCCTGCCTCCTAAATAAAGGGAGAGGTAAGTTTGCCATCAAATATTGGCTAATAGATACATTCTTTAGTTGCTTTATTGTTAGTTTATTTGAAGGAAGCTAAAGAGGTCTGGTAATCATGTATCTTACTCTTGAGAGGTTTATAGTCTAGTTGAGGATATAAGATTAACATGAATCTAGAGCATGTGTCATAAAGCAAAAGATACATAATAATTAAAAATAGGGAAGATAGACTATAGAATTCAGAAATGGGGAGGATCTGTTGGGGCTGAAATTTTCCAGAACAGGGTTAGGCTTGGAGGTTAGTCTTGAAGAGTGAATAGGTTTTGGGGATTTAGGAGGATAAGGGAAAGGCTTCAAGGCCCAAAGAACAATATGAACAGAGGTAGAGACAAGCAAGATGTCTTTGCAGGACCATGAGGAGATTAGTGTGGTTGGGGTAGAGATACAGGGGAGATAAGATTAGGAAAGCAGGGCCAGACCAGATTAAAGACGGTCTCCAGAGACAGGCTAAGGAGCATGGACTTGGTTCTGGAGGTGATATGGCCCCATTGTAGGTACCGGTGCAGATATGATATGAAAGGAGGAATGTTTGCAAGTACTTTGTATACACAAGTCAGAGTAGACTGGAGTTGTGGAGAGATATATGTTCCAGAGATCAAGGAGAGAGTTATAAAGTCCTTGAAGCCATGGCAACTGAGGGGGAAGAGGCAGGTAAACTATGTTGTTTCTTTCCAGAATCTGTAAGATTTGATCGGGAGCTGGGTAGCCCCTGGGAGAGAGGTCAAGGTTGAATCTTGGAAAGCTGGAAAAATAATAGGGCCATTGGCAGAAATGGAGAAGTTGTGAGAAAAAGTCATTTTAAGGAGGAAAATGATGAGTTCGCAATGATTTTATTTACTTAACAAACAGTTCTGTGACACTATGAACTTGGCACTGTACTAACCACTTCGTAAGTGTTAACTCATTTAGCTCTCATCAAAACCACATAAACGCAATACTTTGCTATTATCCTCTTTATCACAAAGGGGAAAACTCAAGCATGGAAATGTTAAATAATTTGCCCAGCTTCATGAAGCTATCAATAAATGGTAGAGCAAGCATTCTGAACCCAGGCCATCACTCTAGGCTCCCCCTTGTTAATGGGAGACCCAAGTAGAAACTATAATAGGCAGTAGGACATCAAGTGCTTGTTAAATGCTGCTCCTGTGAAGAATTCTTTGTAGGAAATATAAAAATGGGGTCATGACATGGATATATCATCCGGGAGCTGGTACTAGGGAGGGAAGGGCACTTGCCCAGTCATTGTTAAGGGGCACTATGTTTAGTGCTATGAGAAGAGAGCACATTAAGAAGTGGGGGGACAAATGCATATGTGGTTAAGAGATACCAGAAAAGACTTGAACAAGAAGGAGATGGGATTGTAGATTGTAGATACACCTTGAGAGATGGGTCAGGTTGGACTTCGATAGTTGGTTGTAGGGGAAGACCATCCCAGATAGAGAGCAAAGCTTGAATAACATCATGGAAGAAAGAAAGTTCAGAATGTATTTTGGGACCAGCATGGGCCACAGTACTTAGCTCAATAAATGTTTGCCCTGGGATGGGAGGAGGTTTAGTGGGACTGCAACACAGAGTTAGACAGAGAGGACTGGCTCCCTGGAGAGAGGCCTGGAGCCCATGAGAGAGGAGCGCGCATTGGAGACATCCGAATTCCAAGTCCACAGCTTACAAATGAGGAGTGGGGTAGCTGATTCCATGAGGACAGAGGACTCCTGGAGGGAAGCAGAAAGCTGAGGATGGAGCCTTTTTGTTTTATGCATGTGGATGTGTAAGCTAGTCTTCCTTTGGGATGAGCCTGAAGAGTTCCTAAAAAGAAGCCTTGTGGGTTGGCTTGTGGGCTGTGGTTGTTTGTGTCCTAGATTGGGACACCATTTCTGGCTCTTGGCCTTTGCTCTTCCAGGGTCTACGAAACACCTGGAGTAAGTGCATTTCTCATTGTCATGGTTCCCTGAGTAGAAGTAGACCAGGATCCTAGGCCCCTCCTGTCTGGACTGAGGAAGGAATGAAGATATGACACCATAGGCACGTCATGGGTGCAGAGGTGACATTTCAGGGACACACGGCTTCCCTGTGTGTTGTGAAACTTGATGTGGTTGAGATTGCGCTCTCTGGTGTCATGGGCAGTGACTTCCAGTATTCCATAGCCCCTGAGACCTTCAAGGATCATTCTAAGGAAGACAGTGTTGAGTAGGGACAGAACTTAAAAACACAGAGGTCAGACACGACTTGTGGACAGGCTGGGAGGATCTAACCTCACACTTCATCTCATGAAAAAGACGGCACAGTCCTAGGAGCGAGATGTCACTTTGAAGTACCCGATTTGCCACTCACTAGCTCTGTGACCTTGGGACGACTGACCTTTATGAGCCTGTCTCCTTAACTGGAAAATAGGGTTAATGGTATTGGCTTTTCTTTCCCAACAAGGGTATAAAGGTATAAAGCCCGTCTGTGAAAGTGCTTTGAGCTTGCAGAGTGCTGATGAGTACAGAGTGCTGTATGTGCTGTTATTATTACAACTACGAGCCCTTTGCTCAGTTTTTAAGATTAATGTCCTGAGAGGGCCTTTTGCATAACCTTTTGCATAAGCATAACCTCTTCATAGTCCCTCTGCCAACGACTGCAAGGGCAGGGCCACAGAGCGGGGGTTTGAGGCACGGCATGGAGTGTTTCCTCGGGCAGATGTGTCCGACTCCATCGGCCGTGTGAGGCACTGCCCCTACCCTGAACACCCAACATCTGGGAAACTGGGCCTGACAGTGGATGGCATGGTGGATGGGAGGAAACCATCTAAGTCTTTTCTTGGAACCAGCATGAGCCACACACACAAACTCTTCTCTTTTTTTTCCCGACACAAAAAGCTCTTTTATCTCAACCTTTGCTTGAGAAGATCTCCCTGAAATGCATGGGGGCATTGTGCTGCCTCAGCGTTCCCGGTCCCCCACTGCCCTTAGCATCTCGCCTGGTGTCATGGTCAATCCTTTCTCATGGCCCAGAGCTCTGCAGGCACAAGTTCGGCTGGGACATGTCTGTCCTGATCTTGCCGCGTCTCCTGCTTCTTGATCTCTGACAACAGTTTTGCCATCATTTCCTGCTTCCTCCAAAAGTGGAAGGCAAGATGCTTTTTGGCTCATGGGACGGTTTACATTACCCTGGGCTGGGCTGTGTTGGGCTCTTGTGAGTTAGCAGCTGAGGAGCTGGGTCCCCTGATCTCTGTCCAACAGATTCCTAGCCTAAACCCTTCCCATGCCGGGACAACCAGCACACCCTCCGTGGAGCTTCTCTTCCCAATGAATTCTGTTCCTGTTTTCTTTCACCCTTTGGAAAAATCTTCAGATTCAACTGCAAAGTCAGCGCTGCTTTCTTAGTGCCAGCTCTTGTGGTTCCAGTCTTTTATTGATGGTGTGGGGCCACCTGTCCCAGGTCGGGGTTGGGGGGTGGGGTGGGGGGACAAGGAGCTGCTGCCCTTCTGGCTGGCTGCTGCAGGCTCCGGGAACAGGCACCGCCAACTTGCAGTGACGAATGCAAAGGCTCAGCTAAAGGTGGCTGAGAAAGAGGCTCTGACCTTTCACAGACACGACTTCGTTGGATTCTCCCGACAACCTGGGAAGGTGGCCTTCTCTTCTAGATAATTACATTCTGGAGCCAGCGGTTCAGGACCCTCGGCCTCGGCCTCGCTAGTTAGGAGGGATGGAGCTAATCTGAACCCAGGCTCTCCAGACTGAGCCAGTCTGGAAACAAAGAGCAGCGATAAGGGGATTACTGGCACTTACTGATTACCTAGATATCCCCCACCCCAGCTAACATGGAGATGCAAGAGATGACTGGATAGGGTTCTTTAAAGAGTTCTGGGGTTTTTTTCCCCCCTGCCCCATTTTGGGAATGGCTGGTGACCGTGGCCCCTGGTTGGAGCTGTCCTGGGTGGCTCAGCCTCTGATTGGCCCTCCGGCCTCTGCTTCCAGAGCCTCCTGATTCAGGTCAGATGCTGCGTGGTGCCCTAGAAATAACGGGGTTTCTAGCCCAGCGTGCCTCCCTGGAGCCCCCCAGCCTGCTAGGCCAGCGTTTGCAGCACCTGTCCCCCCTGCCACCTCCCCGCCCCAGCTGTGTTTATTTCTATTATGTCATTTGCTTATTATAGGCAGTCTGCTAAGTGTCAGCTATCATGTCCCCGTGGTTCCCCTGCATTTTCTTCTCCCCATCCTCCCCAGTGCTTTGGAGACTGTGGGCGACAGGGACCCAGGAGGCAGCATTCTAAATAGGTTCCTTGTAGGGTTCTTCATTAGGAATTAAGCTTTTCTGTTGATTTTCCCTCAGGGGCGAGCTTTTGTTAGAAGCCTGGCGTTGTCAGTGAGGATCCTCTCTGTGGTCCTGAGAAGCAGCAGCCTCAAAGGATTGAAAAGAGAGCAAACTGCAGGGGGGAGGGCCTGAAGGGGGAGGGGGAGGGTTGGAAAAGGGAGTGTGGTGGTCAAGTGCTGACCCCGGATCTGGCAGCTTCTGTGTTTTGGTCTTCTGCTTCCTGTGACCTTGGCAAGCACTCGTCCTTTTAAATCTTTATGTCCTTGTGGTGTTTCTGCAATTTGCACTAAGCGATGCTTACTGAATTCTGGTCCCAGAGTCCTAGCCATAGTTACAAGACAGCTAACTGGAGAAACTGCCCCAGAATCCAGGCCTGGGGTGGGGAGAAGCTGGGAGGTCAGATGCCTGGGCAGAGACTGAGGAGGCATCGCACTCTGGACTGCAGTGTGTGAAACAAGGGGTCAGTCTGTTAGGCCACGGGGCAGCCTCTGTCCCCTTCCAAAGTTACCTCGGGAAGAAGTGGGGCTGTTTTTCCCTCTGAACCCACCCCTCTGACCCCTCTGTCTGTATGTCGGTGCTTCAGGACTTCTCTTCTATCCCATCGCCGTTTTCAGTCATTTCCCTGGATTGGACCTGGTTACATGTGGGCCATCTCCCAGAGATCCCTTGGAATCTCCAGCAGACCCCTCAGTTGGAAGCAGTGCCCATTTGGCCTTGTTCTGACTCAAGCCGAGGGCAGAGGAGGGTGCGTGTTTTGGACGAGGTGTCAAGATGGGGCCCGGAGAGGTTGTTTGCTTCCTAGGGTCTCCGTTGCTCACTAGCCAGCAGCACACGGGCCTCTAGCTTCTGGGAGTTTTCTCTAGAAAGTATTAGCAGGGCTGACTTGATGGCTGCGTGTTTGGAGGGTTGAGCAAAAACAGTCTTGCGTACTTCCTCGTCACCCCTTCCCTCCTGAACCACAGAGGAGCCGCCCTTGGTGTCCAAGGCCTGCGCTGCCCCCGAGTCCATCCCTCCCACGTTCTTGGGATCCACATACTGTCCCTTCTTCTTTCTTTTCACTGTCCCTTCTCTAGTTTCATCTCTGCTGAATCCTTTCTATCCACTTTTCGACATACTGACATCTCTCCATCTACAGCTCCCCCTCAGCTTTCTGTTCTCTCTTCTGCCAGACTTCTTGAAAGAACAGTTTCTACACCTTGTCTCTGTTGCATGAGCTCCCCTGTCCCCCTGTTTGGCATCCTTCCCAATCCCCACCCCACTAGAACCGCTCTAAGTGAATTCCAGTCCTCATGTCCACAGTCCTTCCCTGTCTTATCTCCTCTCTCAGCACTTTGACCCCAAGAACTGACCCTGGCTTCTACTGCCGTCACCCTTACTTAGTTTTCCTCCTCCAGCTCTGGTCATCCCTTTCCGGTTGACCGGGTTTCTCCGGTTTTCAGCTCTTTCCTTTCCACCACGTTTTTGAATGTGGGAGTTCTTCAAGTCTCCATCCTAGGTTCTCTCTGTTTCCCCTACTGTCTCTCTGTATGCAGCTTTCCTGCCTCTGGTGAGTGGCTGCCAGGACCCTCAAGGTCATGTGTTTAGCTGGAGCCCTTTGAGCATGAGATTCTATTCATCTTCTTACTCATCTTCTCTATTTGACATGTCACAGTGATCTCAAACTTTGCCTGTCCCAGACCGCACTCATAATGTTACCTCCTTCCCAAACCTCTAACAGTGTCCCCTTGTTTAGCCACTTGGACTTTCTTCTTTGTCACTGGAACACAGCACCCCCCCGTCTTGTTACTTTTCCCTCCTCCGTCTTTCTTGAATCTGTCTCTTCACTGATATCACTCATATCAAATACTGTTTGTCTTGCACCTATTTTACGAGAGTTGCTTCATTACAGGGCTTTAAAAAATTTATTTATTTATTTATTCGTCAGAGACAGAAAGCACAAGCAAGGAGAGCAGCAGAGGGAGAGGAGGAAGCAGGCTCCCCTCTGAGCAAGGACTCTGAGCAGGACTTGATCCCAGGACCCTGGGATCATGACCTGAGCCGAAGACAGGCGCTTAACCGACTGAGCCACCCAGGCGCCCCTATTACAGGCCTTTTTATTAGCGCTTTTTGCCCCTTAGAGTCATTCTTCACATAGTGGGCTTTTACTCCTTTTCAATTTTTTTAAAAATTAAAACTTTTTCCCTCACATAGTGGGCTTTTAAGAACAGATGTCTAGTCCAGATTTCACTCTGCTACCCCTCCTCTCCTTCAGTCCCTTTCTTTAACCATCACATATATGACAGCCACATCCCTCTCATGTCCTACAGGCCTGTGTGGTCTTGCCTATGTCGACATGACCAACGTCATCTCCGCCCCCTTCTCTTCACTCTGCGCTTGGGTCACACTGGCCTTGACCAGATGTGACTGCTGCCTCAGGGCATTTGTATGTGTTCTTTCTTGTCTTGGAAATGCCCTTCCTTCCATCCTTCTGCACTCTGCTGAGATGTTACTTCCTTCAGGAAAGCTTTCTGAAACCCAGACTAGGCGACAGGTAGGCCACATCTGCTCACAGATGCCACTATCATTTCCTGATCCTTCTAGAACTTCCTCATGGTAATAACCAAGACATCATTTGACGTGGGATATCTATCTCCCTGCTAGACCATCAGCGTCTGAGGGCACAGACTATGTGTGTCACGTTCAGACAGTCCTTGCACAGTGCCTGGCACAGAGGTGGCCCCAGGATTGGTTCTTCTTATGGATAAATGACAGCTGAGCTGGGGAGGAGGGGTTAAGATGAATTTGCGGGGAGCTGTACGCAGACAGTGTTGTCCTCCCAAACTCTCAAGTTAGAGAAGTCCCTAATAGTTCAGTGTGATAAGAATCACATAGTTAGCTTACCTGGTTCAGAATATGGGTTTTAAATATGAGGAGATGAAGGCCCAGAGAGTGAAGTCACTTGCTCAAGGTCAGAGAATGAGATAGTGAGAGTTCAGACTCCTCCCGCCCAAATTCCAGGTTGGCCTTCACTCTCTCCTGCACCACCCGCTTCCTGCCTCTCTACAGGTGACAGCCTGTATGTTCCCCAGTTGCTGAGCAGGGCTCTGGAATCAGGAAGGCAGATTGTTTCCTCCCTGCTGTGAGTGAGGGTGGCAGGTGGGAGCAGCACCCCTCCTTCCCCCCACCCTTGCCTGTCACTCCCCTCCCCCCAGGGTTAACCGTGAGTGATGGGCTGCAAAGGCATCTGAGCAGAAGCCAGCCAGCCCTACCTATTGAGATGCGAAGCCCTGGAAGGAGAAACACAAGGGATGTGTTTTTGAAGTAACTTGATTTTCCAGTTTATAGGTTATCAGAATTTGGGGACTGGAAGCCTGACATTGGAGCTAAATCTTCTGGGAGCCTGGTTTGTGGCTGTGACTTGTGGGTTCACTGTGCACCTGCCTGGGAACCCCAGCTGTGTGGTCTGAGGCTGAAGCCTTCGTTAAGGCAAGTGTGGAAGTGCGTCTGCAGTGAGACGTCCCTTCCTCCATTGCGCTTTGAGAGGTCTGTCCTGCAAGATCTAGAGATGGAAAGCTCCAGGCTGGGAGTGCAGGAAACAGGATACTTAAAATATAAACTATAGAATGCTGGCACCTCACATTTCCAGGTTCCCCTCACTCATTTTCAGGTTTTTTTTTCCCTTCCTTTTTTTTTTTTTAACCATTAAATCTCCCTGACTGTCCTAGGTATGAGGATGCAGAGGTAAGTCACATCTCTGCCCATGGGAAGCTCATAGCTTAGTGATTGGCCTTTCATGTAGTCATTCACTCATTCATAAAATATTTGGTAGGCACTTGTCACGTGCTACACGTTACGGGGGGCGTAGTCACTCATTTGGCAATATTTGAGTTCTTCCTGTATCTCAGGACTCCTTCCAGGTGTTTGGAATATTGAACAACAAGTATCTCTGCCCT
Source organism: Enhydra lutris kenyoni (assembly GCF_002288905.1). Lineage (NCBI taxonomy): Eukaryota > Metazoa > Chordata > Mammalia > Carnivora > Mustelidae > Enhydra > Enhydra lutris. The sequence continues at coordinate 1,091,233 of NW_019154089.1, forward strand.
TATGGAATTTACTCTCTAATGGGGAGAGACTGATCATATAGACTATCTGTAATAAACCAGTAAATTGAATGGTGTTGAGAAGGGGTAAATATGATAAAAAGGAGAAAAATGAGTGGAAAGGGGTAAAGGGAGTGCATGGCATGGGTTGCAGCTTTAAGCAGGGTGGGTATGATAGACCTAACTTCCAAAAGTGACATTAGAGCGGAGACTTGAAGGAGGAGAGGGAATGAGACATATGGCTATCTTGGTGAAAGGAATTTCAGGCAGTAGAACTTCCACCAAAGGTGGAAACATGCTTGGCATGTTCAGGGAACAGCAAAAAGGTCCGTATGTCTGCAGTGGAATGAACTGAGGTTCAAGAGGCAATGGGTGCCAGATCACATAGGGCCTTGTAGGCCATCGTGAAGATTCGGGTTTTTCTTTTAGTAAAAACCAGACCCACCAGTGGGTTTTGAGTAGAGGAGCTGTTTGATCTGAGGGATATTTGAAAGGGATCACAGAGTCTCCCATATTAAGAGAGACTTTTGGGAGCAAGGGTGAAAACAGTAATCAGTTAGGAGGTGACTGCAAACATCTAGGAAAGAGATGGCCGTGGCTCTGTGCATTGTGGAAGCAAAGAAGGGGATATGAAGAGGTTGGAAGCTGATAGAGGAGGTGGAATCAGGAGAGGTTTAATTTTATTATTTTTTTATTAAGGTGAAATATACATAAACTTTACTCTTTTAACCATTAACAAGCATATAGTTCAGTGGCCCTAAATACCTTCACATTTTGGGTCAACTATCACTGCCATTCATTGCCAGAAATTTTTCATCTTCCCACAATGAAAATCTTTTTTTTTTTTTTTCAGGAGGAGAGAATTTGTGTCATGTTTCTGGGCTAGGTGGGAATGATTCAGTTGAGAGGGGGATGTTAATGATGTAGGAAGGTGAGGGAGGGGAGATTGTTGGAATGATTTCCTAGAGTGGAGAGGGGCTGAGACCTGGAGTACAAGCACAGGGGTTGGCTCCGGGACCACAGATAGTTCATCTCAGTAACAGGAGGGAAGGCAGAATTGTGTGTGTGGGTGCCAACAGGTGCTGAAATGCTGTGGTGAGCCTCTGTGAACATTCTTCTCTGGTTGTTCCCATTTTCTCAGTGAAGGAGGAAGCAGAGTCATTGGCTGAGAGGATGGGGAAGAAGTATTTGAGGTTTGAGGAGAAAGAAGGTAGAAAAAAGTCATCTAGGTGAGAGGATAAACTAGGGAGTTGCAGTATAACTGTAGGATCCACTATAATAAGGGCCCATCTTTGGGTCATGGTCATGAATTTAAAGGGAGACCACCCTACGTGGTTGTGGGCTCTTCTCCAGCTGCATTCAGTTGTGTGGAAGCCAATACTGGGTTGGATTTAACCAGGACTGTGGTTTAACAAAGTGAAGAAAGAGAATTATTATAATAAAGATTGATCAGGAATGTAAGCAGGAAGAGAAGGGAAGAGGGGCACCATATTCACTCTGAGGACCAGTGAAAAGATGGTAGTATCAATGGGCTGGAGATTCTGTTAGGATAAAAGACTTGTTGGGATGCCCGTCCTAGAGGCACTGAGCTGGAAAGTGGTTGGAGAGTGGGATGTGTACATTCAAGATCATGGAGGGGTTGTAATTTCTGGTGATGACAAGGATTACAGTGGGTGGATGAGTGAGTTGCTAGAGAAGAGAAGAGGACAAGGTCACTGGAGGGGAAGAATGCAAGGAACCCAGAAGCCAAGATATTGGCAGGACCACTTGCTCAGTGTAATGACATTTCTGAAAGTTAAGGTAGGACTAGTATACATACACGTATGAATAATAGACATGTGTCCTGCCTCGAAGAGCTTACAGTCAGAGCCCAGGAGATAAGCAAGTCGAAGGCGTCGACAACATAATGTGGTAAATGCCATGACTGTAAACATGCCAGGAAGGCAGCACAAATGGAGGACACCCAAGCCCAGCCTTGGGGGCTAGAGAGTTTTCCTGGAGGAAAGAGGTCTTTGGGGGACTTTGAAGAACAAATGGAAGTTAACGAGGGAAAGGGAGAGGAAGAAGTACTCCAGAAAGGGGCAACAGCATGGGCAAAGGGATAAATATGAGACCGGAGTGTGCTGGGGTAAGTGAGAGAAGATCTGTGACTGCGGATTCAGGTGCAGTGGGGCTGGATGAGATTAAGAAGGTAAGGGAATGGAGTCATCATGTGGGGCCTTGGGGGCTGCAGTAGGGAGTTGGGCTCTATCCCATGAACAGTGGGAAAGGTGCAGATGGACTCGGGGATAGTAGCTGGTGTTGAGGAATGCTTAACAGATGAGACACCTTTGAGCTGGGCCCTCATATGAGCTGTCTGTGGCTGCATAACAAATTACCCTGAAACTTAGTGGCTTAAAACAACAAACATTTCTTTTCTTTTCTTTTCTTTTCTTTTCTTTCTTTCTTTCTTTCTTTCTTTCTTCCTTTCCTCCTCCTTCTTCCTTTTTCTTTTTTTAAGATTTTAGTATTTACTAGAGAGGGAGAGAGAGAGCATGTGCACGCCCAAGCAGGGAAAGGGGCAGAGGGAGAAGGAGAAGCAGTCTCCCTGCCTAGCAGGGAGCCCAACACAGGGCACGACCCTGGGATCATGACCAGAGCTGAAGGCAGATGCTTAACCAACTGAGCTGCCCAGGCGTTCCCAACAAACATCTATTTTCTCGAAGTTTCTGTGGGCCAGGAGTCCAGATGCAGCTCGGCTGAGTCCTCAGACCCAGCAGTTTCACAAGACTGTTAAAGGGGCGGCTGGGGAGGCATTCATTTTGAGACATGATGGGAGCCTTCCATGCTCACTCTCACAGCTGTCAGTAGGATTCAGGTCCCCCACTGGCCGTTCGCCACAGACATCAGTTCCTTGCCACATGGGTGTCATCACAGGCTAGTTCACAACATGGCCCCTGACTTCCTCCAGAGCATGCAAGGGAGAGGGCGAGAGAGAGCAGGCAGGTTTCAAGTTGCTGTCTTTTTATGACCTAACTATAGACATTCACGTATTGCTCCTTCCGTCATATTCCATGTGGTAGGTAGGAGTGTGTCACAGCCCACACTCAAGAGATCCTAATATGAGGAGGCAAGAGCATTAGGGGGCCATCCCAGGGGCTGCAGTCACAGGCCTGAAGGAGGGCCAAGCCATGGCCAGAGAGAGATGAGGAACAACTCGGAGAGGATGGCACAGAAGAGTTTTAAGGAAGAGGGAGTAACACTGGCAGTGACATGTAGGCACACAACGCACTAGGTGTCCAAGTGGTGGAAGATACCTCTGTTAAGACCCATTGGAAAGGGTCTTGTGTGCTATACTGAGGAGTTTGTTCTGTAGTCTTCCTACAGGGAGAAAGTCCCTTGAAGGCTTTTATGTAGGAGAGTGACCTAATTAGCTTTTGGTCTCCAGCTGTGTGGGGGACCTTTAGGACTGGGAGGGACAGGTGACCGAGAGCGCCCTCCAGTGGGCGAGGAGGGTCTGCATCCAGGCAATGACAAGGGGCCTTGAGAAAGCGGGTGGGGGGGGTGCTCCCCGCCGCCCGCTCTCCAGCAGCAGCATGCTGAGATGCTGCTGGTTTCTCCAGGGGTCTTCCATGACAGGGGAAGCCTCCCAGTAGCAGAGGACTGCTTAGTTTCCACTCCCGTTGGTGTGGTAAGGGCTCTCATCCCCACCTTCCCCCCTTCCAGAACAGCCTCCCAGGACTGTTGGGTCAGGCAACGTCAGCCCAAGAGAGCCCTGGGCTCCAAGTTAGCGTTTGGCCCCAGCAGGGTTCCTGGTGCCTGAGCGACACAGTGGCGTTAATGCGCACTGCAGTGAACTCTGCAGGGGAGGGAAGTTTGTGTGCCCTTTTGCTAGGATCTCCTGGGAAAAGAGTAGGATCAGATTAGAGGGTAAGCTCTAAGTGGCGCGTGAGTGCCAGAGAGAATTGCTATGGAATATGTCCCAGGGCTGTGTACTTGTTCAGCACACATTATCTCACTCAGTCCTCACAACAATCCTAGGAAGTTGGTATTATTGCTATTATTCTATATCTAAATCCTCTATTTCCCCTACACGGGGAAGTGAGACTCAGAGATGTTAGGTGGCTTGCTTAAAGCCACACAGCAAGTTAGAAGTACAGGCAGGCCTGTCTGACTGCAGAGCCCATATTCTAACCCTATTACCTTATTCCTGTCTTCATGCTTTTATTTATTTGTTTATTTTTGAGCCCATCAGTCTTCAGTCTTGTCTCTGATCCTATCATTTGTCAGAAGATTATTTTCCCTCTGCTGCTGGGGTAAATAAGCTATTCTTCTTCTTTGTAGGTTTTAATTTGGCATCGAGTGTTGACCCGTCTGGAATTGATTGTAGTATATATAAATTTCATTTGGTTGTGCTCCCTTGGTCACAAGTTAGATTCTCCTAAGTTAGCTCAGGTAAAGATGAGTTCCCTGGGGCACCTGGGGGGCTCAGTTGGTTAAGTGTCTGCCTTCAGGTTAGGTCATGGTCCTGGGGTCCTGGGATCGAGTCCTGTGTCTGGCTCTCTGCTCAGTGGGGATCCTGCTTCTCCCTCTCCTTCTGCCTGCAGCTCCCCCTGCTTGTGCGCTCTTTCTCTTTCTCTCTCTCTTGGTCAAATAAACGAATAAAATCTTAAAAAAAAAAAGAGAGAGAGAGAGAGAGAGAGAGAGCTTACTAAAGGGAACTGCGAAGTGTGAGGAGTAAGGGATCTCAAAGCAATCCATGAATAAGGCTGATCTATCACAGGGCTGGACCTTGCAGAGACTAGATCAGACCCAAACAGCATGTGCCCAGCTCAGTTTCTGGCATAAACTAGGTGCTCACTAAATATTTATTGAATAGGTGTAGTGAAAGTTGAGTGGCCCACTGTCCAGTGAGAGGGGCCTGTGGCAACCCAAGTAGGCCACAGCCTTTTTGTTTTGGCTGGAATCAGGTTCTCTAGGCTCCTCGAAGGCTATGGCAGTAGCGACACTAGAAGTTCACACCTGTTGTGGGACCCAGCTCTGATTTCCACACACGCCTTCTGCCTAGACTCAGAGCTTGACCTCAGTGGCTGGAGCCAAGTGGGAGACATGGATGACCTTCCGCCCACTGTGTCTGCATTCCTGCATGGGTCCCTCCACACCTGTTCTCATGTGAAATGTCACCAGAGAGTAAGAGTGTCCTCTGACATGACTGTGGTCTCCCAGCACTAGACTTCTTGGTGACTAGAAGAAAGGAAGGACTACAGGGATGGAGAATCTGGGTTCAGGTGTCGGCTCTGTCAGAGCTGTGTGACTTGGGCCTGATACATAGCTTCTCTGGGACTTGGTTTCCTCATTTGCAAAGGGCAGAGTCTGATTGAGGTTCCTCCCTGCTCTCGAGTCCTGTGACCTGCTAGGTTGGGGCCCAAGATCACAGGGAAGAAGATGCTGGGATCACATTCATCTCCCCTGGAATCCATCCATAAGGCGAAGCAGGTGACGCCTTTGATGGAGGACAGTTTCCAAGAGGGGTAAGAATCTTTCTCAGGGTTTGGGCGAGACTCTCTCCTTTTTGAGTACCCTAAAGACACTTGACAGCTAAGTCTGGCATGGTCAGCTGGGTCTCTCGAGGTGGGGGAAATGAGGACGCAGAGGAAGGACATGGCAGACAGGCCTCCCCTGCTCGCGCTCTCTGTGCACCACCTCTGCCCCCGCCTTCCCTGGGCTCATCTCATCTCTTTGAGTTCTTGATCCTGAGCTATATGTCCCTTTGGTGTTCGTTATGGCTCTGGAGTAAAATATAATTTATTTTTCTCCAGCTGGAGGTGCAAGGTTGCTTAATATTAGTAATAACGTCCTTGGTGCTCTGCCCTCCAGGGTGCGTTAACTGCCAAGTCCAATCCTGTTTGAAGCCGGAGGCCCTACCACTTCCACAGGTTGGGGTTCCTGATGTATTTTTGAGCTACCTGAGCTTTTCCAAAGTGCATTGGTGAAGGAATTGCCTCGTAAGATGCTAAGCAGCAGTAGTGTCCTGCCCCTCCCCCGCCTCCAGTTAGGACAACCCAGAATGTCTCTAGACCTGCCAGCTTTCCCCAGGGGGCAAAATCGCCCCAGTTAAGAACCACTGTCCTCAAGCTACTACCGCACGCATGCTGGTACCTTGTGACCCAAGCGAGGCTTTTGAGAATCCTGGTCTTTGTTTTCGGTTTTACTTCTGACTCAGCGAAGGTTCCGGGGCAATGAAACGCTATAACTCTGTTTATTCACCTATAAAATGGGGCCACCCATTTTCCTTATCAGGATAGTAATAGATGTTTGTTGAAAACAATTCAGAAGCAGCGTTAAAGTATAAAGAGGACAATCTAAAAAGATTTGTCAAGCATCTCAACTACCTAGAGATAGCTACTATGAAGTTGTTTCCTTTCTACATTTTTAATTTGCATACCTCTCCCCTCCCACGCCACAGGGAGACCAAATCAGGATCATGTCAGAATATATGGCAAACCATTCTTATGAAACACGACTCCTAACAGACACATAGAAGGCCATCTTATGAATGCCATGTATTTTATTTAATTTTTTGGTTTATGACATGTATCATGTCAATTTCTTATGGCAAGAGCTAATACTGGGATAGCAACCTCATGCATGAATCTTTGTGTGCAACTCTGATTTCCCTTGGGTAATTCCTAGAAGTGGAATTGCTGGGCCAAAGGGTGGGGACATTTTTAAGGCTTTGGGTGTGTATTATCCAGTTGCCTTCCAGAATAGTTGTGCCATTTCTTACCAGCAGTGTATGAGAGAGCCAAATTGGGGCAATCTGTACTTAAAAAAAGCTTTCTTCAACACCTCAGGCTTCTGCTGAAGCTGAGCAATCCCCATTTTGTTTGTGATTTTGCATGAGAGCCCTAGAAGCACAGTGGTGGTCTGCTCTCAGGGTACAGCTGGGCAGAACGTGCACTGACCAGGATGGGTGACAGATGCGTATCTTAGAATTATAGATGGAACTAAGACCAAAGACAAGAGGGCCCACAGCCATATGAGAATTCTGTCATTTTGGCCTGGCCCCAGGAATGGGGTGTTGTGCACCAATGGCCTTGTCCTAACCAGTGTTCTAAAGGGGCCGCTGATTTTAGAGCCTCCGATCTAGACACCGTTAGTGCATGGTTTTCTACAGTAGGAGTCCAGTGGCCTATGTGGAAGGCTTAGAGAGTCGCATCTGAGGTGGAGCTGGCTAGAAGGAATTTTACTAGTGTCAGTGTTCCCTCCCTGCCTCCCCCATTCCTCCTACCTGCCACACCCCTATCCTCTTAGAGGCATTCTGGGCACTCTTAGTAAAAGAACATGCAGAAGGTGTAATTTCTCATCTTGACGTGAGCCTGAGATGCCTGAGATGCTGGGGTAGACGGGGCAATGGGGTGGGCATGTGGCGCCTGAGATATTGGGCATTGTAGGCGTGACCTTAATGGCCCTTCCGGTCTTGGCAACCCAAAGCACTCCTACCATGGCTGCCTCTGTCTACGAATGTACTCACTGTGGGACTGGAAGGTAAACAGAGGCAGGCAGTGATGCAGTCAAAGAGAGACAGACAGACAGGTTTTGAGACCAAGCGCTTGCTCCTTTGTTATAGGGGCAGACACGTGGAGGAAGGTTGGCATTGGCTCTGGCCCACCCCTGGGGTGAACGCTTCTGGGCGAGCACCAGCTTCGAATCCCTGGCCACCTTTCTCTGGCCAGTGGAAGAGAAGGTGAAGGTGGCTGGTGACTGTTAACTGGTGCTCATTAATGGTGATTTCACCTCCCTCGTCAGGGCCTTTGGTATTCACGGGAGGAGCCCTCTTATGTGGGAAGAGGGATAGTTAAAGCTTGGGGATCTTTCCTTTCAAATTCCTACTTCTGCCCCTAGGGAGCTCAAGGTCTAATAGACCTTTCTTGGGGAGACCCACCCAAGGCCACATTTTCTGAGATGGTGTCAGATTCACCTTGCTTTGCAGTAAAACCGAGGGCAAGGTGCCTGAAGTTGTGGGGTAGTGTTTAATCAGTGGTAAATCTAGAGACATAATCTGTCTTTTAAAATTTTGTATTTTGGGGCGCCTGGGTGGCTCCGTGGGTTAAGCCGCTGTCTTTGGCTCAGGTCATGATCTCAGGGTCCTGGGATCGAGTTCCGCATCGGGCTCTCTGCTCAGAGGGGAGCCTGCTTCCCTCTCTCTCTCTCTCTGCCTGTTTCTCTGCCTACTTGTGATCTCTGTCAAAAAAAAAACATTTTTTTTTTGTATTTTGAACTGGTTTTAGACTCGTGGAAAAGTTACCAAAATAGTACAGAGAGATCCCTGTACACCCCTCACTCAACTTCCCCTATTATTCACATCTTACGTAACCGTAGTAAAGTTCCCGAAACTAGGAAATTAATATACTGTACACTGCAACATCGGCCTTCTTTAAATTTCCTCCGTTTTCCGTTCAGGTCTTTTACCTGCTCCACGAGCCTCCCTAGGATCCCACCATGTTGCCTTTAGTTCTTATCACTCTGTCTCCTCTATTTTTTTTTTTTTTTAAAGATTTTATTTATTTATTTGACAGAGAGATCACAAGCAGGCAGAGAGGCAGGCAGAGAGAGAGGAGGAAGCAGGCTCCCCTAGAGAGCAGAGAGCCCGATGCGGGGCTCGATTCCAGGACTCTGAGATCATGACCTGAGCCGAAGGCAGCGGCTTAACCCACTGAGCCACCCAGGCGCCCCCTCTATTTTTTTTTTTTAAGATTTTATTTATTTATTTGAAGGAGAGCATGAGAGGGGAGAGGTCAGCTGGAGAAGCAGACTCCCTGTCGAGCAGGGAGCCCGATGTAGGACTCTATCCTGGGACTCCAGGATCATGACCTGGGCTGAAGGCAGTTGCTTAACCAACTGAGCCACCCAGACACCCCCTTTTTTTTTTTTTTAACAGTGTTTCGATCTCTGCTGGTTTTTTATGATCTTGACATTTTGGAAGAGTGCTGATCAGTTATTTGGAACAGAAATGAGGTTGTGTCCTCAAGTGCATCTTACAGGGGATGGTAACCTGGATCACTCGGTTAGGTGGTGTGTGCTGACTTTATCCACTGTAAAGTTACTATCTTTCCCTTCATAGTCAATAAATATCTCAGAGATATACTTCAAAACGATACGTGTTCTTTTGCTCTTCCCACTTTTGACTGCTAATTTTGGCATCCATTGGTGGATCCTGTTGGCAATGGTTGTTTGTGGTGTTTGCCTGATGGCGCTTTTCTATTTTTGTATTTATGAGCTGTAGAATACTATCTACTCTGAAGCAGAGCTAAAGACATAGTCTGGATGGCATAAATTATTCCTTGATTAAGTCTTCATTCAAGGGCAGTAGCTCTTTCCAAACCGTGATGTGTTTATCTTTATACCCCTGTACATTAGTTTCCTGTTGGCACTCACAGAAAATTTGCAAAAATAGTACAGAGGGTTTCTGTACACCCCTCACCCACTCCCCCGTATGGGAAGACATTACGTAATCACAGTAGAATTAGCAAAAGTGGGAACTTAGCTACTTTATAGGAAGGCTGTTACAACTACTAAGCAGGAGAGACTGGTGGCTTGGCCCAAGTGAGTCATGGGGGAGAGCGGAGAAGTGGCTGGAGTCGGAATATATTTCAAGGTAGGACATAGAGGCTTCATGAAAGGACTGGACGCAGAGTGAGAGAAGAGAGGAGGAGTGCACTTTGGCGCCGAAATGTTTGACCTGAACAACTGGTCCTGCCATTTTTTGAATTGGGGAAGATTACAAGAGCCTGCCAGGCGGTTGCGCCCATCAGCTGACAAACTCCCCTTTTCCCATCACCTCCCCAATTATCCACTTGATCCAAGCTGTCATTATTTCTCGCCTCGTTGTTTTAATAGCCTCCAAACTGGTCTCTCTGCTTCCACCCTTACCCCCTCTACAGCTGCTTCTGCACATAGCCATGAGATGGACCAAAAAATGAAAAATAAGCCAGCTCAGAGGATTCTTCTGCTCAGAGGCACATCTGGCTCTCTTTGTCACTCAGAGCAAGGTGACTAAAGGCCCGCGTGCGTGTGCTGGTCCGCTGTCTCTGACCCCAGCTCTGCCTTCTCCCCTCATTTCTCCTCTTGCACTACTCAGGATCCTCCTTGCTGCTTTCTGAGCCTGCCAGCCTTCTTCCAGCCTCTGCACCTCGGTATTCGGTGGCGGCCCTGCTCTGGGATTGTATTCGCTGTCTGCCTCCCCTAGACATCTGCAGGGCTCTTCCCTTACTTCCTTCACACTTCAGATGTTACCTCCTCAACCAGCACTTCTCGGACCATCCTCTCTGCCATAGCATCCCCCATGTCACTCCCTGTACCTCTTTCTGTTTTATTTTTCTCCTTGGCTCCTACTATTACCTAACATTCCCAGAGATTTCTACTGATTCACCCTCTAAATGTTGTCTGTCGCCTTCCATTAAATTTACGGACTCCAGGAGGATGAGGATTTTTGCTATGCTATATAGTTAAGCAGATAGAAAGAATTTTAAGAGCTGCTCTCAGTCGTCACATTGCTTAGAATTTGTTTGGGGTAATAAGATACCCATGTGTGAAAAGATGACTAATGGCACCATCCTCATGAGATATCAATGTATATTAAGTACGATGTAGGGCTCAGTGGTGGGGACAAGGGCAAACAAATATGTAAGACAGCTTCTCCTTACAAGCTCTTCCAGCCTAGTGGTGATGACCCAAAGGAAAACAAACTCTACCAGCTGGGTGAGCCAACTGCCTGCTGTGCAGTGTGGATGCCACCCGAGCAGCAGTGGCAATGGGGACGGGGGCTTTCGTCTGCAAGACCAGCAGCCGCAGGCTTCATGGAAGATCTCACCATAACACCTTGGCTCTAGAAAATCCAGGGAATCCGAGCGGTCTCCTGTAGCCAGTTCACAGGGTGCGAGGGTGGGGAAAAGGCAGAAGATGAGGCTGGCAAAGTAGGTCACGGAAAGTGACGAGGGACGCTGAATGCTGTGTTCAAGTTTGAACTTCATTCTGTAGGTGATGAGGAGGCTTCCCCCTCCCCCCAGTAAAGGGCCGGAAGAGGGGATTGGCGTGGTTCCCTGTGACATGGGAGCACATCCCATGACAGTTAGAGAGGATAGAAGGTAGGGAGGGCAGTCCAGGAGCTCCTGTAGTAATCCGGGAAAGAGGACGAAGCCCAAAGGACAACAGAAGGTGTAAAAAAGGAAGAAGGGAATGGATTGGAGAGCCCTTTGAAGGGAGAGTTGGTACATCTAAGTGAAGATTTATGTGGGGGGTTATGGGACGATTTGCCGAAGGTAATGGTGAGGCTTCTGACTTGGGTGACTGGATGGTTCTCAGAACACGGGAGGGTAGGGCTAGAGATTTGGGAGTGCAGGGGTGGGGAGGGTGGAGGTGATGGGAGAGAGGAGGAGGCCCAAGTTGTCATCCTGGGAGGTCTGCCCTGACCTCACTGAGTCCCCTGATGTGTGGCTTCAGAATTTGTACGGCTGCTGAACCAGGGAGATGTGAGTCTGTCTGCCTGCTGACTCCATGAGCCCAGGTCAGAGCTGCTGTTCTCCCTACTGCCTCCAGGTTCAGAGCTAATCCTGGAAGCAGGCAGGAGGAGGTGTGGTGCCTGGGGAGCATCTCCGGGGCCTTTGAGGGGAGCCGACAGGGAGCGGGAAGGAGGCTTGCAGTGCCTGGGAGCCAAGTTCAGCTCAGCTCTATTTTGGGTGACAACATTTACAATGTTCCTTCACCCAGAATCATTCCGCCTGCCTGCACGCCTTCGGTGTTTCCAGCTGATGGGTTCTCGCGCCTACTTAACAACCGGCTTGGTTCAGGGGCTCCCAGGCTCACTGGCTGCTCCCCTTCAGGCCCCTCACTGTTCAGCAGGATGCCCGAGGCCCTGGGTGACCAGAATACCAAACTTGGTCACCCCAGGCTCTTCAGCAGGGGAACTGAAAGAGAGGCGCCAAAGCTGGAAGCAAAGACCGGTGGGGAGGTCGAACGTCAGAGTTCAGGCACCGAGGTGGGCAGGCAATTGACTTGAATTTCTGTGTTTTGCGTCCTCTGAGAGACCAAGTTATGGAGAGAGGATATGCTTGCTAAATGAGAATATTCTGTGTTTCCACATCTCTTGTTTAAGAACCTCCTGGCACAAGATCTGGAGTCTGCTGCTGTCCCAGATTATCCCCTTATCAAATCCGTGGACATTTATAGGTCACATTTAGGGCTTTGCAGATAGGGTGTGCAAGGGACAAGCATCATTGTTTTGTAATTAAAAACTTAAGGCTGTTACACATATACACTGTAGGAATATATAGTATAGAGAGTAGTATAAAGAAAAAGAGTCAGAGTGGCCTGAAATCCCATTACTCTGAGAGAATGGCTAATGATTTTGATCACCATCTTTTCCTGCACACCTATGTGTGTATTTTCCTGTGTGTGTGTATGTGTGTGTGTGGCATACGTGCATGTCGCCTTTCCCCAGGCTTCCTTGAATGGGTACAGAATGGGACACACTCTCTCAGCTCCAAAGTACTCTCACCCAGAATGTACTTCCCATATCGTCTGGGAGATTTCCCTCCTACGACTCTCCTCCTTTTTCCAAAATGAAATCAGGCTCCATGTAAAAGACTGTTGGTTCTTCCAGGAAGGGGTGATTTTGGCAGAGCTCAGCATAGGATGGTATGCAGTGGGGAAGATGAAATTTAAATTGTATCATAATCTCGCCTCCTGAATAATGATTCCAAGGAGGCACAGAGCACCAGCAATCTTTGAGTCCCTTCCCTCCATGTTCGAGCCTTGCTTGGGAGGACAGCAGCGAGCTATATTCGCCATCCAGTTGAGTAACCAGACCTGATGGTGAGCAGAGAGCCAAGAATTACGAGAAAGCTTTTCGGAGTAACGTGTCATCCCTTGAATAAAAGATGCCAAGTCACCGCAGAACTCTCTAACCAGCTTATAAGCACCAGATTCTCTGCTGATGTTTTTGGTGTGGGTTCACCTGAACCTGAGAGGAGGACTTGGACATGGATAGTTTATTTGAGAGGAAGTGTCGTGAAGCAGGAATGAGGGGACAAGCCTGAGTGGGAGACGAGGCAGGAGAGCAGGGAAAACCAACACAAGGCTATAGTTCTTGGGGATCCTACTATGGCCAATGGGGACTCAGTTCTAGGACTTTCTGGACACCATAGAGTGCCTCGTGGAACTATCTGCTGGCAGGATGCATGGCTGAGGCATTTACCCACTAGTTTCCATTTTCCCTGACTGAGCATTGTCCTCATGTGTCAACAAAGGCCACAAGGGGCTATGTGCTTCAGGTGGGACCCTGTCAGCAGGAGGTAGGCCTGAGCTCACACAGAACAGGAGAGCAGAAATCAGAGGTGGACTGAGGGGGTGTGGTGTGGAGCTTGAATGGCTTCTGCTACAACCTAGAACTCTAGAATCCTTCTTGTTTTCACTGATGTGAGCAAGTTCCCTCAACTTTCCCCTGACCTATCTCCTCTTCCTACCTTCTCCGTTCTTCCATGTCTCTGTTCTTATCCCATATTTCCAGTGACAGTTTGTTTCTTTGACTCTGGATGGTGGATGGTATTTGTTTGTTTTTTAGTAGCTCCCAAATTCTGAAATCGTTAGCCCTAATTCTCATTGAGCCTTGTCAGGAGCAAGGGTTGGGCCTTCTGAGGACCTCTCCCACGGGAGGTGGTGGGGCCTCCTGAGGTTCCCCACAAGGGACTGAATTCTCCACTTCTTGCCGTATCACTGCTAGAGACCAGACTTGGAGGAAGACAGGGATGGGGAGAGTAGAAGGGGGAGACAAGTTATCTTGAGCTGCTGTCCTCGGCTGGGGGAGGGGGCTCCACTTTGGCTATGAAGCAGTTACTGTGGGATTCTGCTGTGGGACTGGTCCACCAGGAAATCCTACCAATATCTGAGTATACCTGAGATGGAGGGATGGCTGGCCTTCCAGGGCTTTCTTGGCTTCTGGTTTGGTTTAAATGTTTAAGTAGTGACCACAGTGAGGACATTTCTGCAGCCCTCTGAGACTTTTTTAGAACCACATTCTGACCTGTTAGCTTTTTTGTGGGCAGTATTGGGATTAGTGTGCCATTCTTTCAGCATAAAAACTAGAAGCCCAAAGAGATTAAGTGATTTACCGGAAGCTGTGTCATTTTTCCCTGGTGAGAGAGTGCTTTAGAACCTGGGCCTCCTGGCTTCCTCTTGAGTTCTTGACTCTCCACTCCCTGCCTCCCACCCCAAGCCCTGCCCACCAACACAGAAATACAGTGTTTTATTCCTGGCTCTAACTTCAGACCTCTAGCCAGATTGTAGCTCCATGGGGACAGGGCCTATGCTTTATTCCTCACATAACTCACTGCTCTTAGCCCAGGTCCAGGGCAGCACAGGCGTTTAACAAAAACTCCCTCATGTCCCTGGACGTAGAATGCTCTGAGTCAATGAGCACCAAAAAGGAGGACTAAGAGGTCCCTCACCATGTAGGATCTGGCCCACCACACAATGTAGGCCTGTGTAGAGGGAACCCTTGCTGGTAGTTCTGTCTTCTTGCTAAATAGGATTCAGCTGCCACCTTTTTTGGGGAGTTCGTTTCATGTCAGGTTCTGTCAAGGGCAGAGGGAGGGCACCCTCATGGACCCCTGAGCTCTTACTCCAGGGGGCTGACTTCCACCTGTCTCTGCTGTTTGGCACGTGATGGCCCACACAGAAGAATGGCTCTGCCGCATCTGTCCTTTGCCCAGGATTCAGCAGTGCTGTGGTCCCTTAATCTTTGGGGGCAGGTCTGCTTTGTTAATCTCTGTTCTCCTCCCTCCTTCCCAAAAGCGCATGGGAAGTGCTGACTGGGGACGGAGGCAACTCGCTGCTTAGACAGACACCCTTAGAGCAGTGCTGGCAAACCAAGTGTTAGATGGGCTTTGTGAGATCACTTCATTTATTCCTGCTGGTCTTTGAGTTGTCAGCACTGTGAGTGGTTAGGGCCAAGGGGGTGAGGCGGGGTGCTGAGCTCCAGCAGAGCCTTTCAATGGGCAAAGGAAGGGTGGGCTCTTTCTCCTGTTTCTCATGCCCAGGGACTATCCATAACCCCTGATTAAAATTAAAAGAGATCCTGCCGCCACCTCTCCTCGTGCACCCCCCCACACCATTTCCCATCAGACTTTTACATGAAATAATTTAACAAAGATTATTGAGGTCCAGTTGCAGGTCCCATCATTTGGGGACTACAAAGAAGTGTTCAGTGTGTTCTCTGCCTTGGAGCAGCTTCTGGTATAATTGGAGAGACAAGGACACACGATGAAGACCAGGCCAGGCGGGTTTGGAGTGCCAAACGAAGGGCACGACCGCTGAGCAGATCAGAGTACTTATAAGGGAGAGGAAGCACTTTGGATTGACAGGGACCAGAGAAGCTTCCCGGCAGAAAGGAGATCTCTGGTCCCGGAAGTCACACACTTTTCTTAAAGTAAGTGTTATAGGTATATTCCTTTGGAGTAGGACTTTATCACACATTTTTAACACATTCACCACCAACAACAATGTTAGGTTGCTAGGGATGAGCTTATTGAGTTCCTAGGTAGTCACTGTAGTATTGTTCATAATAGCCAAAGATTGGGACCAGCCTTGAACAAGGGGACATTGATTAACTAGACGGTGGTATCTAATATTCCCCATGTTGTGGAAAACCAGGCAACCATCATGCATCATTTATGCAGAATTTTACTTATTTACATCAAAAAATGTTCACAGTGGATTGCTCAATGAAAAAAAAATTAGGTTCTAAAGTAGTATGTCCAGTATGAGTCCATTTTATATTTGTTAATGTAATAACATGTTAAAATATGACCATTTCATTCATCTTCTTTTTGCTTATCCATTTTCTGATTTTTGCTACATGAGCATTAACTAGTAAATAACTTCTGATGTTTGCCCTTTTTTGAGGTAACAGAGTTGGAATGTCCTATAGCCTTTGGGGGGACAGGTCCACGGGGGGTCACATGTCCCTTATTCTGTGGGGACAGGCCCTTGGCTCACACTGGTCCTCAGTTCCTGAAAAGGCAAGTTAGCCAGCTGGGGATGGGGGGCACTGGTTCAGAGAGCCATGCCTGGGAGGAAGTGCAAAGTGTTCGCTTTAGTTATGGAAGCCTGTGTAGTTCCTAGGCACGTGGCCACTGAGGCTGGGTTGCCCTGTTGGCCTGTGGGGGAGCCATATTTTTTTAAATCCAGCCTTCTTTGTGCTTTGTATTTTAGTCAGGGAATCACTGCTGCCCACTGTCTAGCTAATTATGGTGCTGGGAAGAAAAAGGTGCTTTTGAGAGTCTGAGCCTCTGTGGGAAAAGGTTACGAGATGAGAGTGACAGAGTCCATCTCTTTGCAGCAGTGGTGGGGGACAGGGTCTCTGTTCCCTGAAAAGCTCCTTCAGATGACCTATATGGTCTAGACTCTGTCTGTATCAGCAATAGCTGTCATCTGAATGTCACGTTAGGAGATTGGGTGCTTCCTTTTCCTTCCCTTTCAGCAGGTTTGAGATTAATGTGTACTATATTCTAATTTGAATGCTCATTAGTGTTTCTAAAATCCCCTTTTTATCACCTCATTTCCCCAAACTAAAACCTTCCCTCTCTTCTCATTGCCTCTAGGCTCAAGTCCAGACTCCTCCGCCCTGCATCCAAAGGCCTTTCACAGTCCCACCCACCCCCGCTTCATACACCTTATTCTAACCACTGACCTTCTTAAACCCTCTGTAGTTCCTCAGAGCCAAACCATTTATACACCACAGCCCCCAGTACATTTGCATGCTAGCTCCTCTCTGCCTCACGTCCAAACTGTTCTTCCTTTTGTTAAAGCCAGTTCTCCTCTTTGTTCCCAGGCCAGCCCCTGTCCTCCCTCCCCAAGTCTTCCCAAACCCCTGGGGAGCACAGTGATCCCTCCTGGGCCAAACACTTTCAGCCAAGGGTTTGTACTGCTTTGTCTGGCATATTTTTATGAAACTGTGGTAAAAACTAAATAACGAGATTTACCTTCACAACCATTTCTATGTGCAGTTCAGTAGTGTGAAGTTGGCTCGTGCCGTCGTGCAACCCATCTCTAGGACTTTTTCATCTTGCAAAATTTAAACTCTAACCCCGTTGCACACCAACTCCTCGTTTCATTTTGCTTGGCATTTTATCAAGGACCGTGTTGCGATATCAGAGATGCTGAACTGTTACTTTCAACTAGCATTCAGTGGGCACCAGTGTTCCCGGCAAATCCTTAGAATGTTCTAGGGAAATATGAAACTGGAGGAGATACAGCCAGCAAACGTGAAGAGTTCACTTTGTCATTTGTGTATGTCTCCTCCCTCCCTCAACAGGTGGTAAGAGAGGGACCTTCCTGTGAGCCACAACAGATCCTTTTTTTTTTGGAACAAGGCAGAATATTGTGGCTAAATACACATAGACCTAGTCCTCGGGTTCCTGTGATACCCACGATAGGGCTGGGTGTACCCTTACTCCGTGTTATTTGCTAATTGCACATGCTGGTGCTGATTCTTGAGGATTCGAGCGGTCTTTATGTGCTTTTTTAGCTAGACGGTGAATTTTTTCCAAGGAAAGAATTTTGTGTGTTCTTTCATCATAACAAGGTTACTTTTATTATTTTGTCTTATAATAAACACAATATGTGCTTGTCAAAGAAATTTTTAAAAACCGGAAAATACAGACAGGCAAAGAACATCAATACCAGTAACCAATAGAGTCTCACTGTCCCAGAGATAACTGCTGCTAATTCTGTACTGCTGTCCTTCCAAATCTGACTTTTTCAGAAACACATACAGATGTACTTTTTAGCCAAAATAAAATAGCATCACGGATACGTACTTCTTTGATCAGCTTAATATTCATGGCTTGAATATCTTTACCTGTCAATAAATTCCTTTAATATGCCAGGCACCAGCTTAGACCTGAGGGATAAGCAATGAACAAAAAAAACTTGCTTAAAGCTTACATTGTGGGTTGAGATGAGGACTCCCCTGTCAGGGGGAGTGACAGTAAAATGGACAAATGAACAGAATAATTCCAGATGCTGATAAGGACACGTGAGAGTGACAGGGGAGCTTCCTATGTGGAGATCAGGGGAAGAACATTCCAAAAAGAGAACAGCTAATATAAGGACCAAAGCTTGGGAATTAACTTGGCTCATTTGAAGAACCAAAAGAAAGCTAGGGTGGCTGAAACAGTGAGGAAGAGGGAAATCTGTGTATTGAGTCAGAGAGGTAGTGTAGATGGAACTTTGATAGGGCCCTTGTGGGGCCTGGTAGGCTATGGTGGAGTTTGGATTTTATTCTAAGGTCAGTGAGAAGCTGTTGGAGGAAAGGGGCCTGTTTTAGGAATGTTGCGCTCCATAAATGTAATTTATCTCATCACCAGATTAAAAGAGACAAAAACCCCACATAATCATTTCATTAGATTCAAAGAAAACTTTTGATAAAAGCCAACATCCAGCAGAGAAGAAGAACACACAACAAGTGATCTTGTGTCTTCACTGAGTGGGTTGTGAGGGGGGCAGGGGGCAAGGATTCCAAAGACCTATTTCAAAATTAGGTAAATGCATGTTACTAAGTGAAAGAACCCAATCTGAAAAGGGCACATACTGCATGATCCAACCATGTGATGTTCTGAAAAGGCAAAACCAAGGAGGCAATAAAAATATCAGTGGTTACCAGGGGTTGGGTGGGGAAAGGAACGAATATGCAGAGCACAGAGGATATTTAGGATGGTCAAATACTGCGTACGATACCATAATGATGAAAACCTATTCTTAAACATTTGTCCAGACTCATAGGATATACAACACCAGAGTGTGCCATCATGTAAACTACAGACTGTAAGTGATAAAGATAGGTCAGTGTGGGTTTATCACTTTAACAAATGTTCCCGCTCTGGCAGAGGATGGTGATAGTGGGGAAGGCTGGGCATGTGAGGGGGCAGGGGGCAGACGGGGACCCTCTGTACCTTCCCCTCCATTTTGCTAGGATTCTAAAAACTGCTCGAGAAAAGGAAAGTTCATAAAAAAATAAAAACTGAAAAGATTGAAAAAAATAAATTCGACAAAACTTGGGGCACCGCCTGCTTTTGGTTTTGGCTCAGGTCACGATCTCTGGGTCCTGGGATCAAGCCCCACTAATGGGCTTCATGCTCAGCGGGTAGTTTGTCTGTGGATTCTCTCCCTCTGCCTCCTCCTCTGCCCCTTCCCCCTGTGCGCTCTCTTTCTCAAATAAATAAATAAATCTGAAAAAAAGATGAGGCAAAACTAAACCACAGTGTTTACAGAGTCATGTTTTGGTAATAAAACTACTCCTCAGAAAGTAAGGAGGTGATTACGAAAAAGCCAAGAGAACAGTTACTCTTAGGTAGGAAGAGAGAAGAGTCTATAAATTGAAGAGAGACACGTGGTAGGCCTTTGGGGTGGTCGGTTTTGTCTCCTTTCATGAATGGTGATTACAACGGTGTTAGTCTTATAATAAGTAAGCTGTATATTTGTTTTGTGCTGTTTTCTATATTTGTGTTATTTTAGGTATTAAAAAAAGTTTTAAAAAAACTCAACAGCCGCCCATGATAAAACGGGATGAAAGGGAACTTTTTTCCACCAGATAAGAGTGACTATAAAAATACTAGAGTAAACATTTTCCTAAATGGGGAAATGTTGCAAGTCTTCACTTTAAGACCAGGATTGAAGCAAATATGCTTGTTATCGCCAGTGCAGAAATTCAAGAAAAAGAAATGAGAGGCATAAGAATTAGAAGAGAGGAAACAAAAGTCATTATTTGCATTATGTGTCATTATTTGCAAAGAAACCACTGAATAATACAAAGACTATTAGAAACAGAATTTGGTCAGTTACCTTGATTTAAGATTAATATGTGAAAGTCACTTGCATTCTATATACCAACAACAAGCTAGAAAACATCAAGAGAAGATGCACCCAAAATACTGTCAGAGAACATTGAATACTTAAGAATAAATCTAACAAAAAGTATACAGTTATTCATGGGGGAAAAAAGTGTGTAATTTCATTAAGAGGTTTTAAAAAGAGAACGAAATAAATGGAGGGAGATACTACCCTCCTGAGCTGGAAAACGTGATACCATAAAGCTGGCAATTCTTCACTTCTCCTCCGTTTGACCTCCAGATTCCAGTGAAAACCCCAACAGGGTTTTTCCTATTATTTGATAGGGATTCTGAAATTTTATTTTTTTATTTTATTTTTTTTTAAGATTTTATTTATTTATTTGACACAGAGAGAGAGAGAGGGATCACAAGTAGGCAGAGAGGCAGGCAGAGAGAGAGGGGGGAAACAGGCTCCCTGCTGAGCAGAGAGCCTGATGCAGGGCTCGATCCCAGGACCCTGGGATCATGACCTGAGCCGAAGGCAGAGGCTTTAACCCACTGAGCCACCCAGGTGCCCCAGGATTCTGAAATTTTAAAGACAAAGTGGAAAGAAAAGACTTGCTCTGCCAGCCACCAGGACTCAGTATGAAGCTAAGGTGGTCAAGACGGTGTGGTCTTGGCAGGAGAATAAACAAAACCACCAATAAAATAGATCACAGGGCTCAGAACCAGACTCACACAGTTAGGGAGCTTCGGTGTATGACAGAAGTAGAATGTCAGATCAGTAGGGAAGTAAAAAACTGTGTAATAAATGGAATTTGAAAAAAATTCATATGCAAAAAGGTGAAATTGGATGCCTGCCTTACACCATATGCAAAACATCAACTCCAGATGGTTTAAGGATTGAAATATAAAAAACCCCCACAACTTTAAACCTTTTAGTAGGTAACGTAGGTGATTCTCTTTTAGAATTTGAGTAAGGAAGGATTCTTAAATAAGACACAGGAACTATTGACTACAAAATAAAAGTAGACAGGTTTGGCTCTAGTAATATTAAGAATTTTTATATATCAAAAGACACCTTAAAGAAAGTGAAAAGGCATTTTATAGACTGGGAAAAGGTCTTTGTTGCACACACCATCAGCAAAGGATTAGTGTCAGGGATGCACAGAAACCATATCAACATATTAATAAGAAAAGCCTCAGATTGGGGCGCCTGGGTGGCTTAGTTGGTTAAGTGTCTGACTCTTGATCTCAGCTCAGGTCTTGATCTCAGGGTTGTGAGTTCAAGCCTGTGTTGGGCTACACGCTGGGTGTGGAGCCTACTTTAAAAAAAAAAAAAAAAAAAGCCCAAATGGGCAAATGACATAACAAGCATTTCATAGGACAGAAAACACTTAAGATCAACAGGAAGAGAGGGGTGCCTGGGTGGCTCAGTGGGTTAAAGCCTCTGCCTTCAGCTCAGGTCATGATCCCAGGGTCCTGGGATCAAGCCCCGCATCGGGCTCTCTGCTCAGCAGGGAGCCTGCTTCCTCCTCTCTCTCTGTCTGCTTCTCTGCCTACTTGTGATCTCTGTCTGTCAAATAAATAAATAAAATCTTTAAAAAAAAAAAAGCTCAACAGGAAGAGATGTTCAATGCCGTTAGTGATCGGGGAGGTACAAATTAAGACGACAAGTAGAATATTTTTAGCACCCATTTGGTTGGCAGAAGTTGAAAACTTTTATAATACCAGGTGTCAGAAAGGAACTGCAGTCACAGGGTCTTCAAAATTCCTGATCAAGTGTAAATTGTTGAACAGTTAAAATTCAACATTCACGTACCCTGCAATGCAGACATTCCACCCCTAGGACTATATCTAAGAGGAACTCTTGCACATGTACAATAAAGGACATGGACCAGACTATATTGTTTATAGTAATAAAAACCTAAAAAGTCTTACATGCCTATCGATGAGAGATTGAATAAACTAGGTCTATACAAACAATGGAATATTAGACAGCAATGTAAATGAACGATAGTAATACGCAACAATAAGCATAAATTTTAGTAGATTTTATCTTATTATTGCATGCCACATGATGTCCTTTTTTATTAAATAGCTTTAATAAAAACATACGTAGTTATGCATGCTTATAGATGCAACAACCCTGCATATAAAGGAAAGCAAAGGAATGAGGACTCAGGATGAGGGCTGCCTAGCATGGGAGGAGGTAAGGAGATAGGGTTGTCCAGGGAGGCAAATGCCTGGATAGATGTAGATGATCATCAAGTTCCTAGCTTTCACTTTAGGTAGTAGGTTTATGAATGCCTGTGTTAAAACAGTTATCTACGTAGCCAGTCAGGAAGGTAGCCAGCTCTGGCTGCCATGTGGAGAATGGGTTGAAGGGGGTAAAAGTAGAGGCAGGATGACCAACTAGGAGGCTAGTTGATAGCCCAGGGGAAGGGTGGTGCTTTGTACTTGGATGGTAGCGGTTGCAATGGAGAGTAACAGACAGGGTCAGAGTATATTTGGGAGGTGATAGAGGACTTGCTCTGATGGCTTCGAGTGGGGAGGTAAGGAATATTCTATTATATGAAGCTATCAAAATTTATTTAACAATCTGCTCTTGTCATTTCGATTGTTCACATTTTTGGCTCCATGAAAAGGTCTAAAGTGAATGTCCCTGCAGCTCAATCTTCATATATCTAAATTAATTTCTTAAGTGCACCTTCCAGAAGTGAAATTTTTATACCAAAGCATACGTGCATTTAACACGGCTTATGATACATATTACCAAGTTGCCTTCCTGAAGGGTTGGAGTGCTTTGACTACCACTAGCAGTGTGAGGCCATACCCATCCTTACTTTTTTCCCCTCCATCCAGAGCTCTGTATTCAGAGTGGTCTCACTGGCAGTTGAGGGAACGTGTACCGTCCTAGCAATTACCCCTGGAATGATTTCTGTGGTTGTTCAGTCTTCCTCTGGCCCGGATCCTTACCACCCAGAGAATGTTCCTCTGCTTCCTTCAGTGGCCATCCTTAGAGCTTTGGATTCCTGCATTGGGTCCTTCTATGGAGCATATAGTCTAGGATATGAGATGGCATAAGCTCTTCCTTGGGAAAGGCTCTTTAACATGTGGATCAGAGAGAACTCTTCCCTTCTTTGATGCCTAGAGTCTTCCACTTCAGACTCTGCCTACCCCCAACCCTCAAAGAGCCCTGGGGATTTCTAACAAACCTGGCAGTTTTTCTGAGTCATTTGGGTAAAGGTTAAGCAGGCATATAACAGAATTAATCAATTAATTACTCAAGTTCATGTCCCCTCAGAGCATCTGGAGCTGCACTATCCAAATATAGTTGCCACTAGCCACTGGAGGCAATTTAAATTAATTAAAAATAAATAATTTTAATTTCAGTTCCTTGGTTACACTAGACATTTCAAATGCTCAGTAGCACATGTGGCTAATGGTTACCATATTGAACAGCACGGATCTGGACCATTTCCATCATCATAGAGAGTTCTATTGAACAGCATTCCAGAAGCTGGGTTCCTCAGGATATGTTCTCAGGGGTCCTTTTATTTATTTTATATTTTATTTTATTTTATTTATTTGGTGGGGGGAGAGAGAGAGAATGAACGAAAGCGTGCATAAGAGTGGAGGGGGGCGCAGAGGGAGAGGGAGAAGCAAGCTCCCCGCTGAGCAGGGAGCCCCACTCTGGGCTCAATTCCAGGACCCGGAGACCATGACCTGAGCCAAAGGCAGACACTTAACTGACTGAGCCACCCTGGTACTCCCCTAGGGGTCCTTTTAAATGTGGGATTGGAATGCTCAGTGAGGGTAGGTGGAAGTAATTGGTATCAGCATGACTTGCTGGATAGATAAATCCTTGCTGATCTGGAAATCAGTTCTTATTATATCTAGGTTCTTTTTACCTTTTCCTCTTTGTCCTTGACCTGGGGACTCTAGTTCTGTGCCAGCTATGTCTTAAGAACTGTGTGTATGTATATTTTATAAGAGAAATCTGATTGCTAGTTCATGACATTGACTGACCTAGGCCAAAGCCATTTTCCTCCAGCGCAAGAGCCTGGAAGTGAAATCCCAGGGGCAGCGCCTGACATGCGGGCAGGCCATGGTTCTGCTTGGGTCTGCAGTGGCTGGAGGGAAGAACATTACGGTGGAGCCAGAGACTCCGAGTTCTTCATTCCTTCCTGTCACCTTGGTTTCTTCTTGCCCAGAATGAGGATGACACCACTCCTAAACATTCTCGAGTTGCAAGAAAGGGGTGCTTAAGGGTGATGGAGCACCACGTTCTGTCTTCTTTCTACCATCCTGGGGCCGTGGTTCATTAGCATCTGCCTCTGTCCCTTCCCTGCGTATGTCCAGACCCTGCTGTGAGAAGCACTCTTTCCAGTGCCCTAAATATAGCCCTGGGAGCCCCAAACGCCATATTCTAGTCTTGGCTTGTGCACTGACTCATGGTATGAGTCTATGTAAGTCACTTCCCCTCTCCTCCCAATGGGTCATCAGGGGTGGAGGAGGGATAATGGCCCTGAGTCACCTCCCAGAGAGGAGCTAATTAGGGCTTATTGAGGCAAAAAAGTGGCAAGTTGAAAGAGCAATGGAAGGAGTGGGACTCAAGTGGGGCTCTGAGGAGGGGCCTGGCTCTCTCGCTGCCTGGGCTCTCTGCCTGCTCAGACCTGGATCTATGGTTAGCTTCAGACGGGCTGTAAACCTTCCTGAGTGAGGTTGGTTTCTGTGTGGGCACATCCCAGAAGACAAAGGTGGAGTGCCTCTGTGCCCAAGGAAGGTAAGCTGAGCAAGTGTCCAGGCTGGAAGTCAAAGCCTGAGTAAGTTATAGGAATATGGTCCTCTAGGGAGTGCAGCAGAAGGGTCATAAGCTAGGTCTGAGGTCACCTGGGTCTGGATCCTGCTGTTGACCTTCAACTGCTCTGTGACACTGGTTGTTGCTTCGCTTCTCTGTGTTTACTGAGCTATCTGTAAAATGGGTTCACTTCCCCTGTCCTAAATACCGACAGTGGCTGTTATGGAAAATAAAAAAGAATTGAACAAAAAGTAGCATTTGTTATGTTTTCCTTTTTTGAAAGTATAAATGCCCATTGTCAGAAATGTTGAAAACCCAGAAACACATAGTGAAAAAAAGAAAAATGATTCACAATTTTGCCACGCCAAAATACATCCTCTTGGTAATTTTCCTTCCAAATTATTTTTCCATGCATGTATTTTTTTTCTCCTTACTAGATCTTAATGTTATAATTTTACATATTACTTTTTCTCACCTATTATTATTATATGGTGATTATTTACCCATGCCATTAATTGTTCTTCAGGAACCTGAATTTTAGGGACACTTGAGTGGTTCAGGTGGTTAAGTGTCTGCCTCTGGGTCAGGTCATGATCTCCAGGTTCTGGGATCAAGCCCCACGTCGGGCTCCCTGCTCAGCAGGGAATCTGCTGCTCCCTCTCCCTCTGCCTCTCCCCCCTTCTTGCATTCTCTCTCTCTCTCTCTCTCTCTCTCTCTCTTAAATAAATAAATAAATAAAATTAAAAAAAAAAAACCACCTGGATTTTAATGGGTGATGTTCTATCATTTGAAAGAACCAAACTTTATTTAACAAATACCCAAGTGTAGGCCATTCCAAATATTTCCTTATTACAAATAAATGCTTTGTTGGGCTACTTTGTATATAAATTTTAGTATTCATTTCTTTCCTTATAACAAATTCTTAGAATTGAGGTTTTAGGGCCAAAGTTTAAAGCTGATATAGTTAAACACACACACACACACACACACACACACACACAGAAGGCGTTGATGGGAATGGTGGTGAATTCATGTGGACTTAATATCCTCATGTATCTATTGCAATTGTGGAATTTCTGGGTGTGTGAGGTAGATGTCTCCAGGACCCTGGTGGGGATCTAGAAGTGGGGATAGAATTTTACAATAAAATTAGTGCCTCCTCCTCTCTTGTAGAATTGTCTGATGCCAGGAAAACAAATCACTGATGGTAAGAAAGTTTTCAGTACGAGAGGGCAGGGATTTTAGGCCACACACCCTTAAAAAAAAACAACCAACAAACACACCTAAGTGTTTGAAACTCTGGGGTCCAGTCAGTACCCTCATAACTTGTTAATAACATGAGCAGGTCACATTATTTCCCGGGCTTGGGGAGACAAATCCTTAACCTCTGGGACATGAGGGAATGCTGGGGACATGTACTGAAAGTGGGTGCGTGCGAACTCATTGAACCACAACGTGGTAAAGGTTGTTCTTTTGCCTTTCTCATCACGAGATGGAGGGCTGACAGGCTGACAAACAGACAGAGGCGATGAAAGCAAGTTATCTGAGGGACCGAAAGGGACGTGAGGCTAGGGAGCCTCAGGAGGAGTGTCCTAGAGCTCTGCATGGAAAATCCTTTTAGAGGAGCAGCCCCCAGGTGGCCCAGGCTTTTCAGCTGGGCCTGGCACGGGATCTACTCTGTGCTGGGGACCATTCCCGGACTGAGACACTGATGCCTCCCACGAAGCAGAGACCTTGTCTTTGGACACTCGCTACCTTGGGATTCAACTCTCTGGGAGTCAGCTTTAGTGCTTTGTCTGGGCACACTCACAGCCACCTTCCCTTTTAGATCTTAAGATATGCTGGCTGCTGCCCTGTGGGAATGGCAGAGAGGAAAGGAGGAGGCCACTCTGACCCATCTGCTTACCTTCAGCACAGAGACTGTGAGAGTCGTGACAGAACATCTTGCCTGAAATGGATCCTCCCTGTCCACAGGAATGTGCACCCTTCCCCAGCCTGCAGCAGCCAGAGACTTCGTGTCATAAACAGAGGCTGTGGTACGGAGCAGCCGGGCCAAGTTAATCCCCCAGACGTCAGAGCTTAGCCTGGCAGAGATGGGAGCGGGGCTGATAAGGCCTCATGAAGGGGAGCGCGAGAGCAGAGGCGAGGCGCTCAGGCTGGTGTGTACCCCTGTGAGGGCAGTTTCTGACCGAGGCAGATGATAAAAGCCCACCCAGGGACAAGACCCCTTCTCAGCCTATTTAGAGTACTGCGCCAAGGGGCCGCTCTTCAGAGCTCGTGCCCCAGCTCGCTACACTGGGAGAAAGCAAGGCTCTTTGCCGGGGCTGGGAGGAGGATAGTATCTGAAACCCAAAAAGAAATGATATTGGCATTTACTGAGCCCGCCCTGAACCAGGGGACAGGTAGATCAATCCTGATACATCCCAACTCCCTGAGAACTTGAACCTGGCCGTGCAGTCCTGAGGGGCGCTCTGCTGGTCCCCTTGCAGTTCTCTTGTTCTCATTGACTATGACTAGAAGACAAGCCGCTGAGGAGCTCTGTGAGCTGCTGTAAATGGGCGGGGTCATGTGGTGCAGGCTAGGAGCACTGTAGGAGTTCCGAAAAGGCAGATATCGGTGTGGGCTGAAGCGATTAAAACAGGTTTCACAGAGAATGGGGCCAGGACCCGGATCCACCGTGAAGAGGGAGGGAGGAGGCAAGGAGGGCCCTTAGTGGGGATGGGAACAAACAGGACAGCAGTGAGGGGTCCTGAGTACCCCGGATGGAGCAGGGAGGCTAGGGATAGAGGAGCAGTGGGAGGGCGGGGAGGCAGCCAGATTGTAGACTGTTTAGAATTCCAGGCAGAGGAGTTTCAACTTGATTCTATAGCAAATAGAGAGTAGAAAGAACCCCTAGTGTGAGGAAATGTGGGAAGCCATGCCTTGCTGATTACTCCCACTGAATTAATTCCTTTTTGCCCTCAGTGAGGCCTGCTAACCCCCTCAAAGGCCTCTTCTGAGAGCTGAGCTGTATGACTCTGGCTCCATTATGCTCTGTGGCTGCCTCAGCCCTGGGGGAAGCTGCAGACCCTTCCTTCTCCAGCTGTGCCTCCGGACGCTGCTCTGGTCCTCATTTTTCTCCACACCAGTGTCTCCTCCACGCTGGTGGCCTGGGGCTTGTCAGCACTGGGGGCAGAGGAGAGGACAGACATACTGGGTACTTGCCCTGGTCCAGGCTCTGTGCTGGGGCACGGACCTGAGCAGGACCCACCCAGCCTCTGTCGTCAGAACTCACAGTTTGGTAGCACCAGATGAAATACCACACGGAGAGCATGATAGGCAGCTGCCTGCCTCCAACGCTAAACAGAGTCTTCCTCACAGCACGCTGGAACCATGGAGCCCTCGATGAAGTCCTGGGAGTTCTGAGACCTGTCCCTTGAATTCCTTACTTCTGAGGTACCTGGACTAGAATCAGAACTTCAGCCTGACTCTACACAGCTACCTGGGCTCTCTGGGTTAGCATCCCTGTGTTGAGGGAAGTGGGGAGGGGGCAGTGGCATGACTGACACCATCCAGCGAGGTAGGTGAAGGTTCTAGAAGAGTCCCACTCGAAGGCGATCCAGAGCAGGGAGGGAAATGGCTGCTGGGAAGACCAGTGCTCTCTTCCATGGCCGTGTCGGGTGAGTGAGCTACACCTTCTGGCCTACAGACTCTGTAGCCCTGGGTTTGGGAAGAAGGGGTCAAGCCACTTCTGGGAGCAGGGATGGCCAAGGGGGCATGGCCCAGGCCGAGATAAGCAAGGCTGTCAGGCTGGGGCTGGGTGTGGGCTGTGGCCACAGCTCTCTCTCTGCCAGGGCTTAGAGCACATGCAGCGAGCCCAGCCTGAATCCTACTGGTTCCCCTCTGGGCCCTCATTTCTGGATCAGTCACACCATAGGAAGCCCTTCTGGGGAGCTGCCGCCGCCACTGTGGATGCTTTTGCCAACTCCTCCCAGCCACGGCCGCACCGGCTTAGCTGTCTCCATCCCTCTCCGGCCCCCTCCAAACAGCATCTACAGAAACCTCTTTTCTGCACAACCAGCTGCTGGTGGGGGGTAATCAAGTTGAGAGCAGCAGCGATTTCAGCCATTTGGGAAAGGCAAGTAGGAGGGAGATTCCCCAGGGAAAAGGAGCCACCTGGCGAGCCCAGAAAGTCTGGGGAGAGGAGTGCTAGGAGGAGGAGACAGGGAAGGAAACTGGGAGGCAAACTCTGTATCGAAGCCAAGAGACTGTGGAGGTTGGTGTTGGCATTACGAAGAGTCCTTCTAGCCTGAAGAGATGGTTTTCTCCCCACAGTGACCCTACCTTTCATAACCAATCTTTCCCCACAGAGCTCTTTGGAGTTGGGGGTGCCAAATGGCAGCCAGAGAACTTGGGCTTCTCTTGGAAGATGGATGGTCTTCCTGTTCTTCCCCACTTCAAGATTCTTTGCCTAGGAATAGTGGCCATGGGAATGGAGTGGCTAGCCTGGAGGGACTATACTGCCACCTGCCTTGTTCCGGGAGCGGAAGCTTCTTTGCCTCTTCTTTCCTGTGTGTCTGAGGGTCTAAGGGTCTACTTTCAAGAGGTTCATTTTATCTTGGAGATAGCCTTAGAAGGAGCACAACAAGGTAGAAGGAAGATAGAATGGGGGCACCCGGGTGGGTCAGGCAGTTAGCTGTCCAACTCTTCATTTCAGCTCAGGGCTCAATCTCAGGGATGTGAGTTTGACCCCCATGTTGGGCTCCATGCTGGGCATGGAGCCTAATTAATAATTTTTTTTAAAAGAATGAATATTTGGGGAGATACAGTGAACATGCTGTGAATTGGAGAAATCCCCCCAAATTTCTGGGGCTGAATGTCTGTAGGACAACTGCTTGGCTTGATCTGAAGCCAGTGCCCCGCCTCGAGTCAGGGGAGAGTTAGGCTGTCTCACCTGAGTGTCCCTGGACCCCTCTCAATGTCTGGGTTCTTCCCCGTGTGGGGAGAGTTCAGGGGCTACTGTTACCAAACCCACCCACCGCCAGATGTTCAGGGAGTGAGAGGAAGGAAGATAGAGTGATAAGCAGAAATGTCCCAGGAGCTGGCTATGTGGAAGGGCTGCCCTGGTATGTGATGGGCCTTAGGATTTTGTTTTGTTCTGACTTTCCTAAGCTTTGTAGTTTTCCATAAAGTATTCTCACATATAATCTCTTATATTAGTTATATAATATTGCATTACAAAATTACCTTGAGGGGCGCCTGGCTGGCTCAGTTAGTTAAGCATTTGCCTTCAGATCAGTACATGATCTCAGGGTGCTGGGTTCGAGCCCGCATCGGGCTCCCTGCTCAGCAGGAAGCCTGCTGCTCCCACAGCTTGTGCTCTCTTTCTCTCTTGCTCACTCTCTCTCTCAAATAAATAAATAAAATAAAATAAACTACCTCAAAACTTAATGGTCCCAGATAGCAAAAAACACTTATTATCTGGCAGTTTCTGTGAGAATCCAGATACAACTAGGCTGGGTGGCTTGTGGCTCAAGGTCTTTCGGATGGGGGCAGTGCTGTGGGCATCCAGCACCATGGGCATCTCCATGTCCAAGTGGGGCTGAAGGGTCTGCTTCACGCAGCTCGTTCATTTGTCATCGGGAGACTTTGGGAGATCTGCTTCCAGGCTCACCCAGTGAGACTGTCTGCAGGGCTCCCTTACACCACGGCAGCTAGCTTTCCCTAGGACAAGAAGGAAGCCTGATCTATTTATACCCTAATCACAGACCTGACATCCCATCACTTGCCATTTTCTGTTTGTTAGCAGCAAGTCACTAACTCCAATGAATACCTATGGGGAGAAGATTATAGTGAATGCCAAGAGGCGGGATTATTGGGGATATTTTACTTTTTCATTTTTTTAAAAAAAGATTTTATTTATTTATTAGAGAGAGAGAGTGAGCAAGAGAGAGAGAGAGAGAGAGCTCCCGTGCATAAGCAGGGGGAGGAGCAGAAGGAGAGGGAGAGGCAGACTCCCTGCTAAGCAGTGAGACCTATGCAAGGGCTCAGTCATGGGACCCCGGAATCATGACCTGAGCCCAAGGCAGACGCTTAAGCAACTGAGCCACCCAGGCACCTACTGGGGGCATTTTAGAGGCTACCTGCCACACCTCTCGTGTCAGCCCCACATCACCTCTACGCTAGGTAGGGGGAAGTGGTCCACAGGTAAGGAGGAAAGGAGCTTAGGAGGGGAGGGTCTCTGCTCAGGACCACAGAGATACTACATGATAGATTAGAATTGGACCTTAACCTTTGTTTCCATCTGACTTCCAATTTAGTAGTCTTACCTGGATGCCTAGCTGCCCGTCCATCCCATTGCCTATTGGTATTCTTGCTTGGGAATCGGGGCAGGCTTGAGTTGACTGAGCGTTCAGGTCTTTGACGCTGTGCGGCTGGCCGCTCGATGCTCCTGGCTGTTTCCAGAGTGTCAGGAACATGGCTCATAATCATTTTCTTCAGTAGTGGGCACAATTTCTCCTATACTCCTTTTTATTTTTTTTAAGTAGATGCTTTATTTTAGAAGTTTTAGCTTTACAGAAAAATTGTAAAGATGGTCCACTGGGCCCTGTATATCGCCCACCAGTTTAAGACGTTAGTTTTAACATCTTACGTTTGTTACAATTAATGAATCAATATTGACGCATTATTAACCAAAGTCCATCCTTGTATTCATATTTTCTTATTACTCTTTCATAGTTGAGCCAGGCGCTGGGCTCGACATTACTGTGATGAATTCTTAGACCAGTCCTGTAAGGTTGGCGCTGTTATCATCTCTATGTTGCAGAAGAGCGGAGCGAGGCACAAAGAGATTAAGTCCCTCCGCAAGATCAGAGCTGTGCGCAGAGGCAAAGGAGCATTTGAACTGTGTTCTCTCTCACTCCCGAGTAGTGCTCTTAACCATTTACACTTCTCTTCCTCCCTCTCATTCTCAGATTCCTGCTCCTACAAAAGGAATTGTACATGTAAGCACTAACATCTGGCTCTACCCTTAGGGCCTAAGCTCATGGGAGCGATAAGAAGATGCCAGGAGACTGACAGTCTTGTAATGACCTCCTGCAGCCTTAGCCTTCTCATCTGTGGAATGATAGGATTAGATTAATGAGCCTGGGTCTCCTCTGCCTCTGACTTTCTGCAACCTTGTCAGTCTGTCCAAAAGCTTTTGTCCAGGGGATCTGGGGGCTTCCAGTGGGAAAACTGGGGAGGAAATGGGCCCAAGCTGCTTCCCTGGGCACCCAGTGTCTCTGGCATCGGGGGAATGAGCCTGAAGGTTAGCAGGATAGATTCGCCTTGGCATAGAATCGATCACTTGGCTGCCCTCCACGGGAAGATCCCAATGCTTACATTCAAGCTTACTGCCCCTCCCTGCTCTGAGAGCCTTCCAGGCGAAGGCTTCTAGAGAAGCCACTCTGGGCGGTTATTTTTTCCTGAAACATCAAAGAGACCCACTCCTTGAGGAGCATAAACTCTACACAAAGAATTCACATATTCAGGGGCACCTGGGTGGCTTAGTCGGTTAGCATCTGCCTTCGGCTCAGGTCATGATCCCGGGGTTCTGGGATCAAGCCCCCCATTGGGCTCTGTGCACAGCGGGGAGTCTGCTTCTCCCTCTCCCTCTGCTACTCTCTCTGCTTGTTCTCCCCCACAACCCCATCAAATAAATACAATGTTTTTTAAAAAAGAATTCAGGTATTCATTAAAAGGGTGACTTGTCAGGATCCCAGAGGCAGCCGGAGTGGTGAAGAACATGGACTTGAAAGTCCTATAGACACGGCCTTCCTCTCACAAGCTGGTGACTTGGACACGTCTCTCAACCTATGTATCCGTTTCCACATGTGTAATGTAAGGAAAATATAAGGATAGCTACCTCAGGGAGTAGTTTTTCAGATTAAATGTAATTTATGTAAAATGCTTATTACTTAAGCCCATGATAAATACTTAATAAATGGCAGTTATTTTTAGGATTTGTTTGAATAGATCTATTTTACTTGCAGCTCCAAAAATTATTCTTTTTTGACTCTGGGGTCTGGTGCCCCTTGGGAGTTCCAAGGAGTTAGAAAGAACCAATTGCTGAGATGCCCTCCAGCTCTGGGATGTGGAGGGCTTTACTGGAACGTGCTGAGGTTGGGCTGGGGGGTGAGGATCTACTGAGCCCCACCAACTGCTTCCTTCTCCACCAGCTGCAAAGAAAGCCTGAAGCCTTGGCAGGACAGTGCCGGCCCCATCGTGACCGCCCCAGCCAACTTGGTGCTGCCTGAAATTCCCCAGATGGCCCTTGGGCTTTGGAGGGCCACCCTCCCCTGTGTAACGAGGTGGGCAGGACTACTCATAGGGTTTCTCCTGCAGTGTACCTCCCAGACATGGCACCTGCCTCTGTGTCAGCCTCTCTGACCTTGCTCGAGTGCTCTATACTGGCCTGGGGTCCTTGACCTCATGCCCAGGACAGGTAGCAGACAGCAGACACCATGAGAGCAAGACCAGAGCCAGGGTGGAAGCCTGGGCCCAGCTGGGCCACACAGCAGGGTCTGCTCCTCGAGCAGGAGGCTCCCATCTGTGCCTCTCCCGCCCTGGGAGCTAATGGAATAGGGACAGAGGGACCTCACTGCAAGTTATTGCAGTGCCGGGAAAGGTATTTAGACCAGCTCTTTTTTGTTTTCCTTCTTCTTCCTTTTTACCAGAAGGTAGAGCATCGGAGAGGCTGGACCTGATTTTGGTTCCAAGTTCAAGATTGCTTGGGTTAGCATTGGCTGAATGATTGCAAGAGGTTTAAGAAGGAAAAGGTCCAGGGACGTTCCTAAGTTATTGAGGGTGGCCTACGCATTCACACACATGTAGTGCGTATGATAAATAGACATCCGTGACACACACACACGGCACTTGTGTAGCCGCATTTTCCAGAAACGTCTTTTCCAGAGATGGGTTGGCTGCCAGCCCCCATAGGAGGCCCACAGCCCACATACAGACCAGGAAATGGGTTTTCCACATCCAGGGAACATTTACGGCATCGAAGGAGTCATTATCTGGGTCTGTCCCCCTCTGGGTTTAGGGCGGAAGTGACTGGGACCTGTGGGGTGGCCACAGAGTCCGTTTAAGGGCAGGAGCCCCTGGCCGGGTCCCATCTGGAGAGCTGCTGTCCCCAGGCTGAGTGCTGAGAACAGTGGGTCCTGAGGTTGGGGTGGAGAAGTAGGAGTAGGTCATTTCTGAGGCCTCTAGGCCATGTGGAGAAGGGATGGGGGATGGCAACAACTGAAGTAGAAGAGAAGTTCAGGATTCTAAATGTTTAATAATTTAGACCTTGACTGGCAGAAAAAAACTCCTGGTAAATTATTCTATTAAGAAATATGTCATTTTGACCCTCATTGAAAGTGTGTTTGTCCTGCTTCTGTCCCCAAGCCCTCAGGAACACTGACCCTTGCTCTTTTATGGTCTAGATGGCCACTCACAGCCCTCAGATCCGTGTGCTACCAACTTAACCCAGATCCCCCTCTTGGCTGGCCCAGGCCTTCTCCCCTCCAGCCGTTTGGTTCAAGCATTTTAGAGTACCCCATTGCCTTCCATAGCCGATTTTGTCCCCAGTTTGCCAGGGAGAAAGAGATACCCACCTTGGGGGTGGGGGGAGGAAAAGAGTAAAGGGGGAAGCTTGAATCATTTTCACATTATAACCTCTTGTGGCAGTTTTCTCAGTGAGGAGGGGAACCCAAGTGAGGAATTGGGATGAAAGCTTTTGGGGTGAGGGCATGTATTTCTAAAGCCACAGGATCATTTCTCCTTCGTGAAACCTTTTTATCTCCCAGACCACACCAGGCCAGGGAGGACTGTATATCTGGGAAATGCCAGCTTCTAATTTTTCTTTTCCTTTTTTTTCAATTTAAAGTTTTATTTTAAGAATTACACAAGAGGGGCGCCTGGGTGGCTCAGTCGGTTAAGTGTCTAACTCTTGATCTCGGCTCAGGTCTTGATCTCATGGTTGAGAGTTTGAGCCCCGCATTGGCCCAGCATGGAGGCTACGTAAAAAAAAATTTTTTTTAATAAAATAAAATAAAAATTACACAAGGGCTTAATTGAGATAAGTTAAGAAGTATGAATGATGAAACAGAAAAAAAACCCCAGAACATTTATCATCTGACCACCCAGCAGTGCAACTGGAAACGTTTTGGAGTAAATGCCTCCAGACCTTTTGCTGTGTTTTAAAGACCGTTTTTAAAACGAGGCAATACTATACCTACGGTCTCATAGCCTGTCCCTTTTTTCATATAAAAGTATGTAGGAACATCTTTCCTTGCCAACAACCATCATTTTTATGCCGTCATTAAAAAAAAGTCACATAGCATGTCATTGTATCATACAACTATAATTTGTTTTGTCAATTATTTATTAGAAATTTAGTTTTTAATTTTTTGTTATTCCAGTTGTACTTCCAGATGCCGTTTTTGTGTGTGTGTGTGTGTGTGTGTGTGTGTGTGTATGTGTATTCTTTCTTCCTCAGGATGAATTCCCAGATAGAACTGTAAGGACTAAAGATATACACCTTTTAAGGCTTGTGATGCGGGGCGCCTGGGTGGCTCAGTGGGTTAGGCCGCTGCCTTCGGCTCGGGTCATGATCCCAGGTCCTGGGTTCGAGCCCCGCATCGGGCTTTCTGCTCGGCAGGGAGCCTGCTTCCTCCTCTCTCTCTGCCTGCCTCTCTGCCTGCTTGTGATTTCTCTCTGTCAAATAAATAAATAAAATCTTAAAAAAAAAAAAAATAAAATAAAAAAAAAAAAAAAAAAAAAAAGGCTTGTGATGCTTGTGGCTCAATTACAAATCGGAAAAATCATACCAGTTTATGATTCACCACCTGTGTTGGTCTATTTGTGCACACCTTACTAGGTTTCCTTTTTTTTTTTCCCTTTAATATCTGATAAGCAAAATGTTATTTCATTTTAATTGGCTTTGATTACCATTTAGACTGAACATTTCGTTTATTAACATTCTGTGTTTATGTCTTTGTGCATTTTTCTCTTGAAGTATTTGTCTCTTCTGTTTTACAAGTTTCTTCCTCTAGCAAGTGTGTTAACCTATTTCATTTAGCAAATGTTACATACAGTAGTTTTTCCAGGTCGTCATTTGTGTTTGGCTTTGTGACATTTTTTTTGCCATGAAGTTTTACCTTTTTTTAAAGTGGTAAACATCTTAATATTTATTTTAGGGCTGACTTTTGGTCCATGGTTAAAAAGACTTTTCTGTTTCTGTGTTACATAAACATCTACCTAAGTGTTTTATTTAACATTTAAATCTTTTAACTATCTGCAATTGATTTTTGTGTGTTCTAAGAATGGTATTTTAAAAAATCTTAATTTTTTTATGCCAGCACCTTTTTGGACAATCCATCTTTTCTCTCATAATATGAAATTTCACTTACATTCCATATGTATTTATAATACGACATTTTAAAGATTTTATTATTTGAAAGAGAGAGAGCATGCACAGGGTGAGGGGCAAGGAGAAGGAGGGAGAGAATCTTGAGCATACTTTGCAATGAGCTCAGAGCCCAACATGGGGTCCAATCTCACAACCCTGACATCATGACCTGAGATGAAACCAAGAGTTGGACGTTTAACCAACTGAGCCACCCACACGTCCCTATAATATTAAATTTTATACAAGCAGTGGCACCCTTAATGAAGACACGATTGTTCCTTGCCTTTATAATATATTCTACTGATCAATCTATTCTGATGCCTCATCTACACTTTTTTTTTAAAGATTTTCTTTATTTATTTGACAGACAGAGATCACAAGTAGGCAGAGAGGCAGGCAGAGAGAGAGGAGGAAGCAGGCTCCCCGCCGAGCAGAGAGCCCAATGTGGGGCTCTACCCCAGGACCCTGGGATCATGACCCGAGCCTAAGGCAGAGGCTTTAACCCACTGAGCCACCCAGGCGCCCCTCATCCACACTTTTTTAAAAAATTCCAGTTGGTTAACATACAGTATAGTATTGGTTATAGATGTACAATACAGTGACTCAGCACTTCCACACATCACAGCAAGGGCAGTCCTTCATCCCCATCACCTATTTCACAGCCCCCCCACCCACATTCCTTCTGGTAAACATCAGTTTGTTCTCTATAGTTAAGGATTCTGTTTCTTGGTTTGTCTCTCTCTCTGTTTCCCTTTGCTCATTTGTTTTGCTTCTTAAATTCCATATATGCGTGGGGCGCCTGGGTGGCTCAGTGGGTTGGGCCTCTGCCTTCGGCTCGGGTCGTGATCTCAGAGTCCTGGGATCAAGTCCCGCATTGGGCTCTCTGCTTGGCGGGGGGCCTGATTCCTCCTCTCTCTCTCTGTCTGCCTCTCTGCCTACTTGTGATCTCTATCAAATAAATAAATAAAATCTTAAAAAAAATTAAATTCCATATATGGGTGAAATCATATGTAATTTGTCTTTCTCTGACTGACTTATTTTACTTAGCGTTATACTCTCTAACTCTGCCGTTGTCGTGGCAAATGGCAAGATTTCCTTCTTTTTTACGGCAGAGTAATGTTCCACTGCATATATATACCACATCTTCTTTATCATTCATCAATCCATTGACATGTGGCTGTTTCCATAATGTGGCCATTATAGATGATGCTGCTATAAACATCGGGGTGCATATGTACCTTCAAACTAGTCTGTCTCCTTTGGGTAAATACCTAGTAGTGCAGTTATTGGATCATGAGGTAATTTGAGTTTAACTTTTTGA
Organism: Enhydra lutris kenyoni; assembly: GCF_002288905.1. NCBI lineage: Eukaryota > Metazoa > Chordata > Mammalia > Carnivora > Mustelidae > Enhydra > Enhydra lutris. The sequence goes on from NW_019154089.1 coordinate 1,128,636, forward strand.
GGAGCCTCCATACTGTTTTCCAGAGTGGCCGTACCAGCCTGCATTCCCACCGACAGGCTTTCCCTTTCTCCACATCCTCACCAACACCTGTTGTTTCCCATATTGTTGATTTTAGCCATTCTGACTGGGGCAAGGTGGTGTTTCAGGGTGGTAGTTTTTTTTTTTTTTTTAAGATTTTATTTATTTATTTGACAGACAGAGATCACAAGTAGTCAGAGAGGCAGGCAGAGAGAGAGAGGGGGAAGCAGGCTCCCTGCCGAGCAGAGAGCCTGATGCGGGCCTCGATCCAAGGACCCTGGGATCATGACCTGAGCCGAAGGCAGAGGCTTTAACCCACTGAGCCACCCAGGCGCCCTCAGGGTGGTAGTTTTGATTTACATTCCCCTGCTTCATCCACACTTTTTACATTATTGCAGCTTTATAGTACATTTAATTATTTAGTTATTTAAAAGATTTTATTTATTTCAGAGAGAGAAAGAGAGAGAGAGCACAAGTGAGCACAAGCAGGGGAAGCCGCAGGCAGAGGCAGAGGGAGAAGCAGGCTCCCCGCTGAGCAGAGGGCCCGATGTGGGACTCGATTCCAGGACCCTGAGATCATGACCTGAGCCAAAGGCAGAGGCTTAACCCACTGAGCTACCCAGGTGCCCTTTAGAGTACATTTCAATATGTGACAGTGCAAGTGCCCTTTTTAAATTTTTCTTGGCTTTTCTCAAATATTTATTCTTCCGGATGAGTTTGAGAATCAATTATGCCCTTGGGATTTTGATTGGAATGGTGTTAAATTCAGAGATTAACTTGGGAAGCTTTACATAGTAGAGCACTACAGTTTTCTATCAATTTATGTCTTTCTGTTTGTTTCCTTTAGCAGTGTTAGAGCCTGGTTTCCGTTGGTAGATCCTGTACATTTCATAGTGACTTTATTCCTATCATTTTATAGTTTTACTGACACTATTCGTGGAATGGTTTTTTTTTTTTTATCCTATCTTCCAAGTGCACGTTGCTTATATACACGGGGATTCTTGATTTTTGATATGATGATTTTGTAACTGGAAGGGAAACATGCTGTCTTCCGGTTTTTCCTTTGGTGGGTTTGTGCCAAAGGCGTGTTTGACCTAATTTAAGGCTATTTAATTTCCTTCTGGATCTGGGCCCTAGCTCCTCCCTGTCATTCCCCGCAGTTGCAGCACAGAGTTTGGGGAAGGAACGGCCGGCACAGTTGGCTCCTTGTGAGCTGCCTCCTGAGGACGGGCGTGTTGGGAACCAGATGCCCACCACATTTCCTCCTGACTCCGGCCCCGGCCATGTGGACGCCAGGGAAGAAGGGACTTAACCATCTAGTGAAAAATCGGCGCACGCGTCCAAGCTGCGGTAGGCAGAGAGACCCTGGAGGAGGTAGTATTTAGATTACATTTGGTGCCAACCCTGGGAGCTCTCAGGAAATGCTCCAGGGCCTGTAAATGCCATACACTTGGCATCTGGGGTAGCTGAAGGCATCTGAGGTGGTTTTGACTGTGACTCAAAGGCAGGGGCGGATCAGCTTCTTTTCTCATCATGTTGGAGAAGCTGGGGTCAGGCCGACTGAATGGACTCCAGGATGGTGCTGGTGCAGCTGTGTGCTCCCTCTGAGGAGGAGGGAGACTCGGCGACGTTCAAGATGCAAGGCAAAAAAGGAAAACTGCTTGTCCTCATTTTTATGTCTGAAGCAAACAGAGCTGAAAGATTTTGTGGAGAGTGTTAAGGAATCCCTTCAGGTTTTACACATTCTACTTTGGTTAAGCATAAAGACGGACAATGCCATTTCTGTTTGTACTGCTTGGGTTTATTTCCCAGTGATGAACCCCCTTTCAACCCTCTTATCTTTGCACCCACATTCCTCCCCCTCCCCACCACCACACCCTCTCTTCCTTGCTCTCTGGTCTTTTCTGCATAGGCTGATGCGAGAGAAGACCCCAGAGCTACCCTAGAGAAGGTCAGCCAGCAGCGGGATACAGGGGCTAGAATGGTTAGCAAAAGATGGGGAGGGATTTGGGGAGGGGAGCATGGACTTGGACATGGACATGGATGGCTGGAGTGGGGAGTGAAACTTAGAACCCTGATTTGGGGCAGGGGCCCAACAAGGCTTGCCTGCATTTTCTGGTGCCTGGCTCTGAATGTCCCTCTAGCGGGAGGTGGGGACATTGCTCTGGTCCTTGTGGCACTATAAAGGCCATACACTTATGACATGGAGTTTTATCAGCCTGGCCTTCAAGGTCCAGTCATGTGCCCAGACCTATCTGGGGCCCACACCAGGTCCTTTTCTCTATTCCCTTTCCTTTTACCACCAAACCCCACTGGAAATCTATGTCGTTCTCCCAGTCTTCCAAAGAAGGAAACACCGCAGCCTTGGTTGGTATTTTACTCCACTATTTTGAACCATCTTGTTCCCAGAATGTGCTATATTAGAGCTAGCGTAGTCTTCTTACAAAATAAAACCGTCGGGCGCCTGGGTGGCTCAGTGGGCGCCTGGGTGGCTCAGTGGGTTAAGCCGCTGCCTTCAGCTCAGGTCATGATCCCAGGGTCCTGGGATCGAGTCCTGCATTGGGCTCTTTGCTCAGCAGGGATCCTGCTTCCCTCTCTCTCTCTCTCTGCCTGCCTCTCTACTTGTGATCTCTCGCTCTGTCAAATAAATAAATAAAATCTTTTCAAAAAATAAAAAATTAAAAAAATAAAATAAAATAAAACCGTCATCCTGTGGCATGACTTAGACAATGTGGAGAACAGACACCTTTTTTTTTTTTTTTTTTTTTGTAGAACCCTTTAGGGACTTGAAAGACTAAGTTTGCCTTTGAACTTTTGCCAGCACAATTAAGTAAAAATCATATTTGTGAAGTGAAGGGAGCACTGCCTGGCGCCAAGTAAAATCATGTTGGTTGTTTTTATTTATTGCCATTATATATACTATTAGTCTTAGATCACAATAGCACACCCAGTTTTCGATATTACTTAAGTTTGCATGTCAACTGGAGGTAGAGAATGTTCCAATAAGGACAGAAAGGAAACGTATTCCCTTCTCCCTTCCTGTTTGAAAGGTAAAGGTAGCCCAAGCCTTTAGTCAGGGTGGGCCTCGAGGCTCACCAGTCCCCTAACGTCTAAAATCTTTGAGGGCAAGTGTTATGTCTGATATTTGCAAACCCTGTTACCTCGCAGAGGGCTGATTCGGTAAATTTATAAAGAAAGGTAGGGAGGGAGAGGGATAAGCTGTTGTGACATCTCAGCCTTGGAAGGGACAGTATGATCTCTGTACAGAAAATGGCCTTCTAGCTTCTCTGCCAACTAGTGATTCTGCCTTGCTTGACTGCAACTACTGTCTGAAAGCTCACTCTTTTTGAAGACTGCTGGGGGAGGTGGGGGGACCACCTCTAATTAGTAGGACTATTCCTTCTATTGAGATAGAATCTGCTTCCCCTTAACCTCTACCCGTTCTTCTCATGTCTATCTGTTGAACTGTGGGCATACATTTAGTCCTTCTTCCAGGTAGCAGCCCTACAGATATTTGAAGATACCTCTCATTCCTTACTTCCTGCCAAATCTAGAATTTGCTTCAGGAAAGCTGTAGGAAACGCTGTGTCTGTCATAATGGGTTATGAAAAAAAGCCTAGCAAGTTGGCCCTAATCTAGGAGATTCAATGAGAATGGTCCTTTCTGACCACTGCCTTGGGGGTGAGGGTCTACTCCCGGGGTCAGAAGACCATGACCTGGCCTCTGAGCTTCAGCACCTTCCCCTCCTTCTACCCTAGGTCAGTCCAGCAGCATATGTATCATTCATCATAGCCTTCGGGCATACAGCTTCATAATCAAGGATGCAGGCTTTGAAGCCAGATTACCTGGATGGGTGCTCTCTTGATCCTGCCAGTTAGTTAGCCTCTTTCTGGTTTGAGCGCCCTCATTTGCAATGTGGGGTTAATGCTCCCTACCTCACTGGGGCGTCAGGGACTTCGTTCATGCAAAGCACTGAGCACAGTGCCTTGCATCTGGTAAGCACTCAGGAAACATTGGCCAGTACTATTATTTTTACAACTGGAGCCCTCCTGCTGTAGGGAGAATCTTGGGTAAACTTCTACATTAGCCTTGCCCAGTATCCTCTGTGCTTACCGGTGTCTTCGTCACTCACCAGACTGGGAGTATCCCTTGGGGAAAGGACATCTCTCATTCATTTCTGTTGACACAGTGCCTGGCATATATCAAGTACTGGAGGAATGTCTGACAAATAAAAAGCCCTGGGTTTGTGTTTAGACGCCCGTTCTTACCAGCTATGAGACTTTGGACAAGTCATTTAACTCTTTGGGGCTTGAATGTTTCCGTGTACAATGTGGAAACACTACACACCTCTCTGGGTTTTGGAAAGGTTAAGGGAGATGACAGATGTGAAAGTCTTTGTTAAAGAGGAAAGTCCTAAGGGAAAAAAGCCTTACTCAGTTTAGGTTAATAGAGCTTAGATCCCTGGGGGCGGGGATCGAGTCTTTTCATTTACTCCCTTGGCAATCTTCACAACGCCTTGCAGAGAGTAAGCCATTCTGAGTACTGGGCTGGTTGCACAAAGGAATGGGTGCTTGGATGGGTGAAGGAACTGAATTGAATGTTTGAGCCTGTACCATTGTATTCAACATTTCATGTAAATGAACTCTGTTTCACCCCCAGATGACTGTGAATCCTCAAGAACCAGGGTCATGCCCTCAGTGGCTACATCCTTCATATTCTGGCCTCTGACAGCAGGCAGCCAAGGGGCTGAGTGAGTCCGGGTAGTCAGCAGTTGGGGCTGATAGTGTGTTTGCGCGCGCGCGTGCGCGCATGTGTGCGCGCGCGGCGTGCGCACACACGCCTGAGCTCCAGATCCTCCGCCCCTGCTTTCCACCAGGTGGCAGGGCACCTGTCGGAGCCTTGTCTCCAGCACCTTCCTCCTCTCTCCACCAGGTGGCGAGGCAGGCTTTGCATCCCGTATTGCACTGCCTTCTGGAAGGGGGCTCCCTCCTCCTGGGCAAAGGCGACAGGGAAAGCTTAATAGGGCTGAGGGTGCTCCTGGAGGTCTCCTGCTTCCCTCTACACCTAGGCCCAGCTGATGCCTCTGGTGCCCCGTGGGGACGATGGAGCCAGCTCGTGGTGGCCTTGCTCATCAGGGCGGCATCTAGAATACGGCTGGTTGGGAGCAGGCCCTGACTGCAGGTTGGCTGGACGGAGATCTCCTGCTGTGGATAGGCGACTGCTGCTCTAGCTCAGAAGTCCCCCTCCTCCCTTTCCAGCCTTCCTCCCCATTTCCAAATCCCTGCAGGTCTTGGAGGGCAAGCTGCTGCTGTCTTCTCTGGCCCTCCCTCCTCGGTACTGATCTACCAGATTCCTGACTTCACGCAACTCGAATAAAGGCCAGTCCTGCGGCAGGCTTGCTGGATGGGACATAAGACAAGTTCTCCTGGGTTCTTCGCTGGGGAGGGTGTTCAAATCCTGGGCTGCTTCTAAACTCTTGGGGCTCCAAGTCCCAGCTGCCCCCCTCAACCAGGACAATCAAGGGCAGGGTTGAAACATGTCCCAAAGCTACATGATAGGCTGGGGCTGATCTCTGACTGGAGCTCAGGCTTTCCTTGTCTCCGAAGGAACTTAAGTTACCAGATTCTCCTTGGAAATGTCTCTGCTTTTCCTCGCACCAGGTCACCAACGGTCTCCCAGGCCCATGTCATACACAGCAGGACGTTTTTGGCACTTTTGTTCTCTGGCCTGGTAGGAGGATGCCTTGGCCATGTTGGCCTTTGTGGACTGCAGGATATGGAAGGAGGGTAGGGCCTTGTTCTTCATCTTCAGTACAGAGACTCTCCTGACCCAAGGGGAGTGATCTATAGCCCAAGCCTGCCTGAATGGGCTTCTCTTCCTCTGCCCAGGATGAATGCTTCTCGGGCCTCTACCATGTGACCAGGGCTGAGCAGGACGTGAGCTCGTGGCAGTGTTTCCTGGAGGTCCTTGGAATTGAGGGAGAAGGCTGTCTCAGAATCACCTGGGCAGCTCCCATGGTCCTGGGCCCAGCACCACTCTGTGCCTCCTCCCTACTCCAGGCACTGCCGTTCACTATACCCCTGTTCCCGTGGGCTGGCAGGGTGGAGGCCCCTCTCACGTTGCCCAAGGGACTGACTTGGGTCTCCTGCCAACCGTTGGGGGTATGGGGTGACCTCTCAAAGCAAAGGACACCGGAGTAATCTATTCACCTGGAGTCACTGGCGTGGCCGGGGCAACCCCATCTTTCCAAGCAACTCCTGCTCTCCTGCCCTCCCTTAGACATGGAGGAAAGGCTACCCTCACTGAGCAGCTGTGCTGAGCTTCCATTCCTGAGTACTTACGGAATTTTCTAAATCCCAGCTTACATTCTTTTACTTTTCTGCTTACAGTCCCTCGGTGGCTCTCCACACCAGCCTCCAGGGCCTCCTGCTTGCCTTTCCAGCCCTGCCCGCATCCCCTCACCATCAGTGGCCACACTGAACCTCCCTTCTCTCCTAGTGGAAGCCCATGGCCTTTCCCTTCTAGATTCTTCCATGTATTCGTCCCTCTTTATAAAATCCCCTCCTTCCCTTTTCCTCCCTCTACCTTTGCTGGCTAATTCACACCACTTATTAGAGCTCATCTTAGAAATCCCTCCTCCAGGAGACCCTCCCAGCTCGCTACGACTGGCCTCAGCCCTCTCTTCTTGCCTCTCTGATAGTGCTTGTCAGACTGAGTTGTAACTATTTCCCGATAGGTTTTCTTACCAAATGCTATGTCCTTAAGGGAAGGGGCCAAGGTTTTGGTTTTTATTTTCAAATGTGGTGGAGGTGCCCTCAGCTTTCAGGGTCACATAATGGATGCTCAGGATTGATTTGTGGAATCTGGTAGGAGCTGATGGGTGGGTGAGGAACAGGTAGGCCTTCCTTGGAAAACTACCTTCCATTCCCAACCTGGATTATCTAAGTCTTTAGGTACTTTGCTCCTGTATTTCTAGACAATGGAGTTTCTGTGGGCAGAGACCATTCATTCATTCATCCATTCAGTAAATATTACAGAGCCCCTCATATGTGCCAAGCACCATGCTAACACTGGGACGTAACAGTAAAATAAAAATAACAGTATAGTAAAATAAGACACAGTCTTATAAGTTCCTAAACTCACAAAGCTTATATCTTAGTGAAGGAAACAGATAACAAACAAGCAAATATGAAAATACAATTACATATAGTGATCAGTCCTAGAAAGGACTACAGAGACTGGTTTGGGTGCTAGGACAATCATAGGAGGGACTGTGCCCCCAAACCTCTCTCCCCCAGGGGGCTAGCACACTTCTTCCTCTGCAGAGGCCTTGAGCCCCCAGAGTCCCCCCCTCTGCTGGGATTACATCAGTGTCATTCTGTCCTCATCCAGAACTATGCTGCCGAGCACTCCCAGGACCTCTTCCTTTTAACACTGCCTGCCTGTGGGGTGAAGGACTCTCCAGGGTGGGAAGGCAGATGGGTCTGGGCAGAAAGGATAACCCCTTGCTTTGCTATGGGAGGGCCTGGACTCATCAGCAGAAGGGGCAGGGTCGTTCCATCTGGGGTCTGGTTAAGTGCCATGTTTGGGCCCTACTGACACACTAGAGCAATGGTGGGATTGGTGTGGGGCTAGCACAAGAGCTGTGGCCTCCTGGCGGCACACAGAGCCACCGCTGCCAGTGCCACCAGGAAGCCTCGTGTCACTGAGTGGACAGAGACCAGGCCAGGCAACACTGTCCCTCTAGGCCTGCTGGCAGCTCTGTGGGCTTGGGCTGCTTTTTCCTCCAACAGTCATTTGCCTTGTTGGAAAACTGGTGGCCTGTGCTTGGGTGAAATCATGTGAAAGAGTTGGGGTATCCCTCTGGGGTGCTCTCCCCTGGCTTGGAAATTAGTGCCAATTACTAGGGTCCTGGGGTATTAGCAGGGAGAATGTGTTAGCCTATGTCCAGGGCAAAGGGAACTTCACTTGGAGCAGGCAGGAGGCTGGAGCAGCCGCCTGGGCAGTGGGGTTAACAAGGAAGCAGCCGAGCTCCTGCCCCGGGGCAGGGCTGACGAGGCCACCACCATCCATCCACAGGGCCCCTGCATGGAGGCACCTTTGTTTCCCCTTCAGCCGGGAGAGTGGAGGCAGGCTGCAGGGTAGAGGCTCCGCGGGCCTGAGGCCAGAAGCACTGCTCTCTCCCCGGGAGACACAGTGGCGTCTCTTGACACTCAGACATAAACCATCCCTGCTGGCATCAGCCTGGCTTCTGCTGGCTCAGGGTGGATGGGCCTTGCTTTGGGGCAGGGGCCACAGGGCAAGTTGGGAAGGGCCCTCCCCACTTCCTGGTCTGGACGGGACCCAGCCAGTTGCTAACTTCAGAGACTGCATGAAACAGAGATTGAGAACTAGAGGTTTCATAAACTTTGGGGACCTCCCAGATGCAAGGGTCTGGGTCCAGCCTCCTTTGTTCTTTGGTCCTGTCCACAGACGCCTGTGCCAGAGAGCTGGTAGGCACTCCGGGATCGTACACGTGATGATGTTTGTGCCTGAGAGAAAGGGCATGTTGATGGCAGTGTCTGGAAACATGAGATCGTGAGTGTTTATGCCCATGACTGTGTGTGTCTCAGCCTCAAGGGGATTTCTGTCCCTTGAGGCTCTGAGTGCCTCTGTGAATAAGACCAGGCTGGGATTTGTGTTTATGACCATCTGGTGTGGGCACCCACATGTGTGCGTGTCTTTGTTTCTGTGGAGCTAACCACACATTCTCTCTGGAGCTGCTTCTCTAGGCCAGGAAGGGGACACACAGCAGAGTCCCCAGAGAGGAGGGTACACAGGGCAGGGCCAGTGTGGGAACTATGCCTTCCCTAGATCTGCTTTCCATCCCATCCTTTCTGGCTCTCTCACCCTAGTCTTGGCCTGAATGGAGGGGGAGGGGAGAGGACCCTAAAAAGGCTTTGTGACCAATGGTCCTGCCAAATTCGGGGGCTAGGCATAGCTGGGCTCGCCTGAGAGTCAGAGAAGTGAGAAACTGGGCAGCAGAGAGAGAGAGAGAGAGAGATTACAGTTCCTGGAACAGAGCTCCCCTTTTTTTTTTTTTTTTTTTGCCTTGTTCTTTTTTCCTGGCTTGGAAATAAGTCTTCAATCTGAGATTAGGAGAAAAGGAAACAACCAGAAAAGGAACCAGTTTGAACCAAGATGAGCTGCTGGATGCGGACCACACCCCCAGTGTTGCTGAGTGTTCTTACCCAGATGCAATTCTGCGTGGGCGGTGGGCGGTGGGGGAGCAGGGAGCGGCACAGGGAACATTCGACTGCCCGTTCCCCACCAGGCCAGGGAGAGGCAGGACGACAGGCGAGATCAGGGGGTGGGCTCTGAAGTCAGGCAGACCTGCAGTTTAGCAGCCAGACTTCACCTCTGCGAGTCTTGGCTTCCTCTTCTGTGCCATACACGGTGATTGTGAGGACCCGACGAGGACTGGACAGCGCCTAGCACGTTGTAAACATCAGTGGTACACACAGGGGTGGGACTTGGCTCTTCTCATATATTGGCAGCATAGGCATGAAGCTGAGGACGATTGTCGGCAACATAGATCGTAACTAGGACTAGACGTAGAAGCAACCGTCTATACCAAAAGGTGCCAGCAGAGATGCCAACCAGGCTGGGATGGGGATGGGTTTACTCACAGGGGCTGGTGCCTGTAGTTGATGTGTAAACACGGGTACAGACTCATGTGCGAGGTTCTGAAGATGCAGAGGCACTGGGAGGGATACGGAGGGAAGATACCCATGGTGTTTGTTTGTTTGTTTGTTTGTGTTATTTATTTTTTTGGATACCCGTGTTTCAAAAAGTAAGACTGTGGCCTGAGAGGCTCTCGAGATGATCTAAGCAGCCAGTGTCTGTCCATCATGTCAGCTGGTTAAGGGGGTTCAGGTATGTCGGGAGAGGGCCGTTTGGGATCTTTGTCGTGGAGGTCCAAATGTTGTGCTCTTCTGGAAACCAGTGGTTTGTTTGCTCATTCACTCACTCTCCTTTTATCGATTTGATGGCTGTGGAGCCCTTGAGGGTACGCTGTGTCATACCCCCATGCCGTATGGGCCGACAGAGAAGGAAACTTGAGATTGGAACTGGAGAAGAGATCTGGGGGTGGGGGGCCCAAAGATAAACTTCTAGTCCATAGAGGGCTTTTAGAGGACTCCGCCTTGCCTCTACGTGCCGGAGAATTCGCGGATCGAAGCCGCAGCAGGAAGGATTCAGGCTAGATTTGAATTTAACAAATACTTGGCACGAGAGGTAAAGAATAGCTTCCTGATATGGTCAGGCACAGTCAGATGCCCCATCTGTTGGGATCTGGCCTGCCTGGGGCAAGAGGTGGAATAGGTGACCTCTTGAGGACCCCTCCACACCTGGCGTCTAGAATATTCCACCAGCTTGGTTGCTGACTTAGTGTAAGACCTTGGGGAGATGACTAAGCCCTAATGAGCCTCAGTTTCCTTCCCTGTTAAATCGTGACGAGAGTGTTTCCTTTCAGTTCCTCCCTGCCTTCCCGGGCTTGGGAAGGTCAAGGAGCCCACCTCTGTAGGGTTGCTCACATTTCTGAAGAAGAGGCCCCTATTTCTAACTGCAGAGAGTTTCTATGAGCTGACTTCACTGGCTATCCTCACGCTGCACCCCGAATCCATGTGCTCCCTTCACTGCCCAGGATTCCCAGAGTGTTCTCCCACCTCCCCCAAGCCTGTGTGCCTTATAAGAACAGATCTTTCCGGACATGTCAGGCAACTTCCTTCTGTTTCTCACTGTTGCTGTGACCCCTGCCTAAAATGCTCTCCCCAGTCTGCTTTAAACCTGCTGGGTTTTGGCCAGCCATTTTTCCATTAGAGGTTCAGTTTTTTTCCCCCCTGCGTCCTCCATAGCTTGTCTCCAAAATAGCATTCCTCTTTCCATGCTTGCTTTAGCTATCCCCAGTCCTGGCCATCGTGGGTGCCACTGGGTCTGCTCTTGGGGCTTAGCAGCACTGATGGAAGGACAATCGGAAACTGGGCTTGTGCACAGCAGGAACCTGAAGCAGGTGGAGAGGTGGGTTGGGTCCCCAGGAGGTAAAGGACTAGTTCTTGGAACCAGAGAGGTAGGTGGATTGAAAGAGGCCTGCTGGCGACCCTTGCTGCCCGTGCCTCCTGCCGTCTGGCCGTGTGGCCCTCCGGTGACCTGTTGCTCTTGGGGTTGGTTAGGAAAGCCAGAGCTCTGGTAAGGGGGAGATACTTTGGGAGGACAGCTGGCATCTGCCTAGAGCTGCCTTGGCCCCACGTCATCCTGGGAGCTCAGAGAATGAGTTTGCAGGACCCGCAGGCCAGGGCTAAGGTGGGGACTGAGGCTACTGCAGAGGCTTTCTGGAAGTGGAAGGAGCTGCCAGGGAGAGAGCGCTCCTTACAAGGGGCTGGGGACATCAGCTGCTATTCGGCCTCACCAGCCCCCCTTCTACCCTCAGGTCTCAGAGGGACCAAGAGGCCAACCCCAGTCTAGAAACTAAAGTGCTGATACAAACCAGGAGTGGCCCAGCTGGAGCTCTGGAGGGGGGCTTATTTATGAAAGCTTCCCTTCAGCCTCCCGTTAGAAGCTCCCCAGGGGGAGGGAGGAACCTGTAGCATCTGACCAGATGTGGAGGTCACAGAGGGAGTCCAGCCCATGCTGACTGTCCCTTTCTGGGTCTCTGTCCCTGGGCTGGTGAGAGAGGGAGGACCTGGCCTTGGGGGAATGTTTTTTCCTTCTGGCAGCTGCAGCCCAAGACCATGGCTTCCACATGTTTCTAAGCAGGCTTGATTGTCCTCTGGAGCGATGGGTCACATACATATCAGAGTCCTGGCAGAAGGGGATGGGGGGGGTGCCATGAGGGTGAGGGGGGCTGGGATTCTCTGGGTGACCTGGCAGTAGGGGTTCAACTCAGAGGGAGGAGGCCCTGCGGGAAGCTTGCTCACAGCAGATGCACTAATATAATAGGGCAGGTGAGGGCACTAGCCAGGGCTCCCTCTTCTCCCCAAACCACGGACCCACTCAGCAACACCCCCTTCTGCCGCTGGCAAGGCCTAGAACCGTAAACAGCCTGAGTCAGAGCTGGACAGCAGCTTACGAGCGTGCTGCTTCTGTCATTAGCCGTAATAGCAGCATCTCAACCAGCTGCTGGTGCCTTTCATCCAGGCCTCTCAAAGAACTTGACAGAACAGCAAAGGGTTCTATGATCCCCATATTACTAATGGGGAAACCAAGGCCCAGACGAGCCTGGCAACTTTTTGAGGCTTAACTGGAGGAGGTGGCAGGAGGCTACAAACGGGCAGGTTCTGTCCAGCCCGGGAAGGAGGTTCTGGGTTCTCACTGGGTTATCCACTTGTTTATTCTTTCTTCCCTATGTTGCTGATATCCAACAGCTACCAGCAGTAATGAGAGCTACAACGTGCATAGCACTTACTGTGACCCAGCGGAGGGAGGTGCTGGTATTATTTCCATTTTACAGATGAGGAAACTGAGTCACAGAGAGGTTAGGTAACTTGCAGGTCAGACAGCTAGTAAGTGATAGCGTCAGGATCCAAACCCCAGAAGTCTGGTGCCAGGGTTTTAACCTCAGAAATATATCGCCATTCTGGATTGTACCTAGGCCAGGCCAGTCATGCCAAGGCGGAACTCTAGCCTCAGCTCTGAGGAGAGGAGAGCCCCTGGGGAAGTTGGTCTGGGGAGTGACGTCCCGGGAAACTCAGCCTGAACCACAGTTATAGGGACGTTGTAGCAGAGATTCCTGATATGACCTTGTTGCTGGTGAATCAGAACCTGGGACCCAGGGGACAGGGCGTAACCTCACCAACCCCTCTGCCTTCTCCCTCATTGCCAGCTGTCCAGGAGCTTGCAGGGTTGGTGAGGGGGTCGGAGCTACTTGGGGCAGTGGTGGGTACAATGAGTGTGTTCTTGGAAGAGAGCCAGCTGCCTTCCTCATGTAAGACAGGGAAGGAGTCTTTGTCCCCATCTCCAACCCTCCGGCCTCTGATGCCCACCTTCTTCTCAGGAATGTACAGCCACGCACAGCCCCAGGTGACTTCCTGTCCTGGCTGCCCAGAGGCCCAGAGACCCTGCTCCAATCTTCTCTGCAGCCTTTCTGGGGCTGGGGGTGACAGCAGGATAAAAGCCAGCCTGGGGATCGGTTCTGTCAGAGCTTGCTGTGGGGGCTAAGGCAAGTCATTTACGCTCTCCGAAGGGCCTCTGTTTCCTTACCTGTGAAACAAGCATGTGAATCCAGTACTGTGCCTAACAGCCTGATTCTTGGATGTTCAGAAGAGAAAGTCTCTTGGGAGATGCCTGGGCACCCTGCAGACACAGGCAGTGGGCGGGGGTGGGGTAGGAAATACTGGGAAATCATGCTAGGCAAGGCCGCTGGCCATTTCTAGTGCATGCTTCCATTTCAACTATTTGCAACTTTCTGAAAAGTTCATGGTTTGGGGATTTGTATTTTTTTTGGTCATTTTTTCCATATTTGGTCATGGCCTGGAGCAATGATTTTTGGAAAGATAGAGTAAAAAACCCCTTCAGCTGTTTGTGAGCATTGCAAACACCCACAAAAAAATATCCTTTTTCCATTTAGAAGAAACAACAACATAGTTCTGTTTTCTTTTTCAACTCAAATAACTCACAAACAACTCCAAAGACTTCAAACTTGGCTAGTAATTAATCCTTAATGAAGGGGACTGTACAGTGTGTGCTTTGCAAAGTTGGGGAAAGAGTGGTTTCAAATTCAAAAAATTACTGATGCTTAAAAAAACTCAGCATTCTTTTCTTGCTTGCTGGCCCTCACCCCTAGACAGCAGCCCCCTCTTCATCAAGCTAGAGTGGACCCCAAATCTAGAACCATAGCCCCTGTGGGAGTGATTCTGGAAGGAGGTGGCCAACCTTCTGCCTGAAGATGCCGACCATTTCGTTTCCTGCTCAGAGTGCTCTTTGCCTGTTGCACAGACTGATGGACTGAGGCTGAGCAAAGTGGGAGTCAGGCCTCTCCCTGCTTTGCAGGATGAAGGGAGCTGGTCTTTGGAAAGCTTATGTTTGAGGTCCTTATCCCAGGAAGTTTCCAGGAGGCACCTTATAGTCTAACAGTCACTAGTTCCAGAGTCATGGGACCCGCCAGGGGAAGAATCCAGAAGGGCCGGCCTCTAAGAAGGGAAGTGATGACGGCTCACGTGCCTGGAGGAAATGGGGGGCTCTCTACTGTGTGAGCAGGGGAGCCCTCCCCCATCAGGCCACATCCCCTGGGCTCCATCCAGAAACTAGTGTTGGGGGCCTCTTTCCTTTCAGCTACCCCTCCCCCAATCCCTCTTGGCTTCTTTCAAACTCTCTCTAGCCCTGCCTACTCCAGCTCGGGAGAGGACATGCCAGTCTTCTGGCATGCAGTCTTCTGACTGCTCCTGCTCACTCTGCTATTATCTGTACATCCACACCTGCCCCAGAGGGCAGCGAGAGCCTCGATTCCTGGAAATGGGCTCTCTTCACCTTGCAAACCAAGACAGTGACTGGAGCTGGGTGTTCTAGGGCCTGGAATGGAGTGACAGGAGGTGGCCGTGTGGAAAGAAACTTGGAAGCCTGATGCCTGAGACCTAAGTCCGCCAGATCCACCACCTGCCTCCCACCTGCCCCTGACAGACCTCACCTGTCCTTGGCTTCCTCACAGGACTAGCACCCGGGTGGGGTTACACCCTCTCCAGAGCCCGTTTCAGGCCCAAGGATCTGACTTGGCCTCGTGCTCTCAGGGCTCTCGATGTGAGTGGGCATCCACATATATGCATATGTACACACACACACCAGATTTTTTTTACTGATTTTGGACATTTGGGGAATGGGGACCTGCGAGTTCCTAACGCCAAGGAGCAAGAGAATAAACCGATTCTGGGGTGGGCCACATCCAGACATGAGGAGTCCCTTGGCCAACCCCCAGAGTCCTGCAGCCAGGCATCAGAGACCAAGGGAGTTAAGTGGGCAGGGGCCATGGATAGAAAGAACCACAGAAGGTTCTGCCAGCTGAAAGAGTGGAGGATGGACCCTGAACTTGTCTACCAGCCAATGCCAGGATGTCATTTTCTCACATCTGGTCCCACATCTGGAAGCAGCCAGATGATCCTTTCAAAATGCTGACGAGGCCTGCCCCGTTTGCCTCAGGGAGAAGGCCATTTGGTGACACTGTCTCCAGACCTCATCATCTCCAGATGGTAGCCCATATCTCAGCTGGGATCCTCTGGGCACACCCACGGGACCCTGCAGCTGGGAGTGGTTCGAGGCAGCTGCCTGGAGCAGGGGCTTTGCCTTAGCCCCTTGTCAGGCACTAGAACCTATGGTACATTTCCATTTCCTGCTAGGCAGCTGTTGGCCTCCCACCTTGCCTCCTGGAACTCGCACATTCTGCCAGCTGCCATTCCGGCCCTTGGGGCCCAGCTGCCTTAGCCTTTCCATCTGACAGTCATGTGACCACGGCTTCTAGCTGTTGACCTCTGACTGTGGAAAGCAGAGAAGATCTATGTCAGGAGAGGCCATTCTTCCCCGCCTCTCCGTCCCTAGGACCCAGCTCTGGCCCATCTGGACCCTCCAATCCTCTTCCTTGGCTTCACAGAGGAAGCAACAGGAAGCAACAACCCCATACTTTTGAGAGGTCTGCCCTATGGACCATGGAGGAGAGGAAACAGGGAGGTCCTGCCCTCAAGGAGCTTAGAGTCTTGAGGATGAAAGGAGGCTTCAGAGGACTGAGAGCCCTTAGTGGGAAGTCATAGTCATGTACTTCATGAATTGTATGCCTGAAGGTCCAGAAAGTCAGAGATGGGAGTGGCTACTGTATTGGGGGTCAGGGGAGGCTTCCTGGAGGAGGTGTTAACTGGTCAGGACGGGACGGCCTGGAGCCTCCTAACCTGGCTTCTAGTGGTCCCCAGTTACTGTGTTAGGGCCAGGGGTGACTGGGCGGTCTCCCAGGCTGACAGTGGTTCCCACGAGCTGGGGAGAGCCAAGTGGACACAGAGGGCGCTGTGGAGGGGCGGGGGAGTTGCCGAAACGCACACGTTTGTTTCTGGTTCTTCTTGGTTTAGGCTCCATTCCTCAGCCTGCCAAGTCAGCCTGAGGTGGGCTGCAGCGCCCTCCTGTCTCTGTCTCAGCCTCTGCTTCTCCTTTGTGGTACCTTTGCTGGACTTGCGTTTGCATTCCCAGGTGTGGCCTGATTCTCAGTTGAGAGAGGAAGAAACTGAGTGTCAGGGCATCCGAGTACTTGTCCCCAGGGCTGCCCGGTCCCACCCCCCTCCCTTGGGTGCAACAAGCTCCTGTTACACACCGCCCCCCAACCACCCAGCTCCACGTGGCACAGTCCACGATCTGTTCTAGGAGCCTCTCATAGATACCAACTTCTTTGTAGATTGAAAAAAGCCATGTGCGGAGGCAACAGATTATAGATCCAAGACTCAAGTCTCACAGATGTGAAACAGTTAAAATAGTTCCAGGCACATATGACGATGGCCAGAGTGAGCAGTGCGGCCCCTGCCACGACTCCCTGTTGCGCACAGGCCTCGGCCCCAGCGTCCCAGTCCAGTTTACTCGGCCTCTCCAGATCCCGCTCCTGCCAAATCTCTCTGGCCTCAGCATTCCCGATCTTTCTCCCTGTCATAACCCTAAGGAACTCACTGCGCTTTCCAAGTTACTCTTCCTCCCTCCCCTTATGCTGTAGCTACCTTCTGCAGTACCTCTCCTTCTGTGCACCTGCAAACTCCTATTCAGCTTCTAGATGCCTGCTTATTTATCACCTCCTCCAAGAGGCCTTCCCTGATCCTCAGCACTGGTCATACTTCTGCTCCCATAGTGCTGTGTGTGTAGGTACCCTGAGCCCAGCTCCTACACACCGCTTTGTAACTGCCTTTTGCTTTTCTGATTCTCTCTGGACTGTAGGCTCTTTGAGGGCAGGACGGTAACCATCCTATTCCCCATTTGCCCCCTGCTGCCTAGCATGGTGCCTAGCATCGTGTAGAGCACCTGACCCATACTGTCGGAATACAAGTAAGCGGAGCTGGTGAACACACGAAGGAGGGGGATGATAGTCATCGGTGGGAGGGTGAGGGAGGTGGTGCTCTATCAAGAGGGTAGATCCTGGGCTCAAACCGAAAGGAGAATGGAGAGAACAAGGATCACTCTACTCATAGCTAACGTTTACTCTGTGCGAGGCTCTGTTCCAAGCACTTCCTAATTTTATCTTTACAAAAACCCTATGGGGTGGGCACTATTACGGTCTGGATTTAGGGATGAATGGAGTGGGAAAGGGGAATAATCATGAGTTGGTAGAGACAAAAAGGCATTTTATGTTAGGAAAACAGCGTAAGGAGAGATACAAAAGCACTTGGTAGGACACATGTAGGGACCTTTGTGGAGCGGTAGGAGCCGAGGACTTGGTTGAGGAAACCATGGGAGTGAGAATTGATGAGGTCCAGGGGAGCTAAATCACAGAATTCTTTACATTTTGGGCTCAGAAGTTTGTCTTGATTTAGGCCTTGGAAAGCCACTGCCACTCTCTCAGGAGGAGACTGGTGGGGTTGGATTTGGCCATGATGTTGATGAATGAACGAGAAGGGAAAAAACAGGCAAGCCGGCCAGAAGGAGGGCATTGGCATACTCCCCTCCCTTCCTGTTCCTCCGACCATTTGGAATCTTCCCTTTCATCACTGCCCACTCTAGGTGCTGACATAGGTGGCCTGGGGACCCCCGCAGCGGGCCTCCCTCGGCTCCAGACTGCCTCCTCTCTGGCTTGGCTGAGGCTGGCTGCTCAGGGCTGTGACCGTGACCTGGGCTGGGCTGGATTTCTCCTCCACAGTCACTCCTGCTAATGAGAAGCAGTTGTGCTTGCCTCGAGCATGTAGGAGGTAGAGGGAGAGAGGATGGCCCAGGCCCTTGCTCACTCCTGTGGGTCTCCCCCACCACCCTCTGGGTCTCATTCTTCAGCAACTTCTAACTAGTACCTCCTCTTTCCCCCCAGGTCAGCAGCCTGCCTGCCCTCAATGCTGGTCCGTTCTTTCAAGGCTCTCTTTGGGGTTCCAGGACAAAGATGCTGCCTGGGGGTGGGGTTCCTAGTGTCTGTAAACCCATCATCAGGGATCCCTGTCATAACTTCCTCTTGCTGTCTGCCTCTTTCTTTTCTTTCTTCCTGTTGTCAGATGAAAGGGCTTAGGCCACATGGACTCTGAGGTCCTTCTTGTTCCCATGTGATTTTTCTCTTGCATCCTTGCTTTCTCCATTTTCCCCTCTCTACTACAGCTTCTCAGGGGTCTGGGACCTTCTTAGCTGAAGAGGACATGTCTTGTCCTCTTCTCATTCCCCTATCATTTGAGACTCCTCCTCCAGGAAGCCTGCCATGACCACCCTGTCTTGTTAGTGCTCCAGAAAAAGCCCAGGCCCAATGCCCCTGGGTAGGAAGGGAGTCCAGCATCGATATCCAGGCTTTGCAACTTCGTGGCTCCTCTGAACTGTTCTCTCAGGTTGGGGAGGGTGGGGGAAGGGGTGGAGTGCAGATGGGAGTGGGGATAGTGGAGAGGGGATGAGGACACAGACATTCCAGCACTTTCCCTGCTGGAAGCATCCAGAATACCTAGTTTTAGGAAGGCTGAGGAAAGAGGCCCAGAGTTGTTCTCTGGCTCACTTCTAGCTCTTCCCAGATGCAGGCACCCCCTTCCCTCAGATCCATTAACCCTTAAAGCTCAGTCACAAAGCCTCCTTTGGGCCTGACCCTTGCTCTGGGCTTTCCTTAGCTCCACTGCCCAGCTGGGAGCCACCCCTCCCCGCTCAGCCCGCCAGGCTGCACAGGCCTGTGTACTGCCAGGGCCCAGGGTTAAGTGCTAGCCAGCCCAGACTCTCTCCCCAGCCCATCCCTACCCCACAAAGTGTGTCAGAGGCCTGCTGACACCCCTCAGGACCCTGCTCTTTCTTCTTTTCTCCTCCCTGAGGCCTTTTTTATGGCGATGCTGTGGACGGCGCACGTCTTCCAGAGTAATATGTTCAGGATTAGGCCGCACAATGAGGTTATGACTCCCTCCTGTGCAGCCCCCACCCAGGGGAGCTTGCCCTACATCTGGTCGGCGCACATCTGGCTCAGACTCACAGCTGGCCAGATGTTGTGTCCCTCTGAACCCAGACCTGCAGCTTGCTCTGCTCGTGGCGGGAGCTGCACGCACAAGCACACACACACACACACACACACACACACACACACACACACACACCCTTCTCTTTGGAGCATGAAGGACTGAGATAATCTGGTCTCCAAGGAGAGCTTGACCTTGGTGCGGTGATTCCTCCTGTGCCTGGTGGGGCAGGCGGGCTGTTGGGACACATCTGTGGAGGTATGCACATATTGGGTTCCCCGCTTCCAGCCCAGGCAAGCTAGTGGGAAGGACCTGCTTGAAACCGGGCTTGGAGTCTGTAGCCTTCCCCTGCTGACCACCCCCTCCCAGGCCAGCTGCTCTCAACCAAACCTGGGGCACTAATTTGGAGGCCCTCCAGGCCCTGAGCCACACAAGCTCTCCCGTCTCATGCTGAGGAGCCCCCCTGTGCCTTCTGGTGCTCACCCAGCTTCTTCCCACCCTTGTCTCATTTTCCTCTCTGCCACCTTTCGGAGTCCACAGCTTGGGCAGTTTGAAAGCCCAAAGGCACAGAGAGAGACTAAGCACCCTAGGCCCTCAAATCACTGGGAGGTCATCTGCCAGGTCTGTTTGCCCACTGGTATTGGCAGAGGCTGGCCAGGCAGATCCAGGGAGGGAAAGGAGACAGGCAGTGACTAGGTGCCAGCTGTGTATCAGGCACTGATCTAGGTGCTTTCAATGTGTCATCTGACTTAATTCTTGCAACCACTTCTCAAGGCAGCTACTGGTGTCTCTGTTTTACACATGATTGGAAGGCATGGCTCAAAAAGGTTAGATCTCTCACCCAAGGTGACATGGCTAGGAAGAAGCAGAACCAGGATTCTAAACCTAGTCTGTGTGACTGCAAATTACGTGCCCTTGTGCCATGCTGTCTCCCTGGCAACCTCACCGGTGAGTGCCCCTAGCCATCCACAGGTCCTCCTTCTTGGCTGCTGTAGTCTCTGGATCTTCAGCAGCCGAGACGCTGAGGCTGTGAGCTTTGGCCTTCCTGCCAGGCCAGGCAGGGCTGCCTGGGAGCTGGGGGAGTTGGGGGAGTGGGGGGGCAGGGGAGTGTAGCAAGGGGTGCTGGGCTGAGGTTGTAGTGTTGTTTGTAACCAGTGGGTTTTCTGCCTGGTTGGTCAACGGCCTGGGGACTGAGGTCTCACAAACACAATTAGGAGTTGAGAAAACTGGGTGGTGTAGGATGAAAGGCAGGCAGATGGACCGAGGAGGCATCTGTGGGGAACTTGGGAGCGTTCCATGGCTGTGGGGCAGAAGGCGCCTCATTAGAGGGAAAGAGGGGGCCACAGAGCCCAGGCCGCTATTGTTGCCTTATCATTCCATCAGCCTCCAAAGTGCTCCCAGCAGATGGAACATTCCAGCAGCACCTCCTGGGGGCCCTTCTTCCTGACCGCAGAATGTGGGACCCTAGAGGGACAGCAGTTGTGCGGGAGGGGGTGGACAGGCAGCCTCCAGCTTGACCATGACTGACTGGGTCTCATGGCAGCTCTAGTGCTTGGCTGCCTTGGGCTTGGAGAGCAGGAACAGTGGCCTCACCCCTCTCTCACCTGATCCCAGTACACAGCCACAGACACACACACACACACACACACACACACACACACACACACACACAAATTGCCTCCCCATCCCCGCCCCCAAGTAAAACCACTGTTCTGTATCTCTGCCTACCTCGAACAGAACTGTCACTGTAGAGACGAAGTCGAAGCACAGAGAAGGCAAGTGACTTGTCCAACGTCAAATTCACATGTTATCATCTCAGTCTGCATCCAGAGCCCAGCCCGCCCTAGGGAGACATCACAGGGCAGTGGGAACAGCACAGCCTAGGGAGTCATCATCCAGACGAGATTAAAAACCCAGCCCAACCTCTTCTCTGCACTGTGACTGAACATTTCCGAGCCACAGTTTCCTCTTCAGTGAACTTGCACATTTGTGGGCAGAATGAGAGACAATGTAACAGGTGCTTAATAAAGAGGAGCTGCCATTCACAGCAGTGGCCGGGATATTGGCTGGGTCCATAGTTGGAATGCAGCTAAGATGCTGGGCTGGATCTGGGGCAATGATATTCAAATGGGTTGGTTATAGTGCTTTATGGACTTCTGTTTTGGGGACAAGAGGGGTCCATTCCGTTGAGGTCTCTTAAGAAGTCCAGAGCTGAGTTTTTCCCCACCTCTATGTGTGTTGGTGTAGGGGAGCCCCGAGGTTGGATGCAACCAGATGTCAGGTGCAGTGAGATGTTTGGACCCTCATTCATTTCTGACTGTGGAGAGTAATTTGCCCCAGGAAAGGAGGCAGCTGTGCTTGCAGGCATCTACGGGAGGAATGGTCACAACCACCCCTCCTCCCCTGTTCCCCAGCTTTGGGACACCACAGCAGAGCTCTGGGACCAGCACCTTTCTAAAAAGCTAGGAATGGGGAGGTGCTCTTAGGTTTTAGTAAAAGGAGAGACTTCAGCTCGCTCCACTTCGGGAGTTTTCTACTTGGAAAGAAGCTACGTGTACTACAGGAGGCATATTATACCCCTGGGTGTGAGGGAAATATTGGTACCTCTAGGGCTGCATTCCATCTCCCAGGGGATGGGCAAACTCTCCAGCTCTCCCCCGGGGCAGGTCAAGAAGGTTCAGCCAGCCAGGGACAAGGCCAGCCTTGACCATTTGTGGTCCCCGGCATTGGGAGCCTGGTCTCTGGTGTGCAGCTCACTCCAGCTGACCTTTTGGGGGACATATTAGAAGTGTTGAAACAGTCTGGCTCAAAGGCAGCTCTACCCTGGGGAGCCTGAAATTCTTTTTCTACTAATGATCCTTTGAAATAATCCTTTTAATCAGGTTTCCCCTAGGAAGAGTCTAGAACACACTTTCTTAACAAATTTTCACTTGTCTCTGTCACACGTGGGGCAGGCCTAGCAACAATTTGCTATTTAGACAGAGCAGGAGCTGTGCAAAAAATGTAGCAATTCTAGCTACCCTTTGGGAGACCTTCCCCACTGACTAGCCCCAGCCGGAGCATTGAAGGTGTCTGCTAGCTCCTTTTCTTATGCTCTAAAACTGAGGTGGGCAGGGCTTGCGTAGAGGAAGCTGGTAAAGAGGAACACACAGCCATGGCCAGATAACCAGCAGCACCTCATGTAGAAATAATCACGTGTGCTGGAAGCCTGAGAGGTGGGACTTTTGAGAGCTTGACAAAAGCTCTCTGCACCATCTATTAGCCATTCTGGGTCATTCTTTAGCCCAAGATGCTCTGAAGTAAAATGTAAGTTCCCTAGTTAAAGTAAAATAGAAGCCTAGAAGAAAAATAACCTAGAAGTCTGGCAAGACACTGAGCGACATGTTTATAATGCTTATTATCTTCAGGTAGTAGGAGTTCTAGTGATTTTCATGTCTTACTTGTATTTATCTGTGAACTACTTTAAGATTTATTTTTGAGAGAGAGTGAGCACAGGTGGAGAGAGGGTAGCAGGAGAGAGAGAAGCTGTCTCCTGCCAAGCAAGGAGCCCCATGTGGGACTCGATCCCATGACCCTGGGATCGTGACCTGAGCGGATGGCAGATGCTTAACCAACTGAGCCACCCAGCGCCCCCTGTGAATTACTTTTGAAATACGAAAAGAATTTATTTCAGATTTTCCTAAAGGAAGATCACATTATGACATCATTCATTTGTGCTTCAGTAAAAGTTAGCTCTGGTTCTTTTCCTGAGGGCAGGATAAGCTAGAGGGATGAAGATCACTTCTGAAGCCTTAAACCTAATATGGTATACCATACCTGTAGATAATGGGACCATCAAATGTCTGTGGAATTAACTGATCAATGGATTTTTAAGGACTGATAAAGAGGTAGGAGATACAGAAATTTGATAGAGGAAAAATTGAGCCTGGAGGTCCTCTGATACAAAGAGTAGAGACCAGTCTCTCTTAAAGGGAAACGGGAGACAGGAGACCATTTCTCTGGTGGTCAAATGAGTCCTATCATTTCCATTCCTCCCTGAAATGCCTGCATTATGGATCTTTGGGGAACCCTATCGATAGACTTGAGTGGTCTGGTCTTGGGAGCCTTAGTCCCATGAGGACTCACACACTTTGAGAGTCAGTGGGACATGGATGCCCTTGACCAACTAACTTGCCTGTGTTGGGAGAATCTGCAATCAAATTCTATATATTCCACTTTCTGAACATCTCTCTGTTCTACCAGTTCTCTTCGTCTTCACTCTTATCTCACTTGGAATTATGGCAGTAGCCTGCTCACTGGTCTAACTCCAGTCTTAACATCTATTCTTCAGGCTACTGTCAGAATAAATCTTAATATGCAGCTATGACCTTAACATGATACTGCTTCAAACTGTTCATCAGCTTCTCACAGCACTCAGGATAAAGTCCAGGCTCCTGGCGTGCAGGTCTTTGATGAACATCAGAGACAACATAGCAGGTGCACAATAAATGGGAGATGCTGTTGGCAGGGGCGGCCAGGATATTGGCTGGGCTAGTGGTCAGGACATAGGCTGGGGTAGGGGCTGAGATGAGGCACTTCAATGATCACTTCCACCTTGGAAGGTGGAAAGGTGGAAGTGATCATTAAAGGGATGGTAACGGTGATCTGTGAATCGAACCTCCGGTTTAGGGTCCAGAGGGGTCCACTCAGGTGAGGGCTCCCAGGTCATGCTCAGGTGAACCTCTGCCCCACTACCAGAAGCACTGATATGTGAGAGTCCTGAAGCTTGGTGTGACCAGATGTCAAGTGCAGTGGGACTGTGTGGCTCCTGGCTCCGTACTGGCTGTGGAGAGTGTTGGCCCCAGGAGAGGGGTCTGCCGCCTATTATGGTACAGCCCACCAAGCTACGGTTTCACACTGGGTAGAGTGGGAAACAGCTTTATTGAGATGTAATTCACATACCACACAGCTCACCCATGTAAAGGGTACAATTCAGTGGTTTTTAATATATTCACAGAGTTGTGCAACCTTCACGAAAATCAATCTTAGAGCATTTTCATCACTCCACAGAGAAACCCATACTTTTTAGCTTCCTACCCACCCCCCGCCCGCCCTAGGCAACCACTAATTAGCTTTTTGTTGCTATAGATTTGTCTATTCTGGACATTCCTTGTAAGTGGAATTATGCAATATGTGGTCTTTTGCGACTGGTTTCTTTCTTAGCGTCATGTTTTTAAAGTTCATCTGTGTTGCAACTTCTATCAGTACTTTGTTCCTCTTTATTGCCAAATAATATTTCGTTGTATGTCTTTGTGTGTATATATACACATTTTGTTTATCCATTCATCAGTAGATGGACATTTGGGTTGTTTCTACTTTTTTTTTTTTTTACTATTATAAATAATCCTGCTTTGAACATTTGTGTATCAGTTTTTGTAGGAATGCATGCTTCCTTTTCTCTTTAGTGTATACCCATAAGGTAGTGGGATGGCTCAGTCATATGGGAACTCTGTTTAACCTTTTGAGGAACTGCCAGACAATTTTCCCAAAGGAACTACTCCCTGCAGTGGTGTGTGAATGTTCCAGAAGTTTCTCCACATCTGTACTAGTATTTGTTATTACCTGTCTTTTTTCTTCTAGCCATCCTAGTGAGGGCTAGATGATGTCTTACGGTCTTGATTTGCATTTCCCTAATGACTAATGATGTTAAGTATCTTTTCATATGCCTATTGGCCATTTGTTTATCTTCTAGGTGAAATGTTTACTCAAGTCCTTTGCTCATTTCTGAAACCAGTTGTTTGTTTTTGTTGTTGTTGAGTTGCCCTTTGCCTGTGTAAAAATTTTTTGAATTTTGGCCAATTCAAAATTGAGCTGTTTACCTTTTTATTATTGAGTTGCAAACATTATGTGTACGTTTGGGGAATGTTGTCATCTTCACAGTATTAAGGCCTCTGATTTAAGAGCAGAGGGTGTGTTTCCTTTTAGTATTTAGATCTTTCATTTCTTTCTGCAATGAATTTTGTAATTTTGAGAGTTTAAGTTCTACATTTGATTGGTTATATCTATCCCTAGATATTTTATTCTTTTTGATGCTATTATAAACGAAAGTGTTTTCCTAATTTCATTTTTGGATGATTCATCACTAGTATATAGAAATACAATTTATATATGTATATACACATATTATTACAAATACAAGGAATCTATATCTTGTACCTGTAAAGTTACCGAACTCATTCATTACCCCTAATAGTTTTTTCTTAATGTATTCCTTAATAGATTCCTTAGGATTATCTCTCCAAGGTCATGTCATGTTGTAAATACATATTGTAAATACATCAGTTCAGATAGATTTAAGTCTTCCTTTCCAGTTTCGGTGACTTTCATCAAATTTTCTTGCTTATACATTTTTTTTTTGTGGTCAGAAAAAAATCTAAGTCTACTATTTGTTACGTGTGAAAATATTACGAACTTCAAATTTTAGTACCTATGAGTAAAGTCATTTTGGAATGCCTAGCCATGCTGCCCGCTGGCTCACATACTTTCCATGACCATTTTTACCTTACAATAGTGGAGTTGAGCCCCTACAATACAGATCATATATGAGGCTGTCATCGCTTGGATCTGCTCCGTTACGAACCAGTGATGCACTTATAATTTGACACAGTTTCAAGTGACACATGTATCACTATTATATGACATTTTATTTACTATTTTTTAAAGATTTCATTTATTTATTTGACAGACAGAGATCACAAGTAGGCAGAGAGGCGGACAGAGAGAGAGAGGAGGAAGCAGGCTCCCTGCTGAGCAGAGAGCCTGATGTGGGGCTCTATCTCGAGGACCCTGGGATCATGACCCGAGCTAAAGGCAGAGGCTTTAACCCACTGAGCCACCCAGGCACCCCAAAGATTTTATTTATTTGAAAGGAGAGAGCACGAGCAGGGGGAGGGGCAGAGGGAGAAGCAGACTCCCCGCTGAGCAGAGATCCTAATGCAGGACTCCATCCTAGGACCCTAAGATCATGACCTGAGCAGAAGGCAGAGGTTTAACCGATTAAGCCACCCAGGCACCCCCATTTTATTTACTATTAACAGTGCACACCTGTCATGTCAAAACAAGAAAAGAAAAGAAAAGTGAACTTTGAACGTCATACTTTGAGGCCACAGTGGACTGTGGATTATTTTGTTATCGGATTAAATGATGAAGGATATTTATTATGCAATGACATTATAGCTATGCTAAAAGAACACAATATACATCAGTGTTGTCAGAGTAAATATTCCTCACAAGATCCCCAAGTCACAGGAAAACAATGGTTGGAAAAATTAGAAAATTTAAAGTGGAATATCTCATCACAGCAGAATTCTTCAAAAAATAAAAGATGAAAATCAAGCAACCAAAGTTTCCAAGAGGCTCATTTGTTAGCAAAGAAAGCTGTTTACAAATGGCAAGTTAATTAAATCGTGTTTGATTGTAGCAACCGAAGAATATGTCCAGAGAAAATAAACACATTTAAAGACTATTAGCCTTTAGGCAAGAATAGTTGTTCAAAGAGCTGAGGACATTAGGAACAATATAACTAGTAAACTTAGAGACAAGGCAAATGATTTCAAGTGGTTTTACTTGGCTCTGGATGAGTTGACAGATGTTAGTGATACTGTCCAGTTATTATTGTTTGTTTAAGGAACCAATGCCAAGTTTGAAGTGACTGCAGAATTGGCCCCAAAGAATAGTCTGAGTAGAGCAAACACAGGTGAGAATAGTTGAGAAAACACTAATTCAGTGCAACCTGAAGTGGAATCTGCTAAGATGTGTTATAACTAATGGTGACAAAGATATGTCTAGAGAAGGGAACCTGGGTGGCTTAGTCAGCTAAGTGTCCAACTCTTGATCTCAGGGTGGTGAGTTCAAGCCCCATGTTGGGGCTCCACGCTGAGCATTGAGTGCACTTAAAAAAAATTTTTTTAAAATATATGTGCAGAGTCTAAATAGGCTTAGTTGAGCTAATTCACAAGCCTTATGAAAATGGAAAAGGTGTTTAAAGCCTGTAGTTACTCATTATATTATTCACTGGCAGGTACTTTGAAGAAAGATTTAATCTATCATGTGTTAATCAACCAGTTGTGTCATATGCATATATATCTATATAGATATAAATATAGATATTGATAGATAGGATAAACTCTTGCGAGTTTAACCATTGCCAGTTCTGTAAATTTTCATCAGAAATAAGAGCCAAATCTGTAACCTCTCCTATCATACAGCAGTTAGATGGCTTCACAGTAGTAAGGCTTTATTGTGATATTTTTGAGTTCAGAGCTGAGATAGAAATGTTTCTGAATCAGAAAAACTGTCTCCCTCCACCACTGTTATCAAACACTGAATGGCTTTGGAATTTAGCTTTTGCTGCAGACTTGATAATAGTCATTGGTGAATGGAGCCTAACATTACAAGGCAAAACAATAGTTATCTGTGAGATTTTTATTCTGATAAAGTGATCTCGACCACAAGGCCTGTTGTTTGAATCACAAGTAATGTCAAGCTGCCTTATATACTTCTCGTGCTATCAGAAATTCGAAGCAAGATATCTCCATTCCCACGCAAATGTGCAGGAAAGTATTTTCTGAGTTCAAACTATAGTCCCATCTGTGTTTCACCGAACACTGATGCAAGTGCAAAGGAAATTTCCATATCTCAAAATTCATTTAGCTGTGCAATTGAGGAACTTCCACCTAACCTTCAATTGGACATGACTAACCTGCAATGTAATGACAGGCTAAGAGGCAAATAGCAAGAGGAGAGTCTCAGAGAATTCTATAAATACCTTCCAAGTGATGAATATGCTCAAGTAAAATCATATGCTTATGAACTGGTATCAATATTTGGCAGTACTGATTTGTGTGAAAAGACATTTTTGAAGATGAAATACATCAAATCTCATTACAGATCAGCATCACCAGGTGAACATTTGCAATCAGTTTTGATGGTAAGAGCACTAACTTCGCATCCCAATTAAGGGAAGTGTTATTCCCCTATCCCACCCCAGAAAAGAGTTCACTCATTCTCATTAATAGACCTGTGTTACCAAATATTGTACTCAATTATTCTATTTTGAATTTCATCAGTAAAAAGTATGGTGAGGCGCCTGGATGGCTCAGTCAGTTAGGGACTGACTCTTGATTTTGGTTCAGGTCCTGACCTGAGAGTCATGGGATCGAGAGCCCTTCCCTGGGCTCTGCACTAGGCTGGGATCGTACTTGAGATTCTCTCTCTCCCTCAACCTCTGCCCCTCTCTCCATTCATGTGCATACTCTCTCTCAAATAAATAAACCATTTTTTAAAAGTATGGAAATTAATCTTTTTCTCTTCTTCTTTAAATACCTATAATATATCATTGATTTTACCTCTTGGCCCACAAAGTCTAAAATACCTACTCCTTGGTGCTTCATAGAAAAAGTTTCCTGACCTTTAGCTTTTTCATTTTGCAAAATGAAAACCAAGCCCCCTTCTATTTCCCAACCTCATCCTTGTCTTTTTTTTTCTTTTAAAGATTTTATTTATTTGACAAACAGAGATCACAAGTAGGCAGAGAGGCAGGCAGAGAGAGAGGAGGAGGAAGCAGGCTTCCTGCTGAGCAGCGAGCCTGATGCGGGGCTTGCCCTGATACCAGGACTCTGGGATCAGGACCTGAGCCAAAGGCAGAGGCTTTAACCCACTGAGCCAGCCAGGTACCCCCTCATCCTTGTCTTTAAACCTTCTAGCCTTCTATCCTGTAGTTGCCTGATGTCACTCTTTTTTTTCTTTTTAAGTAGGCTCCATGCCCAGTGTGGAGCCCACCATAGGGCTTGAACTCACAACCCTGAGATCAAGATCTGAGCTGAAATCAAGAATCCCAGACTTAAGCGACTGAGCTACCCAGGTGCCCTGTTACATTTCCTCTCTTGAGATCTTTGCACATGCTGCTCCTTCTGCCTGGAATACTCTTCCACTTCTTCCCCCACTTCTGTTGGTTGACTCTTTATTGTCCTTCAGGTCTTACCCTAGATTTGACTTTTTCAAAAAGTACTTACTGACATCTCCCACCAGTGTGCGAACGGTATCTCAGGAACTTCCATAGCACCCTGCATCTCCCCAGTCTCAGTAATCTTTTTCAAATTGCACATGGCAGAAAGTACAAGAACACATGATGGAAAAGAAAGTTTTCTGCCTGTTTCAGACTCCAGACACTGAATTCCTCTTTTTAGAGTCTTCCACTATTACATTTTCTTGGGGGTCCTTGTAGAGATTGTCAGCCTATGTAGGGCATGCATTTATGGTTTGTTTGTTTGTTTTGCCAGTGATAGCATACTATACACATCATTCTGAATCTGGGTGTTTTTTCACCCACCTGCTATTAACTTAGAAGTTTACTCCATTGGGGCGCCTGGGTGGCTCAGTGGGTTAAAGCCTCTGCCTTCAGCTCCGGTCATGGTCTCAGGGTCCTGGGATCGAGCCCCACATCGGGCTCTCTGCTCAGCAGGGGCCATGCTTCCCTCTCTCTCTGCCTGCCTCTCTGCCTACTTGTGATCTCTCTCTGTCAAATAAATAAAATCTTTAAAAAAAAAAAAAGTTTACTCTATATACAGAACTGCATGATTCTTTAAAAAAAATGTCAGAAAAAAATTTGAGATAGAATTTATATACAATAGAATTTATATACAATATAGAATTTATATACAATAAACACCAATTGTAAGTGTATGATTCTATTAGTTTTGGCAAGTGTATATAGCCATGTGAAACACTACCACATCATGTTACAGAACATTTCCCTTACCCCAGCAAGGTCCCTCATGCCCTAGGCAATCCCTGATTTGCTTTCTGTCACCAGAGTTTAAATTTTTATCTCTAGAATTTCATTTCAGTGGAATTACCACATACAGATTATTTTCTATCTGGTATCTTTTGATAAGCATGTTTCTGAGACTCACCCATGTTATTACATGCATTACGTCCCTTCCACTTTCTTGCTAAGTAATATTTCATTGTATGGATATGCCACAATGTGTATCCATTCACCTGCTGATGGATATTTTAATTGTTTCCAGTGTCGGGCAGTTAAAACTACCGTGAATGCATGTGTACAAGTTTTCTTTTTCTGGGATAAATATGGAGGAATGGCATGCCAGGGTGTCATGGAAATGGTTTGATCTTTTAAGAAACTACCAAACTGTACCATTTTCCTTTCCTGGAAGTTCATGAGAGTTCCAATTGTTCCACATCCTCCCCAACATTTTCCGTGATCATTCTTTCTAACTGTGGCCCTTCTGGTGGATGTACAGTGTTATCTCACTATGGTTTTTCATTTGCAGTTCCCTGATGGATAATGATGTTAAGCATCTTTCCATGTGCTTCTTTGCCATCAGTATATCTTTTTTGGTGAAGTGTCTGTTCAAATCTTTTGCCCACTTTTTAAATGGACTTGTCTTTACATTAGTTATAAGAATTTTTTCTATTCTTAATATAATCCCTTTGTCAGGTAGGTTTTGTAGATTTTTCCCCAATCTGTGGCTTGTCTATTTTCATAACACTGTCATTTGAAAAGTGGAAGTTTTTAATTTTAAAGTCCAGTTTATTTTTTCTTTTGCATTTTATACTTTTGAGTCCTGTTTAAGAAATCTTTGCCAAACCCAAGGTCACCAAGAATCTCCCCTGTGTTTAAGTTTTATAGTTTTAGCTCTTATACTTAGGTCTATGATCCATTTTGAGTTAATTTCTATATACATGGTGTGAGGTGAGAGTCAAGGTTTGTTTTTTTGTGTATGGCTATCCAATTGTTCTAGCACCATTTGTCAAAAATGTTATTTCCCCCCAAGAATTCCCTCAAATTGCCTTGGGACCATTGTCAAAAATCTATTGATAATACATGTATGGGTCTATATCTGGATGCTTTATTGCATCTCACTGATCTATAGATCTATTTTTATGCCAATATCACACTGTCTTGACTATTCTAGCTTCATAAAAAGTCTATAAGAAATCAAGTAGTATAAGTTTTCTAATTTTTTTTCTTTTTTTCTTTTTTTAAATTTTTTATTTTGCTTTTCCTTTTCAGACTTTGGCTTTAGCTATCCTGGGTCCATTGCATTTCTACATACATCTTAGAGTCAGCTTGTTAATTTTTACTAAAAAGTCTCCTGAGAGTTTGACTAGGATTTCATGGAACTGATAGGTCAATTTAGAGAGTAATTACATTTTAGCAATATTAAGTCTTCTGATCCATGAGCACAATCTTTTTATTTTAATTCCAGTATAGTTAACATATAGGGTTTTATTAGGTGTGCAATATAGTAATTCAACAATTCTACACTGAGCACTCAGTGCTCAGCACAAGTGTCCTCCTTAATCCCCATCACCTACTTCCCCCATCCCCACTTCACCTCCACTCTGGTAATAATCAGTTTATTCTCTATAGTGAAGAGTCTATTTCTAAGTTTACCTCTTTTTCTCTTTCTTATATATTTTTCTTTTTTTTTAAAGATTTTATTTATTTATTTGACAGACAGAGATCACAAGTAGGCAGAGAAGTGGACAGAGAGAGAGGAGGAGGAAGCAGGCTTCCTGCTGAGCAGCGAGCCCGATGTGGGGCTCGATCCCCGGACCCTGGGATCATGACCTGAGCCGAAGGCAGAGGCTTTAACCCACTAAGCCACCCAAGGGCCTGTTTTTTTTTTCTTTTTATTTTTTAAGTAATCTCTACACCCAATGTGGGGCTCGAACTTACAACCCTGAGATGGAGGGTTAGATGCACCACCAACTGGGTCAGGCAGGCACCCCTCCCTCTCTCTCATTTTTTTCTCTTTGTTGGTTTTATTTCTTAAATTCCACATGTGATTGAAATCATACAGTATTTGTCTTTCTCTGGCTTATTTTGGTGAAGATTTTATTCTCTAGCTCCATCCATATCATGGCAAATGGCAAGATTTCATTCTTTTTATGGCTGAATAATATTCCATTGCTTATCTGTATACACCACATACATCTTCTTTAACCACTCATCAGTCGATCGATACTTGGGGGTTGCTTCCATACTTTACCTATTGCAAATAATGCTGCTATAACCACAGGGGTGCAGGTATCCCTTTGAATTAGTGTTTCTGTATTTGGGGGGTAAATAGTAATGTAATTACTGGATTATAGGGCAGCTCTATTTTTAAACTTTTGATCACCCTCCATGTTGTTTTCCACAGTGACTGTATCAGTTTGCATTCCCACCAACAGTGCAGGAGGTTCCCTTTTTCTCTACACCCTCACCTACATGTGTTATTTCTTGTGTTTTTGATTTTAGCCATTCTGACAGGTGTGAGATGATATCTCACTGTGGTTTTGATTTGCATTTTCCTGATGATGAGTGATAGGTTGATCATCTTTTCATGTGTCTGTTGGCTGTCTGGATATCTTCTTTGGAGAATTGTCTGTTCATGTCTTCTGCCCATTTTTTAATTGGGTTATTAGTTTTTTGGGGTGTTGAATTGTATAAGTTCTTTATATATTTTGGATACTAACCCTTTCTCGGATATGTTATTTGCAAATATCTTCTCTAATTCTGTATGCTGTCTTTTAGTTTTGTTAATTGTTTCCTTTGCTGTGCAGAAGCTTTGTTATTTTGAGGTAGTCCCAATAGTTTATTTTTGCTTTTATTTCTCTCTCCTCAGAAGACACATCTAGAAAAATGTTGCTGTGGCTGATGTCAGAGACATTACTGCCTGTGGTCTCTTCTAGTATTTTTATGGTTTCAGGTCTCATATTTAGGTCTTCAATCTACTCTGAGTTTATTTTTGTGTATGATGTAAGAAAGTGGCCCAGTTTCATTCTTGTGCATGAGGCTGACCAGTTTCATGAACACAATCTTTACTATTTCTTTTTTTTTTTTTCTATTTACTTTGGGTTTAACCTGTTGTTGTTTTTTCTACTTTCTTAAGGTGGGAGTGTAGGTTATTGATTGAGACCTTTCTTCTTCTCTCACATAAGGGCTTAATTCCAAAATCTTTTCTCTAGGTACTGCTTAAACCACATCCCACAAATATTGATAGGTCATATTTTCATTTTCACTTGATTTCAAATCTTTTCTAATTTTCCCTGTTATTTCTTCTTTGATTCATGGATTATTTAGACGTGTATTGTTTAATTTATAAGTATTTGAGGATTGACCATATAACTTTCTGTTACTGGTTTCTAACTTAATTCTTTTTTTAATTGTATGATTTGAACCTTTGTATGATGCAACTCTTTAAAATTTTTTGAAATTTGTATTATGACCCAGAATATGACCTAGCTTGGTAAATAGTCTGTATGCACTTGAAATGAGTATGTTCTGTTAATGTTCAGTGGAGTGTTCCATGAATTTTCATTAGGATTATTGGGGTTTTCTTCTAGTTGATCGCTCTTTCCAATCTTTTGCTGTTAAAATTATCACTGAACATCATTAGTTCTTGTAAGTGAAAAGTGCTTGATCAAAGGGTATATGCTTTTAAAGTCTTTGTAGCTATTACCGGATTTCCCTTCATATTGGTTATACCCATCTACATCCCACCAGCAAAGTATGACAGCTAGCACAGTACCCACTCTGTGACTTGCTTTACCCACTAGACTCATGGTTCATCACTCTACCCCCAACATCTGGCACAGGGCCTACAAACCTGGTTTCTCCCTACTTTGTTCTTCAAAATCACTTCATTGTTCTTGGCCTTTCAGGCTTCTCTCTTTAAACTTGGCCCCAGCATTTCCCCTATGGCCTGGGAAGAGGGGAAGGGCCTCTGTCAACTTTTTGCCTTCATACTCTGCATTCAGGAACCTACTTACTCTCATCCCACCTTGGCCAGATTAATTTTCTTGATGACTGTGACCCTCAGAGATCTTATCTCTGAACTGCTACATTTAAAGTTCTGCCCCACAATCTTGTGCTTGATTATATGCTGTTTGCTTGCTAATGCTCATGTAATTTGTATTTCCAGCAAGATTAGAATAAACTCCTTGAGGACTTGTGATTATATATATTTTCCCTCTAGAATATTGGCAGATTGAGCTCCTTCTGTGTGACTGATTTTGTGCCAGGCACTTCATACTATCATTTTATTTCATCTTCATGACAGCCTTGTGAAGTATCCTTTTCCTAGTTTTATGTATGGGGAACCTGAGGCGCAGCAAAGTTAGAGGGGGGATCTTTAGTTAACAGCTAGTGAGAATGAATGACAAGGCTGGCATTCAAACTCAGGTCCGTCTGACTCAAAGCCCGGGTGCCCTTGGCTTTTTATTCCAGTTGGATTTGTAACCTGCTCTCACTGCCCACCAATCTATCTGTCACCATGTGGAACAGACTCAGATAAATTGGTTCTTTGGGGGGGGGGGGTGTCTGGTGACCCCAACGTTCTCTGCAAACCTCTTGTCACTGCAGATAGAAGCCCGTGGCCTACATGTCTGCTTTTGTCCAGAGTACCCTTTCCATCAGGATCAGCCCATGGCCTGCCCCTCCCTGAACCCCTACTAGGTAGCCCAGATGGCCTTTGTTGTCCCCTGGTGGGTTTCCCCAGCCATTTTTGGCAAGTGGGGCCTCAAGCAGGGCCAGCAGCGGACAGTGAGGATCTGAAAGTCAGTGAGGCATGCATTTTACCATCAGAAGCACAAGTGTGATCTACAGAGACGGAAAGCAGACTTCCTGCCAGGAGAAGAAACACAAACCAAAGGAACCTGTCTGAAAGTTTGAACTGAACTCTGCTACTTTTCTGTCTTTGCAACCTGGAGGACTTTTGTTCTCTTGTTCAATCCTTTTCCAAACATACCCTACACGTGGCTACAACAGATAAAACATAAACGATCTCTTCACAGAGAGCTTCCTAAAGAGTAGGAAACACCTTGCTTTCAGTGCCAGGTACCTGTGATTACCTCTTCACTGCTTAGGCAAGTCCTTTGGTTTAAGCCAGCAAATGAAGAGAAAACCTTTTTCTTTAACTCACTCACCTCGCCTCCTCCAGGGAATGCATGAAACAGCAAATTTGTAGAAACAGGCCAGTAATGCTTTGGGCTTCGGTTTGAGGGGGAATAAAGCCAGTCCTGACTGACTAGGAGTGGGAAAGATTTAGGAAAGGGGGAAGGTGCTATGGGAAAACACTCTAATCCTGGTTTGTCCCACAAACAACCTTATTAAATTGTCAGCACAGAAGCCCTCTCTGAACCTAATGGCATATCTAGGGTTAAGAATTATGTTGAAATGGTTCAACTTAAGTGCCGTGATGTATTTAACAAATGGGCGGTGAATGTCCTGGTTGATGATGCTCTTTCTTTGTCCCCAGGGTAGAGTAAGAATTGGCTAGAATATTAGTAAATAGTCTGTATGCACTTGAAATGAGTATGTTCTTAGATGACTCTTCTCACTGACAGAGTAACCTAGCAGCTGATGGGAAACTTGACCTATGAGGGGCTTTTGAGGTACCCAGTCCCATCCAGAGGAAGGAGGCTGAGTGTTGGAGGGTTCCTTGAGAAGATATGGTACCCAGTTTTTGACAAGGAGGAGAAGTAATTCTGTGGTTAAAAACATTTAGCGAAAAACTTATAAGTAGCCTCCTGTGGGTACCATTTCCTCTGTACTTGGATGGAAGTGTGCCTTCTCTGCTTGGCAGACATTTCTGTACAACTGGGACAACTCCTCACACGTTCCTTCTGAAGAGCTCATAGCCCACACCCAATCTCATGTATTCCCTTGCATTCCCCCAGAAACAGAAATTATAAATTCATCAATTTGACAAGCACTGTGAACAGCACTAGTCACCACCCCCCGCCGCTGGCCCATGTAAGGTGCTAATAGTACAGTGAAGAAACCTCCTTTAAGTTCAAGATTATAGTCTACTTAGAGCAATGAGGCCACAGAAATCACTATAGTTGAAGGCAAGACATGCTTCATTGGAGGGAAGAACTGCTGATCCTGTTCTCTAGGGATGGGTAGGCTTAGAAAGAGCCAAGAGGGCATAAAGAGTCTAGGGACCAGGAATAAGCAATATTGGGAAGGCATAGGGTGTGTTTGGGAACCACGTGGCCAGAACAATGAGAGAAGACACAGCATGGGTGCCTTGAATGGCAAGCCAGGATATGGACACAAGAGGGCTGATGGAGCAGTCAAAAATGCTATTGAGCAGAGGAGAGTCAAGAATCAAAAAGAACAGGCTCCAGGAGAAGGTGCTAGGTTCTGTTTGTAGTATCTGACTTCATCTCCAGGTCAAGTTCTCAGCTAGAGTTGGGAACACAGGGTTGACCATCAGGAAAGGCCAGAGTGGGAGACACACTTGGGTTGTCCTAGAAGAAGTGATGGTTATTGCTGTGGGCTTTGAAGAAGTCCTGGAGAGGTTGGGGTGTGAAATAAATGGCCAGTACCCAGCCCAACACCTGGCCTGGAGCAAGGCTGAAACACTTATGCAAGGGAGGAAGAAGTGAATGGGTGAATGGGCTAAGGGCAGAATCCCAAGAAGCATTTGCATGGACAGAGTAAGAGGAAAAGGAATAGTGTATTAGTGAAGAAGAGAGAGAATAAGCCTTCAGAAAGCTAGTAAAACCGGAGGAGTAGCCTGGGAGAAGAGGACATGGGAGGGGACATTTCAGGAAGGAGGGGACCCAGAGTGTTCATCACTGCAGAGGAGTGGAGGTCCTGGGAAGCCTGGCAGGGTGGCTGGCTTCATTTCTATGAAGTGGGCAAGTCTCAGCGCTTGCCTCAGTAATGGGACTCAGGGCCTGGACATTCATACTCCTCTTATTATCTTCCCTGTTTTGTCAAGATGGCTGCCCCAGGCATGAGCTCTTCTAGGCTCCTTGGCTCTGCCAGTGGTGGAGGACTGTAGGGCAAGCAGGGGCTAGTAGTGTGAGGAGGACAGGGATGTTCCATTTTTTAACACAATGAGGCTTTTCCTAGGACAAGGGACAGAGTAAAAACATAGCCCCTATCTCTCAAAGTCCCCCATCCTGGCATCCCAGAGAGAGGGTAGACAAAGCTGTGAGCTGGTTGCCATCCCATCCAAGGCCAGTAAAGTCATTCTAGGGATGGTTTTCTCTGGACATGGGAGAAGGATGAAGTGAGGCCAGAGAGTATCCAAAACTCGTTCTACTGCCTTTGCCAGATTTCTTTTTTATTATTTTCATTTTCCTGTCTGCTGTGTTCTTTGAAGAGCAATCCCACAGCCTCTAAGCAGGGAGTGGAGGACTTCAGGTACAGGAAGGAGATTGAAGGTGGAATGAGGGGACGGGGGTGGGGTGAGTCGTTGCCTGGAACTCACTGCAGCAAAGGCTCCAAATAGGATGGGGCAATAGGGCAGGGGTGAGGCATCTGGGTCCAGAGTGAGCCAAGAAAAACCACCGTCAGGAGTGGGGTGGGGAGGAAAGACTGCTACTCCCTCACACCAGTCTCCCAGTATGGTCTCCCAGAAAGGCAGCTGTGACCCCAGCCAGGTACCACATCCTTTTATTGGGTTCTTCTTGACCTCTCAGAAGAGCCTTGTATGAAAATTTGACTCTGCTGAAGAAATGAAGGTCAGACGGCAGGAGGGACGTCCCAGCAGTGGAGTCCCGCTAGAGGGTGGCTGGCATGAGGCCCTCGGCTCCCTCCCCTCAGGAGCTGAGCAGCTTTTCTTTCCTCCATGGTCACAGAAGGTGCTGTGTCCAACTGTCTGGTGGAACGCCTGGATGGAATGTGCTTGGAAGGTGAGCTCAGGTCGTACACCTGATGGAGGGGGCCCATTGCATTCCCTTTGGCATGGAAGTAGTTCTGACTAGTGACTTCAGACCTCCCGGAGGAGAGGGAGCGGGGGTTTCATCCTTGGAGGGGTTTACTGAGCATTCATAGGTCACCTCTGGGCTAGAGGCCACCTCGCCTAAGCACAGAGTCTGGAGGCTGACCACTTCTAGCAGAATGACGTGAGAGATTTGAACAGCACGTTACATGGCTTTCCCGCCCAGAGGTGTCCCTGCACAGGAGCCCCGCTCATTGCTGCTGGCAGTGCAGCCAGGGAAGTCTGTGCCTGTGTCCTCTGTAGAGAGCAGACAGGGGCCACACTCCTGAGGTCATCCGCAAAGCGCCGTGGCTCACCACAGCCAGCCCGGGCTCCGAGAAACAGGGAGAACTGGGTAGGGTTGGCTACCCTGGGGGGCCAGTGAGAGGCAGGCTTCTATGATCACATGTGACTGGGCAGAACACGCCTGCCCTGTGTGCATGGTTCCCTGCAGAGGGCTCCGGGGGCCTGGGCTTCCTCCCCCGCTGCCTCTGTAGGGTCTTCATTCCTGGGTGACACTCATGCCAGCCTCAGACCCCAGAAGGAAATGTTGAAGGCTGAGTAAGATGCCCAGACCCCTGCAGATGGATTCTGGCAGGGAAGCCAGAGCACGTGGGACCCGGCTTCTTATCTTTTGGGGACCGGAAGAAGTCAGTCCCGTGTGGTGAAGGCTGTTGTATTCTCTTCCTGCGTCAGAGGAAGGCCTGGGTCCTCCCCACACCCCACGACCACAGTAGGGGTGATGGGATGACTCAGAGGCTGCAGTGGCCACATTTGCTGTACCTGCTGGGCATGTGGTGGGGGGCAGGGGTGGGGGGTGACTGAGGCAGAGGGGAACAGGGTAAAAGTGTGTCAGGGCAGCGAGAGTGGGCCCTGCCAGCAGGGGTTGGGGGGTGGTGATTAGCCCTCCTGCATCCATGGATGGGGCTTTGGAAGACCCGGTGGAGGGGGTGGAGTGGTGGGGCTGGCTGGGCTGGCAGAACTGTGCACTGCCGTCTCCCTAGAGTGGCCCTCAGGAGCCCGGCCATAGGCTTCCGCCTAAAACCTCTGCCGCTCACTTCCTCCCTCGGCTGGGTCTGGCTGCAGGGCCCTTGTTATGGTCCCTCAACCACTTGGCTCAAGGGCTGGAACTGCTCTATTCTCACTGCCCCTGACATATTCCAGGGGTATACACCACAGAATAGAAGGACGTCTGGAAAGGCTTCTAGTCTGGATGGTAGCAGAAACCAAAGGAAATATTCACCAGGAGAGAAGAAGCTATTCCTGGCCCCTTGGCTAGGGTGCTCCCTCCCCACGACCGCCAGGGTCGGCCCATTCAGTGAGCCCCAAACCTCAGGATCTGGGGTTGTTAGTGTTTAGGGAGCACGGTCTCAGTTTCCCACCCATGTAGGAACTCCCTGAAGGCAGGAGTGGCATCCCCCCTACTCCTCCCACACACACAGTAGGAAGAGCTCTGCCGAGTTTGTGTGGAGCAGATGGGTGACCTGTAGACCTTCAGTGTGGCATCGATTCAAACACAGGGCTTTCACTCTGCAGGAACTTTTCTATCTTGACACTGGTTTATAGTCAGGATTTAGCTCCTGACCAAGAAGACGAGAAAGAAGACCCCAGACGCCAGAGATTTTTGACGAACCAACCTGGACTACACCAACCCTACTTGCTCTGGACACCTGGGTTAGCCTCACCCTTCCTTGGCCTCTGAGCCGTCCCCTTGTTCCTGCCTCCCAGGGCCTTCCTTCGTGTGCTTCCCGGTCTTCATATAGCCCGCGGTCTCCTTGTCTTTTCAAGATCCCCACAACAGTGTCATTTTCGCTCTTCTACCTTAGCCCACACCAAGAAGGTGTGAGCAACTTAGTGCCCTTGCCTT
The DNA here is from genome assembly GCF_002288905.1 of Enhydra lutris kenyoni. NCBI lineage: Eukaryota > Metazoa > Chordata > Mammalia > Carnivora > Mustelidae > Enhydra > Enhydra lutris. Next base: position 1,168,397 of record NW_019154089.1, read on the forward strand.
CTTCCGAGAGATGGACTCCAAGTGAGCCACAGTCTTTGTCCCAGCAGCAGCAGCAAGGAGACATCAATGAGGCCCCGGGAAGGGAGGTAGCCGATGGAAACTGTGCCAAGCCCCGGCGGCCCAGGGAAGCCTTACAGAAAGATTCTTTCTGGAGGAAAGAGGAGATTAGCTGAGCCTCCCCAAAGAAGACAAGTAAAGAAAACGGAGAAATATTTCCTTTAAAAGGGAGTAAGAGCAGATGGAAAGAGGGTTTATATTAATGAAATCTCCGGATATTAAGGATGAAATGAATGCCAGAGAAGGTTATTATCATTTCATTAGAACACAAAGGAAGAAACAAACACGTTATTATGTGAAACCAAGAAGTTATGAACAAGGGAATCCAGCAGGGAAGTTATTAGCTGGGTTAATTAAAACAGAACAAGCCGGTTGAGTAATTCCGTCTGTAGGACACAACAAGGAAGGCATAATTCATCGCCCTTAAGAAAAATATTCAGGGTGGTTTTTTTTCTTCTTTTTCTCGTTTACCAGAAATTCTGCACTCTTGATATTGTCTCGCAAACCGAGAAGATTTATTCTTGTCGAAACTTAATCGATTTAGCACCAGGATATTTTATTAAAGAGAGTTCAGTTCTGATCAGAAGAGATGAAACTCCACCAGAGGCCCTTGGGCCCAGACGGCTATGGCTCCTCCCCTCTCCAGGGTCCCAGGCCCCTCGAAGAGCCTTCCTGTGCCAGGGCTGTAGGGTTATGGGAGGTGGCAGCAGAAGGTGCAGTGAGGCCTCCCTCACCCATTCCAGGGATCCCAGGCAGGGCTGGACCAGGCCTGATCTGCTTGCCGTCTTTTCTCTGCTTCCTCTTGCCATGCTGCAGCTGGGAGGCCTTGGCACAGCCCATGTTCCCTGGAGCTGTCAGAGCCAGTCTTTCCAGCCAACCCTGTTGGCAGCCAGCTCCAAGGGGAAATGACCAGCGGCGCTACTGGGCAGCATGGAGCTCTCTGCTCAGAGGGGCCTGGGATCTGCTCGTTGGGGCAGAACTTATGTATGTGAGCAGCTGCCCCCTTCAAGGAGCTCAGAGGTCCCAGGTGTGATGGTCCCTAGCAGGCCCAAAGGATCCTATCAGCCCTTTGGGTTTTGCTGGTCTCTTATTGGCCTTGTGAATGACAAGTGGGGCTCTGCTTTTGGCTGAGCCCATGGAGGTGGATCTCCAAGGTCTCTTTCTCTGATTAAGTACTAGAGAGCCCGAACTCCCAAGATCTTTGGCACAGGCATGGGACTCAAGAGCTGGAAGGGGCCTTGCCAAGGGGATAATCCATCCAAACTCTTTGTTGGGGAGGAAGCAGCTGGGTCCCAGAGAGAGAGAGAGATAATGGGAGAGTCTGAGACCTATCTGAGGCCACAGAGCTAATCTAGTCAGTGGCTGAGCAGGACAGGCACCGAGGTCTCTTCCCAAGTCCTGGTTGCTCACTTCTGCCCTGTGCTCTGCCCCTGCTCTGTCCTTCAGGAATGTCAACCACACACATGCCCAAAAGACCACTGGGAGATAGAAGATACATTTTTTTTTTTAGATTTTATTTATTTGACAGAGATTACAAGGAGAGAGAGAGGAGGAAGCAGGCTCCCTGCTGAGCAGAGAGCCCGATGTGGGGCTCGATCCCAGGACCCTGGGACCACAGAAGATACATTTTAATGAAAGATAAGGTGGTACCAACACTGTTTCTTAATTGTCATTTGCTTTAGGTTAACAGACTTTACTTTTCAAAGCCGTTTTAAGGAACTGCAAAACTGAGGAAGTACAGAGATTTCTCTTATGTCCCCTACCCACATGTGCAGAGGCCCCCTCACTACTGACACGCCCCGCTACTCTGGTACCTTTGTTGCAAGTGATGGACCCACATGGACACGACGTTGTCACTCAAAGTCCATAGCTCATATCAGATTTCTCGCTTGGTGTTGGTCATGTTTGGGATTTTAACAAAAGCATAATGACATGTATCCACCATTGTAGTATCATATGGAATAGTTTCACTGCCCCCCTAAATCCTCTGTACTCGGCCTCTTTGTCCCTTTCTCCTCCCTACCCCCTGGCAACTCTGGTCTTTTTACTATGTCCATAGTTTTATTTTTTCCCAAATGTCATATAGTTGGAACCAGACAGGGTGTAGCCTTTTCAGAGTGGCTACTTTGATTCAGCAATATGCACTTAAGCTTGCTCCTGGTCTTTTCATGGCCTGATTGTTTATTCCTTTTCAGCACTGAATAATGTTCCCTTGTCTGGATAGGCCAGTTTACTTCTGTGTTCAGCTACTGAAGGGCATCTTGGTTGCCTCCAAGTTTGGGCAATTATGAATAAAGCTGCTGTAAACATCCCTATTCTGGTTTTTGTGTGGACATAAGTTTTTAATTCATTTGGGTAGATACCAAAGACCATGATTGCTGGATTATGTAATAAGAGTATATTTAGGTTCGTAAGAAACAGCCAAACTGTCTTCCAAAGTGGCTGTACGGTTTTGCATTGCCACCAGCAGTGAATCAGAGTTCTTGTTGCTCTCCATCCTTACCAGCATTTGATGATGTCAGTGTTCTGGATTTTGGCCATTCTCACAGGTGTATGGTAGTACTGCAGTGTGTGAATTTGTAGTTGCCTAATGACATATGACGGTGAACTCCTTTTCATCCACTTACTTGCCACCTGCATGTCCTCTGTGGGGAGCTAGCTGTTTGGGTGTTTTGCCCATTTTAAAAATCTTCAAGAGTTCTTTGTATATTTTGTGTAACAGTGCTTTATCACATGTGTCTTTTACAAATATCTTCTCCCAGTTTGTGGCTTGTCTTCTCATTTTCTTGACATTTTCACAGTTTTGTTTTAGTTAAGATATAATTCACATAATATTGTGTAAGCTTAAGGTATTCAACATGTTGATTTGATACATTTATATATTGCAATATGCTTACTGTATAGCATTCGCTAACACTTATCACTCCACATAATTATTTTCTTATGATGAGAACACTTGGAAATTTTTAACATTAACCAAGTCCAGCTTATCAATTATTTCTTTCATGGATCATGCCTTCTGTGGTATATCTAGAAAGTCATTGCCAAACCCAAGGTCATCTAGATCTTCTCCTGTATTATCTTCTTGGAGTTTATAGTTTTGCATTCTACATTTAGATATATCATCCATTTTGAGATCATTGTGAAGGGTGTAAGATCTATGCTTACACTGATTTTTTTTGCATGTGGGTATTCCAACACCATTTGTGAAAAAAAGAAAACCAAAATATTATTTTTCTGTTATATTGCCTTTTTAAAAAAATTTGTCAGAGACTATTTACATGGGTTCTGTTCCTTTGATCTATTTGTCTATCTTTCACAGTATCACACTGTCTTGATTACCATAGCTTTATAGAAAGTCAATTTGAATAATGTCAGTCCTCTGGCTTCGTTCTCTTTCAATGTTGAGTTGGCTATCCTGGAACTTCTGCCTCTCTGTATAAACTTTAGATTCAGTTTGTTAATATCCCCTAAATAACTTGATGGGATTTTTTAAAAGATTTTATTTATTTATTTGACAGACAGAGATCATAAGTAGGCAGAGAGGAAGGCCGGGTAGGGGGAGCAGGTTCCCTGCTGAGCAGAGAGCCAGATACAGGACTCCATCCTAGGACCCTGAGATCATGACCTGAGCCGAAGGCAGAGGCTTAACCCACTGAGCCACCCAGGTGGCCTTAGATGGGATTTTTTAAACTGGGACTGCATTGAATGTATAGCTGGAGTTGGGAAGAATTGACATCCTGACAAAACTGAATCTTCCTTCCCATGAACATGGAATATCCCTCCATTTATTGGTTCTTCTTTGTTATTTCTCAGAGCTTTGTAGGTTTCCTCACATAAGTATAAACCTAACAAAAATATGGGCAAGATCCAAGTTTTTCATTTTGGAGGGATGTGAATGTAAATGGTGACATGTCTTTAATTTCACATTGGTGGTATAGAAGAAAGTGACTGACCCTTGTGTATTAAGGAACCCTGTTTTCCTGCAACCTTACTATAACCACTTTGTTGTTCTTTTTTTTTTTAAGATTTTATTTATTTGAGAGAGTGACTGTGAGAGAGAACACAGGCAGGGGGAGGGGCAGAGAGAGAAGCAGACTCCCCGTTGAGCAGGGAGCCCAATGCGGGGCTCAATCGCAGGACCCCAGGATCATGAACTGAACTGAAGGCAGATGCTTAACAGACTGAACCACCCAAGTGCTCTGTCATTTGCTTTAAAACAGAAACCTTTTTAGCTAAACATTTTTTTTTAAATGTGCTTTCTCTTCTTTTTGAGCTTTCCTACATGCTGTCTCCTCTGCCTGAAACAATCTCCTCTCCCCCACCCTTCAATCTCTGCTCTAGATATTCCCTTCTTCATACTTGATTTAGGTCTTCAAGTCTCAGAGAGGCCCTGCTTTACATTGAGAAGGCTTCCCTTACCCTGGTGAGTCTGGGTTAACTAATCACCCCCACTTCCTTCCTTCTCTGAAAGATGGAATCCCTGCCTTCAACAGACTTATGGTTTACTTGGGAAACAAGCCACAGAGATGAAAATAATAATAATAAACAAACATTCAGCGCTGACCTAAAGATTTTGCCTTGGGATGCCTGGGTGGCTCAGTCGGTTAAGCGTCTGCCTTCAGCTCAGGTCATGATCCCAGGGTCCTGGGATCGAGCCCCAGGTTGGGCTTCCTGCTCAGTGGGGAGCCTGGTTCTCCCTCTCCTGCTCTCCTTGTGTGTGGTCAAATAAATAAATAAAACATTTAAAGTAAGTAAGTAAATAAATAATAAAGACTTTGCCTGAATTAACTCATTTAACCCTTACCAAAATGAGGATTGATGAGAATCAGAATCCTCCTCGCCCTATAAAATAGAATTCAGACACCTTAGGTTGGCACAGAAAACTTGATGTCAGGGTCCCCATCCCCTTTTTCAAGCTAAGCAAGCTGAATTTCTCACTATGCCTTGTTATAGTCTGCACGTTCTTCTCTCTGAACCCTTGTATATGCTATTCGCCCTGCTTGGAATACGGTCTGCTCTCTTCGGTTTGGGTGAAACACACCCACCCAAAGGACCCAGCTGTAGTCTCATTCTTCCACGACCACTCCGTTGTCCCTCGTTCTACAGCACTCATTCCCCAGACCGCTTATTTTTATTATGAACCTAAGCCAGTTTGCAGGAAGAAAAAGAAACATACAGAACACCAAACATGTAAATCCTTACTGCCCTCCACAGCCCCTCTGATTCTGGCTGAGAGCCTTGAGTGGCTGTCTCTGCCTCATTCCATTGCCACATTTTATTTACAGTCTTTATACATCGACATAGCCAACATATTTGCCATTGAAGTGGTCACCTAGTATTCCGTGGTGTACATTCATTGCTTCTCTTGTAGAGCCTTGCATTGTGTATTCTAATTCAATTTTGTTTGCACAAATATGTGCATGTCAAGTATGTGCAAGAGACCACGACTCTTGTCTGTGTTATGGCAGTTGCGAGAGCCTCAAGACCAGGCTCATCTTCAGCATCACCGTATCCCCCTACCCGCTGTGCTGAGCTGGTGTATGCTGGGTGCTCTGAGAGCCCTGCTCGGTGGAAGTAAATGCTCATAACGCCAGGCATTTAGCCGTGTAACTTAGCCCCCACCTCTACCCTAATACACACTAAACCCACAAGGGCTGAGAGGGGGAACAGGAGAATACCCAGTACCCTTTGCCAGAAGATTGATCAGTCTAACATTGCCTCCCTCATCTTGTCACCCCCCATGCCCCCCCAACCCCAGAGTACCATTTAGCTACAAGGATTCAGGAACCTTGAAGATCATTTTCTCAAGCAGCTAATGCATGCAAACCAAACATGAGGACCAGGTCCCTGGCAAGTGCTTCTGCTCTTAGTAACACAGAGCCGTATGGGGCCCCAGGGTGAGCCCGGTGGGGGGGTGGGTAGGGTGGGGATCTTGGCGAGGGGAGAGTCAGTGAGCCCATACCTGCCATTTCCCTGACTTTGAGCGTAAACTCCAAAGTCAGAACTGCCTGCTTCTTCTGCGTCTGCGCTCAGACTGAAGAAGCCCGCCCTGGGCCCTTCTACCCCTGGGAAGCACTTTGGAAACACATTGTTGTCTTTCCACAGGCAGGCGGAACTAGCTTTAAGCAAAAGTTTTCTGTGAAAACTTGTTTTGAGAGAAAGGAAAAGAGATGTTAGAGAACAATTATTTGTTTTACGAAACAATTCAAGAAGGGTTTCCTTCAAAGTAATGCAGTCCCATGGGGCGCTGAAGTGTGACCCAGGGGCCAACTCTTGAGAGCAGCCATTTGTGGTCTTCCTTTCCAGGCCCTCTGCCCACCCATCCCCTTTTGGAAGTTTTCACCCTTCTAGCTATTTATTCAGTGTTTGCTACTAGTCGATACAGTATTCTCAGAGAAATCTTCTAGCGCTTTTCCCACCCTCCGTTCTGATTCCTCCTGGCCTCTAAATATGGCCTGCTTCCGTCTTCTCTTTCTCTGTCTGCCCTTGCTTCCCGGCAGGCTTGCTTCCCCTTTAATGATGGTCATTGGTAGGTAGTCGCTTCTCAAACCCCTCTGGAGCCCACTCCATTGCCTTCTCAGAGGTCTGAGACGCATGTCCTGGGGACAGCCCAAATCCGACCTCCTAAACAGCTCAGGCAGCTCTGGTCCCCGTTTCCCCAGCTTCCGTCAGTGCTCCGATCACCAGCCTCTAGTCACAACGCAGGCCTGGGCTGCTGACCTAGCCCATCTCGGACACTCACTTTCCCTCTCTACCTCAGTATGAGGACTGAGTGAGACAAGGGATGTGGAAACAGGTCTTGGGCACACCATGAAAAAGTCTGATCGAGGTTTTCTCATCTTGGGGTTTTTAATGGGTCACTATAACCACTCCATCACCTCTGTCACCGTGTCCTTCTATCATCCATCCTTTTCTCTCACTTCTTGATAGGACTGCCTAGGTTAAGCCCTTTCATCCTCTGCTTGGCCTGGCCCTCTAATGCAGAGGTCCTCAGACTGCCAGCCACCTAAGAAGCACTGAGAGGAACTGATGAGAAAGGCAATTGTAGTATCTTTAACAATGATGGGGGGGACACTGGATATCCACGTGCAAAGAATACCTCACACTATATACAAAAACTAACATGGATAGGGCACCTGGGTGGCTCAGTAGGTTAAAGCCTCTGCCTTCGGCTCAGGTCATAGTCTCAGGGTCCTGGGATCAAGTCCCGCATCGGGCTCTCTGTTCAGTGGGGAGCCTGCTTCCTCCTCTTTCTCTGCCTGCCTCTCTGCCTACTTGTGATCTCTCTCTTTCTGTCAAATAAATAAATAAAATCTTCAAAAAAAAAAAAAAAAAACTAACATGGATCAAAGCTAAAAGTATAAGAGCTCAAAGGACAAGACTCTTAGAAGGAAAAACAGGCATAAATCTTGAGGACCCTGGATTAAGTAATGAATGGTCTCTGAGACATGATGCCCAAAGCACAAGTGACCAAAGAAAAAAATATAAGATCTATGCACACGCTGGAATATTGTTCGGCCATGAAAAAGAATGACGTGCTCCAGCGTGGATGAACCTCGAGAACACTAATGCTACATGAAGGGAGCCAGTCACAAATGATGACGTGGGATGTGACCGCATTTCTGTGAAATGTCTGGGACAGGCAAAGCTATAGAGACAGATAGTTGATCTGTGGTTGCCTAGGGCTGCAGGTAATGAGAGAAGAGAGGTACTAAAGAATAGAGCCTTTCTTTGGGGAACGGTGAGAAAGGTCCTAAAATTGAAGGTGGTGATGGCTGTACAACTCAGTATATATTCCAAAAGCAGTGAGTTGTATGCTTTAAGTGGGTCACTTATATGGTATGTCCGTAGTATCTCTATTAACTTTAAAAAATACAGTTACAAGGGGGAGGAAAAGTTGCTGGGGAGAGGTTACAGAAAGCTTTAAATGCCAAACTGAGAGTGGGGACTGGATGATCTTCACATACCATCTGCATCAGGATAGTTACAGAGACCGAGTCTGGCCTCACCCCAGAGGCTGTGATTCAGAAGGTACTGTGTGGGATCCGTGCTCCGGGTTTGCCACGAGCGCCCCAGTGAAGCCGTGAATGGCAGCTACCATTGTGAACACTGGTGCGCCCATCGAGCTTGCTGCCTCCAGCCTCCCCCTGCTGCACTCGGCCCTGCACGTTGCTGCCAGATGAGCCTCCAAGAAAACTCCAGTTGGGACCCCTTTGCTTAAAAACCATCCGTGTCCTCTCCTTTTCTTGGCATGAGCTCTGAGAGCTCAAGCCATCTGGTCCCCATCCTCTCGGCCCAGGCTTATCTCCTATGACTCCCTACACGAGTCTTTTATGTCGGGCAGGCTGGAACGTTTATCATCACGTGACCCCACTTTGTGGGCTCCCACTCGTGGGCCCTTCCTCGGCTGTGCCATATTCCAGGAATGCCTTTCCCATGCTGCCTTCTGGTCTTTTGCAAAACAAATGTTACCATGGTCCTTTCCCTTTAGCCAGATGATCATCTGGAATTTACCACCCAGCCTTTCGTAAACATTAAAGCTATGCGATTCCGCTGGTAAGTCGGACAGTACTATGCGGAGCTGTTGCAACAGAGCACACGTTGATCAGGCCGGTCGGGCGCGCAGTAGGAGTGCGGGACCGACAGGTGGCACGTGAACTGGGCTTTCTGTGCAGCCGCTGCAGTCCACAGAGGTGGAAGCACTGGCAGGCTGGGAGGGGCACTGGGCAGGGTGAGGTCTCCTGCTGAGCTCAGGATCCTCCCTGGGGACCCTGGGGATCAGGGGCCCACCTCAGACTCCACCGTCACGTGGGCAGGACCTGGGAGGCCCCAGCCACCAGCACGCCTGTCCAGCCCTCGTGTCTCCGCTGGCGCCGGCACCTCACAGTAGCTGGCAATGGTGAAGCAGAATCCTTTCAACCAGTGACCCCGAGCACAAAGGCTCCCCACCCCATTGTCCACCAAATCACCCCGTCTCTGTGGCAGGAGGGAGGGCTAGAGAGTGAATTACAGCCTATTTGTTAACGAGCTCTTAAAAATAAAGTAATGATTGTCAGATAATTATTTTACAGTGCAACAAGAGCCCCCTTGCAACCATTTCAGTAATTACATTAAGCCGTTCTATTTGTAAGATGCTAATAGGAAACAAACCATTAATTAGCATTTTGTCTTTCCTCCCACTGCCTCGTCCCCGCCCCCCTTGACTCAGAACCAGGGTGCCACCATGGGGGCTAGTGAAGACTAGGAGATACAAGACCCAAGGCTCCCTGGGAGTGAGGGATGAAGAGCGATAGCAGGTACCAGCATTTTTGGGACTCCACTGTGACCCACCCCAGGGCCTCTCATGGCCTAGGACCCACGTTGTGGGGCCCCGGTAGGGCTCTGTGTCCACTCCTTTGGTCCTGGAGTCAAACAGCCAGTAGCTGTGGAACCAGCTGAACCCAATGTGGGCATGTTCCCGGGGCCTCGGAGCCCGTGGGTGGGGCGGGCGGGCACCTGGGCAAACAGAGCTAAGCAACGAGCAGGAATGAATCAAGGACAGCTTAAATATGCAGAAATGCAGCTCATACCTCTGGGCAAAAATAATCCCGGAGTTATGTAATGGATGGGAGGGATAGGAGAGGAGGGGTGAGGTGTACACCAGTTTGAGTGAATGAGATGGTGAAGGAGAGAGGGGAGAGGAGAGGATGGAGTGGGAGGATCCTAGGGGATTTGGCAGAGGAGCTCCTGAAGCTGCTGTCTTTGGGGTGGGTGTGCGTGTGTATGTGTGCAGATCAGGGAGAGGGTGTCACTTTTCTTTGTGGAACCCTGCACACAGCCAGAGGAAGGGAGCTCTAAGGGATGCTGAGTTCCATGCCTGGGGTGGCCTTAAGGTGACTCCAAACATGTGGGCTCCCTGTTCCTGAGTCAGGAAGGAGAGGGACATGGCCTAAGGGCACAGGTGGGCATCTGAGGCACCAGTTTCCCTCACAAGTCAGTGCACCTCCCACCTCTCTGCTCCCACCCCCAGCTCACATCCCACCACCAGCCCTTCCTGCTAAATGGAATATTCCCCTTCTTTTTCTAAAAAGCCCGCTTTGGCCACCCCAGATCATTCTTAGCTCTCTTCCCAAGGAAATTCCAGGGTATCTGGTCTCATCCTTTTGCAGAAAATTGTCCATAAATTGCTGCTGCGGTCTTAGGCTGTGATCTTTGTCCATCCTTGAAAGTGTTGTCCTCCCTCTAGACTGTGAGCTCCCAAGGACCTTTGTAACTCGCAGTACCCAGCACCGTGCCCATCACACAGCAAGTGCTGAGCGAGCAGTGTCTGACCAAAGTGTGTCTGAGCAAAGGCAAGGCAGAGGAGAGGGCACAGAGGCTCCAGTGGGGCTCCCCTCAGGCAGCTGAGCTGTTGGAGCCTGTGGCTGCTAGGTGAGCCCCAGAGACTAGGGGGTGGGTTGGTGGTGTTGGAGCTGCCCACTGATTTAAAGGGGAGGATTGGGTATAAAATCACATAAAGTAAGCACTTGGCTGGACATCAGTCAGAACCCCAGAACAATATGTGTAATTAGACAAAGGCTGTGGGAGACACTTCACTGACCACAGTTTCCAGAACCCGCTGCTCTGGAGTGGCTGGGAGAGGGAGTCAGAATCACCAGAAGGCTGGTTGGAACTAGGGGAGGGTGTAGGAAACAGACTTAGGGCTGAATATGGGTCCAAGGGAGCCGTGAAGGTCACCATCATCTTTCTCCTTCTCCTCATCATCATTGTAGCCTGGACCCTAGAAAGACTATAGGAATTCTGCAATGTCCAATGGTCGAGTGCGGGGCTTAGAGCTCCTGAGGCCATGTGTGGGTGTGCGGTTCCCATGCGCATCCCCACGTGCCTCCGTCCACAGGCTGGGCTTAAAAGAGTGGGAGTTTCTGGAAACCAGTGGTTGACCTTCCAAAAGTGAGAGGGAGGCTTCTAGATGGCCAGCTACAAGGGCAGCAGCTCATGGCAAGGGATGAGTTTCCCAGAGTTGGGAACAGATTTGCAGACTCAGAGTTCTTCTCTGAATCTGTATTGCTAGAACAGCCCCTTGAAGAGTACTTCAGTTTCCCTTAGGTCACAGGGAAGCGACACTGAGGCTGGGGGGAGACTGTTACTTCCCAGGAACCACCGGCAAAATCTGGCTGAGCTGAAAAGAGAACTCAAGTTTCCTGGCCCTATCTTGACAGCATACCTACTTGGAATTTGTATGTCCTGCCCCTGGGTGAATTACACGAGTCTCCGCTCTGGGATGCTCCAAGAGCCAACAACCTAGACATTCTGGTGGTTCTTGCCTTATAGTATGTGCTGAAACGTTCATAAGCTGTGAGCAGGGGCTCTAAGGAAAAGGAGAGGGCTGATTTGGGATAGTAAGAAGAAAAAGGACAGAGCCAGAGTTGGGTCTTCAGGCTCCCTGAGGCCAGCCACAGCCACCTGGAAGTTAGCATCTGTGAAGTTGCCCATTGGAAATTCCCAAGAGCTCTACATGGGAACCAGTATCCAAGGCCAGGCCAAGCAAGCTGGGCTGTGGTCCCAGGACCAGCCAAGCCTAGGGTGACAAGGCTGAGCTGGGTAGGGCTAGGCTGGGCAGGGCTAAGAGAGAAGAGAATTTTTTGCCCCCGGGCTTATAAATGCCTATATTGGGCAAGGCCTCTTGTTTCCTTGGGCGGTGACCAGGAGTCTCTCCAAATTTGCCCGCCTGGCATGAATTTTCTCCCTCTGCCCAGAAGGGGTCTGCAGCCTTCTGGAGGAGCCCCCTCAATCCTCAAGGTGATGGGTGTGAGTGTTGGTACCCACAGCCTCACTTCCTAGACCGGATGGAGACACGGAAGTGAACTCGGAGTGAGAGGGCTATTCTCCATGACCCCTGCTACACAAGGACAGGACCCCTAGGGCTGAGGACAACTGCTTCTGGGAAACGTGGTTCCCAGAGGCTGCTGATCTACGTAGTCACTGTGCGCCCCCCATGGGGGAACAGACCAGCAGCTAAGCCCTCGCACATGGTCCCCACAGCCCCCAGGCCAGCTAACAGTCATTATGTCGTTACATAAATAAATTACGTACTTAGGACTTGGTGTGTAAGTGCCAGTTATTATTATTGCTGTGTAATTATGCAGTTAACTTGAAGAGGGAGGCTGGCAGGAGGACTGAATCACCCCTGACCCTGGGAAAGCTCCACAGGCTCCCACCTCTCACCCCAGGGGGAACGTTGCTCTGGGTCACAGAAGATGAAGTGCTGTCGTCTCCCAGGTGTTTCAGTGCAGATGGGGCAATGTACCCCCAGGCCTTATCCTGGAAGAAGCTGGCAGCGGGAACCCAGGATGGCTTACTCACCTGCAGTCGGGCCCAATACCCAGCCTCAGGCTTTCTGTGAGCACGGTCTGTCCCTGCAGCCTAACAGAGGGGCTCACAGACCACTCAGGGCTCGGCCAGGCCCAGGGGCCATACAGGGAAAGGCTGAGGGAGAGCACGGGTCTGGGAGAAGGGTCTAGGAACGCAGAATCTCTCTTCCTCATCTGTGGGACTAGGGACCACTCCCTCACCTACTCCCAGACGTCTCTCCTCTTGCTGGCGAGCTTGGAACCCTCAGGTGCCTCAGTTCTGAGCGCTGCCTCCAGGCAGCTTTGGAGATAATCTAGTCCCACTAGATCTAGACTGACTAGTCCATCTAGTCCAACCTTAAATTTTCCAGAGGCGGAGTCAGGCCAGAGAGGGAAAGGGACTTGCCCAAGAGCACCCAGCAGGTCCCTGGGGACACTGGCAGCAGTGCCCAGCCTGCCTCCCTCCTGCCTCTCTTCGGCTTCCCTCCTTTGTCTTCTCCATCAATCGCACTCCCACCTCCTACCCCTCCCTCATCACTGGGCTGCTCTACTTTCTCACTTCCTCTCCCTCTCCTGCTTCCAGCCCTGCCCAGGCCTGCCTGTCGCCTCACCTCTCCCCTCCTTTGCTCTCCCATTGCTGCCTGGGCTTTCTTCTCCCGGCCCCTGGAGCCAAGGGAGGCTCCCCACCCTCTCTTTGGCCAGTGCTTTCTTCTCTTTCCCGGTCCCTCCCAGGGCTCATCTGGGTTAGGCTAGCCCCTTCCCTTCCACCTCCTTTGCTCTCCTAAGAGGGTCCAAAATGAAGGAAAGACACTAAACTCTCAAGTGGAGAGTGTGGATTCCTTTGTGGGCTTGGGGTTGGGTGGGTGAGGCATGGGAAGCCTCCTAAACGGTGGGAATGCATGCCCCCTCCTTCCCGCAGTCTGGGCCCAGCTCCAGCTCAGGACCAGCTGATCTGTGTCCCCTGGGAGCAAAAGGAAAGGGGTCGGGGTCAAAAGAGCATGGCGGGAAGGTGTGGCTCATCACCTTAGCACTGCTGGCATGTCCTCTGAGCATCGGGAGCTGCCCAAGACCCAGCCTTGGCATTTCTAGAAGACCAGATATGCCTACTTCATCCACTTAGTGAGATCCCTATGGGAAAGTCCTGTGGGGCACCCCTCCCCCCATTTTTTTGAAGGAGAAATCAAGTCTTGTTCAGAATGTCACACTCGAGGAAGGACTGGTTTGGAGCCTGAGTGAGTTGATGATTTCAAGCTCCCTACTAGACCAAAGCTCAGTGAAGTTCACGCGCTAAGGTGTGAGTATAAGTGTGTGTGCTGAGCAGGTAGGCACAATTCTGAGGGGACTGTCCAGGGTGTACAGGTCTGTGTTTCAGCTCCAGAGGCATTCATGCCCAGCAATCAAGAGCTCTTCTCCAAGGATCTCGAGCCCATTACTCCTTCAGTCACCTTGATTCTTATGGCCTTCCTGGGCTGCTGGACGGAGGGATCTAGGGACATTTCTCATTGTGTAGCTTGAGTCCCTGGTATAGAAAGTGATCTGTTCAGGTTAACCTAATTTCAGGGGCAAAACTGATGTCCTAGCATCTAACCCAGCCCTTCTTGTCCAGACCTTGCAGCCCCCTTCTTTTTGGTTGCCGTGTTCTCTGCAGGCTGTGTGAGGGAGAGGGAGGCACGAGCGAACTTGTGGGAAGGAGAAGAAATCCATCAGGGGTTGCTGAAGTTACAGGGATGCTGAAGCTAGGGCCAGGGCGCAGCTTCTGCAAGAGGCACTCCAGGCCTGGTGAGTAGGGACCGGCCCTCGCTTGCTCCCTGGGGCATGCGAGGCTCCAGCCAGGGGACTGTGACATCCTAGTCACTGGCAATAATGGGCTTCCCAGGCCTTGCATAATCCCCCAGGGAGTGGGGATTTCTCTGGTCTTACAGGGAGTGGCATATTGATCTATTTCCTCCTCTGGCAGCCTCGCTGGGTGGGGAGTGACAGAGAGGAGCCTCAGGAGCCTCGTGACTTGGAGACATGGGGTCCGGGAGTGGGGGGTGGGGGTTGGCTGGGGTGAAGGTAGCCTCATCTCCAAGGGTTTTTAACCCCCGGGACCAACATGCTGTGGCTCTGGGATCACTCAGGGATGACTTTCCCTGGGGCAGGGGCTGGTCTTTAAAGGACTGCTTTGAGGTCTCTCCAATCTGGGGTCACTGACTTGCTTCTGGAGGATTCCCACTGAGCATTGGGTCCAAAGGGAGGGGGCAAAGCCCAGCTTGGTTCCAAGACCCCTTTTCAGGAAAACGTACAGGTAATCCTCTTGGAGCCCCAGAGTCTTAGGTGGGGGTAAAGGTAATGTAGGGTGTTTTTTTTTTTTTTCCCTCTTTTCACTCAAAGGCATTTTTGCACATGACTCAAACAAGTCTAAACTTTCCTAAACTTCAAAGTTTGCCCATGGCACAGCCTCAAAGTAGAGGGGAAAACGTTAGAAAGGAAAAAAGTTTGTAAGCCAGTTAAACATTGTGTTTTTGCTCCTTACAGGAATTGAATTAACTTGTTATGTTACTATTAGTGTCTCATTGTGAAACCAGGGTCAGGGAGAGGGTTCTTCTCTGGGCATTGTGGTCTCCAGGCCCATCCAGGCTTCAGCTCCCTCCCATAGGGCACTGTGCAGAGCACTGCACAACCTGCGGGAGGAGGAAGGGGTTCTCCCTGGGTCATTTTCAGGCTCCTGGCATGAGCCCCAGTCCAAGCTGGGGGCGCTCTGGGTGCCTGCTGTCATCCTTCCCACTAGCTGCCTTTGCTGCAGGGGCACGCATGCATCGTGGTACCGTGTGGCACCCTCCACCTGCCTGTGACCTTGGCACTGAGCCTCGGCCACAGGGCTGTCGGAACTGTGCGGGTCCTAAGGCCAGTGGCTGGCCCTGAGGAGCCCTTTTTCTACTCTCTGCCTCTCTCCTCATCCTGTTGAGCGATACCACGGACCTGTGCTTAGGGGAATGGGCTCTGGGGACATAAATGCATAGGTTCCTAATTGCGCCCTGCCGCTTACTCATTGTTCGACCTGGACAAATAAAAACTACTTCAGTGATCTGTACCTGTTTCCTTATCTGCAAAATGGGGATACCCGTAGACTCCCATCATAGTGCTATCATGAAGAAGTATATGCTAAGCATGTAATGTTAGCTGCTCTTACTACTGCTGTTCTCACTCCCTTACCCCGTGCTTCGGGCCCTCCTCACCTGACTGCCCCTCACGAGGGTCATGGCCTGGTACATAGTAGGCTCTCCAGAAGGTTTGAATGGTTGAGCTGCTTAACTGGCTCCCTTGCCTCCAGTCTCTTCCCCTTTCCATCCATCCTGCACACACCAGTCAGATTCATTTGTCTAATGCACACACCCCTTCCTGGCTCAAAAAAAATCATCAGTGAAGTACCAGGATCTCCTAATAGTCCAAAAGCATCAGCCTGGCAGGCAGAGCGAGCAGATCTCTGCCTCTGCACAAGCCAGACAGGGTAATGACCAAGGCATGGGCCCCAGGGAGGTGGCTACTGTGGGGCGAGTCTTGCTCAGCAGCTTTCCCGTCATACGAGACTCTGAATGAATAATCTCGTCAGCCCTGGTCTTGGTTTCCTCTTCAGAAAACTGGGAGAGGAGTGAATCTACCTCACAGGGGTGTTGGGAATACAAGAGAGAAGGTGTGTGTAACATGCTTAGCACTCTGCCCTGAGCTCTGGTGGACACCAAGTGTCCAGAAAGTATTTGCTGTGTTCAGCAGCAGCAGCTCTCGTCATTTCCTAATATAAACATGCTCTGCACATGGTCTCCTGAGCCTGCACCCAGGGAACGCACCCTCAGAGGCTCTGCCAGTGTCGTCTACTGGAAATCCTCCCCTGCTGAAAGACCTTCCTCAAGTCACACACCCTCCCGCAGCACAGAATCCGGACACCCTAGCCCATGGATGGTGCTTGTGCTCCCTTTGAAGTACCATGGTCTTTTCTTTTCTTTTTTTAAAGATTTATTTATTTCCATGAGAGAGAGAGAGAGAGAGAGAGAGAGAACAAGAGTAGGAGGGGCACAGGTAGAGGGAGACAGAGAATCTCAAGCAGACTCAGTGCTGTGTGCAGAGGCATCTCAAGTCTGGGTCTCACAACCCTGAGATCAAAACCCAAGCTGAAACCCAGAGATGGACACTTAATCGACTGTGCCACCCAGGCGTCCCAAATTACCACGGCTTTTCTGACTCTCAGCACGCACTGATACAAAGCCATGAGCTATCTTGGACTGCCAGGAGAGCTCTACCCAGGAGAAGTTATCTCCCTCTGGCCTGTGCCTTTCACTTGGGCCATTTTGTCTTGCTGTCACCCTTGGCCATTCTTCACTAGCAGGATGGGTCACTCATCTGTCCCCCAGGGACGTAATGCCCTCCTACCAGGTGCCAGGCGCTGGGCTCCCAGCCCTAAAGGGGCCTGACTCCGGTGGGAGAGACAGAGGTTATGAAAACCAATGCGAAGTGATGTGTTCTTGCAAAGACACTCGAACATTACTAAGGAAACAGAGGAGCTGATCATTGACCTCTCCCACCCTGCTAAAAGCTTGTGGTAGCAGAACATTCCTCTTAGGATAAACCCCATTGCATGTCCAGGGTTTGGGGTTTTTTTGTTGTTGTTGTTGCTGTTGTTGTTTTTAATGAGCCTACAATGTCCTGTTTGATCTAACCACTGCTTGCCTCCTCTCCAGGTTCCTTTCGCTCTGTGTGTGCCACACGCCCCCCTCAGCACACTAACTACCTTTTCGTTTTACAACAGCAAGAATGCTCCTTCCCACCCCACAGCCCTGGATGTGGTATTGCTTTGACCAGGAAGGCTCTTTCCCTGAGTCCAGCCAACTCTTCATCATTCTTCGATTCCCAATTTAAATGCTTCCTAAGGAAAGCCTTCTCTCACTGCCTCGTTTCCTCTGTAGGACCCGTATGTCAATATCGAGATATGTTTGTTGAGTATGTCCCTATAATATTTAACACAAAGTTTAATTAATTTGCTGTTTGTGTCATTAGTCGTTGGTCTTTCCCCCACCAAGACTGGAACCTGTGTGTCAGCCGGCCCAGGTCTGTCTTGCTCACTGCCAATCCCCAGCACTGTGCCTGAAACATAGTAAGCCTTACTGCATATCTGCTAATAAATGAATAGAGAGGTTGGCCAGACCAAGAAGGGGGAAGCCCATCCTGGGCAGAGAGATTAGTACGTGCAAAGGTAAGAGAGGAGACAGGGTAGTGTGTAGGCCTTGTAGGTAAATGTGGCTGGGGCATAGGATTCGGGGCTGGAAGGCTGTGAGCTGGGGCCCAGTGCAGTAGGACTCCCAACACCGTAAGGAGCTTGGGTTGAACCTGCAGGTAGTAGTGAGTGATCTGGCTTGGGTTTTGGAAAGCTCTGTCTGACGGCCTGGAGGAGGCAAGACTTCAAGCAAGGAGATCAAAGTGTGTAGGACAAGAGGAGGGAGCGAACTGAGGCCGTGGTGCTTGGCTGGGGAGGGGTGGATAGGAGTGCCATTTTAGAAGCTGAATAAACAGAGGTTTGGAGCAGGAATAAAACCTGGGTTTGGACTCTGCCCAGGACCCCTCACCGCCCGCCTCACAGGGAGCCATACTAAAGGAATCAAGATGAGTGATACCTTGGGAGAGGGAATTGCTCTTCTACTTGGTCTCTCCAGAACTGGCCCCAGTGGGACAGGCTCGAGGCCCCAAGAGCACCATAGATCAGCCCTCTGCAGGGCCATTGCCTCCATTGCCTCTATCTTCTCCCTTTCTCTGTCCACTAGCTTATCCTCAGCTTGGCCTAAAGGTCTGGCCAGCACCCCCTCCCAGCCTTGGAACCCCCCCACCCCCACCCCCCAGTCCTTGGCCTTGACCCAGAGCCCTAGCTTGCTCCTGGCTCTCCTAAAGAGGACACTCCAGAGAAGCCTTGGGACCCTGTCCTGATGAGGCAGAGGAGTGGCTGAGATGATCTTTGACTCGGATTCCAGTTGGGATGGCTGTAAGGGGACACCTCAGGCAGAGAGAGGCAGGCAAACCGCAGGCTCAGGCTTTCTGGGAGCCAGAAGAGGGAGAGCCTTTGCTGTGTAACCCTTTCAGCACCACACCCAGGCTGGAGCCAGGACGCTGTCCTTTCTGGCAGCTCTTGCCCAGTGGCTTGTGGGAGGTGGAGGGTTGGGGGTGGAGGGCTGTTGGGGTCTGAACTCACCTCTACAGGCCAGGAAGAGAGGAGCCAGCTGGTGCTGGCTGCCTGGGCTGTCAGAGTGTGTGTGTGGGAGGGGGGCTACCCGCCACCTGGGGCGCCCAGGTTGCTTCAGGCTGCAGCCCGCCTTGGCTGGGAGGGGCTCAGGGACGCAGACTCCCGCAGCCGCGCATAAAAATTACTCCCCCAGATGGTGGTATCCCATGAGGTTGAGGCCAGAGCTTCTGGGATGAGGAGGCACAGGCAAACTGCCTACAAGACTCTTGGTGGGGGGCTGGGGGGGGGCGGAGCTCAAGGCCCGGGAGAAAGACTGCAAGAATCAAGAGCGGGTCCTACCTTACCGGGATGGCCAGTGGGCTTCATTTTGGCCCCTCCCTGGCCCCTACTCTGGCGGTCTTCCCAGCCCCATGCTGTCCTTAGCCTGGCCCTTACTAGGGGATCTCTACTCCCCCCTCACCAATCTTGGCTCGCCACCCCCCCAACCCAGCTGATTCCGGTCCTCGGTGGCGAGGTCTGTGGCGCTCTGTTTGGGCACCGATCCTACCTCGCTCGGCGGCCCGAGGAGGGGGTCCAGGGCCCAGACCCGGCTGTCCGCCGCCCCCTGTAGCCCACACGATTGGGGAGGGGGGGCGCGGGCGGCGGGCGCGGGAGGGGAAGAGTTAAGGCTGGCTGCTCCCCTCCCCCGGAGGGTGTGACCGCCCTATAAGAAAGGCTCCGCGCTCGGGCACTGGGGCTGCAGGCAGCGGGGGCGCAGCGCGCCAGCGGAGAGCTGAGGCCGTCCCAGCCTCGCGTGCGCCCCACCGCTTGGGACCCCGGGCAGAATGTCGGAGTCCAGGAGGAGGGGCCGAGGCCGCGGCAAGAAGCACCGAGAGGGGAAGAAGCGGGAGCGGGATCGGGAGCAAGAGCCTGAACCCGGGGAGAAAGGTAGGGCACCTCGATGCACCCAGACAGCCCGTTTCACTGGGAGAAACCTGCCACCCGCTCACCCGCCCCCAGGTCCTAGCTGGCGAGTCTGGAGCTGTGCTAGCGCCGCCCAGGTGACAGGCACCGAAGGAGCCGTGAGTGCTTGCGGGCGAGCAGGGCTCCGTGGCCAGGTGGGCATGGGACTGCGCGCCTGGGGTGTGCGGGTGGCTGTGCGCGCCTGTCCCCTGGCCGCTGTGTGCCGACCAAGGGGCGGCGGAGAGGGGCTGCCCCCCCTCCGGGGACCCGCCTGCAGATGCGGAGCCCTGAGTGAGCGGCAGGATGGAGCCAGGGGCACGGATAGGAAAGTGGACCAGTAGACACGGGGTCTGGCCTGGCCTGGCTCCGAGCGCTGAGGGAGCTGTCACACTGCCTCTCCGACCTCTGGGAGCACTCCCACCCATGTGCCACACCTCCGTGAGTTCTCCTCAGCCATTGGAGCAAGGGCAGCAGCGCCTGCCAGCTCTGGAGACTCAGAGGGGATGCCCTGTTCAGCTGGGGAGCTCTAGGGAGTAGGGAGCCAGGGCTTTGTGGCGGACATTGCTCCCAGAACTAGACCAGGGACCAGGCATTTGTCTCTCTTTGGTCTTCAGGACTACTCTCTTGTACCTAGGGGTTCTGTCCCCAGGGAGGAAGTGGAGAAGGTGTCGTGGGTGAGCAAAGAGCCCTGTGCTGACACTCACATTGATGCCCTCCCAGAGCAGCTACAGGGTAAAGGAGAAAAGATCCCACAGAGGGCACTGGTCTGGGAGTTGGGAGGCTTCAGTGGTGGTTGAGGATATGGCCAAATCTCTTTCCTTTTCTGAACTTTTATATAATGCTGCAGGAGCTGTGGCAAGAAAGTCTCTGAGGTCTCTTTGTTGGGGAGAGCCCAGGAGTCAAACGTTGCCTTCAGCCTGGTAGTTAATTAGGAGCTAGCGAAATTTAAAGGCCAGGGCTGTGTTTTCTTTATAAAGAACACCCCTTAGGGCACCTGGGTGTCTCAGGGCTCCTGCTCTTGATTTTGGCTCAGGTCATGGTCTTGGGGTTGTGGAATCAGGGCTCCGCATCAGGGTCCATGTTCAGTGGGGAGTCTGCTTGGGATTCTCTCACCCTCCTCTCTCTGCCCAACCACCCCCCATGCTCACACTTTCTCTCTCCCTCAAATGCATAAATCTTTAAAAAGAAAGGAAGAAAGAAAGAATGGCTTTCTGCCCATCTCCACTAGGCAACCGTGTCTAGAAGTCCACCCTAAGGAAATGGACACTGCTGGTGTGTGCCCTAAGTAGTGTGTAGGTCAGCTTAAGCTGGGCATGTGTAATGTGGGATTAGCTTTCAATCTGAGACCTAAAGAAAGTCAGGGTGCCTATTTTCAGGGTCAAAATTTATGGATGTGATTCAGTGAGCCACCCATTTTTCTCCCACCCACCCACCTACACCCTGCCAACCCCGAGCACATCCTATTATGGGCAGCTTGGAAGGCTGACTGGTTAAGGGCACATTCCCAATGTCAAGGAAGCCACTTGATGGGCTTCAGTGGGTGAGTCGTAGTGCCAGGGAAATGAGAACTCCCACTGCCAAAGGTAGAGTACGCATTAGGGCACAGGTGGGAGTGGACTACTAGTAGGAGGTTCCACAGACCTCTCAGTGATCTCTTCCAGAACCTTCTGCCCCTGTGAGAAAGTCCTTCTTGATGTCTCACTATAATCTTTCCTGCTTTTTTCTTCTCTGCTTCATGTTATTCCCCGCTTCCCAGTGGGAAGCCTTCTCTTCAGAATGCCTTCCTTCAGGGAGCTAGCTGGTGAGCAGATACCAAACAGAACCAAGGCCTGGGCTTAGAGGGACTTTGGAGACCTGGGACACTCTGGAAGTGGGAAGCCATAGGGTAGGGTCATGCTCCAAAACAAGGTATCAAGAGAAAGTACCATGTCGGTGAGAAACAACAGTCTTAAGTCCATGATGTGTCTAGGGGGTCTGATTTCAAACCCAGTAGAATCAGTGCTTAAGTCAACAGTGGCCTATAGAACTGGAAGCCACCCTCACAGTTCCCCTCCAGGCCCATCTGAGGCTGCAGGGCTCTCTTAGTGCATGGACAGAGCATGCCAGTAGTGGAGGACTTGGGCACTGGGCGCCCAGAAGGGGGGACTTAGCAAGGGTGGGGCCACAGTTGGTTGAAAGTCTAGGAGGTGCAGACATGGAGAGTGTGAGCAAGTTATCAACTAAAATCTTCAGCTTAGATGGCAGGGCGGGGTTGGGGTGGGATCTGGAAAGTGGGAGGGAGAAAGAAAGAAAGAAGATGATGTTAATTAGCTCCCCACCCTCCCCACCCCCCCAACCAGCAGCCTCCATCTCCTCCTTGGCAAACAGCAGGAGGAGTCCCCCAGACACACACATACACAGGCCAGCATGGGGAGGTAGACTTTTCTTCTCCCTCAACGCAGGAATGCCTGCTGAGCTGCAGGTGTGACTCAGTGAGAGTTAGTAGGGCTGAACCTGGTATCCCTCACCTGGGGCCAGTTCCCTCCATTTCCCTTTGCCCTTGGGGATTGAGGAGGGGGCTGCTGGCATGACCCATGCCGGCCCTGGCAGCAGTATTGGGGGATGGGTAATAAACTCTTGTACCTGGGGTCTGCCCCCTGCTCTGCCTCTGTGTGACCCCAGGCACTGCCTGCCCTCCATCTGGGACCCTGGAAATGGGTTCTGCTCTCAACTTGTGCTTTCTCTCCATGGCAAGGCCAGAGCCTCAGGCCTCAAGCCCTGTGCCTCTGAGAAGCCCAAGGGAGGAGAGCTGCGAGATCGAGCAGGGAGCAGTGGGAGAGGAGCCAGCCCCCAAAGAAACTGATCAGCCCTGAAGATGCTATCTGGTTTTGAAGAAGGGCTTGGGGATTAGACTCAAAGTCACCGGCCTTTTCTGGGTGCTCCCTAAAAGGCCAGTCAGGGATGGATGGAAATGTCCCCTCCATTGAGCTCCCCATGAATTGGGAAATCATGTCTGCCCACAAGAGGTCAGGGGCCACACTTTGGTCTGGGTGTCCTGGAATATGAAGGTGAATTAGCATCACCAGCTGAGAACTCCGGACATCTCATTTGAATGAGCATGAAGAAATCCTTGCAAGGTCTTTCCCATCTTTCTCTTCTCCTGCCTGTGGCAAAAAAACAGCACCCAGAGTTCTAGAGCAGACTACTCTTTAGGCTGGCAAGGGTCAGGTCAGAGGTGGTGACGTGCCCACAGGTGGTGATGTGGTGATGTGTCGCATCTCATGGTCGGTCTGGCCGTCTCCACCTCTGGCCTCAGCCCCGGGCTGACGCTGCTAGCCAGGCACATAGAGCGGTCCTCCTGCCACTCCGGGGCTCAGCGTTTGCCTCACATTCTGCTGTGGCTTCCTGGCACCGGGGAGTTCGTTAGGATCAATAACAACAAGCAGAGAGTGACTTTGTACTTGCCAGCGCTCTTTCATCCTGACAACTCAAAGCAGTTTACAGACCAGGACTCATCAGCCCTCAGCCCAGGTCTCAGGAACTCAGCGGGGAGGACGAGGGGACAGAGAGACTGGCAGGGCCGAGGTTGGAGGAGGGCAGTGAGTCACCTGGGGTGGAGGAGCTGGGTGGCCACTAGGTCTGGGAGAGAAGTAAAATCAGACGGAGGGCTTCAGGCCGCACGCACAGGGGATGTTCTCCCTTTGAGAAGGAGGAGCTTGTCCCTTCTGACCTGTGCGGACTCCATGAGCCGGCTGCTGGAGGAAGCAGCCGCAGCTTCATGGGCAGCAGAGGTCCTCAGACGCAGATATTGGCAGGAATCCCCAAGGGACCCCAGCTACCGCCCTCTGCCCTCAGGGCAAGAGCTGCAGGGCCAAGTCAGGACAGCCCTGACCTGGAGTGGTGCCAGAATGAAATGTGTTCGGGAGAAGGAGCTGGCCCCACATGGGTGAGCCCCAGCCCAGGCTGGAGGTGAGCTTCCCAGTGTGGATACCCATGCCTGATGCACCCCACCCACCTGTCTGCCTTCCTCTGCTCTCCAGCCCACAAGGCTTGCCTGAAAGGACCACTGGCACAGAGAAGAGAGGGTTGGTTTGGTTTGTTTGTTTGTTTTTTTTTTTTTTAAGAAGCTGGCAAAACATTGCCAAAACTTGAGACCCGGAGCCCATCAGAGTCATATTCCCATTGTGTTTTCCCACCATTTCTGAGCCTGTTGCCCACCATTTGTAAGAGTCATTTATCAGAGTCGGGGGCGCCTGGGTGGCTCAGTTGGTTAAGCGTCTGTCTTCGGCTCAGGTTGTGATCCCAGAGTCCCAGGGTGGAGGCCCCCATTGGACTCCCTGCTCAGCAGAAGCTTACTTCTGTCTCCCTCTGCTGCCTCCCTCCCCTCATGCTCTCCGTCTCTCTGACAAATAATCTTTAAAAAAATGCAGTTTCTTAAAAAAATAATAACTTAGGAGAGTCAAGTACAGTATATACCTGTCTTCCTCCAACCCTGCCTGGGCATAAGCATTTACTAGGATTTCCAGGTCCCGGCCCCGGGGTAACTACACAAACTGCATGTACATTCTTTCCGTTTTATAAATTCAGTTCTGCAAACTTTCACCTAGCTCCTACTCTGTGAACGAATCTTGGTCTCTGCCCTCAGCAAGCTCAGATGGCTCTTGACACAAACACCTGCGATCAGAACCATGTGTTCAGCCAGAAAAATGTACAGTGTGTGATGGGGAGAATAATTGGCCCTCCTGGAAGGGTGTAGAGAGGGCTTCCCAAAAGAGGTGCCATTTGAGCAGAGTGTGGATGGGAGCAGGAATTCAGCAGGGCGAGACAGGGCTTTCCAAAGGGTGGGATCATCTCCATGGCCAACCTGCACTCGGGGGAAAGGAGGAGCAGTCCTCATGCACTGAGCACATACCATGTGCCAGGACTGCTTCTATGAAGTCTAGGTATTATTTTATCATCCCCACTTTACCAATGAGAAAACTGAGGCAGAAGAGTTCATGACTTGCCTGGGATATGGCCATGAATTAGTGGCAGGGTCAACAGGTCCAGGTCTGCCCCCTGTCCTGCCTCACCATGCACATGTCACTTGTCCCTGGCTCTAACAGTTTGTGTCCCTCCAGAAATACCAGTGAGGGGCATAGAATGCCCTGTTAGTCCACTTATAGGAGCAGGTCCTTCCCGTCACATCAGCTGGTTGGTTATGAACCCATTCTTGGGCTCTTGGGCAGGGTTTAGGGGGATCAAAGATGAGCGGGTTGAGGCCCTGCTCTCAATGTGAGCTCACGGTGGGACTGTGATGGTAAGGTATAAACAGGAACCTTGGAGCACCAACATAGGGGGACAGCCCGGAGGTCACACCCCCAGGCCACCAGAGAGAGTCCAGCTAGATCTGGCACAAGTCTGGGTAGCTTTCTGGTTCTATTGAGTTCCTTGTGCCAAAGGTCAATGTTTAGATCAGCAGGAGCCTGATTTAAGGCATAAACTGGGAACTTGCTAGAAATGCCAATTCTGGGGTCCCACCTCTGGCCTACCGAAACAGAAACTGCAGGGCTGGGGGCCAGTATGTGTGTTTTAGCAAATCCTCTAGTTGACTGTGATGGTGCTAAAGTATGGGAACCACGGATAGAGCTGGGCAGCTAGCCTCCTGGAGCAGAGCCACCCCGGAGGGAGACTGTCAGACCACGGATAGAGCTGGGCAGCTAGCCTCCTGGAGCAGAGCCACCCCGGAGGGAGACTGTCAGGGTGTTGAACCTATGTATCAATGCCAGGCTTCATGCTTGGGGGCTACAGGTTATCCTTGGGGAATGGGTCGCCCACCGCCTTGTGGGCCAAGGTAGGTGTGGACAGACCTAACTGCTGTTGCAAGAATGCTCCTGGCCAGGGCTGACAGAGAATAGAGATGAGAGACTCATTCCCATCAGAGCAATCTGGGAAGCTTCCTGGAGGAGGTGGGGTTTCAGTAGACTTTGAAAGATGAAAAGGAGGAGGGCTCTGAAGAGCTGGGCCTTTGGGCTAAGGAAACCCCTTGAACAAATGCACAGAACAGAGGATACTGGGAAATAACATGGAGTTCTGAAGATATGCCACCCTACATGGTGTGTGGGAGGGAGAGACCAGGCGGGCCCAGCAGTAGGATTGCTGAAGGTCAGGAGGGGGAGTTTAGACTTATCTGAAATAGTCTTATCTGCAGTTTCTGGGGCAGTCAGGTGAGGCTGGATCTGAGCTCATGGTGCAGTCCCTTCGCTGTACAGATGGGGAAAAATGAGGCCCCGAGAGAGAAGTCCACACCCCAACGAGGCGAAGAGTTTGGTGGCTTCAGGCCCAGAGGGAGAGCAACAGCTTTGTGAGGTGCTGCCCTCTCCCTGGCCCGCTGTGGCCTCATGTCTCCACGCTCACCTATGGTGATCCAGCCAGAGAGAATTTCTCATAGTTCCTGGAGTGTGCTGTGATCTCCTGCCCCAGTCCCTTGAACCTTTCATTCCCTTTGCCTGGAGCACCGTTTCCCTTCTTTGGCCTAACTCCTGTCATCCTTCAGCTTTGCTTTCTCCACAGAACACATCCTGCCCCAAGATGAGGAGGGAGGGAGTCGGGCAGCCTCTCTGTCCGCCCCCAGCACCTCCCCACGTCACAGTGCCCATCCCACTGTGTGGGCCAAGTCAGCGGACTCTCCCCCAGGGCCAAGACCACATCAGCTTGACCCTCAGCACCGGACATATGCCAAATGTCCAGTTCATACTCGAGTGCAGGAATGAAGGAGAACATTCCCGAGCCCTTTCACTCCTGTACAAGGAGACCCCTCCGGCCCCTCTCTTATTTGAGGGCAGCCTCCCACCTGCAGCCGGGGGCCCTCAGTGGTTAGGCAGCCTGGTGGGCTGAGCAAGCGTAGTCCTTGGTGTAGTCCCCACCTTATCACCTGCTCTGCTATCCTGGGGCAGACACTTGTCTGGGCTGAGAGGGAAGGAGAGGGCAGAGTCAGGGAGCAGTGTCGGGTGGGAAAAGGCTCCGAGATGGGCTACAGAGGGACCCCATGCTCCCCTGAGTGCTTGCAGCAGCCTCGTTCAGGGCCACTGTGAATCATCAGCAGTCACAGTACAGCCCTACATCATTCATTCACTCATTTGGCCTGCGAGCACCTGCTCGGTGCCAGATGCCAGGGATAGAGTGAGTCTCCAACAGGGTAGGAGATGCTCAGGGAGCCTGCGTGAGGCAGAGATTGCTCCCGGCTGGGTGGTTTAGAGGAGGACAGTGGCTCCCGGGGAGAGCCTGAGACTTCTAGATTAAGAAGAGCAGCCAGTTAGGGAGCTCTCTATTCCCAGTACTGTGCTGTGTACTTCTTGACAGACCTTAACCCCATTTCTTTCCAGCCGCAGTCCTAAGAGGTAGGCGGGAGGGTCCCTTTTTCATAGACAAGGAAATAAAGGCTTGGAGGGTTTGAGTCACTTCACTAGCTACGCAAGACACTGGGCAGAGCCAGGACGTAACCGAGACCGGTGTGACCCCACGTCTGTGTGTCTGACACTCTCAGCTGTGCTTGTGGCCGGGGGATGGGATGGTGGGGGAGCAGTAGAGGGCGTGGAGGCAGGTGGAGCAGAGAATAGGTGTATTTGGGGAGCGCCAGTGATTTGGTTTGCCTGGAATATACCATTCCTGAAGAGAAGTGATGAAGGAAAAGCAGACAGGAGTGTATGGGAAGGGGGCCCATTCACTGACCCAGCAAGATTCCCCCAAAAGGAGGGCAGGCAGGTGGCCTTTCTTCTACAGACATCATGGAGCCAAGGCAGGTTTTGGAATGGTAAAGAGGCCCATAGAGGTGACTATGTCCACTGTTAGTAGATTGGTACTGGGGCTGGTGGGAGTTGAAGCAGGACCAGGTGGACGAGGGAGGGTGAGGAGGATAAGAGGCTTGGTGGACGGCGAATGGTCTTAGCCTGTGGAGAAAGTCAAGAGAAATACAGTTGTCACAGATGACAGGTTGTCACAGATGACTGGAAAAGGAGACCCAGGAGGAAGAGTGGTCCTGAGAGAGATGGGAAACTGGTTTCCCACATGCTTTGTTTGAGCCAGTGACTATCCAGGGAGTTGCTCATTTTGGGGTGAGTCCTTTCCAGACCCCCCCTCTCTCATTAGCCTGGACCGCAGGGCCTGCATCTCAGCCCTCCAAGACCCCAGAGTGCCTATGCCAGGCTCTCCAGGCATGTGGATGGACTTTCAAGGGAGGCGGCTGGGCCTTGGTAACCCCCCAGCCCACACCCACTGTGGCATCTGCCTTTGCCGAGCGCATGGGCCCATCTGTGCCTTTCTTATATCGTGCCTACCAGGACCTTTCCCCTGAAAGCCAGTGTTTCTTAGAATTCTTTTTATTTCATCTTCAAAATCCCCATCATATGTCTGCATTAATACAAATGTCTGTATCTAATACAAAGATGTTGCTTTTTTTCTTACTAATGAGCCTGGCAGAGCCCTCAGAAAGCGGCCCTGAGATCAGCCTGCGGCTTTGCGGGTGTCCCAGTCTGAGAAGCTGGTCTGTGAGATGCCTCCCTTCTCTCTACCCCCACTCCACTTCCTCGTGACCTAGAGCTTCAGAAACAACTTTCTCCAGCCAGGCTGAGGAGGTGGGAAGGGCAGGCCCTTCCTGAAGGGGATCAGGGCCCTGGGATCTCCTCCTTGGCTCTCGCCCTGGGTTCCCTGAGCAAGGGGCGGCCCCATGGAGCAGCTGCAGGCGCCCCCACCCCAAGGCTTCTGGGCTGGGCCCAGCACTTGGGCCCAGAGCCCAGCCTTCCCCAATGGGGAGATTAAACAGTTTGGGCACAAGTAAAGGCCTTCCAGGGATGTCGTCTCTGCTCTGTCCATCCTTCTGCCCCCAGCAGTGGAAGGGGTGACAATGGTAAGAAACTTCTATCCCCTCCACAGAGAGCTTTCTCTTCCTCCCTTCCTCTAAAGCAGGCAGGAAGGAGTTTACAGATGAGTCAGCTGAGGCCCAGAGAGGCTAAACCACTCACCTAAGGGCAGAAGCTAGAAAATTGGGAGACGGGGACAAAGAGCTGAAGTACAGTGTCCCCAGCTGCCACCCTTTCCTCTGTTGATGTGCCAGCTCTGGGTGTCTGGGGCCCGTGCCCCAAGGACTGAGAAGAACCCAGAGAGACCTCATGTCTGTGCGGAGTAGCAGACGCTGCCCGGCAATGGACGCCTCTGCCCTGTGACCCTGTGCAGTGTCCCCCAGACGTCGGTGACATCCCTTCAGTCCCCCATCTCTACTGCTCACATGCCCGTGTCGCAGCCCACATGAGGAACTGCAGCACCTACCTGCCTGATCCAGGAGCTGACCATTTCTGCCTTGGCAGGACCCCAAGAAAGCCAGCGTCGCTGGCAGCAGGGAGTGGGGGTGGCCATAGCGTTGGCCCTCAGGGTCAGGCCAGGCTTGTTATAGGGGTTGGGTGTCAGTGGATGGGTGCTTCTGGGTGGGCAGGAGAACCTCTAAGGCAGGAATGGTTTCTGTGGGTATTGGAGCTCCCAAGTTCTCTCTCCTCCTCCCCCTTCCCTTCTCCTTCCTCTGCACCCACCTTCCTGGAGCAGGGTCTGCCTCCCCTCTTAGCTCCTGTCCCCAGCTGGCCCTGGCCTCTGTCCTCTACCTTGTAGCTGCGGTGCCAGGTGTAGAGCTAAAAGCCCAACAGGTCTGGTCTGCTTCTCACCAATACAGGGAAATGGTCCCATGTGAGGCTCAGTCCCCTGCCAGTGTCAGCAGAACCCTGAATGGTAGGCAGAGCCCGAGCCAAGGGTGGGAGCCATGTTGCCTTTCTCAGCACCATATCCCTGACATCAGGTGGGGGCCTGATACATCAGAAGGTTTGTTGGAGGTGGATATTTGTTGGATGATTGTGAGAATAGGGCAGGGCAAGCCCAGGCATCAGGCTGGGCCTGGTTGGCTGAGGAAATGCGGCTGGGGAGGGTGGGGGGAAAGCCAGGAGGCCTGGCAAGGTGCAAACGGCCTTTAGGAGGCCTGGCCCCATGAGTCTGAATAGCTCTTCTGCAGGCCACAGGGAGGATACCTGGCTGCCCGTTTCACAGAGAAGGCCTCTGTGCCCACTTAAACCAGCCGTGTTTTCAGTTGTTCTTTTCTTTCCCATTTGAACTTGGAGTCTGTAATTAACCTCTGATAGGCTGCAGTCACTTTATGGGTAGGAGAGGGGTGGGGAGGGGGCGAGCCCGGAGCCCGCCAGCAGCATGCTGGTGGGAGACTTTGATGCCAGGCAGGCTGGCCGCCTTGTCTCCAGGTGTTGCCCTGCAAAGGGGACTGCTCAGCCTTAGTCATGAGGGGAGGATCATTAACCCTTTCAAGAGTCCACTGCCCCTGCCCCCTGGTTGCTGGGAGGGAGGCCAGGCCAGGTCCTCCCCGGCTGGGCTGCCTGGCTCTGTCCTGGGCGTCTGTCTTGCTCTCAGATCTCAACAGGCTCCGCGCCCACCGCCCACTGCTGAGAGGAATGAGGTCAAGCTGCTGGCAGCAGCGGTACCTCCTGGCCTCGGGGCCGGGATATGGGAAAGGAGCAGCCCTGGTTGTTTTTGCTGTTGTTATCTTCAGCGGGATGCTTGGTGGGGATTCCCTCTCAGACAGATACAGCCTAGATGCCCTGGCTTGGCATCAGGGGATAAGGAAGCAGGAGCCACCAGACACCTCATGGGGAGCCCAGCTTGTGACACCTGTGGAGGTCTGTCTGAAGGTTTACAGGACCTGTCCCCAAGGGAGAGTTTCTGTGGTAGTCTGGGTCATCCTTTAGAGATCTTCCTCATAGTGTTATAGAGCTGCCAAAGGAGAGGTCCCCACGACCCCCCTCCAGAGAGCCCTAGTCCTGCTGCTCAGGTGGGCACTGTGCCAGGATGAAGGGAGCTGGATGGCTGAGGAGCTCTCAGGGAGCGGGGAAGCTCAGCAGAGAGGGCTGGGTCTGAGGAGGAGACCGGAGGGGAGGTAAAGGGAGGGTTGCCCAACAGCCACCCAGGCCATCAGCTTGCTGCATGCCCTTCCACCTCTGGGGAAGGAACAGCCACAGACAAGCAGGGTATCAGTGACAGTCATGGGACCCCCTTCTCGTGTGCACAGATCTTCCTCTTCCTTCTGCTTGACGTCTCGCACCTGGATTCTCTCCTGTGTGCTGAGGGGCCTTTGTGAGTCCCTTCTGTGTGTGGGGAGATACAGGCCCTCCAGACTGGGGCTCTTCACTTTGGCTACGAAGCTGAATTTGTAGAGAAGTTTATTGCAGTCTTGTTAATATTAGATGATGTTAGAGACGACCTAACCAATTCATTGGAACGATGAGACAGGATATGGACATTAAAATGATTTAGATTTGTATTTCTAGATTCGGGAGAACGTTTTTACAATATATTTACTAAAGGGTAGGATATAAAACATTTTAGAAAAGTCTTGCAGGAGACATTTGAAAATGTTGACAGTGTTTCCCCATCCACCCCCCCGCCCCCCATGGTAACTGGATTTAAATGTGCTTTTTCCTGACTCGTATAATTTTTCTACAACAAAAATGTATTTCTTATGTAACAAAACAGTAACAGAGAGGGACAAACTAAACTCCTTGAGGGGTGGGAGAGGCTGCATCATACATGGCCAGATCATTTCTGTCTGGGACAAAGCACTGAACCTGGCATACAGTAGGCACTCAGTAAATGCATGTCAACTGACTTGCGGTGAGCTTCTGCCCACTAGGGTTGATCCAGCTCTTGTCCTGACAAATCCCTCCATCCCAAGAAGCCTGTTCCTCTGCTTGTTTTACCTCTGCCCCAAGACACTCGTGGGACATGGTACAGTGATCTTCAGGCCTCACACTAGCATTGCATTCTGAGCCCTGGGCCATCAAAGAGACCCAGACAATCCCAGACCCAGCTCAGAGAGAGTGCCCCGGCAGAAGTCAAAGAGCTGACCTGCTCACGTCTTAGGCTCTGTAAGCACCACCTCCACATCCTCAAAGGTCTGCTGTCCGGGGTGTCCCCAGGGGCTGGTACTGGATCCAGTGGCTGGGAGCCACTGTGGGAGAAGCCATGGTGGCTCAGCATGTAAGAATGACCTTAAAATGCACAGAGTAAGGTCAGGTCATTCCCCGACTTATAAGCCTCTGAGGTCTTCCCACCCCACCTACCAGACCAATCTGGGCCATCCTGGGGAGCTTGTCTGTACCCCTCACATAGAAAGCCTAAGGAGGCTCTGGACCCAGAGTGAGGGTGCAGAGGTCCTCTGGGTATTGTTGTGACTGCCACCTCAAGGGTCTTCTCTTTCCTGCCCCCTGAGCCACTTCCTCTCCCCCTCAAGGGACTTGCCTGATGCAAAACAAAACAAAACAAAAAAACAAACAAAAAAAACCCCACACCAAAACAACAACAAAAACACGCAGCCTATGCTAAGTCCTATTCCCTTTCAAAAAGCCTGTGTTTGGCTTTCAGAGAGCCGTGAACTAAGATTTCTGTGAACAGGGACCAAGACTAGACACTGTTAGAACGGGAGGCATGGTTTTTAGTATCTTAGATGAGTCTGGCGAGGAACTGTTAATAGATGCAAAAGAAGACTTTGTAAAGAACATGGCATGATTCAAATGTATGGTTATTTTTATTTTTTCATCCTTTAGGCCAGTCCTGTTGAATAGGAATATAATGCAACCCAAATATGTAATTTAAACTTTTCTAGTAGACACATAAGTAAAAAAAAAAAAAAGAAGAAGAAGAAGAAGAAGAAAGAAAAAAGGGGCAAAACATCCAGATTTCTTGCCCTGGCTCAGACAGCTCCACATCTATCACTGGGCCTACCCTTCCAGGCTCCCCTCACACTCCCGCTGCCTTCCAGAATCTTCCAGCCACATGAGCCTCTTTTAGTCCTTGAGCTCACCAAGCTCATTCTCACCTCGAGGCCTTTATCCAGCTGCTTATTACTGCCTCATAGTCCCTATTGATCATTTGCTCTTATCTCTCCTCACTAAAACTCAGGTTCCCTAAGAGCAGGAATCTTATCTGTCTTCTTCACTACTGTATACTCTGGGCCCACAACAGTGCCTGGCATGCCATAGGTCGAATGAATGAACAAACGAGGAACAAGTGAACCAGGTGGGGTTGTTCTGAAGTGAGTGAGGAGACAATCAAGAAATGGCTATCAAGTCACACAGAATTCTCCCTAGACAGAGTGTGATCTGAAATGCAGTCCCGGATTTCCCTTTGGTCACAGGGAATGCCTCTGGAGCCCCTGTCTCCTCAGGCCCCCTAACATGGGCTCATGCCTGCTGTGTCTGGGATCAGGCTGTATGTCCGCACTCCCTCCCCATCACTGCCACCATGAGCAGTGGCCCCCCGCTCGGTGCATAGTATCATACCAGGACTCATGTCAGGAAACAAGGTAGTAGAGTGACCACCATTTCTTCCCACCTGGTGGGTGGAGGGCAGGAGGCCCCCTTGTGTCAGAACTGCAAGAAAGGTCAACACTCCCCATGCAGTGGGGGTAGGCACCCTAAAACTTGAGAAGAGCTCTGTCCCCAGTTCATGAGGAGGAGGAGACTAGTTGGAGATTACCAGTTAACCAAGAGGTTAGTGATCACTAGGTGTCAACCCAACTTTAGAGGAAAGCCACCCATGAAGAGGTTTTTAGCTTGGCACCAGTCATTAAGCTGTATACTGACAAGAAGTGTGCGTTCCTTTATGTTATATGTTTCTAAAGCCCACACACCCAGACCCGCTTTTACAGGTTCTGCTTCAGAACATCTAGATGTTCCAGGCACCTACAGAAATTTTTAAAGCTTCCGTTGTGGTGCTCAGTAGCATCTAAGGTTAAGAACTATTGATAAGGAGGGGTGCCTGGGTGGCTCAGCTGGTTAAGCGGCTGCCTTTGGCTCAGGTCATGATCCCAAGGTCCTGGGATCGAGCCCCACATCTGGCTCGTTGCTCTGCAGGGAGCCGGCTTCTCCCTCTACCTGCTTGTGCTTGCTCTTGTTCTGATAAATAAAATCTTAAAAAAAAAAAAAAACAAACAAAAAGAAGAACTATTGATAAGAAGTGACTAGGGACCCCAGAGCAAGCAGATGAAGGAGAGAGTGGTGTAGGTAAGGGGCAAGGATACTGACATAGGACGTCAGTCACACTTAGGTTAATTCACATAAAACTTCTGGGTGTCCAAAAACATACCCCCAAATCAGCATTAAAAACTGTAAGCAGCAGGTAATTGGGGAAAATATAGAGAGCATAAGGTTAATAGCCTTAATATTTACAAGAAAAAAAAAACCACCCTTATGGATCACTAAGATGAGCACCCAGTAGAGAAACAGTATAGACATGAACAGACAGTTCAAATAGAAGAAAGACAATGAGCCAATACATTTATGAAAAGTGGTCAGCCTCCCCAGGAATCAAATAAACTCAAACTACAACAACAAAGAGACGTTATCTTTTGCCTAGCTAATTGGCGAAGATTAAATATGTGATAACACCTCATGTTAGTGAGGGTGTGGAAAAAACAGGCACTGCCATTCACTGGTGGGAGTGCAGACTAGTGCAACCTTTTCCAGAAGGCAATTTGGCACCGCTTAAAGCTAAGGAAGATCGCATGCCCTTTTGATGCAGCCATTCCCCTTTTAGGAAGAGTGCCCTAGGAAATTATTGTGGATGGTAATAAACAGTAATAGCTAACCTTTATTAAATGCTCTGTGCACGCCAGACTTTACGTGCATTGTCTCGTGCGCTGCTCACAGCCATCCTCCCGTGAGAGAGGAGCTATTATTATCACCAATATTTCCCAGGTGAGGAAACAGAGGCACAGAAGGATTAGGTCAGTGACCTGAGGACACTAAGCTAATGAGAAGCGAAGCCTGGATTTGAATCTGGACGGTCTGAGTCAAGAGCCACACTGCCCTTCCGGCAGCACACGCCGGATGTGTGCGAAGGGTGAGCCCTGCGTGCACACGACAGGCACGCTGCATATATATCCTGGGCAGGGCTGGGCTCTTTTGTAATGAGGTGGCAGTGGGGAGAAAACACGCTGAATACGCCAGGATCGGAATTGGTTCTGTCAATTGGTTCCAATTCTGGGGCTGATAAAGGAATAGTATGCAACCATGAAAAATAAGAAAATTGTGTGTGTGAACACTTGGGGCTTATGCATGTACATAGAAGGTCTCTGAAATGATAGAAATGCAACTGATAATATTGGTTGCCTCCTGCAAAGGCCCCCATGTGACTGTGGTCAGAAGTTAGAGGGAGACTTGTTTCTCAAGCCTTATACCCTTCTTATACCTACTTCTTGAATTTTGAATTCTGTGAAGATATTATCAAAAGGTGTATTTATGTGTACTCGCACCCATAAGTTATGTTACAGAGCTATTCCACATGACTTTATTTCCTTGAAATGCTACCACAGGTTCTGAGGAAACCTGTGGAAATCTGAGGAAAAAAGTTCTAAGACCCTTGCTTGGGGAATCATTCCAAAGTCAGCGATGATACGTCTTTAACTCTGTTCCCCACCCATTCCCCAAACTCTTTTGCTCATGGAACCCTTTTCTCAAGTAACGTCTATTATCATCTCTCTGGATATTCACGTCCTGTAGAATTTGGTTTGGGAAATGCTGTCATTACTAGTTAATGCCAAGCTCAAAGACTTACATTTCTTTCATTAAACAAAAGAAACGTGTTACCGGCGCTGAGCCCCTTTATTTACACTGCATGTGTACGTGTGTGTACCTTACTTCTGAGTACCAGGATGGTGGATGATTTTGTTTTCTTTTATCCGTCTGTATTTTTAAAATTTTCTAAAATGAACAAAATCATTTCATAAGCACTGTGTAATGTCATGTTTGAAGCTTCTGGAGCCCTTTCTCATCTGCTCTCACCATCCGAGCACCCCACTCTCATCTCCTGCCTGCTTACAAGCAGCCGTTCAGGGGTAGGTTCAGTGTGGGAGCCCTAGCAAAAGCCAGGCCCTCTTGGCTGCCTTCATTCAGAGTTGGCCGAGACGGGACCATTCGGTCCCCAGACAGCTCCCTGGCCCAACAGACCCTGGTTTCTGCTATTGGAGGAATTTCAGTTATGTTCTCTGTTCCCCAAAAAGGGACACACGCTGCAAAAGCAGACACAGCCCACTCTGAGCCTGACATGTTGCAAACGCAGATACCTGGGCTTCGGTCCCAGCTCTGTGGCTGCCTGGCTGCCTGGCTGTGTGACCTGGGGCAAGTTTCTTAACCTCTCTGAGTCTCATCTTCCCCATCGATGTCTGCAATGACCCTTGCCTCACAGAGCTTAGAGACTGAATGAGAGCATGCAGAAGGCATTGTGTAACCTATAAAGGACTGTCCTAGTGGAAATCATTACATACCTCAGCAGGGAACACAGGCTGGCCCTTACCTTTCTGAGAACAGAGAACTTCCCCCACCCCCCTTTTTTAGGTTATTGTGGGGAGGGGAGTGAGGAGATGAGGCATGGGAGATCTGGGCAAGTAGAAATAGAATCCTGTGTAAGAAAAGTAGGAGAAGCCTCTCAGCTTGGCATTTGCAGGCCTGCAGCCCTAGTTGGGCTGGTGTCCCCCCAGTGGAGCCCCAGGCCTTGTCTCCCAGACACCTGCTCACCTGCCTTCCTATTCCTTCTAGCACTTTAGCATCCTTCCGCTCTTAGCTCAGGCCACTCTTCCCCCAGCCTGCATTGGGGTCGCTCCTCTAGGTTTCAGCACCTCCAGGCCTCTGTGTACCATGCTATGATGTTAGTCTCAGATTGTAGCTCTCCTGCCGCCCTGAACTTTCTGGGGGCAGGAACTCTATCCTCTTGGTCCTCCTGCATCCTCCAGGCCCAACATAGGCCTGGGCGTCTGGGATAGGAGTTAGAGCATGAGCCCCAAAGTCAAGGGCACCTGGATTTGAATCCCAACGGACCCTGAGAAAGTGGCTGCACCATTCTGAGCCTCAGTTTTCCCCATCTGTAAAGGGGTTTTATCCCTGCAGTGAGGCCATGGGTTTTTTTCATAAGCTAATGTATATAAAGCTCCTAGTGTCATTCCAGGCATGAAGGAAGCCCCATAGGTCATAGCCACACTGACATCATTGCAGACCCTCTGTGACTGCTGACTGAAGCAGGAAATAACCCCGTGCCCTCCCTCCACTGCACACACCTGGCAACGCGCCCTACCACCATACTGACCTTCCTGCCTTGTTCCCCACAGCCACCCGGCCCAAGCTGAAGAAGATGAAAAGCCAGACGGGGCAGGTGGGTGAGAAGCAGTCACTGAAGTGCGAGGCCGCAGCGGGCAACCCTCAGCCCTCCTACCGCTGGTTCAAGGATGGCAAGGAGCTCAACCGCAGCCGCGACATTCGCATCAAGTACGGCAATGGCAGGTGAGGAACGCACCTCCCTCCTCCCTGAAAAGATGGGGCTAGTTCCCGTCCCCCTTCTTGACCACACCCATTCCTCCCTGAAGCTCTGGGTCCCTTTGGTTATGGCAGCCCAGAGTCCTGCAGCATATAGATGCTTAATGGGAAGGTCTCTGGATGGTTGAAGGCAATTTGATCATCAAATACAGCTTTCCCTGTGGAAGTCCCCTCTTGGCCCTAAAACTTCTCAAAGGATCTGCCTCGGGGCCTAAAAGCCCACCATTTGGCAATGTTTAGTGGGAGACGACTCCAGGATGCATCTGGGAAGTCACGAGCGAGGACTTCAGCCTTCCTCTATCACCAACTCTCTCTCATCACTTCCCTTATAAAAGCGTTCCCTCCCATCACAGTGCCTGTCCCTCCCCCAGGTGCTGCCCGTCCCGCTTCTCCCCTCCACCATCACACAGAGTCCGCTGACTCCTCCCTGTCATCATCCACGGCCCTCTGCCCTGCTGGCCTCTGCCCTCTAATGACACCCCTCCGCTGCCCGTGGCTGTGGCTCTTGAGAGACCCTCGCAACCTCAGAGCTTCATAGCCCCGGACCTCCAGGCCTCTCAGCAGCCACTGGCCTGGGGCCACCGGCTCTGTGTCCCCTCCCCTCTTCTGGACCTTTTGTGCCTGTAACCACTCCATCAGTGCTAGAACTTTCCTGTCTTGGGGGCTTCCCTCCTCTCCTCCCTCCCTCATCCACTTGTGGGTGATTTCACCCTCTTCTAGGGGATAAGATTGTCTTTAGTGCTGCCAGCTAAGCACTAGCTCCCGGCAGGCATATGCCCCCAGACAGCTCTGAGCCATATGCCCCAGTCTAGCCTCTCCCCGGCATGCTTTCTAGCCCTGCCGCACCCTCCTGTCTCCCCTCTCGGCGGTGGCAGAACCAGACCCCCTATAGCCTGGCATCAGCCCCCGTGACATCCCCGCCAGCAGGAGACACCCTGCCCTCTGCCCCACATGTTCTTATCCACCCTCCTGCCTCCAGCGGCTTTTCCTCCGCTGTCCCACTCTTGGCCATCCCCACTCTTCCTGGGCTGCGGGTCCCTTTGTGAGTTTGCTGTACGTAACATGTGCATATGGGACATCAGCTGCAAGCCAGGCCCTCTGTCAGGGGCTGGGCTTATCCCAGAAACCACACTTGGTCCCTCCCTTCCCTCACAGAGCTTCTAGTCTAGCTTATAGATACAATACAGAAGGTAGTAGAGGCCTCCACCCTTTCTTCAAAAAAAAAGTGCCTTATCCACCCAGTTTTGCTGACAGTTCTAGAGGCCGGCCAACCCCTGTGATCCTGGCAGGGGAGATCTTTCTAACATAGACTCATATCCCCTCTTCCTCTCCTGAGTCACTGCCATGCTATTCCCCAACCCCTCAGTGCTCCTGATCCCTGGTCTGTTCCTTTCATGATCCCAGACTTGGGCCCAAGCTGTTCCCCATGCTGGCAGCTCCCTGCTCCTTGTCCCTAGCAAAGCTCTCCAGGCCCAGATTAAATGTATTCTCTGGAACACCTTCCTGAAACCTCCAGGCAGCTCTTATGGTCTCTTCTCACAGTGCCTTGGACATGGTTTCGTTGCATTTCAGGGGAGGTTGTCTGTCCCTGGAGCACAAGAGAGCCTCGGAGGCTGGATGCTGCCCGTGTACACCCTTCCGCCCTATGCGGCCTGGCAGACATCTGCATTCAGTGTTGAATTAATGAGACTCTTGCAGGACTAGCTCTCTTCTCCTGGGTATAGGGTGACACTGGGACTACACAGGGCACCCTCCTTGGGTTGACCTAGACTTTGAGCCAGTTGCTGTCCTGGTCAAGCCTCAGTCTCACCTGACAAATGGGTTACCCAGTCCAGAAACAGGGCCTGATCAGGTCTTTCTCTCCTGGGTATTGGGGATCCCTAAGAGCCTGGAGTGTCCCCCCACACCCTCTTCCTATTAGGGCCCGGTCCCATTTGCTACACCCCTGAAACTTCCTCGATCCACCTATCCTGCCCCTGGTTTCCCAGCAGTGAGTTGACAAGGTGGACAAATGAGCCATGATGGAGAACTTCGGATTCCCTTGCTGCGGCCAAGAGGGCTGCCATCTCCACACACACACACACACACACACACACACACACACACACACACACACAC